>NW_027555958.1:477269656-477869656 GCF_003287225.1 Phascolarctos cinereus | reverse complement strand
GGTTTAATGGGATACCAAAGCTAAGAGTTTGAATGGCTGTCTTTATCCCTCCAGCCAATGTATCTGGTTTGGGAGCAATGTGTTTAACATTACAAAAATGAGGATTTTTAACATTATAAAAACTATTTGGGAAAGAGTGCTTTTCTAAAATTTTGCAGCTCATTGTGATTGGAGATTCTTAGGCTGTTCAATTACTTATTGAAACTCTGGAAGCTTTCTGCCTAAGGGGAGAAAATTGATTAGGCCTAGTTAACATTGAAGTAGGAAAGAAAAAGGGAAGATAATTGTTTAAAGCAGGAATTATTTACATGTGTCTGTTTAAGGGAATATATAAACATGTGGAGAATATTTCCTTTTAAAAGGCCAAGAGTATTGGATTCAAAACAAAAATGTTTTTAAATGTTTATCATATATAGCAATTATAAATTAGGATCTGATTGGATTTAAGTTCTATAAAGGAAAAACATAATAGCTATTATGGAAAAGAAAATGAATGATGATTGTAGAGTGCTTAATACAATGGCATATGTTAGAAGTGGCACTATTTATTATTTAATGTAATTGTTAAAAGCACTAAGAGTAAAAAGAGATATTTTCTATATGTGATAATCTGGAAATGTAATTGATGTTATCTAAAGCTTATTATTTAAGGTATTACAGTATTTCTAAATTGTACTGTATTTCTAAAACTCTTAGATTGTAAAATTTGAGGGACCATTGTCAGGTAGAAATGGTGTTAAAGTAACTCTTGGCCTGGAATGGGTTTTTTTAGTGATAAAGAGTGGAGATGTCTCTTTATCTTTAATGATGAAATTGAGATAATTTGAAACTGTTAAATACCTAGTGAGGTATATTTGGTTATAAGGCTATGATGGTAGATTTTCATTTAAAATCTTGACTATTGTAAAAATGTATGGTGGTTTTGATGGGGGCAGGGCCCAAGCCAAGATCTTCACCCTTTGCCCCAAAGGGAATCTGACTCACAGGCCCCAGACCCTCATCTCCCTTTGAAAGCCTTAGCCTTACCTTTTAATCTTATTTAGATCTCCCTTTTGTCTATAGGCCCCAGAAAGGCCTTCCTTTATCTCCTTTTGAAAGTCCTAGCCCCACCTTGATTTTGTGCAGTTGCCTTTCAAACTTCTGCCTTCCTGTTCCCTCCATTATCTATTCCCATTGTCTATTCAATCTCTCTGACCTCCCCAATTAGAATTCTTACCTAGACCCATTTCCCAACCCCCTTCTCTGGCCACCCAGGGTTGCTTTAGTATTTAGGATCCACCTTGGCCCTCATTCAGGGGCTGAGAATCTCAGGCCCACAAGGCTGAGAACCTCTCATTCCCGCTTGTCTTTACTGGTGTCACCTGGCCCTAAGTGTTTTATCACTAATAAACTTTTCCTCTGGCTGAAGAATATTTGAGTTGAATTCTTACAGACAGGGCCCAGTACCGCGATCTTGGGGTCCCAGCACCCCTAAACCCCTAGACCTCTTCATATGGTTCCCTGAGGGAATCTGACTCACAGGCCCCAGACCCTTATCTGTTTAAAGTTATAGTTTCAATGTATTAATGATGAGATGAATGATTTTCTGTACAAAATGACTTAGAAGTACATCCTTCTAAATTGATAATGAGTCATTTCGAAATTTATTACAACTGTAGAAATAATTTTATAGCGAATGCCCTGTGGTACAAACATGTTTTATTGTGGAAAAACTTATTGATATGTATTTGGAATTAGTGAGGTGTTCTCTCATATCAGGGCCTCAATTAGAAATTGGAAAAATAGAAATATATATATATATATATATATATATATATATATATATATATGCTTTTCAACCCAGGCCTTCTTTAGGCTAACTATTGGGTTTATTGGGGGATATATGAGCCAGGCACTTTTGGCAGAGACTAGCTTGTGTGGGGAAGTTTAGGGCAAGCAGTGTCATTGGGGTTAAATCTGGATGTGACCCATGGCTATCAGACTCCATAGATAATAAAGAAAAGCCAGTCTAGTGGGGTGGGAGTGGCCCCAGGAGAGTGGACCTGATGAAAGAGTTCAGAAAGAAAGCTACTTACATATTTCTGAATGTTCTCATGTGATGTAATCTAGTAAGCAATTGTTTTAGTTATGTTGTTGGAAGGGCAATTTATTTTATAACCCAGAATGTTAAATTAAGAATTGTGCCTTCAGAGAAAAGAGAAAAAGGAATGGGTAAAGGCTGTTGGGGCATTCTATATGGTCCTATTTTGTAACATTTCCTTTTAAGAATTGTAATTTAAGAAATGAGAACTTACAAGTTTTGCCTCTGTTTAAAGGAAAGTTTTAGCTGGGATTATCTGGCTCTTACCTATGAAGTTTAAAATTGTTAATTAAGCTATTTGGAGCTACTATTTAAGTGAATTACTGGTAGAAGTATTTTTGTGTGTAAAGAAAATAGGTAATTATGCAAAGAAAGGTTTTGTAAAATCTCATAATTTTTATTAATCCTGTGCAGGAGTTCTGTGAGGTGGAACTCTTACTGATTAAGTGGCCCATTGCAGACACCTCTGGACTAAAGAAATTAGGTAACTAGGAATTTTATGGTGATAATCATTTAAGATCAATTGAGCCCCAATAAGGGCCAAAAACCTGAACTGATCTTTTCTTCCTGAGTGAGCTAAGAATGCTGATCAAGAGCATTCTTATGTTTATGACCACTGAGGTGCCTTTTAACCCAGACACTACCTTGATGGTGGTAAAGGAGACCCAGATGTCCTGGATCTGACATTTGCCTATCTTACTTAAATTTCTTTTCTCATGCTCAGGTTAAACATTTGGAGACCATGAAACTGAGTAACCCAGATATCCTGAGTCAGGGTGGAATGTCACTTATCACTAGCTTGTGGTCTCTTTAATAATGTTCAGGTTGACAGTGGTAATTAGGAAATTATAAGCTGTTTTTAAGAGAAGGAGATACTTTTATGAAGAAGATGTTTTGATGAAATCTTTGATATTCTTTTAGAGGGCCTACTAAATTTCCTTTTGTAAGCTAATTTCTTGCAATAATTTGATACTGATAACAGTTATGTCCGAATCTAATGTGAATTTTCTAAGTTTCATTCCTAGGTTTGTTGTGTCCTTGAATTGGCCTTAAATGGGTACTTTCAGAGGAACAGAGTCAATGGTTCGAGCTTCATGTAGCATAAGGAAGGACACTGGTCTCAAGAATGAAGGTCTGAAAGTTCAGTGCCACACTCTAAGTTTTTAAGGGGTGGATGTAAAAGTGAAAAAGATAGGACAGCTAAAATGTCTTAGCAGATTCTGGAAGTCTTTGAGATTGATCATTAAGGAGTTTTTTTTTTTTACAATCTTGTCACTCTTCTACCCCACTCCCTCCCCTTGACTCAAGAGGGCTTCTCTGTGTGGGGATTAAGAGAGTGTTTTACCCTCCCCTCTTCCCTGCCTGTAAATTCACCTTCCCCTGCCTGGTTATAGGGAGGAGGGGGAGGGGCAGCAGCTACAGCCTGGAGAAGGATGGGTCAAGGTAAAGAAACCAGCTCATCCTTCTATCAATAATTTTACATGATCTGGAAATACAGTTGTTGCCATCTGAAGTTTGTTGTTTATGCTACAGCTAAAACAATTTAGTTATCGCTTATGAAAATTATGAAAATCGCTTATGAAAATTGTAAGATTGTTGGTTATTGTTTTAAAGTTAAAACTTAAAACTGGCAATTGATCTGTGTGTGTGTGTTGACTGTTTTGATCTGAATTCATTCCATGGCCTAGAAAGAGCTGAAATTACTATTTGACTTTATATGCATAAGATTTGAGTCCTGAAGGTGTCTCATTCTTTCAGATTAAGGATGGTTTGAGAGGTATAGATACGCTTGAGAAACAGAAAGGCAAATCTATTTAGAGTAGCAACTTATGATCTTAATGGAAATTTGATTTTACTTCAGATGTTATTAGGAACCATAACATGTGTAGGAAGTTATGCAAGCTACTTAGAGCTCACTTTGGAGGTGTTCCCTAATTAATGTGAGAATATAGTCACACCTGAAACTCTGATGAGGGGAATTTGCTATCTAAGACCTTGGAATCTGTTAATGAACTATTATTTTGAGTCTAACTCCAGGTATGGTTAACAAAGAACTGATTGAGCCTACTGACCCACGACGTTAGCAATCTGCAAAGAGGTTTGTGAGCTGCACCTATGAGAGGCAAGAAGGTGTTCTCATGGGAAGGTCAGGAGAACGACTTTTCTGCATGGCTGAGGTAGGATTCTCCTGACTCAATTTCCCCACTATGACACCTGGCAGACTTTAAGCCTGGCTCAATGCAGTTTGCAGTTTGACATAACACTCTGCCTGGAGTTGACAGGAAGTTGGGGAAATATTGTTCCCTTATCATAAGTCTCATATATATATATGAACTAAGAGACTCATAAGTCTCTTAGCGGCAAGTTTCTATAATCAGAAGGTTTGCAAGTACAGTAACAAATTTACTAAAATAATTGATTACAAAATATCTTAGGTTACTATAGAACTGGGACTAGTGTTCCTGTGTGTGTTCCCGTATGAGTTAGAGTTCGTTAATTCTTGGTAATGGCATAGAGACAATAGGTCAGGGGCTTGTGAGAATGTTAGTTTGTTATTTGGTTAATATCATTGTCTAGAGTTTTGTTACATTAAAAGAAGAATGGCTTGTGGTGTATTTTGTAAATGCCATCAAAGAAACATGGCATGACTAAAAGTTTAAGATCTTATATGTACTGTGTTAAAATTGATTATTTAATATATTTATGTATGTACTGGAGCCTACTATTAATTCCTTGGTGAAATCTCATCCTCCTTTTGAGGAAATCAATAATGGATTAATGTAAAGTATGAGACACTGAGTCCTGATGTGAATTTCTTAAACATGATGACTGGCCATGGTTCCAATTTTGAGTTTGTAAAAATGATGAGGGTTATAAGGATTAGAAATGGTAATTTAAAATTGTGCTAAAGTCACTTTTATAGGAGGATGGACAGAAAGCTGGTTCCTACAAGTGTAATGCAGAACATTATTTTACCATTTAGGTAGTAGAACCCTTTAGGCCATGGAAAGCAGAAGTTGCTGCTTACTCTGGCCCCAGACCTCTTTCTTCCTAAATCTAAACAATAGTGAAATGTACTCTTGCATAGCTCAGGCTCGAGCCCTCAGATCATATCTATGGAAAACTCCAAATTCCTTAGAAAGACCCCTATCTGGCTGCTCAGGCCACAGCCATCAGATCATATCTCTGGAAGCCTCCATTGTGAGAAAGTTTTTCCTTTGTTGCAGAGCATTATCATGTGTAGACAGAGGGAGAGGGGTGTCCTTGACCACCCCAAAACTCTTCCTCTTGCCAGACTTCAAAGATCCATCCCCCTCCCTGTCCTGTATACCCCCTATATAAACCCTAGCTCAACGGCTGATGGCTGCTGCTTGATTTGGCTGTGAATATCCCTGGCAGCCACGCACTAATAAAGTCCACAATTTAAATTAGTATGGGTCAACTTGCTAATTTTTCAGTATAACACAAGAAGACAAAAGAAGAAGATGCTGAGATGCTGTGCTGGAGGTGGCTGGAACAAACACCAATGACTGGAGGGCTTCTTCCCTGCCAGACAGCTGAATAGGAAAAGACTTTGAATCTTAAAGGGACAACTGCAATATTGTTTTCTTTTGGGTCTCTATATCTGCATTTAAAAAGGGGGTTGCTCCTTTGATTTGTCAATGCTTAGATCAATAATTCCCATATTTTAAAGGGGTGATGGTTAAGGGGAAGAATTCAGATGAGAAAAAGAGTAAGGAAGTAAAGTAGGCAACGAAGAAGACATGATAGACAAATTTTATGATTAGTTGAGGATTCTCTCTCAAAATTACTTCGATTAGAAGTTAGGGCAGAAGGATCCAAGAAAATAATGATACAGAATCAGGTCAGATGGGTCAGAGATACAGGATGAGATAGTGAAGGGAATGTATGGAGAGTGGTGTGAGGGGTTTTCAATGAGCCAATGAGAGGAGGGATTGAATGGAATGTGGTGAAAACCCCTCATAAAATCTAAACTCAAAATACAGGCCTTTTGCCCAACTGTGTGAACAAATGATTGTATCGAGTCTGCAGGAGACCCTGGGTGGGGTGGGAACAGGAATTTTGCAGGGATTTGCAGAATTTGAACATTTCAAGATAACTACATCTGTTTGTTTGTCACTGTCTCGGGGAAGATTTACCTTGAAGTCTTGGGGGGTGGGGAGGTGAACTGTTGGGGAGAGCCTTATAAAAACCTGCTGTATCTATATTCAGCGTGCCCTGGCACTGAGAGGTTTTTCAGTGCGGGTTGCCCTTTCTCATGAGATAGTAATAAAAATTCCTTTCTGCCTTCTACCTGGAGAAGCCTCTGAATTTATTGGAAATAAGGATAGCTGTCCCACACACTGCTAAATAAAAACAAGAATTCTACAGTTTACCAGGAGAATAGTTCATCCATCTCAAAGAAGGCAGCATTTAATTCCATCAAAAGTAAAGTACAAGTAAAGCACAAGTAAAGCTTGGAGAGATGCAGGATTCTTGGTTCAGTAAGAAGGCAGCTGAAATTCAGTTTTACACTGATAGTAACAACGCAAAGTGCTTTTATGATGTCCTGAGGCTATTTATAGGCCAAAGACCCACGGTGCATCTCAACTACTCAGTGCTGATGGAGCCACATTGATTAGTGATAAGTGAAGGACTTTTGGGGTGCTGCAAACCCAAAATCACAGTACCAGGCCCTGCTGAATGAATTCGACTCAAATCTTCTTCTGCCAGAGGAAAAGTTTATTAGTGATAAATCGCACTGACCAGGTGACACCCATAAGGACAAGTGGGCATGAGAAAAGCTCAGCCTTTGGGGCATGAGAGATTCTCATCCATTAACACCCGTGAGGATGGGTGAGCATGAGAAAGTCTCAGCCTTTTGAGCCTGAGATTCTCAGCGTCTGAATGGGGGCCAGGGTGAAATTTTTATACACTGAAGTAACTTTGGGGGACCAGAGAAGGGGGGCTGGGAAAAGGGTCTAGGTGAGAATTCACATTGGAAGGTCTGAGAGATTGAATAGACAATGGAAATAGCTAATGGAGGGAGCAGGAAGGCAGAAGTTTGAAAGGCATCTGCACAAGATCAAAGTGTGGGGCTAGGACCTTCAAAGGGAGATAAGGGGAGTCAATAAGGAACCATTGGAGACCAGAGTAAGGCCTTTCTGGGGCTCAGATAAAAAGGAACCAGATTCTTTTAGGGCAAAGGTGAATCTGAATAAGATTAAAAGGTAAGCTAAGACTTTCAAAAGGAGAGGAGGGTCTGGGGCCTGTAGACAAATGGGAGTCAGATTCCCTTTGGGTCAAGAGGTGAAGATCTTGGCTTGGGCCCCACCCCCATCAATAAGGACATGATCCTGGAGAGGTGGGCTGAACACTTCCACGGTGTTCTCAACTGATCAGCAATCAATGCTGAAGCCATTGTTTAACTCAGATTGAAGTCATTCTCTCTCTAGCTGAAGTTCCAGCTGAAAAAGAGGGTTTGAATGCCATTCGCCTCCTTCTTTGTGGCAAAGTACCTGATGCTAATTCTACCCCAGATGAGATTTAACAGGTGGTGGGGGGGGGGAGGTCCATTGCTCATACAAAAGCAAGATTATCCCCCAGGAGTTCAGAGGATGCCTCCATTGTCTGTCTCTATAAAGGTAAAGGAAATAGATTGTCCTGTGACCATCACAGTGGGGATCTCTCTCTTAGTCATTGCTAGCAAGATTCTTGCCAGAGTCCTCCTTAGTGGGCTGATCCTTCACCTGGAAGATGGTCCTGTACCAGAGAGCCAGAGTGGCTTCAGAAAGGACTGAGGAATGGTCTATGTGATGTTTGCTGCCTGACAACTCCAGGAGAAATGTCAGGAGCAGAACATCTGTGGATCTGACCAATGCCTTTGATATTGTCAGTGGTGAGGGCTTGAGGAAGATTATTGCCAAAACTTGGTTTCACAGAGAAGTTCATCAGCGTTTACGTCAATTTCATGATGGCATAGCTTGCCGGGTTCTGGATAATGGACAATGCTCTTGTACTTTCCCAGTCAACAATGGAGCTAAACAAGGCTATGTGCTTACTCCCATGCTTTTTGGCATGACGTTTTCAGCCATGTTGTCAAATGCTTTCAATGATGTTGAATATGGCATCAAGGTCAGCTACTGCACTGATGGTAAATTCTTCAACTTGCATGATTTTGCATGATTTTCTGTTTGCAGATCATTGTGTATTCAATGCAGCCTCTAAAGCTGAGATGCAACAATGTATGAATCATTTCTCTGTGCTAATTTTGACCTAACAATTAACACCAAGAAAACACAGGTGATCCATCAGTCACCACCACACCATCCACACGTGGAACCATCAGTTACAGCAAATTGTTGTTGTATTTGTCCTTTGGTTTTTTTAGGCAATGGGGTTAAGTGACTTTCCCAAGGTCACACTGCTAGTAAGTAGCAAATGTCTGAGGCTGTTGTCCTTCATTCTTGAAGAGAACCATGACACCAGGGAGATGATGACATGACTTGCAATTGACTTTGATTTGAGTGAGGGAGGGCTGTGCAAGGTCACCAGCCTCACTTTCTCCTCCAGAGCCACCTGGGTGCAGTGGCCAGATATCCACCAGGATGACTGGAGATGGCACAGGATGCAATAGGAGACCCTGGCCCTTTTAAGCTAAGGTCTTTTCAGGTTCTCACTTTGAGTGAGGCAATGCCCATTCAGTGAATAGGCCTCTGAAGAAGTGAGTCCAGGGATGGCCCCTTTAATAAAAAAATGCAAATAGAGAAGTTTTGAATGCTGTGGATAAGTTCCCTTACCTTGGTAGTATACTTTCCAGGGATGTATACATAGATGATGAGGTTGATGCACAGATTGTCTGAGCTAGCTTAGTGTTTGAGAGGTTCCAAAGGAAAATGTGGGAGAGAAGAGGTGTTCGGCTGACTACCAAACTGAGAGCCATCGTGCTGACCTCATTATTGTATGCCTGTGAAACCTGGACAGTCTACCAGCACCATGCCAGGAAACTGAATCGCTTCCATTTGAATTGTCTTAGGAAGCTTCTGAAGCTCACCTGGCAAGATAAGGTGCCAGACACTGAGGTTCTTTCTTGAAATAAACTGCCAAGCTTTCTAACTCTGCTTCAGAGAGGGCAACTCCAATGGTCTGGACACGTGTTCAAATGCAAGATGTACACTTGCCAAAAAGACTATATTATGGAGAACTCCCACAGGGCAAGTGCTCACTTGGTGGTCAGAAGAAGCAATACAAGGACCCTCTCAAGGTCTCTCTGAAGAACTTTGGAATTGATTGTGTGACATGGGAGACACTGGCACTGGACTGCCCAGCATGGCGTGCCTCATCAGAGAAGGTACAAGACGGGCAGACTTAGAGAATCCGCCCCGAAGGTTCCCACGGACTATTTGTGCCTGACCTGTGGCAGCACTTTCCGGGCTCATACCGGCCTGATCAGCCACAGGCAATCCACTGAAACCTGACTTTAGCATAGTGACGTCACTGTGGTCTTTGTCACAACCGAAGGACAACAAGCAACAGTGTACCTAATCTGTTTCACTGATCCACCACTGTATTTCTTAGCCAGTACCAGATTGTTTTGATCATTACCTTAATTATATATAATTGATAATTACCTTATAATACAATTTGAAATCTTGTACTTCTAGGCAACTTTCCTTCACAGCTTCTTCATTAATTCTCTTGACATTGTTGACCTTTTGTTCTTCCAGATAAATTTTGTTATTATTTTTTCTATCTCTACAAAATAATTTTTGGTAGTTTGATTGATGTGGCACTGAATGAGTAAATTAATTGAGGTAGGATTGTCATTTTTATTATATTGGCTCAGCCTACCCATGAGCAATTGATGTTTTTCCAATTGTTCACATCTGATTTTCTTTGTGTGAAAAGTGTTTCATAATGTGTTCACAGAGTTCCTGGGTATGTCTTGGCAGGTAGACTCCCAAGTATTTTATATTGTCTACAGTTATTTTAAATCTATCTCTTCCTGCTGGACTCTGTTGTAATATATAGGAATGCTGATGATTTATATGGGTTTATTTTATATCCTACAACTCTGCTAAAGTTGTTAATTATTTCAACTAGTTTTTTAGTTGATTCTCTAGGATTCTACAAGCATACCATCATATCTGCAAAGAGTGATAGTTTTATTTCCTTATTGTCTATTCTAATTCCTTCAATTTCTTTTTCTTCTCTTATTGCTATCACTAGCATTTGAATTAAATAGTCATAATAATGCTTCACCCCTGACCTAATTGGGAAGACTTCTAGCTTATCCCCATCACAGATAATGCTTGCTTATGGTTTTAGATAGATACTACTTATTGTTTTAAGGAAAGCTTTAGTTATTCCTGTGTTTTCTAGTGTTTTTTTTTAATAGGAATGAATGTTGTATTTTGTCAAAAGCTTTTTCTGCATCTGTTAAGATAATCATAGGATTTTTGTGTTGGTTTTGTTACTGATATGGTCAGTTATGCTGATAGTTTTCCTAATTAAATAACCTCATTTTTGAAAAAGAAATTGGAAAAAGCCATCAATGAGCTCCCTAAGAAAAAATCCCCAGGACCAGATGGATTCATAAGTGAATTCTACCAAACATTTAAAGAACAATTAATTCCTATAATATATAAACTATTTGGAAAAATAGGCAACGGAAGAGCCCTACCAAATTCCTTTTACAACACAAATATAGTGGTGATGCCTAAAGCAGGAAGAGCTAAAACAGTGAAAGAAAACTATTGACCAATTTCCCTAATGAATATTGATGCAAAAATTTTAAACAAAATACCAGCAGGAATAATGCTGTAATGTATCACAAAGATCACGCACTATGACCAGGTGGGATATATACCACGAATGCTGGGCTGGTTCAATATTAGGAAAACTGTCAGCATGATTGACCATATCAATAACAAAACCAACAAAAATCCTGTGATTATCTCAATAGATGCAGAAAACACTTTTGACAAAATACCCATATTCTTTATGTATATTCATTCCTTCTGCCTGCCCTAATACTAATAAAAGTTCTTAGGAATTACAAGCATCTTTTTCCCATGCAGAAATGTAAGCCACTTAACCTTATTGAATCCCTTATGATTTCTCTTTCCTGTTTACCTTTTTATGCTTCTCTTGAGTCTTGTTTTTAAAAATCAAACTTTCTGTTCAGCTGTTGTCTTTCCATCAGGAATGCTTGAAAATCCTGTTTCATTAAACATCCATTTTCCCCATGAAGGATTGTACTCACTTTCACTGGGTAGGTGATTCTTCGTTGTAACTCTAGCTTCTTTGCTCTCTGGAATATTATATACCAAGCCCTCCGATCCTTTCATATAGAAGCTGCTAGATCTGGTGTTATCTGACTGTGGATCCATGATATTTGAATTATTTCTTTCTCCCTGCTTGCAGTATTTTCTCCTCTACCTGGGAGCTCTGGGATTTCACTAAAATATTCCTGGAAGTTTTCATCTTGGGATCTGTTTCAGAAGGAGATTGGTGGATTCTTTCCATTTCTACGTTATCCTCTGGTTCTAGGATATCAGGGCAGTTTTCCTTAATAATTTCTTGAAATATGATATCTAGGCTCTTTTTTTGATCATGCCTTTTAGGTAATCCAATTATTCTTAAATTGTGTCTCCTTGATCTACTTTCCAAGTCAGTTGTTTTTCGAGTGAAATCTCTCACATTTTCTTCTATTTTTTCACTTTTGATTCATTTTTATTGTTTTTTAATGTCTCATGGAGTCATTACCTTCCACTTGCCCATTTTTAATTTTTACAGAATTATATTCTCCAGTGAACTTTTGTACCTCCTTTTACATTTAGCCAATTCTACTTTTAAAAGAGTTGTTTTTGTCAATGAATTTTTGTATATCTTTTTCCATTTTTTGTGCTCCCTTTACCAAGTCGTTGACTTTTTAACTGATTCTCTTGCATCACTCTCATTTCTTTTCCAATTTTTCCTCTGCCTCTCTTATTTCATTTCCAAAATCTTCTTTGAGCTATTCTAGGAATTCTTTTTGGAGCTGGGAGCACTTCACATTTTTCTTTGATGCTCCACACATAGTTGTTTTGACATTGTTGTCCTCTTCTGAGTTTGTGTTTTGTTCTTCTCTGTCACCATAGTAACTTTCTATGGTCAGGCTTTTTTTTTGTTCTTTGCCCATTTTCCCAGCCTATTTCTTGACTTTTAACTTTATGTTAAAGCTGGGCTCTGCTCCTTGGGTAGAGGGGGCACCGTCCCAAACTTCTGTTTTGTTTCATGCTGCTGTTTTCAGAACCAATTCTGGGGACCTGTAAGGTTTCAGTTCTTCCAAGGTGGTTTGATCTAAGGGGCATCACTGTCACCATTCTCCTGGCCTGTGAGTGACCACAAGCATTCTTTCCTTCCAGGGTCCTTGCTCCTCTGTGGCCACAAGCTCTGGTGTGCCTGGTACTGCAGCCTGGGCTTGTGCCCAGATCACTCTGTGGGCAATGCAACAGAGGCCTGCACCCAGTGCCAGCAAAGGGTCCCCTGTAATCTCCTTCTGACCAGCTGCCAGCCTTCTCACCATCTGTGGGCTGAGGGCTCAGGAAGTCAGGCTGCAGAGTCAGTCTCTCCCCTCTAAGGCCTGCTGCTGGCTTGGCAGGCACTACCTGTGCTGGATTGTGCTGTGCTCTCGCCCCAGTGAGACGGACCTTTCCTGTTGACCTTCTCAGCTGTCTTGGGAAACAGGGGAAGTCAGGAAAGGCCTCTTGTGGGACATGACACAAGCTGAGCCTTAAAGGTAACTTGAGATGGCAGGAAACACAGGTGAGGAGAAAGGGTCTTCCAGGGATGGGGGACACTTCTTGTATAAAAGCGAGGAGGGAAGAGATGGAAGGAACGTTGTGTGTGGCCAACCCCAGGTAGAAAGAATGGAGAGTGTCTGAACAGGAGGAAAGTGAAACATTCTGGAATGAGAGTAGCTAGTATTCTCTCCTCAAGCCAGTTGGGGGTCTGGGGGGGGGTTGTTTGAATAAGAGAGTGGCATTCAGAATATTTTAAAATATAAATCAGAAGCTCTATAGAGACTAAATTGGAAAAGCAGAACACTAGAGACAGAAAGACAATTCCTAGGATACCATGATTGTCCAAGCCAGAGGTGTTAAGAGCCTAAAGGTGGGTTGCAATCACATAAGAGGAGGAGTGGAGATAAAATCAGAAAAGATCAGTCATTGAAAAGATACAGGGGACAAGAGAGAATGAAGAGTCAGTGATGACTCCAAGGTCACACACTTGGGGAGAGACCTTGTAAGAAAGAAGGGATGCAGACAAAGCTAGGGACGTAGACTTTGAGATATGTTGACTTGAAGGTGCCTAGGGGATGTCCAGGTGATGTTGTCCAATGGGCAAGCTAGTGACGTGGGCCTAGAGCTCAGGAAGAGATAAGGTGTGTGTGTGAAATTTGGGGATCATCTGTATAGAGATGATCATTGATCCATGGGAGCAGATGAGGGGTGATTTGACTCATTTGAATCTAAGCAAATTAGAGAAAAGGCTGGTTTGGAAAATGCCCCTTTCCTCACCTGGACCTAGGCTCATGGACTGTTCCATGACATATCCCTGTTCCTAGGCTCTTATCTTCTCTCTCACCAAGCCTTCTCACTGCACCAAAAATAATCTTTCTAATGTATAACTCTGACCATATCATTTCCCTGCTGAAAAAAGCTCAGTACTAATAATAATGGCTAACATTTATAACACTTTAAGATTGAAAAGAGCTTGATAAATATTGTCTCATTTTACCCTTACAATAATCCTGGGAGATAGATGCTACTATTATCCCCTTTACTTAGCTGAGAAAACTGAGGCAGAGTTAAATGACTTGCCCAGGGTCACTCAGCTAGTAGGTATCTAGGGCCAGATTTTAATTCAGGTCTTCCTGATTCCAGATCTGACACCCTACTGACTGTGGCATTGAACTGCCTGAGTGACATCCATTCACCCATAAGAAGAAATACATATTCGTTGGGCCCTGCCTCTACAGTCTGACTCCAATCTTTTTACAGCCTGTTTTCTCATTAAACCCCAGTGTTCCCTTAGTGATGTCAAACCACTGTGGGTCAAGGCTGGTGGTGGCCCAAAGGGTATTGGAGGGACATGGGGATAGGCTGCAGTGCACTGGTCAGTGAGGCTGTGAGGGGTGCAGAGCCATATCCATGAAAACACCAAGATCAGCCATGATCAGAAAGGAGGCAGGCAGGCCCGTCCTGCACGTGGAGGAGGTTACCCTGGTGGTCACAGAATAGGAGGAGACTCAGAGAAAGGTCTCCTGGGGGGTCGGCAGGTCCTCTGTGGGGGATTTATGGGCAGACATGGGCAGGAGCTGCAAAGAATGAGCAGCCATGGAGGGGTGCAAGCTGCATTGTTGAAGTGGATGTCCACACCAAGGGATCACAGATTCATTGAAGGACGTACATCCGCTTTGTGCCCAGATAAATTGGACTGAGTAGATAGTAATGCAGATAGAGTTTTGGGCTTGCAGTCAGGAAGACCTTGGTTCAAATCTGGCCTCAGAGATCTGCTAGTTGTGTGATCCTGGGCAAGTCAATTAACCACCTTCTGCCTCAGTTTCCTAGTCTGTAAAATAGAGACAATCATAGCATCAACCTTGCGAGTTGTGAGGATCAAATGAAATATTTGTAAAGCACTTCGAAAACCTTAAAGCCCTATATAAATGCTACTTATTATTATTATTATTGTCTTCCCCTGCCTTCGTTTATTTGCACCCTTTATCCCCTACCTCTGCAACATGTCCCCTCACCTATCAGTACCTATGGAAATAATACTCCTTGACTCACTGGGTAAAGTACTTGGAAGGGACATATTTGAAAATGATGGTGATAATGAAAAAATGTCAATAAAAAATTTAATATAATAAAATAAATGTATTAATTTTAATATAATTTTAATATACGAAATAATGTTTAATATTTTAATATAATAAAACTTTAATAGATTTAATATATTTTGTATATGAATATACACACAGATAAATATGTGTATGTATACACATATACTGATATTTTTACACATATTTCATATAATTATATACACATATCTTTTATATATTTATACATTGTACATACATTTCTATACACACATTCACGTGTGTATTTCATGTGCAGATATTTCCTATGTTTTCTATATGCATCTGTGTGTGTTTCTATATGTATGTTTGCAGGCATGCAGGCATGCATGTATATGAAATCTGATGCCTCCAGGGCCAATTCAGGAGGACCCTTTTTCCTAATGCTTTCACCCTCCAGAAAGCCGATCCCCACTCACTGGGTGTCGGCATGGGATTCCTTTCATGGATGTTTTGGCATCGATGGCCCCTGAGGTGCCTCTCAACCCTCAAATCCCATAACTCTGGGACAGAAGTACATACTTCCTCCCTGCATGTTTCAAGGACACTGTACTCTCTCCTCTGCCCTTAGCAATTTTCTGTCCTGTGTTATTATAGTTATCTGTGGGCGGAGATTACTTGTCCCCCACATTGTGAGTTCTGGAGGGCAAAGATCACACCATTCTCTCTTAATGCAATGCACCCACGGGATTCAAGTAGTCCTTTTGCATCATACCACAAGCCTGAGGCTGAGGAGTTGAGCAGCTCCAAATGAAAAGCTGTAGGGGTCATGAGCATAAAAATCCAAGCTAAGGTTTCCAGAAGGGAGCGTCGCCCTGGGGCTTGCTGGGGCTTCTGGGCTGGCAGCTGCCCTCAGTAGCGGGGAGCTGGCTGGCCATGTAAACATGTGGCTGCTGAGGGCCACTCCTGAGCCAGGCTAGGAGATGTGGGAGCTCTGATAACCTGGCAGCCCCACGAAGAGGGCAGAGAGATGTGATACGGGGGATGAACCAAGCACACAGATGGTAGAGCAAGACAGCAACCTAGGAAGCAGAGAGCAGGCAGTCACTGGAATGACTCCACATCAACTCTCCTGTTATTCCTCAGCACCACCCACCCCCTATGATGGCAAGCTGCAAAGAGAAAGTCTTAAGTGCTCACTGTATGCTGAGCATTGAGCTAGGCACTGAGAGCGCAAAACACCAATGTGGACCGTCTCTGCCCATAAGAAGTTTACACTCTAACAAGGGGGAGGGGTAGCACATGCAGGAAAGGGGTGGCCAGGGAGCAGTGCTTGATTTGGAAAGTTACAGAGATGGTGAGTGGGGCTGTAGACTGACTCCCCTTTCCAGAAGCAATGGCAGGATTGATTTATTTGTGGTGTCAGAAGTAGGAGGGCAGGGATACGAGCTGGAGGCTGGGGAGGCTACCTGCTCAGTGTCAGGAAGCCTGCTGGGAAGATGGCCACAAAGTCCAGCGAAGCTCGGCCACAGGCAGTTTAGCCTAATGGGTCACACGAGGCCCATCCCCAGTTGGAGAGCAGGACCCCCCCCCCCAAAGGAGATCACTAGGTGAAAGGGCTCATTCTCCAAGGCACAGTTTCCAGTCCAGGCAGCAAAGCCACAGGCAGAGATGAAGATGGCCAGGGAGTAACACTGAAGGACAAACTGCTTGGTGTGGCATTGAGAGCCCCCACCTCCTGTGTCACAGCCCTGCATACACTTGCTGTCCAGATTACAGGAGTCTGCTTGTCTTTCCCTGAATGCAGCACTGCATCTCCCCCTCTGAGCCTTTGCATCTGCGGTCTCCCTGGAGTTGACTCTCTCTGCACGGCCATCTTTGAGAGCCTCTGAACCTTCAGAGGACAGCTTGGCACCCTGCACTGATCCCCCATGGAGCCTTCTTCTGGAAATGCGTTCATCAGTGCAGATCAGCTCCTGCTCCCTTGTTGATGCATTTTTGAAGAGGACCAGTGACACCATGGGGTGATGCCCCTACCTGTGCCTGAATTGGATGTAAGTAAGGCAGAGCTGAACAATGTCCTCAGCCTCACTATCTTCCAGAGTCATCAAAGCCCAGTGACAAGACAGAAGTCAGGACTGGTAATGGTCCAGAATGCATCCGATGACCTTGACATCTGCAACGTCTGACCAAGCTCTAACTGCCCCGCGGTGCCTGCTTCTGCTGCCTTCATGGCTGTTGGAACAAACTTCTCATCTTCCCATTTCATCAGAGGACATCTTCACGTGCTTGGGGTAGACACCTCCCTGACCCACCGACAGGTCTGAGGCCCCTCAGTTACCCTCAGCCTGGTTTAGCCAGGCTACCAAGATGGTTTACTGGGGTGTGGACATTGCTCGTGCTACAGCTTCTTGGAGCCACAGGTGAGAGGTGGGTGACAGGTGGGCACCAAAGGTGAGCGAGCAGCCCTCCCAGAAGAAGGGAACACTGTATACACCATCCTGTTCAGTGAATGAATCTTAGAGATCTAGAAGGTTAGGAACTTTTCCGAAGTCACACAGTCAAGATGTGGCAAGGGGGAGACAAACTCAGATCTTCCTGTCTCCCGGCCAGCTCACAATGCTTTGTCTCCCTATAGTATACACTTTGTATTTGGGGCCTGTGCTGTACCCACCCCCGCCCCGCATTAGAGTGTCCTTAGCTTCTTAAAGCCAGGGATATTTGGTTTCTTTTCTGGTATCTCTAGCACCCAGTCCCTTATACATAGCAAACATTTAATGAATGGTTGTT
Organism: Phascolarctos cinereus; assembly: GCF_003287225.1. NCBI lineage: Eukaryota > Metazoa > Chordata > Mammalia > Diprotodontia > Phascolarctidae > Phascolarctos > Phascolarctos cinereus. The sequence continues at coordinate 477,851,939 of NW_027555958.1, read as the reverse complement.
GGGACAGGAGGGGAAAGGGGGAGAAGAGGAGGGGAAGGAGAGGAGAAGCAGATGATTTGATGACAAGTTGAATAAGATAAAGTTTAAAGGTAAAGGTCCACACTTGGGTTCTATAGACCAGCTTTGCAGATACATGGAAAGTGGTGGCTCAAGAACTGGTGTTCCAGGAGCCTGAGAGTCGCATCTCAGACGAGAGCTCATGCTATTGTAGAGCATTGAGAGGTGAAACGAGTCCAGAGTGAGGGAAGCTAGAACCTCGGCGTACTCTAACCTAGCAATCTTCAGTTGAGGTGCTGTCGTGGGGGAAAGGACAAGCAGGAGCTGGAGCATGTTCAGAATGGGGCCAACAAGATGGCAACAGGCCGTGAGTCCGTGCCCTGGAGGGATCAGAACAGGAATCTGGAATACCCAGTCTAGAACAGAGGAGACTGGGAAGGCCATGACAACTATCTGCAAGTAGTGACAGGTCGTCACATAGAAGGGGGATACATTTGTCTTGTTTGGTCCTAGGGAGAGAAATAGGCACAAGCTGGAGAATCAGAGTGAGGCCCGAGTCCAGAGAAAGCTTCCCTAAACATAACAGCTGTTCTGGAGTGGAATCGGCTGCCACTCGGCTGCCCCAGAATCTGGTAGACACCCCATGGGGGAAGTCTTCATTCCCTGGATGCCGGATGATCACTTGGCACGTACAGGCTGGGCACTGACCTGGCTCGTCTCCAAGATCCCTTCCCACGTCATCTGACTTAGCCTGTGCTGGGAGTCTGTTTAGTGGGAATGGTGACTCACAATGAACCCAGCAGGTGTGCTCAAGGGTCGCAGAAATCTGGGAAGGCAGCCTTGTTTCAGTCATGATGTTCGTGAAATTGTACTAAGAAGAGTGTTTTCACTCTGTCCTTGTGACTGATAGAAACAGGCCTGGCTAGAACCTGATGTTTCTCCTGCTTAAAAACGACCTTCTGGCCCAGTGAGAGGACGCGCTCTGGCCTTTTTCTAAAGTTTTTCTCTTTCTTCTTCATGATTAAGTCTTATAAGTCCATCTGTATTGCCCAACAACTGAAAAGTTCAGGAGAGATTTTTAAATCAATTGCATTTGCAGCTACAATGAAATTCTCTCCAGCATTTGCCTGGTTTTGAAATGTTAAGCTAGAGAGAAAAACAGCAGATTCCTTAGAGTGGCCTGGTAATACTCACCTGAGGCTTCCTTTCTCTGCCAGGAATTCAGCAGCAGGAAGGACAAACAGCCCCAGATTTGAATATGAAATGTCAATTTCCCTCTTCCTGAAGTGGTTGACATTTTAATGAAACCTCACCAGCATCCTGTTTATTTTTAGTCATTCAGGTAGAGGTGATAATTGAAGTCCTGGGAACAGATGAGAAACAGAAGAGAAAGTGTATGTGTATATGTATGTATATATGTACGTGGGTATGTATGTGTGTATATATATACACATACATACACATGCATGTACATATATACACAGAGAGAGAGGCAGAGAGAGAGAGGCACACGCACACACACACAGACAGTCACACCATCTCAGTCTGGAAAGAGCCTCTAGCCCTCTGCTCAGTCATCCATTTCCACAGCTCTTGCTCTCATGAAATCCTCCCTATGTGTGATCTTAAACTCCCCTGCGGTCACCGCCCCATGTGGGGCCATCTCACAGTTTCTACAACCTTTCATCAGCCTCCGATACTCCACCCGGACACGGGCCACACCCATCTCCACAGGGTCCAAGTGTGTTTGTGCGCCCCAAGATTACAAAGAAAGAAAGGTCCCCTGCCCCTGACTCAAAGCACTGAGAAAATGCAGCCCCTCTTTTCGCTGCAGAGGCAGAGAATTAGGAGCCTCGAGCTGCATATTGCACAGATCGAGTTGCTGGTTTGGCAAGATCTCTTTGTCATCTTTTATCCTGGAGTATGTCCTTTCACCCCAGCTCCCCTCCGGTGATCCCTGGTCTCCCCGGCACTCGGCTCTAATCCCACCTCCCACTGGGGGCTTCTTCTGCTCCCCACTACCTGCCATCTCCTCTGAAAGGGTCTTGTAGCCGCCTGTTCATTTACATGGCATCTTCCTCCTTGTAATGGGAGCTCGTTGAGGGCAGGGGCTACTGCCTTTCCTCACGTCCCAGATGCTTGACACAATGCTGGGTATATAGCAAATGCTTCCAAAGGAGTAAATCCTTGTTTATTGGTCACTTGAATGATTCTCTGGGTGGTGGGAAGGAGATACTTGGAAATTAACATGATGTAAAAACAAGAGACATCTATGAAAATAAGATTAAAAAAAAAAGAGGCCTGCCCACATGTCCCTAAATATACTTCACGGGTCCCACTGCAATAGAAGTGCAATAGTACTGCACCGGTAAAAAGCAGGTACCCCTTAATTGGAAAACAGGAGAACAAATTGGGCCATGTTTATGTAATGGAAGATGACTGTACACTAAGAAATGAGAAGTATAAGGAACTCAAAGAAAAAGAGGAAGCTGTGTATTAACTGACGTGAGGGGAAGAAAGCAGAACCAGGAGAACGATTATGCCGTAAGTCTAACGTTAAATACTCCCTGGATCTTTGGTGTCCCCCTATCATGCAGATCCGAGTGATCCCTGCCTGCCTGCCCTGTGTGACTCTGAGGCCTCCTGACCATTGGGATGCCACTGGACAATGCGGTTTGTCCATCGGTTCCCTCTCAGCCGCATGACCAGCTCGTCTCTCTCTCTCTCTCTCTCTCTCTCTCTCTCTCTCTCTCTCTCTCTCTCTCTCCCTCTCTCTTTTGTCGTGCATTTCTCTGATGACCTCCTTTTCCATTTACACGCCACAGGTACAATCACACGAATGAAAACAGCACTAACCGACGTAAGAATGAGATCGTGCACGATGCCTAATCCCGATTATAGAAAAGAAATGGCGAAGTAGACTTCTGCTCTCTTAGTAGCGGGGGTGAAGCCTGAGTACCTCGTTGGACATCACTGTGTTGGTCTTTGGCTCTGTTAAATTTGGGGGCCGGGTCATTCTTGTTTAACCTTTTTCTTTATAACAGCAGGTTCTGTGAAGTAATTATTGGGAATTGACCAAGAACACCCAGAAGACATTTTAAATAAGTAGAAATAATGGCGTTGGCAGGGGGGTGGGGGTGTGGGGGGGAGGTTGGCATTCAAACTTCTCACAAGTGGCAGGAAGGACTTGACCAGTGCCAGGCATGAGACTGGCCCCGGCAGAATAAAGCTGTGACCGTGGAGGGCACAAACCTCTGTTATTTCCCTCCGGCTGTGGGGCCCTCCTCCACAGCCTGACAGAGTCTGCAGCCCGCAGCAGCTATGTCTCTGTCACCAGGCATTAAGTTGCAAGGAAAAGTGAAAGTTAATTTCTCTAAGGAAATTCATGCTGAGCCAGGCCAGTTAGGGCATAAGGAAATGATGCTTTGTAAAAATGCTTTCTAAAGGATGACATTCTCACTGGACCCTCAGTCTGGACAGTGCCTGGCCTCGCCCTGCCCACTCGGATTTCTCATGATTCCTATTTCTCAGACTCTCCTTTCTGGTCCAATCGGCCCCATAACTGTTCCTAGGTGTGGCGTCCCATCTCCGTGTCTGCATAGGTGGTGAGTCCCCCACATCTAGGCTATCCTCTGTCTTCATGTAGACATGGTAAAATCCCTGATCTGTCCCAGTACTTCCCCGGTTCCTGGTCCCATCTACCTCTCACCATGATTTTATATTGCTTTGTACACTTTGTGTTTACTCGCCAGGATACATGACATTCCCACGAGAATATAAATCCTTAAGTAGGGACTGTTTCCTTTTTGTCTATATACCCTGCCCCCGCAGAACGGGGTGTCGTTCACAAAAAAGCAAAAGGATTTAGTACACGTTTGTGAATCTGAAGAATGGTAGAGGACTTTGGAGTGGAGTGACAGCCCCCTGTAAGGCAGGGCTCTCCACTGGCTTTCCCCTTCCTCTATTTAGCTATAAAAGGGCGCAGGTCTTCCCAGTCCTAAAAGAACCCTTCTCTTAGTTCTTCTGGTGCATCCAGCCACTATCCACCTTTCACCTCCCCTTCACTGCTAACCACTTAAAGTTGTTCCCACCTGGCTCCTACCACTTCATCCCTTTCTATTGAATCTCCGGTCTCTACAATTGAGCCGCCCTCCTCAGCCCATTGACCCTGTTCTCTCGGTTTGCTCGCTGAGACTTGAAGGAAGCCAGAAGGCAGAAATGTGGAGGGAGAGGGTTTGAGTGCAAATGCCCAAAGTTGGGAGACAGAATGTGGTGCGCGTGGAACAAGAAGAGGCCAACCGGGCTAAAGCAAAGAGGATGTGGAAGGGGTGTGTAGGAGAGAGGAGGCATACAGCTCAAATGCGTGGTTCTCCCAGCTTCCCCCCCCCCCACCGTGGCCCCCAGCCCCTCCGCAAGGGCCAGGTGAATTCTACAGCGCTTCAAGGAAATAGGAAGCTAAATAGGAAGGAAGGAAGGAAGGATGATAAAATGTTCTTTGGCTTTTAAAGGGCATCATGACCTGGTGTCTCCCTCAGCTTCTGCTGAAGGACCCAGTCAGCCGGCAGCTCTTTACTGAAGGTGCTCTCACGAGGATCCGCCAGCTTCATTCTTGAGCAGAGTGTCTCAGATACGTTCCCTGCAAGGTGATGTGTCATCTCCAGTGGCGGGTAATCAATAGCTGCTAATTAAACTTTATTTCCAAAGAATGGGCATTTAACAATTTAACGCAGTGCCCAGTGCTGCAGGAGCTGATGCCCTCTTCAGATCAGATAAAACATCAAATGAAGACGATGATGGGGAAACTCTCAGCAATTTGCCAAGGTCTTTGTTTTCCAGCCGTTTGGTGGGAGGTCACTTTTCCCAGATTTTAAGTTAATTGGGGGCACTCTATCTCACATTCCAGTCCAATAAGCATTTGGCACAATTCGGGCTGCACGGCCAGCACAAAGACAGAAAGAAAAGTGTCCCCTCCTTTGAGGAACGAATATATTCTTTCGTGGGAATGATCCACATGCACAGAGAAGTACTACTTGGTTATTTAAGGACCAGGTTAATGTTTGGATCAGGAAAGGGTTCCCAGAAGCAGTGCCACAAGGGCTTTGAATGAAGGGAAAGATTCTAAGAAGCAGAGGTGAGGAGGGAGACAATGCAGGCGTGGGCACAGCCTGAGCAATGGCTTGGAGGTAGGAGATGGAATGTCATACACAAGGAATAGCAAATAGTCTAGAGACAAGAGTGCAAAAGGCAGTGCTTGGGAATCCTAGAAAGGCAGACTCCTCTGTTGTAAGGGAAACTGAGGAGGATAAATCCACCCCAGCCCCCTGTGTAACCATCTCATGACCTAACAGTGTAACTGCCTCATGACCTGACATAAAGATAGATGGGAGTCACCATGCATGGCCAGAGGTGACCATGGAGATGTAACATTAAATAACCTAACAATTTTTTCTTGAGAAAGGTGTGTAACTGTCCAAGGAGTTGATCACTCCTTGGAGACTCACACAACAAACAGGTATTTGAGGCTCTGATCAAGCCCCAACTTTTGTTAAGATGTGTGCATGCCTGGACATGAGCTCACCAAGGAGACGTACACAAAACAAAACATCAAGGTTGTCTTTCCCTGGTTTACATGGATATAAAAAGGGTCATTGGAAAGGGAGATTTTGGAGACTTTGATGCAGAGCTAGGGGCGCAGAATCTCTGCTGGAGGCAGATCGCGTGCACAGCTTCTGTTGTGTCCCGGGGTAGGGCGCTCCCCGTTGCCCCCCTGAGCAGACCCTTGGGCGTCTCTAGTCTCCCCGGCTCTACGGGCATTTGAGCTCACCTGGTCAGTGAGTGTGTATCCTTTCTTTTCTTATTCCTACTTTCCTTTATGTTGATTATTACTTATTGCATTGAATGTTATTCTTACCTTTATTGCTTGTGTGGTTTTTAATCATTATTAATCACTGTAAAATAAACATGATTATTAAGTTTATCCTGAGTACGTGTCATTATATCTTGAGATCCAAACCTAAAAGTGAAAGTACTGCGCATTCCGTAATCCTTTTGATTATATCTATAGACGCTTGGCTGGAGATCCTCAATGGGCACAAAGACTGAGCTTCCATATTAACTAATTAATTACTGATAGGTTCCCCATTAAAGAGCAGAAGGAATACAGGGCCCCTTCAGGCCCTGCGCTCGGGGCGCTATGGCGCCACCTGGCGGCTCTTTGCTGTTAACAGATACGCAATGATGGGTACCTTCCTTGGACCTTGGGCGCGTATTGCCATCTTGCCCACTCCATCCCTGCATCCCTTGTCCAGCTCTGACATCTGCTCTGGGTCCTGCTTTGTCAGCCATCAGTCTTAGTGGTAGCTCATGACTCATCTTGGCGTCTTGGCTGCCTGGGACTGATCCTCCCTTCTCTGAACCACGGGACAGCCGCCCCCAGGGTCCGGAGGAAGCAAGCCCACCACGACCCTCCACCGCTCGGTGATGGCATGCGGCTCCTAGAGGATGGCTCCTTGCGTCTAAATGGCGCCGATGGGCAGCCACGACAGAGCCACCCTGGAGGGTCGGTGCTTTCTGGAGAAGGGAAAGTTTCCTCCAAGTCACACAGCTCCACGGCCCTTCAGCTCCGAGTCCTGGCTGCTCCGGCTCCACAGCGGCTAGCTGCCCTTTGTGTGGCAGTTGATGGTCAGAAAGAGCTTTATATTTGTTATTTCATTTGTGCCTCACAACCCCAGAGGCGGGTGTTGTTATTGCCTTCCCTATTGCACAGATGAGGAAACTGAGGCAGGTAGCAGTTCAGTGACTTGCCCAAGGTCACACAAGAGATGATACTTTATTCAGGTCTTCCTGACGCCGAGCCCCGAGCATTGTGGCGCCCCCTAGAGGCCTAGTCCAACTTTTTCATTTTGCGCTTTCTCACCTGTGAAAAATGAGTCCTCAAGAAATTACTTGTTAAAGGTCACAAAGGCAGTAAGAGGCGACTTGGGGTCTGGACTTGGGTGATGAGTACAAGTTTAGCCAAAAAAGTAGCGCTTCTGACTCGGGCCATGGGTTCAAATCTGCCTTTTGCTACTTCCTACCCAGGTGACCTTGGCCCCACTCAGCCCCAGGGCCTGGTAGGGCCAGCCAAGGCCCCCACCCCAGGCTACAGTTCAAGTGGGGATTCTGCTGGAGCTCACTTAGTTATTTACGCATATGTAAAGTGCCCCCCCAGAAGCCAAGGGAACCTTGTCCTTCTGTCTTCCCCTTCAGCTTCTCCCTAATTAAAAACAGCCCGGAAGCCCTGCGAGGGCCAGGTGCTGGCTGCCCTTACCAGCCAAGTTACACCAAAGCCAAGGAAACCATTGGTAGCTGACGGGGTCTCTCTTTCTCAGAGGCGGCCTTAATCGGATCCCTGAGGGGATGTGAATGCAGAGTTATCTGCCTGGAGCCCCATTGCTTCTTTAAGGACACAGTGGCTTCCAGATTTGGTTAGCCAGTGGCCCACCAGCCGTCTCAGAGCCCGGCATGGGCGCGGCCTTGGCCTTCTCAACGGAAGCCTCATGGAGTGCTTTTATCCAGCTGTGACAGTCCAGTCTCTAATCTCCGGCTTGGTGACGTTAGTAAAGCTGGGCGGTCATGCCACTATTGAAAACGGCAAGGCCGATTTATCCCAGTTTTGGATCTGATCAGGAGACTGAAACCCCTGCCCACAACAGCTAAGGACAGGCCCTGTCTCCTGCAAGCCCTCTGAAGTTCAAAAGTGCCCCATTAACATTTTATTGCTAAACCTACGTGTGATTTGTCAGTCAGGGGATCACCACTGATTAAGCATCTCCATTGTGCCAGGTACCTAAAAAACCTCGGGGGAGAGGACACTGGAGGTGCTGAGGACCCTCCACTGATGCGTGGGGCCGTTGAATCACTGGGTTTTTTGTTGGGTATTGGCTTGGAGCCCCAGAAATCCACCCAAAGACAGGAGTTCAATTTCCCCGACACAGGAGAGGCAGTCCTTTCCCCCACCAACACACCTTTTTTTTTCCCCCCATTTGAGTCTCTTTGCTATACAAAGTCATTGCTTCTTGTCTTAGAGTCAACTGCAGCTGCTCTTTGGCCTTTGATCCCCAGGAAGGGATGACATTTGGGGGAAGAAACGATGAAGAGGAGGGTAATTTCAAGCTTTCAAAGCTTAAGACAGCACTAATACTTTTGGGACAAGCTGTGGTACAGTGGCCTAGACTGGGATCAGAAGGCTAATCCCTAACTCTGGAAGGTGAATTTCACATCCAATGGAAGGCCAGAGGGCAAGGTTATCCCAAGGGAAGAGCCATCAAGGAGAGGACCAGAGGGCACAAGGTAACCATTGTGAAGCCAGCAATGGAACGTGACAAATGGAGGCCTGCTTCCCCACCCCCACAGTCTGAGCCTCTTTCCAGGGCTGGAGAGAAAGAGGAGGAAGTGATTAGTGAGCAAGGAGAGAGATGATGGCCTGGTGGGGGGGGGGGAGAAAACACCACCAAATGTGCTCAGAGGAACTGAGCCCAGATCTAAGCTCCGCCTCACTTTTGACAAATCCCATCAGCTCCCTAGGCTTGAATTTCCTGACTTAGGAAATAAGGAGACTGGCCAAGCCTTCCCCAAGATCCCTTCCTGTTCTAAACTGATGTGATCTTAGGAACCAGGATTCCATGAACCAGCAGAATCCAGAAACAGCTGCCTTATCTCCTCATTCTCCATACATGCTCCTCTATCAGTCAACAAGGAAGGAGTCCCCCCCCCTCCCCCAGACATGAATCAGCTGTCAGGAACATTCCATAGCTAAGAACAGAACCCACATTGTAAAAGAGGTTTCTCTTTCTTAAGCCAACATCATATGGCAGGCACATAATGCAGGAAGCCCAAGATGGTTCTGTGAGTTGAATATAAAAGGAGGAACCATAAAATAAATTAAAGGAAAACAAGATCAGATATCTTTCACAGCTATGGCTAGGGGGAGAATTCTCAATTAAGGAGGGATAGAGAAGCTCATAAAAGATAAAAAAGACAATTTTGAGCACATTAAATTTTAAGAGCTTTTCCAGTAATAAAATCAATGAAGATAGAATTAGAAGAGAAACTATAGAATAGAAAAATATCTGTATCAAATATCATCAATTAAGTCTCTGTGATATCCAAAAAGCATAGGAAATCAACAGAAATATATAAACCAGAGAGGAGTCATTCCCCAATAAAGAAATGGTCAAAGCCTATGAATAAACAGCTTTCAAAAGAAGATTCACAAAATATAAATGCCAACATAGAAATATGCTCAAAATCTCTGATTTTAAGAGAAGTACAAATTAAAACAATTCTAAGATGTATTTATATCACACCATGAAAGCAGGCAAAGCTAGCAAAATATGGGAACAGTCTGACACACTGATGCCCTGTGGGTGGAGTTATCAAGTACTCCAGTAACTCAGGATTGCATGTTGGAATCATCCAAGAAAGTGACTAAATTTCCCATAACTTCTGACACACTGGTTCTGCCCCTGGGCATATACTTTAAGGAAATGAAAGCTAGAAACCAAGGCAAATTTAAACTAAAGCATTCATAGGAACCCCTCTTGGGGTTGGCAAAGAGCTGAGAAAAAGTAACTCTGACCATGCATTAAAGAGTCACTGAAAAAAAGCTATGTTTTTAAAAATGTAATTGGTTATGCTGTAAAAAAGGACGAATGAGGAAAGTCAGAGAAATATGGGAAGATTTGCAGGAATTGGGACAGAGCGAAATTAGCACAGCCAGAACAATATAAAGACCCCAGCAGGAGTTCTCAAAGTGTATACTGAAGCACACTCTGATGCCTTGAATTTCACCAGATGTTCTATGAAGTTTGGGATATTGTGTTATTGCAGCTAAATGTATAAGTTATGTAGTCTAATAACAGTGTTATTCAAGTCATGTAGTATGGTGAATATTCACATCATAAACAAAACTTGCCTATTATATACACACACTCACCTCAAATACCTCAGACCCTGAATTCTCAAAGAACTCTACAAAAATAGTTGCTGTTATTGAAGGGAAACTCTGGATGTATGACTATTTCAACTCTCCCACAGTGTTGGGAAATTAAGTATTGAATGTGTCATTATTCTTCATGGAAAATCATATTGTACATTAATGTGCCTGTTTTCCCATAGTTCCTCCAACATTTGTTAGTTTTCTTTCTTTGTCAACTTTGACAATTTGATGGGTATAATGATGACTCTCATGTTTGCTTTAATGAGAATTTCTGTAATTATTAGTGATTTGAAGCATTTTATATGACTATTAATGACTTGGTCTTCTTTCTTTGAAAGCTGTCTGCTCATATCCTTTGACCATTAACTAATTGGGGAATGAATTTCATTTGTATAAACTTTAATCAGTTTTTTCTATAACTTAGAAATTTAACCTTTATCAGAGAAACTCGCTGTCAATTTTTTTTCCAAGTTAACCATTTCTCTTTTAATTTTAGTTGCATTGATTTTGTTTAGGCAAAATCTTTTTTTTTTAACTTTATGTTATCAAAACTCCACTTTACCTGCTTTGAACCTGTCCCTTGTTTGGTCATGAATTCTTCCTTTATCCATAGATCTGACAGGAGATTTCTTCTTTGCTCCTTTTATTTGTTTATGGAACTCTGGTAAAACTATGAATTCTGGAAAGCAATTTAGAACTATAGCCAAAAATTCAACAAATTGTGCATACCCTTTGATCCAGAGATACCACTACCAGGTCTATACCCCAAAGAGTCAAAGAAAGAGGGAAAGGACCCATATGTACAAAAATATACCAGTTCTTTATAACAGCTTTTTTTTTGAAGTACAAAATAACCTGGAAACTAAGGGAGTGTTCATCTATTGGTCAATGACTTTAATAAATTATTATATATGAACATAATGGAATTGTACTGTATCAAAAGAAATGATGAAGGAGACAGTTTTGGAGAAACCTGGAAAGACTTGAATGAACTAATGCAGAACAAAGTGAGCAACTGCAGTAGAACCATTTGTACAATTACAACCACACTGTAAATATAAACAGCTCGGAAAGACTTAACCAACCATTCCCAATGAATGATAAGCCGTGCTGCCACCTCTTGCTGGGGAGGAGATGGACACAAGATGAAGGAAGAGACACCCATTTTTGGACATGGCCAATTCAGGAATTTCTTCTGCTTGTCTGTCTGTATTAGCTACATGGGTTTTGTTTCTCCTTTTTTCTAGCCAGTGAGGCGGGGGTGGGAGGGAGATAAAATAAGAAAAAGGTACAATAATACCTATAGGAAAAGAAAATGTGATGCCCTGAACAACAGAAGTTGAGAATCCACGGGCCACAACTTTATAAAAGAAAAGGGCCCCTAAGAGCCAGCCTCCAAGTGGCCAGAAACCCAGAGATGACCCTAGAGAATAGACATTGAAATGCAACTTCCCTTTACAACAGGAAGTCCAGGAGGCAACCTGGACAGGGTAGTGTTCACTTATTTATTCATGCAATTAGCACAAATTCACTCCCCCTTCCCACTGAAAAAGGATGAAAAACAAAACCTTTGGAAGGACCGTGCAAAACCACGCAAACAAATGGTTGCTTGGCCAGGCCCCAAAGCCTTGTCTGGGTCTGCTCTCTGGTCTGGAGGGGCCCGGGTTTCATTGTAAGTCCTAGGGACCTGTGGTTGGTCATCATCCTGAGCAGAGCACTCCAGCTTTATACACTGATGTTACTGCAGAAACTGTTCTCCTGGTTCCATTTCATCCAAATCTTCCCAGGCTTCTCTGAAACCACAGGGCAAAGCACCACGTGCGTGATCGTTCATAGTCATCTGGAAGTGTTTAATCAATGCTTGGTGATTGACTCACTGACCTGAGCAGCAGAGGAGGGTAAAGCTAGGAGTGATCCAGGCTTGGGATCTGGTGAGAGAAAGGACAAGGGGATGAGTGATTTGAGACTGAAGGACAAGAAGGATATCCTCTTTGGAAGTGAAGGATGAACACCACCAGCATCAGCATTACACCACCCCCACGGATGAGGAGCGATGCTCAAAAGCAGAGGGCGAGAAGCAAACACCCACCTCCGGCTGCCTTCTCACAGCATAGGAGGCGAGGCACAGACAGAACCAGCCCCCATCCTGGAGTCTCCCAGGGATGCCAAACAAGCTGCCTGCCTCTCTTAAGCCCATCAGCTTACTTCTCTCTGAATCCTTCTCCACAAACCACCAAATCTACCACAAGGTGCCTCAAGTGGCAGCTGTCCTGTCCCAGGCAGACCAGTCATGGTGGTACTAGAGCCCAAGGCCTTCTCCCTGCCTCGTTTTCCCCAGCTCTGGTGTTGAAACAGAAAAATAATCTGGGTGTCATCTGGAATGCCAGCCAACCAAGCATCTACCCTGTAGTGCCCAGCACGTAGTAGGACTGATTTTACAGATGAGAAAACTGAGGCTCGGTGGGCTACCTGAGGGACTTACCTGGGGTCACACAGGCACTATACACAAGAGGCTGGACCTGAACCCAGGTCCTCCCCCTCAGAACCACGTTGCACACACAGTACTCAGCAGAGCCCCCCCAAGAAGAGCAGAGCCCATTCTAAGTCTGCCCTCAAAGAGAAGCATGGAGAAACAAAAGAGGGTTAAGCAGAATATGGCAGAGACGATTGATGAGCCTAGAGTTTTTCAGACTCAAAGCAGAATAGTGAGGACAATTTAACAATGGTCTGGGAAAGGAGAAATCTCAGAGGAAGTAATGGGCAGATCTTCTCTGCTCCTCAGAGCCCAACAGAATCATCAGATGTAGAGCTGGAAGGGGCCTCAGAGGCCCCCATTTTACAGATGAGGAAACTGAGGCCCAGAGAGTTGCAGCAACTTGCCCAAGGTCACACAGGTCGTCATCATCTGCATCAGGATTTGAACCCAGGTCCCCCAACTCCAGAGCAAATTGGAGGCCGCAGGATGAAGACGAAGGTAGGTCGATGCAAGAAAGAGTTTCAAAGGAACTTGGGCAATAGCATTCTCTGGGGGGTTCCAGGTTCAAAATGCCAGAGAGGGCGTCTCCTCTCATCCATGGACAAGTCCAAGAGCAGAGGGCTTCTTGAGAGATCGTGGGTCATTCACCCTCTCTCCTCCCCACCCCCAGCTTCCTTCTTCCCCTTGCCTAAACAAAGGCCCCTTACATTATTTTAAAAGGGGGGGCCACTTGGCCCTTTGGTAAGGCAGGATAACTCTAATCCACTTTCCAGTGATACCCTTTCAAATAGCTGAAGACTATAAGAAGTTTTGCCCCAAGGCCCCTGTCTGCCGGGCTAAATCTCGGGATTCCTTTTTCTGGTCCTCCTGTGGCATGGCCTAGATACTTTCATTATCCTGGTTTCTTTCTTCTGGTCAGACTCTAACTTCTCAGTGTCTGTTCCAAAAACGCACTTCCGGCCCTGGAGACAAGAAGCCATTTGCTTTATGACCAGAGCAGCCGTGGTGTGGGGAGATCACTTCCTTTCTTCTGGGCCCTAGGCCCTTGTTAACACAACTCCAGATTCTGTCAGCATCAAGGGCTGCATCACCTTTCCCTTCCTTCATATTAGATGGCTGCCGGCTAAGATCCCCAGATCCAAAAGGATTTTTTTTTAAATAAAAGTCCACTCTGAAAGGCCTTTCAAAGAAATAAAGGGAGGAGAAAACAAACTTCTGAAGATAATAATGAGAACTTCCCAATACCATTCTCTATAATCAAACTGCCAGTGTTTTTATAGCACCTGAAAGCCATGATACCTTTGGGTCCCAATTCAAACTACGTAAGTGAGAACCCCAGTGGATATTTATCACTTAAATCATTCCATTCCCAGAGAATGAAAACCAACTTCTCCAGCCGTCGTGCCCCAGGAGGTCAGGAGACGACAAGAAAAGCTAGCCGAAGGCATGAGGGACTGAGGGATGCCAGGCAGAGGAGAAGCATGAGAAGCGCACGGGACGAAGGCCGGAGACTGGAAGGGAACCAGTGGCTCCAGACGGCCAAGACACACAGCGGCAGGGCCCCTCCGATACCCAGTTCATGGTTAGTAGCAACAATGACAATGACTAAAATAATTAAAAGGAGCACATTCACTGTCTTTTCTTCCCTTCCAAAAGCCTTGAAAGGAGACTCCAAATTCCCATTCTGTCTCAGTCTATAGAAGGCAACCTCCTTGGGGGCAGGCAGCATTGGGCCATTCTGTGGGTATGTCTTTGTATCTGGTGCCTGCCAGGGTACACAGCACCCGGTAGGTGCTACATGCTCCTAGAACGCATGGATGAATCCCACAGAACCTAGACCAGAGAGGCCAGCTAGCCTTAACTCCCATTTTACAGATGAGAAAACAGAGACCCAGAAAAGAATGAGCGACCCAGGTGTGAAGCAGCAGAGTCAGGACCTAACATCATTTCTGATATATAGATATCTAGCTGTATGCATATGCATATATAGATGTGAATATCGTTAGTGAGGACTTGAGGGCTGCCAGCCCTTCTCAGGCTGCTCGTCCATTCTGATGCCCACTTCTACCCAACTCTCACCTGGGACTCCAAGAAGCTGGCGCGTGTGCAGTTTCCACACCCCAGTGAACCACCTTGGCAGACAGGCTAAACTGGGTTCAAGGTAACCACAGGACTCAAGGCCGTCGGTAGGCTGAGGGGTATTTACTCCACGTGTGTGAAGACTTCCCCTTAGAACGGACAGATGAGACCAATTTGTTCCCACAGCCATGATTGAAGCGGTTGAAGCAGGAGCTGTAGAGTGAGCAGAGCAAGCACAAACCAAGGTCAGACCCTGAAGATGCCAAGGTCATCTGCTGAATCTATGGTTCTCTTGACTTTCGTCTTGATGCTGAACTTTGATGATTCTGGAAGAAAGAGTGAAGAAGAGGACTTTGTGCAAAGCTACCTCATTTAATTCCACTTCACTCACAAGTCAAAACATCATCGCTCCTCTTCAAAAGTGAAGGAAAAGCGACAAGATTTCAAGATTGAAGTTTGGGGGGCTTAAAAACTAGATGCCAGTGAAGCCCTGCCATCCCCAGTCATGCCCCATGGCATTCACCCCTTCTTTCTCCCACTACTTCCGCCCAGCCACAAAGCGGAGCTCTCTGAGCTAAGAGAAAAGGGGCAAAAGATGGGGTTGTGTCCTCTACCCTGATTTATCCTGCAGAGCTGATGGGGAGCCGATCGTGAAGATCTGGAGAAGTTTGCTGCTCTCAGAAAGAAAGCTCAGGCCAATGGGCACTGACATGGTTTCTCAAGAACTATGCGTAGGTGGCCCTTATGGAAGGCTTGGTGCAGGCCATCTGTCAGAAAATTGTAAATGAATTCTTGGCAGTGTCTATGCAAAGTGAAGGTATGGTTGAGCAATTATTCACTGAATTTAGTCCTTGCAGATGCCAACTTCAGATCATTCTGCCTCCATCCTTGTCCTACTTTCCTTCTTCCTAAACGTTCCAAGTGTATGCCTCCATCCCGCATCTCCCAGAGCCTACCCAAGGAAACCCTGCCCCACCAGAACTCACAGACGTTTACAACAAAGGTAGCTTCTTTATGGCTTGGAGTTTTACAATAAACGTTCCAAAAGCCACAGTGATCAGAAAATTAAGAAGTTGTAGAGACTTTGGAGATTGCTTATGTACCCTTATCATATCATTTTACCGATGGGAAAACTGAGTGTCAGTGATGTGACAAAGGTCAAACAAGTAAAGAGCTAAGTAGGTTTGGAATTCAAAAAACAGATTTCTTTTTTTTTTTTTCTAAATTTTCTCATTAGTCATGTTGTAAGGAAGAATTAGAACCAATAGGAGGAACTACCAGAAAGAAGAAACAAAACACAACAGAAGAAAAAAAATAGCAAACAGTATGCTTCCATCTGCATTCAAACTCCATAGTCCTTTCCTCTTTGTGGATAGCATTTTCCATCATGAGGCCTTTGGAGATGTCTTAGATTCTTGCATTGCTGAGAAGGGTTAAGTTTATCAATATTAGTCATCACACAACGTGGCTGTTACTGTGTACAATGTTTTCTGGTTCTGCTCACTTCACTCAGCAACAGACCATACAAGTCTGTCCAGGTTTTTCCACTTGCTCATCGTTTCTTTTAGCACAATAGTATTCCATTACATTCATATACCACAACTTGCTCAGCCATTCCCCAGTTGATGGGCATCCTCTCAATTTCCAATTCTTTGCCACCACAAAAAGAGCTGCTATGTATATTTTTGTACATGTGGGTCCTTTTCCCATTTGTTTGATCTTTTTGAGATATAGCCCTAGAAGTGCTATTGCTGGGTCAAAGAGTATGCACATTTTTATAACCCTTTGGGCATAGTTCCAAATCGCTCTCCATAATGGTCAGATCAGTCCACAACTCCACCAACAATGCATCAGTGTTCCAATTTTCCTACATCTTTTCCTGTTTTGTCATGTTGGCCAATCTGGTAGGTGTGATGTGGTACCTCAGAGTTGTTTTGATTTGTGTTTCTCTAATCAATAGCGATTTAGAGCATTTTTTTCATATGATGATAGCTTTAATTTCTTCATCTGAGAACTGCCTGTTCACATCCTTTAAGGCAGATTTCTTTTAAGAGTACCTCCTGCTTGGTATGAGACAGTGAAAGCCAAGAGATGCTGTGAGTGACAAGAGCACAGCTGCTTCATGAAGACGTCTCTGCCTTGCCCTTCAGGCCAGCTCCATGACCAGCCAAGAAGCAGTCCCCCAACTAAAGCCAATCCCGGGGCATTTAACAACTGGCTGGGGTGGAGGTGGGAGGTGAAGCGTCCTCCCAGCACACTTTGAAGTTTCATCCCAAGTATTCATACTTTCTCCATCTCTTTCTTAAATCTAGAAAATGAACAAAATAATCAAGCCATAACTCGTGGCCAGCAAAGGTGATTTCCTGCAGTGTGAGGACTCCAGCTGAAAACTGAACAAGCCCCACAGCAATGCCACCCCTGTGCAATGCCTTTCAGACCCTCCTCCTGACCTCAGGGCTGGGGTGGGTGGGTTGGGGTCTGTGTGGACACAGAACATCTCCACATGTCTCTCAGGGAGGGAAACCATCCCTGAGTCTCCTTCCTCCACTCCTGCCCAAGGGAGATTTTGATTCCTGCTGGGAAGGGAAATGGGAGGTTGGGGCCAGAAGCTAGCCCCTCTTCTGTCCTCAGAGACAGGAGGGTGCTGGGCCAGAATCATATCTATTTCCTCCCTTAAATACTGTTAATCCAACAGAAGTAACTTCCAGGTCCAAATGATGCTCCCCATCTCTATTCCTTAACAGTAAAGGAGCACTCCAAGCCATATATCCAAGGATCGACTACCTTTCAGCCAGATTCCATTTCCACAATGAACATGCATAGCAAGTAAACCCATGTATCTAAGTCAGTATCAAAATGAAAATCAGAGACAGTCGACATTGGAGAACATTGACCAGACAATACAGAGTGAATGAGCCCTTCTGTTGGCAGCGATAAAACTGAGCTCCTCTGAGATGGGGTCTCAGCTCTCCCCCCAGGGTCAGTGTAGCAAGCTGGGCACCTGGTGGAGACCACCAGCTTCACTTCACTTTGGCCTCTCCCCAACGTCTTTCTCTCCTTGGGAACCCGAAAGAAGCCTGGAACAAAACTGGAACAGTCTCCTCTCTCAGAGCTGGAAGCCAGAAGAGAGCAGATCTCTCTTTTCTCCAGCTCTTACCAACCCCCTTATTCAGGCAGTGTAAACTTAAGAGAAAAAGGGGGAAGGCCCATGGAAAGGGAACAGAGCCAAGGAGTGAGCAGAGATGGAGAGACAGCTCTGGGCTATTGTCAGAGCATAGAGGCAGAGGATGAAGTCTAGAACAACATTTCTGTGGCTTCCCTAAACCCAGGAACATCAGGAATGGTCTGATGCCCCTGGATCTCACTGACCCAGAACCTCAGCAGCCTTTGAGGCTGACCCCTAATTTTACACTGAGGAAGAGACTTGGGTCCAGAATGTTTAAGTGCCCAAAGCCATACAGACACAGAGCACAGGAAGAGAGACCCAGCACAAAAAGGGACCTCACAGATCATGCAGTCCAAGCTCTTCATTTTACAGATGAGGAAACTGAGGCAGACAGAGGTAAAATGACTTACCCAAGGACATGCAGCTAGGAAGTGGCTAAGGTAGAATTCGAACTCACTATTACCCCAATTCCAAGTCTAGTGGTCTGTCTGCCATGTTACCTTACTCTATGTGTGCATTAATTCACAAACATCTTCCCCAAATGTTTCTTTGTGGAACAAAAGTGACCTTGAATCTTTGGAAGGATCCAGTGGATGACCTTTTGTCAGAACTCTCCACTCTGACCTGTCCATCTTGGGTAATGACCCTTCAGGATACAGCTCACAACAAGGCAGCCATCCAGAAGGGGAGTTTGAGCTAAAAGAGACCTGTTAGGCCACTTGGTCCCATCCCTGAGGTCTCAGGAAGTTAAGTGACTGGTCCAAGGTCACACAAGAAAGAAGCTGCCCAGCTGGGATTTGAACTATCACCCTCTGTCCAGGTCTCATGGCTCCCAAACCAGCAAAAGCACCCAAGGAGCAAATCATGAAAAAGGAAAATGAAATCTGAAGCCAAAAAAGATTACTTTCTATAGTTCCCAATATCTGTTCTCTCACCCTGAGATATTTTGCACAAAACGTATTTCACATAATCCATCTAATTAACAGAAACAAATGTTAAGCTGGTGACCCAAAATTGCAGAAAAGACCGACCTAGTACATCTCTTCTGATCTCCCTCTGACTGCTCTGGACAAGTCCTCAGAGAGAGCCAATAGTTAGGTTATCATGCAGCTAATACAATTAAGAACACATCATTGTTTTCATTAGTGGAAGCAATTTTAAAGGGGATTATGGTTTAGTCATTTCACAAATCACATCAGGCCAAAATAAACAAAATTATGTGGAGCAACAAGAAAATGTAGTTGTTTGAATCTGTTTACGTTGTTTTTTTAAATATCTAGGAGGTGGCTGCCCTGCTGTGCCCACGCCCTGGTCAGATTCCATCTGAACCATTGTGTTTAGCTGTGGGGGGACATTGTAGGAAGCACCTTGATGGTCTGCACAGAATCCAGAAGGGAGTAACTGAGGTTGGTGACGGGCAGTGAATCTGTGCTGTCTGAGGATGGGGTGAAGAAATTGGGTAGGCTTAGCTGGAATGAGAGGAAATTTGGGGGGCAGGAGGAAGGCTGCACTATGTATCTTGTTATATACTTACTGATTCCCATGTTGCATCCCATTAGAATGTAACCTCCTTGAGAGTAGAAATGGTTTTGGTTTTTCTCTGTGTCCCTAGAACTTATGTCGGTGTCTGACACAAAGTAAGCACTTAATAAATGCTTTTTGACTTGACCTAGTGACTGTCTTCAATCAGAGACTGGTCTTGTTTATCTGGACCCCACATAGTAGAACAGAGAGGCAAAGTTGGCCTTGAAGTAAGTTCCATAATCAGGGCTGTACCTGGTCATGGACTGCCTTGGAAGATGGGAGGCTTCTTCCCTTTACTGGGGCTCTTCCAAGGAAGGAAGGATAGCCACTTGATTGGACACTATAGAGGAGATTCATGTTGGGTACCAATTGAACCAAATGTTGGCTGAGGCCCTTTCCAGCTCTCAAATGCTCTGATTCTGATGCTCATTAAAGTTCTCCTCCAGTGCCTCTTTGTGACTCTGGGGTTCCAAGCTCTGGGAGGTTGGTTCTACCATGTTGAAAAGGCTTTGTGTGAGTCACTGCTAGAATCTACATCCCTTGTCCCTAGACCAATTCCGCTCAGTTCAGAGAGCTGAGAACAACAATGACGTTGGCTGCAGGAGGTTGAAAATCTTCCATGACAGTTCTTGAGAATTCTCCAAGTCCTAGAGAAGGGAAGGGCTCCAATCTCTCTGAGGAGGCAGCATCCACCCCCACACTGATTCTGAAAGGACTCTAGTGTGAGGGGAAACATCCGACATCCAGTGGAAGATGAGCTCCGCTGACCCAGGTATCACTTTTGCTTTTCAAACATAGCAAACGAGCATTTCCCAGCTTGTAATTAATTTCCAGGGCTCCCATCACCATTGATTTTTAATCAAAGCTAAGTGTGTGTGTGGGGGGGGGGGGCTGGTAGTTTTTCAATGAGCTCAGTGAAGGTTTTCTTCATCTTCATTTTTAAGACTGTTATTTTTATTTGCTCTTCCTAGCAAAGATGCTGGCTTTGACAGGGTGGGCCAGATGCAGCCTGTGATCCTTACTAATTAACTGCAGGTGATGGGGGCCCAGTTGTATATTTCTATCATTTTTAAATCCCAGTTTCACAGATAATTAGTCATTGATATAAGTGAGGGATTTGGGGCTTCACACACCTTTGAGGTGTTAGGCTCAGGAGGTGTGTGCTGTTGAAGAGCAATCCTCCCTGATGCACAAGGTGAATTCTTTACAATCAATTCTGCATCCTTATACTTATCAGTCTAGGTTTACAGAAGTCCCCAGGGAACACAGTTATTCTGCAGCAGGGGAGAAAGCAAGGTACAAGTTCACAGGACTTTGCCAACATAAAAACCACCAGATGAAAACGTGATTTCAACCCTGGTATATAGAAGCCCCAGGCAATCGATGCTTTAGTTCAACATCCCACACAGTAAGAGAGAAGCCAGCAATGCTGGGCCATTTCCACTTGGGAAAGGATGCTCCATGGAAAAGACTTCTGTAACCAAAGCAGAAACAAGCCCACCCGTGGAGCAGAGGTGCTGTTGTGTGGTGGTGGTGGTGTGGTGATTGTTACTCAGGCTGCCTTGACCACAAGGCTTGGTAGCTCTAAGCTAGAGGTAGGGTTGGTTCAGAGAAAAGAGGTCAACATCTGTTACTGATGGACCTGGGTTCAAATTCAAGCTTTCCTAGTTACTGTGTGACCTTGCACAAGTCACTTGCCCCTTGGGTCCTCAGTTTCCTTGTGTGTGAGACTAGGTTATCTCTCAGGTCCTAGGATGAGACCATAAACCTCAGAATATGAAGTATTTCTCTGTTTTTTGCTAACTGCTTGAGCTCCAATATTAAAATGCATGTTCCTTGTCTGCTCTACTGGTTTGGCGTGATTACATGATCTCAGAGGTTCCCAACAAAGCCGATGAGGGCTCAAGCCCAGGAATTACACTGATCAACCAATATACTCCATATGGAAGACAATAGTTCATGGGAACGCAGTTTTGTCAGACATGGGCTGCGTCTCAAGTGCTAAACACCCATTCAGTATCCATTCTAAGTACAGTCTAATTCTCAGCCGTCTTGGCCTGGACCAGCCTCTCTGGGTTCCATTTTCCTCTTCTCTAAATTGAAGGGATTACAATAGCTGATGTAACAGGTCCCTCACAATTCTAAAACCAGGATCATATGAAGAGACACTTCCACAAACTTTTTGCAGACATTTCTCACTTCATAATGAAGCTTTACACTCCCAAGCCCCTAAAGGTCAGAAAAACATTCTTCACTATATGGCTCATGTAGTTATATAATAACAGAATTTTAAAGTTGGAAAGGACCTCGGGGCCTTGGCTTCACTTCAATTCTCCAAACGCTCATTAAGCCCTTTTGGTAGTCTAGGCCCAGTGGCAGAGTCGAGGACACAAGAGGGAAAGAAATCCATCCCTGCCTTCAAGGGGCGTCTCTGGGCAGGGCGGTGGTCATAAACTGTGTAAATAGATAGGCGTATGGAAAGTAACGGAAGATAATTTCAAGACAGAGAATGCACTTAGACTAGGGGGAGAGGGGAGCATGAGGTCTTGTATCTAAGGGCAGCTGAGCCATGACTGGAAAAAAGTCAGGAATTGTCAGAGGTCGAAATGAGGTCAGTGTCAAGGAGTCACCTCAACCAGCATTTGCCAAGCACCTACTACATGGTAGGTACAGCACTAAAGCCACAAAGACGGGACACGGTCCATGTTCTGAAGCAGCTGAGAGTCTAATGGGGGAGAAAAGTATTAATAAACCAGCTAAGGACAGGGTAAATGGAGACGAATGGAGATGAGGGCCAAACATTCAGGGGAACAGTGTAGAAGGTGGGACAAAGGATGCCAGGAGATGGGAGGACGACTCTTCCTGGCTTGGGGGACCTCAGAATGAATCCCCTTGACCACATCCAAGCAAACGGCTGCCAGACTTTGCCTGATGACATCTGAGGAGGGGGACTCCCTTATTCCAGAAGCAGCCTGATCCAATTTTAAATAGCACTAGTCGTTAGGAAGTTCCTCCCTAGCATTGTGTCTCGAAGGACTTGGAAATTTGAAAATGAAACAAAACAAAAAAACCTGACTTTGCAGCTCTGCAGTGTCTCTAGCCAAGTGAGGGAGCATGGGCAGAACCCCTTAACCTCTCAGGGCCTGCCTTTCCCCATCTGTAAATAGCAGGGTTGGACTAAATGTTCATGGAGCTCCCTTTCAGCTCTGAATCTAAGATCCTTTGACTCACTAGACAGGGGCAATATTTCAGGGAGCTTCTCAAACAGCTCTAGTAAAACAACGGGAGCCCAGTCTCCAATACAGGAATATTTTGAGCACTGCCGAGATACCCAAGGGGAGCTAGAGGCTTCTAAATAGACTGCAGGTTCTGACACAATTACCATACCTCGCAGGGAAGCTTGCTGAATTCTGAGTTCATTAAGACAAAGCAGACATGATTCCCCACCGCTCTCCATCAGACCTTTACAATCCGCAAACCCACGCAGGGGCAGCAGGTGAGCCCTATATACAGGGGCTGAGAGTCGGGCAGCCGTGGGCTGGGCTGAGGTAACCTCCCAGATGCCCCGGGAGGGGAACTGCCCCTTCCCCTTCCCCTTCCCCTTCCCCTTCCCTTCCTTCCTTCCCCTTCCCTTCCTTCCCTTCCCCTTCCCCTTCCCCTTCCCCTTCCCCTTCCCCTTCCCCTTCCCCTTCCCCTTCCCCTTCCCCTTCCCCTTCCCCTTCCCCTTCCCCTTCCCCTTCCCCAGCCCAACCTGCTCTGGCAGGAGAAAGCTTGAAGAGCTTTGCCCAGGCTCTGGCGTTCTTTCGAGACGGGAGCGCAGCAAGATAGTAGAGAACTGAATTGAGGGTTCGAAGTCCCAGCCACACTGACCTACTCGCTGTTCGTCGAACGCAGAACTCCACTCCGCAGCTCCACACCTTTGGCTGTTCCAGAAGCCTCGAGCGCTTCCTGTCCCTGTCACTGAGTCCCGACTTCCTTCGAGACAGCTTAGATCCCTCGGCGGCCGGGACTCACCTGAGACCACTCTCCCCCTCCTCGGTGTGTATCTTGGCTGTGCAGTCAGCTACACTTGGTCTCTCCCATGAGAATGTGAGCTCTCCGAGGGCAGAGACGGACTTTTGCTCAACACAACGCCTGGGAAATAGTAAGCGCTCCCTAAATGCCTGCCAGCAGACTCAATGACTGACTTACTCTGCACACGCGGGGTTCAAGCGGTCTTTTGTCTTCGGGGCCCATCTCTGTGGGTGTGGGGCTGGTGTGAGCTGCGAGGGCGTGGGGTGTGTCTATGGGAGCTGTCACTTGGCGCCGTCTGTGCCAGGGTCCCCATAACACCACCACATGTCACAGCTGTGTGCGCAGGACGGCTGTCTCCCTTCGTAGGAAGATTTCCTTTTCCCGGAGGCTCGGAGCCTCAGGAAGGGGCTTGGCTGTAGGTCTCCAACTAACGAACGTTGGCATCTGTGCCCCAGGGCCCTGGGAGATCCAGAAAGGAAGACCGGAGCCCTGCCTTCCTGGGGCTTACCGACCAGCAGAGGAAAGGAAGAACAGAACGACTCTCACTTCTGGAGGACTTCAAGGCTTACCAGGGGCTTTTCTCTTAACGGGCTATCGGTTGTGTAAGATTATTACCCCCATTTAACAGATGAGGACGCTGAGGCTAAGGGCTTCTTCCTCTGTCTCCCAGTCGGCTCAATGACAGCCGAACCTCAGACTCTGGTCTTCAGACTTCCTGTCCAGGGCTCTGTCCACTAGAGCAAGCCACTGAGGACACACGTACAACCCAGTGGGATTCGAGCTGCGAGCTAAGCACAAGCTTTCTCTGGAGAGCGTGAGCAGAGGGCTGGCAGGCATCCGGGGAGCAATGGGGCAAGGCTTCATTCCAGAGAGAACATTTCCACTGGGCCTTGAAGGATGAATAGAATATCAATAAGCAGAGCAGGGGAGTAGGACATCCCAGGAAGTCAGAGGCAGGAGCAACGATGATTCAGACAAAAGATAATTAGGAACAGGAAGGGAGGGAGCAAACGGTCATTTGCTAAGCACCTACTGTGTGCCAGGCACTGTGCTAATCGCTTTACAGATATTATCCCCACTGATCCTCACAATTACCTGGGAGGTAGTTAAAGAAGCTGAGGCAGAATGCAGTGAAATGACTTACCCAGGGTCACCAAACTAGTTAGCGTTTGAAGCTAGATTTGACCTCAGGTCTTTCTGACTCCAAGACAAGGACTCTACCCACTGAGCCATCTCCCTGCCACAGGAGACCAGACAGATCACTTCTTGTGTAACAGGGTTCAGAGGCCAAGCGTGGTGTTGAAAATAAGACCACTGGACACATGGTCAGGAATTCCTGGGTTCAAAACCTGCTTCTAACACTAGCTGGGTGACTCTGGACAATGTGCCCAAGCTCCCTGAGCCTCAGTTTCCTCATCTGTAAAATGAGATGGAGAATAGGGCTAAATGGGTGGTTTTACCAATATGATATAGGGAACTCCCCAGGGAGAACACTCCCTCCACCAATGCAGGTCAGCACCCACTCAGCCTTGGAGGGCTGCCCAGGACCCTGGGAGTAGCAAGGCTTCCCTAAACAGGATGTGCCTGAGGGAGGCCCTGGCCAGGGTCTTCCTGGCTTGTTGGCTGGCTCTCTCCCCAGCATGCCTGCCTGCCTCTACTCGGTAAAATGGAGATGATCATGAATGTGGTCCCTACCCCACACCTGTGGACTTGGCTGGTCACTCAAGTTCTTGCTGGGCAGAAGGGAGGAGTGTCAGGGCAGTGACAGGAGCAGATGGTGAGCTGTGACCATGACAGGGAATTACAGGATCTCCATACCGAAAGGCCCTCATATGTCATCTGGGCCAGCCCAAACCCAAATGAAAATGCCTCCATGAAATTCTCACTACATGGAGCATCTGGTCCTAGAGCTGGTCGGAGCTGGGAGTGAGAAGACCAGAGCGGGATAGGAATTCAGACAGTCTGTGAGGGAGGGAAGCGAGCTGAGCCCAAGGCCTCTGAATTCAAACCTGGTGCTCATTTCCAACAAAGTTGTCTCAGTGGTCAGCTGCCTGGTTTCTAGAAGGTCCATCCATGAGTGGTAGGTGGGTGCCCTTGAAAGTAGGGGAGCCTAGGGGAGACAATAAGTGTAAACATAGACCAGTAATTGATGTCATAAAAGTCCAGCCCTAGGGAGCTCAGGGCACCCCTCCCAGGCCTAGGCAAACTGGCAAGAACAAGGCAGGGCCCTGGAGTTCCAGAGTGATTTAGGTCAAGGCCAGGGACCAGAGTGGAGTCTTTGACATGGGGCATGAGGACATGGGGGTTGGGCTTGTGCTCATTGAACAAGGCAAGAGCCCTCTTACTAGAACCAGAGTGCAAGGTCAAGGCAGGGCCAGGAGCCAGGGACTCTCTGAAGTCTACGGTGGGTTACTTAACCAGGGAGCCCATGGGCCATTATAGATGAGGAGACCAAGCCCCAGGGAGCTCAGAGCATCATGGAGGTAGAGGTGTCATATTCAAGGTCATTGTAGACCCCAGAGGCCATCTGACATGTGCTGCCATCACTGGCCCCTGAGCAGTGGGTGCATTGGAGAGAGGAAAGACTAGGCAGGAAATAGAAGGAAAGATGGTGGAGAAGGAGGCTGCCTAGATGTGGAACAGCATCACATCTGGATACAAGCCTTGATGTGAAGAGTGTCTGCAAGCGGGGAGGTTCCCCCCAAACCTCCATCCCCTATGCTGGTCTCAGCTCCAGCTGCTTCAGGCCCTGTGATGCATCTGGGCTGGAGGGCACTCAAGATCCCGGGCCTTTCCAATACTCAGGAACCTCCAAAAGTTTCTTTCCAAAGACTCAGGTCTTATCAGCACCAGCTCATAGGGATCTGTGCTTTTATCTTTGCTGAATTCCAAAGGTCCTTTTAAAAAGGGACTCTCTGAGGGAAATTGAAAGGATTTCTGTTAGGTGTGGGAAGAAAGGTTCAGAACTTTATTTTTGACTCTAGACATGTCTTTAAAGTCAAGTCAGCTCCCACTTACCAGGCTCCTACTGTGTGTAGAATGTTGCCCTGGGGTCAGGTGGCTCTGTCTGTATGGGGCTTACAGTCTACCAGGGGGGTCTCACACACACACACACACACACACACACACATACAAACATTCCCCCAAACCCCCGACTCTCATCCCTCAGATCTTCATGATGACACCATTCCAACTCAAACGACCTCTTCCTGGACATTGCTCCTCCACCCTGCATCATTTCCCCTATTAGAATGTAAGCTCCCAGAGAGCAGGGACTGCCTTGGCATTTTTATTTATCTTCCCTCCACATAGCCTAGTACTTGGCATATAGCACTTAGTACTCACTTTTTTCATTCATTCACCTAATATTGCAAGATCAGTTTATTACAGAATGCTAAATGAGGTTCCTGGCACATAGCAGGTGCTTCACGAATATTTGTTGATTACTTGATTGATGAAGTCCAGAGAGCCATTCCCAATATCTTTTCGTTCATGGCCTTACCCCTGGACTCAATGGCATTCTCATTGGTCCCCTGGCTCCAAGTCTTCCCTGACCCTGATCCACTCTCCACAAAGCTGCCAAAGTGATCTGGCCATGTCACTCCCCCACTCACTAAATTTCAGTGGCTCCCTACACGTCTAAGATGAAACATAACCTTCTCTGATGTTTAAAGGTTTCCCCAACTTGGCTGCAGCTTATCTTTCTAGCCTTATTATGAATTACTTTTTCCCTTTTCACCTCACTTCCCCGTGCAGAGGGGGAATGGGGCTGATTTGTATCTAGGTTTCTGATGGAGAAATTGGACTACTGTGGACAGGGATATCATGATAAGAGTTTAAGGGGAGGTAGTGTGAGTATGCAGCTTGCATCTAAAGTATGAAGAGTAAATGGGGAGTCAGTAGGATGGGAAGGAGGTGGGAGTGGGGCTCTCTAGTTTGTAGAGCAGAGGTCCTGAGTGGGGTCCCTAGACCCTTTCACTCGTTCCACGAAAGCAAAGCTATTTTCGCAATCACACTCATTTATGTATTAGAATGCTCCTCCCTTTTCAATTATATATCTGTGAGATGGATTTTTTTTCCATATACTTCAGTGAAACAATATATCACAACAGATTGAATGCAGAAGCTAGAAGAATCCAGCTGGCTTCTATTAAGACATTAAAGAGATTTTCAAAAATATGTAAAATACCACTCTTCTTACTAGTTTTTTATTTTGGAAAATACAGCTATTTTTCACAAAATGTTATTTATGTTAACATGTAAAGGGTTTTTTTGGTTGTGTTTAAATGAATTAATAAACATTTCTAAATTATCAGGTTTAATTTTCAATATGGAAATATATATATATATACACATATACACACACACACACACACACACACACACACACACATATACCACATAAACAAAATCTTTTGGGGTCTTCAGTTGATGTTAAGAGTATAAAGAGTCCTGAGACCCAACAGCCAAAGAATCTCTGCTGTAAAGGACTCACCCCAAAAGTCCAAATGGCCCAGAGAGCTGTAGCTTGGAAAGGTCTGGGGGACATTGACCCCCCAGGCCTTCCTCCTTTCCCTTCCTTTCCTTTTGATGTCAACCGCCATAGGAGACAATGGGCCCTATTAAATATTGGGGGATGTGGGTACTGGGGGAAGGGGTAGGGGAGGAGGGCCCTCCCAGGATTAGGAACCTCTCACCTCTGGGAATGACCTGGATGCAGGAGCAGGGGATTGGGGAAAAGTCCACTTCCGGTTGGGGAGTGACCCACCCTACTCATCCCCTCCAACTACTTGTCTTGGTCAAGAATTTAGCTGGCAGGCAGTGCTTTTTCCTCTCTGGAAGTCAAACAGTAGTGACTGGGGGAGGGGAGGGCAAAGGGGTCAGTTTGTTACTTCCTGCTAATCTTAGAAAAGGGGCAGCAGGAGCGGTGCCAATCAGCACCGGTAAAGTGGGCAAGGACTTCAGGGCACCCAAAGGCTCAGATGAAATGCTTCAATCACCTTATGACTGAACTCCAACGGCTTCTTGTAGGTACCGCCATTTACTTTTATCGTTTCCAAATCCATCCTTTTACAAATGAAGTCCTGTGTCTTAGCCAATTGAAGAGAAAGTGTGTGAAGTGTGAAGTGTGTGTGAGTGTGTGTCTGGAGAGGCTTAGGGCATCTGCTTATGGACATATAAGTACACAATGGTAAATTCCAGGACTACAAAGGTATCTAGACCTGAAGTCTAGGTCCCAGCCCACTGGGGTGCCATCTTTCCATCTTCCACCTCTCTCTTTCTCTGTCTCTCTCCAACTTTCTCTCATTGCTTCCTCTCGTTCTCTCTCACTCTCTTCCATCACTCTTTTTCTTTCTCTCTTTCTTTCCATCTTCTTCCTTCTTTTTTCTCTCTCTCCTTCCTTTCGCTCCACAACATTCTTTCCCTCTTTCCTCCCTCCCTTCTTTCTTACTTTCTTCTGATTCCTCCTCTGTCCTTATTGTCTCATGTCTTTTTCCTTCCTCCTCTTATCCCTCCTTTTCTTCTTCTGTTGGGGACCATTGCACAGAACATATCACAGTTAC
Organism: Phascolarctos cinereus; assembly: GCF_003287225.1. Lineage (NCBI taxonomy): Eukaryota > Metazoa > Chordata > Mammalia > Diprotodontia > Phascolarctidae > Phascolarctos > Phascolarctos cinereus. Next base: position 477,823,140 of record NW_027555958.1, on the reverse strand, counting down.
CATTACTTGGAAGCTGGCAGGTTGGGGGGTGGGGAGCAGGAAGAGGTGCTCTGCTTCTGGACTTGTGTGACTCCTTGCTGAAGGGTTAACTCTTTGAGATGGCAGATGTAGAACCAGAAAAACTGAAGATTCAATGTGTGTTTGAAACAGAGACTTGTCCACTCATCCATTTCTCTTGACTACAAATCTCTAGGGCAGATAGTATATTCTTTGCATTAACTTTCCCATACTGGAATATCCATTGCTATAATCTCTTAATTAATCAACAGGCACTCATTTAGGACCCACTAAGCACTAGGCCACTGGGCTAAATGTAAAAGTGAAATGGTCCCTCCCTTCAAGGAGCTTACATTTTCCCTTCCTCTTCCTTATTTCTCTTTTTACCCTACAGAAATAAAGTAGAATGAGACACATCAGAAAGTTGTCTTGTCACCTGCAATGGGGGTTTGTGACTACGGGAGAAATTTAGTGTGCTGGGAAGGGCATGATTAAGACTTATGTAGAGTTTGGAGATGATTCAAAAGGCTGCCACGATTAATTATTTTGTCATGATAAATTATCATATTTTTGTTTTGCCTGACCCCAAAAATCCATTGGATTCCCATCATTAAACCTGTGTTTTGGTAAAAGATCATTGTAAGTTTAGCTAAAGCTATATGGGAAGGCAAATTTGCAATGCCTCAAACATCTGTTTTAATGTGATTATGTGTTATATAGCACCTATGTGTTAATTCTGTGCCATATGCAGGCATGGGCACATTCTTCATAAGCATGACCTAAGTATCTCGCTTCACAGTTACATCATCAATTCATTGTAATTGATCCCTCTGATAAAGCTGTAAAACCCTGCTGTATCATTGTGCGGACATGGCACATGTTCATTCACAGCATTTTCTAATGTTTCTCTTATGAACCCCCATGATGCTGGTTTTGCCAGTGACTGGGTTCTTGAAGCACCAATTACTGATATTAGACAGCATATGACTATCCAGTAACAGCCCCAAGAAATAATTTACTGTCTAAAAATGGAAAACCAAAAAAATAGAAAAGTATAAGAGACAGAGCTAAGAACTCAAAAAGCAAAACAGTCTTGGACTTGAAGGAGTGAGGATAAATAGCTCTCTGCTCCCCTAAAGGCATAGTCTTGTTACAGGACTGAACAACTGATGATAGCAACTCACCTTTATAATATCACAAAGGATTTTCACGTTCATCATCCTTTTCATTCCTCACAATGATCACAGGAAGCAATTATTCCAAGGATTATCAGCCCATTTTTCAGACAAGGAAACCAAAGCTCACAGAGATTAAAAAGCCTAAATGATCTGCCCACTTAGTAAATGCCCAATCCTGAACTACAACTCTGTCTTCTAGCTACAAGCCCAGTGTTCTTTCCATCACATTACATCGTGTCCAGTGTGAACTGCTGTTTGTGCAACCAAAAGTGGGTCAAAAAGAAAAGGTTACATTTGCTCCTTTTGCTCTATTTAATAAGACAGGGAATTATGCAATATATTTGAGAAATATTTCCTTTTAAAATGGCTGAAAATTTGAAAAGTTTTAGTATTTTCCAAAGTATGAAATAGTGTATGCAAATTGCTTTCTACAGCCAAACATGGTGTTCAAGCATGAACACATCTACTGAGGGAAAGACCCCTTACTCGATCAGAACAACTAGGAAAACTGGAAAGCATTCTGATAGAAATTCATTTTAGACCAGTATCTTACACCAGAAACCAGAGTAAGTTCCAAGAGGATATGTGACCTGAATATGAAACAGCACAATATCTCCTCCCCAACCAAAGAGAGAGAGAGAGAGAGAGAGAGAGAGAGAGAGAGAGAGGAGAGAGAGAGAGAGAGAGAGGAGATGAAGGAGGTACCTTTCATAATTATAGCTAGGGGTGAAGGGGGGATTCTTAAACAACCAAGAAGCAAGTGGTCATAAAAGACAAACTAGATCATTTAACTTACACAAAATTTGAAAGCATTTGTATGAACAAAATGCAGCCAGAATAAGAAAAGAAACTGCATTTTCAGCAGGAAAAAAAATATTTTTGTACCAAATACCTCTGATAAAGGTTAATGGCCAAGCCACCTAGCTAAGTGCAAAAAGGCTTATCCCCAACAGGCTGGATGCTTGGTGCTGAATTCTCTGTCGATGGCAACCTAGGAAACAAAGAAAAATATCCAATGGTCCTCAGTCTTGCCTTCCTGGTGATGGCGATAGAGGCTGAAAGCAGGGCAGAGGCAGCTAAGAATCACGGACTTTTTAGATTGTCTGTTGGTCCTCAAACTGTGGAATCTTGTCTAGTTCCCAGCAAATGGACGCACTGCTGGAGGACCTGAATCATACCAATCTTGACATTCTTACTGGAAGACAGAATATGTAATTCACTGGAAGAGTTGCCCAAGCAATAATGGCTTAAAACATAAACTCATTTACAAAAACCCTTTGAAAAAGGATGATGGATGGTCAAAAGCAGCAATGCTTCACCAAACAGAAAGAAGGAACAGAAGGTAAGATCGGTTTACAAGTGGTTCAAGGAGACATTGTACCAGCCAAGGCATCCCAAGAGCTTTGTGGATCAAAACAAAAGGAAGATAGCACCGAGAAAAAAAGGAGAAAAGATCAGAACCCATTTGTAACATGTTCTCACCACCAAGGACAATGGAGCCCCCACATCCATTTGACCTTGTTTCTGGTTTCATTCTTGATTCCTTCGTAGGGAGGGGAAGATATGCTTACCTTGTCCTATTCTGGCTTTTTCTTTATATTTTTATTTGAATAACCCACATACGCATTCAACCTCCTACTTCACCTATAAACATATGCCCAATAAAAAGGAATTTGTTGAGTAGATTCTCATTGGAGTATGACAGTGACTAAAAAAAAAAATCTGATTCTTGTCCAAAGTCTGCACAGTGAGGAAGTTTTTTCAAAAAATATTTATTGATTACCTGTTCTGTGTCAGATGGGGGCAATGAGGTGGTGCACCAGGCCTGGAGTCAGGAAGATCTGAGTTCAAATATGGCCTCAGACACTCATTAACTGTGTGACCCTGGGCAGATCACTCCACCCCTATTTGCCCCTATTTGTAAAATGAGGACACACTGGAGAAGGAAATGACCAACCACTCCAGTATCTTTGCCAAGAAAACCCCAAATGGGGTCATGGAGAGTTGGACACAACTGAACAACATGTATCACATGGTGATCTAGGTATGGCAAAACAACAGCAAAAATGAAATAACCTCATATTCTACTAGTGGGGAAGGGGGACATAGAGGAATAACTGTAAAAGTATTTCAAGGAAAGAACCCAAGTGCCTGGGGTGCTCGGGGATTGAGGAAAGCTTCCTGTAGAAGGCAGCTCCAGAGCTGTGAATTAAAGCTGTCCTAGGGGCAGATGTGGGGTGCCACCTTTCCCAAGGCCTGGAGGAGGAGTGAAATGGCCCATAAAGGGGGTAATGCAGAGACCAGGACAAAGCAGAGGGTGACCTCAGGCTTCCATGAATGGGAGTGACATGTCCATGAATGTGAATGCTTTGTCTATTTGTGCCTGGGCCGTGGTAGAGCATCCTGAGCTCCTATGGTTCTGATCAGCCCCAGTGGGACACACTGTAACCTGACTCTAATGCAGTGATGTCACTCTGGTCCCCTTGGAGAATGAAGTTCACCAACTGCAGCACAGCACCTTGTGAATTCTCTAGACTTCATCCTCTGCCCCAGCTGCTCTCTCCCTTTACTCCACCCAAAGCCCCCTCTCCCCTTGCCGAGTTCTTCCCAGAGCCTCCATTTTGAAGAAGGGTTCAGATCAGCCACCCTTCATTCTCTGGACTTCACCACCGTACCCACACACTCTCCTTTTTATTTTTCTTCTAGGTCTTGTTTTGTGCTCCTCCCCCAATAAAATGCAAGCTCCTTGAGGGCAGGGTCTGCCTTTCTTTTTATGTGTTTGTGTGATGCCAGTGATTGGCATAGTGCACAGCACACAGTAAGTACTTAATAGATGCTTGTTACTTGCTCATAATCAGGGTTTAACAAACGGTTATTGGAGTGAGCTGGGCTGCAGGTCTTACATTTTTAGGCATGACCTTGAAAGCAGCCGCTAAGGTCACCCATGCACAGCCTTGGGGAGGTCAAATCACTTCCACCCAGGCTGTCTGCCCTGGAATCAGGGACAAAGAGCCTCCCATTGCCCAAGGGACCCAGGAGGAGCTTTCCATCCCTCTCTTCTCCCCCATTTCTGCAGCCGTCCTGGCTTTTTTGACAGTGGTAAGCCTGCGACTTTGCTCTCTCTCTCTCTCTCTCTCTCTCTCTCTCTCTCTCTCTCTCACCCCGGGAGGAGACTGAGGAAACGCTTCCTCTTTAAAGATCGGTTTCCAGGAAGCCAGATCCCCGTGTTATTGAGGAACGCTCGCAGTCGCTGATTTGAAAATAGCCTCTTAAATAATCACCATGGAAATGGCCCGGAGGGGGGGGGGAGACGGAAATTGGGAGCAGATGTTATCAGTACGGCCTCTGAAGTCATTGTTAGTCTTTACTTTGGAAGTGACCGCCGCGCATAACTGGAATTCATCCCAAGCCACTTCCCTCTGTGCCCAGCGGCTCCCACCTTAGACCTCAGAAGCAATAATTTTCAATAAGGGCGCTGAGATCTCAGCGATGGAAAGCTCGCCGAGATGAGCAGCCCGTTATCTCCACCTGGGTTCGGCCTCCATAGTCCTTATCTCCTGGCAGCTCTGGCTGCTTGGCTAAGAGATAAGGCTGCTCCTCAGAGCTTCCCCACAGGCAGACGTCCATCCCGCGACATTTAGCAGCAGGACAAATTCTGCAATTCCAGGCCAGTCCAATCAGGCAAGAATACTTATCTTTCTCCATCTCCGTGGCCCGAACGCAGCCAATGTTCACGATTCTGCTCTCACTCACCTTGGACAGAACCAGACATCGAGAGGAAAGACATGCCTGCTATGGAGATGGCTGAGAGAGCAGATGTCTCCTATGGGCCCCTACACACACTGAATTCATAACTGGCGATTCCTCCAGCTCACAAGTCAAGCTCCTTCTGTGCACAGAGCCCTCTGCTTCGTGGGGGAAGCCTGTCACAGGGGAAGGTGAGCTGGGGACCAGAGAGGCCTGGGCTTGATTCCCCCTCTGGGCTTATGGGCCAAGTCATATGACTTCTCTCTATTATGCACAAATGACTTAACATCTCATCTTAACATCTGGGAAACGGGAATAACAATAATCCTTTTTACCTTACCTCCCACAGGCTCTGGTAAGGCTCAGATGAAGTCGTATGAGGAAAAGGCTTTGGAAGCCTTGAAGCCACGTAAATGTCCGTGGCTTATGACCTGAGGAGACACCTGGCACTCGTGGGACAAGAGATCTCCACAAGTCATTGAGCCTTCTGAACTTACAGAATAACAGGAGGGGATGATCTGCTGGTGTCCAAGAGCCCAGACAACTTGGGCCAGTCACTGCATTTCTGGGAGGGAGGCCCCAGAATCCTCTTTTGTGAAATAAGGGGATATGAGACCCTTGAAGGTCTCCATCCGTGTTCTATGCTCAGTATTCCGGGGGAGGACTTCCAAGGTATTTTAAACCCATCCTAATTTTTTAAAAATATTGTAATTCACCTTTAAATGAATAACCACTGAGAAAGAAAGCAAAGCCTTTGTAACAGATATGCATCATCAAGCGCAGTGACTTCCCCCATTTCTGTGCCTCCCAATGCGCTTCTCCTTCTGTACTTGATTCCATGACCTCTCTGCTGGGGTGGGCAGCAAGTCTCCTCATCAGTCCTCTGGCATCATGGCCGGCCACTGTATTGATGACAGCTCTTGAGTCTGAGTCAATCTCTTAAGATAGGCTCAGGTTCTGGGAGTCTGAGCTTGGGATCTTGGGATCGCTGATTTAGAAATGGGAGGAACCTTTAGGTTCACACAGACCAACCCTCTCCTTTGACAATCCAGAAAACTGAAGCATAGAGAGGTGCAGGTGACCTGCCCAGGCAAGTTCTCAAGCTCCAAATCCATTATTCCTTCCATGGTGCTATGTTAGGAGGAGCCAATGAGATAATCTATCCAGAGATCACTCTGTGAGCCCTAAAATATTTCATCAGTTCACTGGGAGGAAAAGGGGGAAGAGGAGGAGGAAAAAGAAGAGGAGGAGGAGGAGGAGAGTGGGTGAAAGACAACATGGAATGATGAAGAGGGTTCAAGTCCTGTCTATGACACATTTTCTCTGTGTGACCCAGGAACTCTCTAAGCTGTAACTGCCATAGTGGCCACTCTGTGTGGATAGCAGGAGTCTCCTAATCACCAAACTGAACTAATACCCCAAAAAACCAACCACTGGACAGCAGACAAAACCTTAAATTCCCTATTTAATGTCTCTACCTTTGTAATTCCCTTACATGGGGGAAAAAGGAAGGGGATGTTTGTGAAGTTCTATGTACGGACATTCTTGGTGGGATGAAGCTTGGAACTGAACAACTCTGGGTGCCCTCGTTCCATTGTAGCCTGTCCTGAGACATCCAGATATGGAGTCAAACAGCCAGAAATTCTGCCCTAATGGTGCAGTCCCCATGGCACATTCAAGAAGCTGTAAGACTTGTCTTATAATGGTTTCTATTTACCTTCATTTTAATCAAAAGCAAGTCATTAAGAACATTTCTCTTCGGAAGACTTCTAATAACCAAATTTCCATTATACTTAACCACATAATAATGAGAGTTCGTTTTTTTTTCTCTAATGAACAATTGCATAATGTTGATGGGGATAGACATTAATCTGGTTATGACTCAGCATAACAGGATGTGGTGAATCCACCAACTGAGGACTCTCATGCCTTTGGAAGTGCTTTACCAGGGCTGGTCTATGGGATCTAGTTTCCGAAAGTTAAACAGGACAAGAAACCCCTTGACTAAATCTTATCGAAAGAGCAGGGACCCAGGGAGGTACTAGAGGCACTGCAAACCAATTTTTGGAACTGGTTGTTAAATTTTTGTTTGGGAAATCTGGAAACTATATAAATCATGGCTTGATTTATTATTATTTTTTAAGGCAATTGGGGTTAAGTGACTTGCTGAGGGTCACACAGCTAGTAAGTGTCAAGTGTTTGATCTGAGTCTGGATTTAAACTCAGGTCCTCCTGACTTCAGGGCCAGTCCTCTATCCACTGCCCCTTTGATTTATTGTTTTGTCGATTGTCTACCATAGGCTCCCAAAGTGGGCAATATTGCGCCTGGTGGGGGAGCATTGGAACGATGGGGGGGAGTGGATTTTTTTTAAGTGAAGCAAATTTAAAAAAAAAAATTAAAGGATTAAAAAAAGTAGATTTCAACTACCAAAAAATCATTTTATAGAGCTAGGGAAAAAATAACAAAATTCATCTTGGAAGAACAAAAGGTCCAAGATATCAACGGAACTAATGAAAAGAAATGCAAGGGAAGGTGGCCTAGCCATAACAGATTTTAAATTGTGTTATAAAGCAGCAATCATCAAAACTACTTGTTACTGGCTAGGAAATAGAGTGGTGGATCAGTAGAATAGGTTAGGTATGCAAGACATAATAGTCAATGACTATAATAATTTACTGTTTGAGAAACCCAAGGACTTCAGCTTCTGGGATAAGAACTCATTATTTGACAAAAACTGCTGGGAAAATTGGAAAATAGTGTGGCAGAATCTAGGCATAGACTAACATCTTACACCATACACCAAAATAAGGTCAAAATGGGTACATGTTTTAGATACAAAGGTTGATACTATAAGCAAACTAGGAGAGCCAAAGAATAGTTTACCTGTCAGATTTATGGAGAAGGGAAGAATTTATGACCAAACAAGAGATAGAGAACATTATGAAATGCAAAATGGATGACTTTAATTACATTAAATTAAAAAGTTTTTGCACAAACAAAGCCAATGCAACCAAGATTAGGAGGGAAGCAGAAAACTGGGAAAGAATTTTTACAGTCAGTGTCTTGATAAAGGCCTCATTTCTAAAATATATGGAGAACTGAGGCAAATTTATAAGAATACAAGTCATTCCCCAATTGATAAATGGTCAAAGGATATGAACAGGCAGTTTTCAGAGGAAGAAATTAAAGCCATCTATAGTCATATGAAAAAATGCTCTAAATCATTATTGATTGGAGAAATGCAAATCAAAACAACTCTAAGGTACCACATCACAACTATCAGACAAAACAGGAGAAGATGTGGGAAAATTGGAACACTAATACGTTGTTGGTGGAGTTGTGAAATGATCCAACAATTCTGAAGAGCAATTTGGCACTATGCCCAAAGGGCTATAAAAATGTGCATGTCCTTTGACCCAGCAATACCACTTCTAGGTCTGTATCCCAAAGAGATCAAAAATAAAGGAGAAGAACCTACATGTACAAAAATATTTATAGTGGATTTTTTTGTGGTAGCAAAGAATTGGAAATTGAGAAGATGCCCATCAGTTGGGGAATGGCTGAACACGTCGTGGTATATGAATGTAATAGAATACTATTGTGCCATAAGAAATGATGAGCAGGCAGACTTCAGAAAAACCTGGAAAGACTTACATGAATTGATACAGATTGAAATGAGCAGAACCAGGAAAACATCGTACAAAGTAACAGCCACATTATGGGATAACTGACTTTGACAGACTTGGCTCTTCTCATTAATGCAAGGATCTAAGACAACTCCAAAAGACTCATTATGGAAATTGCTATCCACATCCGCAGAAAGAAATGTGGAGTCTGAATGCAGATAGAAGCATACTTTTTGCTCTCTCTCTCTCTCTCTCTCTTTCTCTCTCTCTCTCTCTCTCTCTCTCTCTCTCTCTCTCTCTCTCTCTTTGGTTTCTCCCATTGGTTCTAATTCTTCTTTACAACATGACTAATGTGAAAATAGATTTAATATGAATGTATATGTTGAGCCTATATAAAATTACATATTGTCTTGGGATGGGGGAGGGGAGGCATGGGGTGAAAATTTGGAACTCAAAATCTTATGGAAGTGAATGTTGGAAACTAAAAGTAAATAAACAATTTTTTTTTAAAAAAGTAGATTTCCAGGGGAGTGCTGAATAATTTTTTTTTAAAAAGGGGCTGTAGGCCATACAAGTTTGGGAACCTCTGGTAGACTTAAGAAAGTGATAGAGAAAATGTCCACACTAAAGATTAAACTTAAAATAGTGTCAAGTGCACATAAATTTTTTTTTGTCCAGAGATCCAGTTGTTAAACATTTCCCTGTCTACTGTTGAGCATTATGGACCTTTATATCTTACATATACTATATAGCATGTTACATATACACATACATGTGTATATATGTAAGTGTATATGTATAATAACTAGAATTTAGATAACATTTTAAGGTTCACAAAATTTCATTTGATTTGATCCTCATAACAACTCTGGGAAGCTGTGCTATTATTATACCCATTTTACAGATGAGGAAACAAAGAGGCAGACAGAGCTTAAGTGATTTGTCTGGGGTCGGGGTGGGGCATCATCCAGTTCTTAAGTGTCCAGAGACCAGATTTAAGCTCTGGTCATCTTGACTCTAGGCCCAACATTCTCCGCACTATGGCACCCCTAGGCCTATTGGGCTCTGAGAATACATAGATTGTCATTGAAAATCTGGCAATTCTGTTCCATTCTAACCCTAATTCCATGTTAATCCTAATTCCTGTTTTCTGTCCACTCTTTGCTAAGTGCTGTTGGAATGACCTGGTTTCTTTGGGTACCTTGGCTGGCTTTTCCCTGTACCTTTTTTTTTTTTCTGTTTGATGTGGCAAGACTATTTGTGACTTTCCATCATCTTCCTACTGCAAAAGGTTTTGCAAGTGATCCTGCGCCCTAGATGGTTTTGTCCCCAGTTAGCCTGGCACACCTCTCTACTTGGCGAGGACATAAAATGCACAGTAAGCAAGTGATTTCTTATCACTTCTGTCCTCCTCTTTGGGGCAGCTGTTTTGTTTAGATAGAAATGCTCTATGAAACAGAGATGATCAGAGTCGATGTCTTTGCTTTTATTCATCTCCAACTGCTCAGTCAATGGCTTGCTCAAACAGAGGGTTGGATCTGGTATGTAATTCATAGAATCATAGATTTTTGGATTACAGGCAGAACTAAAAAACATTTAGAGTTCATCTAGACTATTTCTTCTAGACTCATTTTACAGATGAGAAAACTGAGGTGCAGAGAAGAAAGAGGATTAGATTGTGGTTACACCGTTAGTCAGTAGAAGAGTCTAGGTCCTCAGACTCCAAACCCAGTGTATCCCCCTGGCTCCCTGCATATTATACATGATGCCATCTTCTCATCTTTATTTATTAATCTAATCTGGTATGGAGCTTGGCCTCGACCCTAATTAGTGAGTGATCTGACTGTGCCCACTGCTGATTCCAAAATGGCTGCCATGCTATAACCAGCCATTTCCCATTTGGAAGGTACACTTACATTTTTGGTGCTATGGCTGCTCACCAAAAGTAGATATTATCATGAGTCTTGCAAAACAAGAGAGCAAATGCCCCATGAAGCACTGTTTGCTATTGCCTTTGGTTACCCACCAAGAATAAATCTCTTTGTTGGCTTCACTGAGGAAAACTGGAGCAGAATTGTTTCATTTAGGTACAACTTAATTTTCTTTGTTGGTTTCATTTATAAAGAGGATGTCAATGTTCACGTGGTTCACATAGTGGGATGTCATCTTGGACACTGGGCAAAGATCCCACATTTAGAAGGGTTTTCTGTGTTTGCATGTTTTCTCAGACCCATGATTTCCCTGGTCAATGAGGCAACAACACTTATTAAGTACCTACTACTGTCAGGTACTGTGCTAAGGGCTAGGGGTGCAAATAAAGGGAAAAAAGTCTCTGCCCCACCTCCAGGAGCTCACAAAGCTCCTCTCAAAGTGGATCACCACCTGTAATGCAATTTAGACTCTTGAAGAGATGCCAGGGCAGGGAGAAGTTAAGTGACTTGCCCAGGGTCACATAGCCAGGATGTGCCACAAGTCAGGTCCAGCAAACTGGGCTAAAGCAACAAGGCACCCTGAGGGAGGGACAGGAAGTACCTACCATGTGTCAATTGGGTCAAATCACCTCTGCAACCACCTCCTCTCAGACTCTGGTAGAGATAGCCCACCACCCTGAGACCAGGGTGCCCAGGACAACCAGCAGCCCACTCCACTGGATCTGCTCCTAACCTACCCCTTGCAGCCATCATCAAGGGAGCCAGCACCCTCGCCATGACCACCACCAACCCCTGACAAACCGCTCCTGAAAGCTCTATGAGCCTGAGAGCCCTGGGGACAGGGACCACCCCAGCCAGGGGCCACCACCTCCTCATCAACTGATTCATTATCAGAAACGAACAGGATTTTATTCATGGACATGACATTAAAGTAGGTGCATTACCATCTGCTTAGCCACTGTGCCCCAAGATCCATGGGACCAGTTCACTGGATTTGTAGCTGAAACGTGAAGGCTTTTTCTTCAGAGCAAAGGGAAGAGAGAGAAGGAGATGGGAAGGGAAGGGAAGGAGGGGAAGGGAAGGGAGAGCATTTATTAAGCCCTTACTATTTACCAGACACTGTGCTAAACACTGGGATTATGAATACAAGTCAGAAAGTCAGCCCCTACTCTCAATAAGCTTACATTCTGATGGGGGAAGACAAGATAAAAGGGGGAGCTGGACAACAGAATTAGGGTGAGGGGAATAACTGTGGGCCAAGTGAAGTCCAGAGAGTGATAGGAGGAGCTGGGAGTGAGCTTGGCCTGGGCACTTCATGTCACTGTCAGATCCAGGAAGGAGACTCACCAATCAGATGAGAAGTCAGCCAGATAGAAGCAGCATATTCACATACTAGGCGATAAGCTCCTTGAGGAAACTGAGGCAAATAGAGGTTAAGTGACTTGCCCAGGGTCACACAACTATTAAGTGTCTGAGGCTGGATTGAACTCAAGTCCTCTTGACTTCAGGTGCAGCACTCTATCCATTGCTAAATATGACCACTTTTACTTATCTATTTGTATCTCAGGTGTTTACTACTTTTCTTTGCATACTGTAAGCATTTAATAAATGCTTTTTTCATTCATTCGTTCATCCATTCATTTGTACTGACTCTAAGGCCATCTTTCTATCCACTATATGCCCTACCTCTTTTCACATTGAAAGGGCCAACTCTTTAAGGCTATTATAGACAGTCACAAAGTGCATAATTCTTAGCACCCTGAATCCCTTCCTGCTGCTCTGCCCCATCACTGCGGCACAGTAGGACAGGGGGTCACTTTGCATTTCTGTTTTATGGGTCACTGTGGCAAAAGGATTCACTGCCTAGCAACCAGCCTGTGAGGAGCAAGTGTCTCCACGCTCGGCTGGGCTGGCCCTTACAGCAGGCCCAGACCATCACCCAGCATCAGGCCTCTCCTCTTTGGCGGAGCCAGAGGTCACCTCCACTGGCGCTGTGATCTTGGAGCCAGGGCACCTTCACAGCCCATGAGGCACAAGAGGACGTGTGTGCAGAGGCAGAAATCTATGAAATGCTATCAATCATTGAACTCTTGGCTCGAAAAACACGTGGAATGTGGGGAAATGTCTCAGCTCTGTTACCTATTTCATGTGGGTTTTTAATAAATGATGGCAAAGAGCTCATAGGCCAGGAAAGAGGTGCCTTTGCTCTGAGTTCTCTTCCAGGATGGCCAGAAATTCTACCGTTCCTTTCATTGTTCGTTCGTTCGTTCGTTCGTTCGTTCGTTCCTTCCTTCCTTCCTTCCTTCCTTCCTTCCTTCCTTCCTTCCTTCCTTCCTTCCTTCCTTCCTTCCTTCCTTCCTTCCTTCCTTCCTTCCTTCCTTCCTTCCTTCCTTCCTTCCTTCCTTCCTTCCTTCCTTCCTTCCTTTCTTCCTTCTCTTCTTTCCCTTGAAGAGTATGTCCAGAGTCATTGCTGCATGTCGTTTCAGGCACTACATATCTCATAGTGGTTCAGCCAATTTCATCCTGTATTACATAACCTCCGGGATTTCTTTCCATATTCCCTCATAGGATTCATATTTCTCATACTGCAACATCTACTATATTCACATACCATCATTTATTCAGCCATTCTAGGGGTATTGGAATGAAAATGTTTGTTTTCATTTAGAGCAGCTTCAAACATTTTCATACATACATGTCATTTTGGTTCTTTGTTTTTATGTTTTCAGGACAGAGTCCTTGAAATGGAATCCACATAATAGGATAGAAGAATCAGTCACTGGAATCTGAGGACACGGGTGAAAATAACTTTGTAACTTACTACCTTGTGACCCTGGCTAAGTCACCTAACCCCCTTGGTTGTCAATTTCCCCAGCTGTAAAATGAGGGAGTTTGATGAGATGGCCCCTGGGGTCCCTTGAAGCTATAGATCTCTGAGGGTGTGAGGCTATCACTGGGTCCAAAGGTGTCATCACCTAAGTATCGCCTACTGATGTATTGAATGGAAGCTCCTGAAGAGCAAGAGCTTTTTTTTTTCTACTTTCCTTAGTACCCCCAGCTCTCAGCCCAGTACTGGGCTCCATGAGAACTTAGTACATATTTGTTCATTGATTAGTCAATTGAGCTCCAAAATATTCACAGCAGCCTGTGCTAGGCTTCCTGTTTCCCAGCAGCTAAACCAATATTGGGCTTTACTGTTTAAAAATGTGTTTTTGCCATTCTAGTGGATGTAAAGTGCATCTCGAGGCGGTTATTTCTCCCCACTATAGGCAAAGAGCAACAGAGATAAGCTAGTTGCACAGTAGATAACTGTGCTAGACTTGGCCCAGAAGGATCTGAGTTCAAATGTAGCCTCAGACATCTGCTAGCTGTGTGACACTGGGGCAAGTCATATAACTGCTGTTTGCCTCAGTTTCCCTATCTGTAAAATGGGGGTAACAACAGCCCCTACCTCCCAGGGTTGTTGTGAGAATCAGCTGACATCATGTTTGTACAATGCTTTGCAACTAAAGCATTCTGTAGGTGCCGGTTATTGTTACTAGCTTTTTTTATCCTAGGCAATCATCCATATTATTTTTTTCCTGATTCATGGATCAGTGTTAATAATGTACTTTTTCCCCCCTGAGATGTCTCAGGTTCTTCAGAACCCATCAGAGAAGACAGAGGCTTAATTATAACCTCCATGATGTATTGTCAAATTTCTCTCATTGGGATCGAGTCCTCTGGTGGTGACGTTTCATCTCTGCTGTACTACAAGCGATGTGTATAGTAGCTAGACAGGCGGAGTCGGAGGTAAAGGGACCTCGGCGACAGCTGTGTGTGCCTGGGCAAATCACTTCCCTTCCTGAACCCAAGGTTCTCACTTGTAAAATGGGCTAACAATAGAACCGGAATGCCTCCTTCACTTACAGTTCGCCCCCCTTAGTGTAAAACTCATATGAAATCATGGACAATAAAGCCCAAGTTTCGCCCAACTTTGGGAGCCCTCTCTAAATGTCAGTGATTAGCCTTCCTGCCTTGGGCAAGGTCAAGTTTGTTAAGCCGTTGGAAGGATTAACATTTCACCAGCCCTTCTGGGGGCTGCCAGCAAAATGTGAATCCCTCTGGAGCTCAGCTGTAAAATGTATCTCCATTTTTGACTGAGGGCTGAGGGGATTTCATGGGACTCTTCTGACCTGCCTTGTAAAACGGAGTTTTGTAAAAGCCTAGAGAGGATTTCTCCTTCTCTGTAGGAGATACAATTCCGTTAACCCTCAATGAAGACTATGCAAAGCGCTGGGCTGCCTTCCCCTCCAGTGCTGGGAATGCTACCTTCACAGCTCTCTAACCAAGGAATCATTTCCAAAGTCTGTCTGCTGAAACCAGGATCAGAGAGCAGAGGTAACTGAAAGCCCCAGTGTGGTGGCTGCTGAAACAGGACTAATTCTTCAGAAAATCCTGTGCTCGGCTCCCCAGGGAAGGAAGGAAAGGCGGGCAAGAAGCTCCTGAGTGAACAAACTCATCTCAAGATCACCAGCGCAGCCTGAAAAGTCACTTGCCTCTTAGAGTCTCAGTTTCTCTATTTGTAAAACGGGGATGAAAATGCATCTACTATACGATTCACCTCCTTGGGTCGGTGGGAGATTGCAAAGAGACGTGAGCAGAAGTCCTCTGTGGCCCGAGGCATTGTTATTGCTGTCCAGTAGTGTCAGGCAGATCTCACTTTTGTACCGGCCTCCTCAGCATCCGGCACAGGCCAGGCACAGCGCTGGAAATGGCCAGACCTGTGTCACGTCTTGTGTCTGAGAACCTAGTACAGTACCCCGAACATAGCAAGGGGTTAAAATGCTCAGTAAACCCGACGGCTGTTGCCGCTATTATCGCTCGTTATTGGGAGTCTCACTGCAAGTATCCACCACGAAGTCTTCCTCCGATGCCTTGTCACAGAGTGGAAGCGATTCCTGGGCTCTTAGCACAGACTCTGCAAAACGAGCCAGGAAAGCTGACACGGGCAGGCGGCAGGCTGTCAGTCCTCTGGACCGCGGAAAGAGCATTGGCTCTTGACCCTGAGGGCCTGTGTTCAAATTCTACCCTTGGAACGTATTCCTTGTGGGATGTAAAGTAAATCATTTCCCTTCAGACATTACTGAAAAAGAGCCAAAGGGAAGCCGACCTGATGGGCTTGTCCTCTGTCCTTGGTGCCCTCTGCCCAGCCTTGGCTTGCCTGCGTCTCAGGGAGGCCCACGTGAAGTCTCCCGCTGTTGACTCATGTCTTTTTAAATGGTCAGTACTCTTCAAAATAGTTCTGGGGTTGGTTTGTGGGATTCCCTGACCACCCTGTCCCTTCAACAGTCAGAGTCGCAGGACTGCCGCTGTCCAGCCTCCGCGCTGTGCCCCCCTCCACTGTTCTATCCTTCAGGGCCAAACCGCACAAATCTCCCCTTCCCCCAGTGACAGCCCTCCCAGCGTGACAAGGCAGCTCTCATTCCCCTTGCCCCAACCCCCAGGCTTCCCTTCTCCACCCACACCCTCCCAGTCCCTTCAGGGGACGATCCTGTCTTGGGGGTATCTGAGAAGCAGGGAGGGCCATGAGGTCCGTTTCCTGCAGCTGTTGAGGCAGAAGGCCTTCCCTAGTGCCTGAGCACCTGCCGGCTGGCCAGGTCTGTTAAAGCAGGAGGACATTCCGAGGCCTGGCTCCTGCAGGCGTTGTTCCTACCAGAAGCCACAATGCCATTAACCGTGGTCCTGCGGAGAAATTGTGCATGGAGAGAAAAATTCTTCAGGTTTTGTTGTTTGATTCATCTTAACCTTGATCAACTCAGATTCCAAGTTTAGCCAGATCAAGTCAACCAGCCTCTGCTAAGCACCTGCTATGCCCAGGCTCCGGGCTAAGCAGAGGGAACACAAAGAGATAAGAGGGTCCCTGGAGGAGCTCAGGGCCTAAGGGGGAGACAACAGAACTGAGGACAAATGAGAGGTCCCGAGGGTGAGCTGGAGATCTCTCCAGAGGGAAGGACTGAGGTCGACCCCCCCAACCCCCACCCAGAGCTTCTTACAGAGGGTGTGGGGGGATCCTTTAGCTGAGGCCTGCAGGAACCTGGGGATCCCAGAGGCAGAAAGGAGGAGGGAAGTTCTGGGAGCAAATGGGAGCCAGAAAGAAGGGGCAGGGGCAGGAGATGAAGTGTTGGGGGAGAAGCGAGACCTTCTGGGGTGGCTGAATCTATTGGGCTCTTACGGGTGTTATTAAGTACCTACTGTGTGCCAGGCACTGTGCTGAATGCTGGGGCTTATGAAGGAAGGCGTTTACTGAACCACGGAATGCAGGGCCAGCTTTAGGTGGGTAATGACTGGTTGGCATGATTGGACTGTCCTCTGAGGAGGAACAGCCTGCCCCCAAAGCCACTCTTCTCCCAGCCCTGTCCCCAACTTCCTAGACTTCAGAACCACACCTCCACAGCTGGCTCATTCTGGAATTCCCCTGAGCTCCTGAAGCCTCCTTGCACTGGACCCACCAACAGCCCCTCTGCCTTACATAAGAAAGAGTCACTAAGTGCTCTTGCTTTGTTCCTGAGAGCCAACTGCTATGGGCGTATACCCAGAGAGTTCAAAGACAGTAAGGTGTCACATACACCAAAATACACAAAACAGTACTCTTTGCAGTAGAAAAAAACCGGAAAAATAGGTTTCAATCAATTAGGGGATTGTTAAATGCAGTATAAACATGTAATGGGAACAAGGAAAATCAGGAACTCCAAGAATCAGGAAGCCAGAGCACTAGATGTGGAGGGATCCAGGGAAGCAAAGGACATAAGGACAGCAATAATATCAGTTATGAACACATGGGAAGTGGTCAGACTCAGAGGAATTGCAAAGGCTGGTACTAGTCTGATGGGAGAGTCACATCTGCTCATGAGAAGTGGGGAGCTGTGGGTATTGAATGCTTGGGGCTTCTCTGCTCCACAAGGGAGGGCCCAATGGAAAGGAAACAGAAGTCATGGAGGCATGAAATGCAAAAGCGGGATGGTGGTCATATTAGAGAAGGAGGAGAAAAGGAACCTGTGACCCCAAAGGCACTTCAAGAGCAGGTCAAGGCTTTGATATCAGCTTGGAAGGAGTCTCCCACAGAGGGCTTGGCCCTGTACTGTCAGACATTTTTATCGGTGACTTAGATGAAGCACGTGGCTTGGAGCTGGCTGGGAGGCGGTAGATGGCCTGGTCCCAGGCAAGATGTGACCAATAGTTACCAATAGTCACTAGATGACAGAGTCTAGACCCCAAAAGATGCCTACCAGACTAGAATGCTGGCTTAAATCTAATAATATGAAATTGCAAAAGTGAAAACATAAAATGTTACACTTGGTTCCCTGTCACCAGAAGTCATGAGCAATAGTTTGGACTCATGCGGCATGTTTGAATGTTTGCAAGTTGTTTTACAAATGGCATTCATCCAGCACAAGATAGAAAGGATGAGGTTACCAGTTTATCTGAAAAAGATGTGTGGGTCTTAGTAGACTGCACACTCAACATGAGTCAAAACAGCTCATGTGATCTTTGGTTGCACTGAGAGGCACCAGGTGTAAAAAGAGGGAGGAAATGGTCCCATCGTGCTCCCTCAGCTCAGACCATATCTGGAGTCTTGTCCCGGGCACTGGGCACATGTTGGGATCGATAAGCCAGAGGGCCTCCACTGAAGTGGGATGGTGACCTTGGTGATGGGTCTCATGATTACACAGGCTCTGTAAGCCAGCTGAATGTCCTGGGCTTGCTTAGCCTGGAGAAGAGAAAAGAGGATGCA
The DNA here is from genome assembly GCF_003287225.1 of Phascolarctos cinereus. Taxonomy (NCBI): domain Eukaryota; kingdom Metazoa; phylum Chordata; class Mammalia; order Diprotodontia; family Phascolarctidae; genus Phascolarctos; species Phascolarctos cinereus. The sequence goes on along the minus strand of NW_027555958.1, from coordinate 477,804,886 downwards.
GCAATTATCCTCCAGTGTTCTGGGGCTCCAGCAAGCACAAAGCCCTTCAACTTATGAAAATGATAACCTTCAATAACCTCCGTATTAAAGCATCCACCTATTTCAGAGATGACTCATTGCCTTCCCTGCCCATCCTGACGCATGTGCTACAAGTGTCCCTCAATCCCCTTGCCTCTGTGAGCCCCTCATGGCTGCACAGAGGGATCTCCTTAGATCTGCTGATCTAAGAGACATCAGTGCATCTCTCACCTGCATGGCTTAAAAGGGGATGAAGAATCTTTTCAGAATTCTAAAGACTCATTTATTCTGGGTGAGCAAAGAGCAATTCACTGGGGTCCATGATTTCAACCTGAAAGCATTTAGGCATTTAGAAAGGTTTTTCCCCAGTGGTACAAAGGGGCTTCAATGCTTTTCTCTGGGATGTCAAAGCCATGGGGAGATGGTGACGGCCTTGTGAGTAGTAAGCGCATAACAGCAAAGTTTATTTTATTTTATTTTGCTGATGAAAAAAAGGTTTGGATGATCATCTATCAGAATCTCTGTACACATATATAAATGTCCATATGTACATCATGGTCAACGTGTGGGGTATGCATTGCCCTTTTGGGTTATGTCTATGTCCACATGAGTTTGTCTAGATGTGACCTGAAGGGAGGTGTTCATAGAGATCTCTAGAATCCCACCAAGGAGACTTTGATTTCTGCTTGAAGGAGAGCAAGAGACTGGGACCCCTTGGCTTGCTGCCGAATCCTTCTCAGAGAAGGGGTATCAGGCTAGAGTGAGATCTAGCTGCTAAATATGCCTAGTCTAGAGGAAATGAATGGTGGGCTCAAGAGACTTTCCTGATCACTGTCCCTCAGGGTGGAAGAGGGCCCCAAGCTCCACCTGAGGGCTGGACTCTACTCTAACCCAAAGCCAGCTACACAAAGCAAGTAGCAAATGTTGAATAGCCAATAAGCTCATTGATCTGAGCCAACAGCAAATAGAAATCAGGAAAACCCAGTAGATGAGCATACACTAGATATTACAGAGAGTAAATGAGCTTTGCTCTGGGAGTGAGAGATTTCAGGTCAATGGGGAGAGACCATCTTCTCCCCCGAAGGGAAATTCCCTTTGGCAAGTCCCTGGACAAACTCAATATAGGGATATGCCTAAGGCACCAAGAAACCTCCCTGAGAAAAGCCTAGAACGCGAGTGTGGTGTGTGTGTGTGTGCACGCACAGTATGTGTGTGTGAATGTATCTGTATGCGTGTGTGTGTCTGTATGTGCGTGTATCTGAATGTGTCAGTAAGTGTGTGTGCATGTGTGTGTCTGTATGTGTCTGAGTGTGCATGTGTATGTGTGTGTCTCTGTGAGTATGTCGGTGAGTGTATATCTGTGAATATGTGTATGTATGTATGTGTGTGCATCTGTGAATGTGCATGTATCTGTGTGCATGTGTGTCTGTGTCCGTGAGTATGCACGTGTAGGGATGAGCATGTGTGAATGTGTGCCCTTTCTTGAAGCTCAAGCCATAAAGGGGCCACGCTTTTCTCAGAACATGCCAGCTCCCCACCTCAGATGGGCAACAGGGTCAAGTTCTAGCTTGACACTATGCCGATGACACATGGGTACAAGGGTATAGCTATTCATGGAGATGGAGAACTAGGTGCAGGTCTTAGATGCTACAAATGGGCACACAGTGGGCCCAGAATTAAACAGAAGAGGAGGCAGGACTGCCTTTGGGAAGTGGCAAACCTATGCTTTGCATGACTTCACGTGTATAATGGCCATCATTTGGCTTGCCTTCTCAGTGTGTGAGGGAGGGCCTGAAAGGAGGGACCAAATTTGGAGCCAAAAATGTTAAAGGTGAATGTTAATGGAATATTGCTGTGCTATAAGAAATAATGGACTGGTTGATTTTAGAAAAACATAGAAGAGACTTGCATGAAATAATGAAGAGCAAAATGACCAGAACCAAGAGAATACCATACACAGTAACAGCACTATTGTTCTAATAAGTTATTCTGAGTCTTATAAATACTCAAATCAACTGCAAAGCACTTATGAAGGAAAATGCTAACTACCTCAGTGAAAGAACTGATGATAGAAGTATGTATAGTATGGTTTTATATATATACACACATACACACACATTTTGTGAATGTATATATATATAGTGCATATATAGTATATATAGTGTGTATATATTATATATAATACACATTTTTGTGAATATATATAGTGTGCATATAGTGTATATATTATGTATATACCTATACATTATATATACACACACACACACACATTTTTGTGTCTAATAGTAGCCTTCTCTATAGTGTGGTGGAGAAGGAGGAAGAGAAAGCATAAAAAATACCCACCAGAGAACAAAAGAACTTAGAAGGAAGCACAGAAAAGCGGGCTAGCCGTTTCAAGCCACATTCCCTAAAATGCACAGGAACAGCTGAGGTGCTCTTTTTCAGCATCTGTGTGTGTATGGGGGGGGGGGCAGCAGAGTTTTCTGAAAACTGAATCTTGACCTATTGTCACCTTTGGGTATCTCTGTTACACATGACCTCCAAAGATAAACATCCTTGCCCAAGTTTAGATTCCAGAGGCTGCCTCCCTTCGACAAAAGTGAAAGGCAGAAGCTGTTTCAACTCTGGTTTTAATTAACCAAGTGACCATAAGGGGATGGGAGTGGTTTGAGGCTGGGGAAAGAATGCTGCTGTTTACAAACAATGCAAAGATGGATGCTATCTTCCCCTCTTTCTTTCTGGCCACAGCCAGAAAGCTGGGAGGAGGAGCACAGGACAGCTGATAGCGTTGGTACGAAACTTCAATCACCGTCTCCAGAAGTGGCTTACGATAAATACTTGTTGACTGACATGATCCAGTCCAGGAGGTAAAGGTCAAGAATGGTCGCTGAGGTCAGAGACAAGTTAACCATTCCTCATGATTAGAACATTCCCTTCTCCACTCTGCTTTGGGGAAGCCTACTCCTTCATCACTCTTTTCTGTAAGATCACAGATCTGGATCCAGAATGAATTCCAGAGGTCATGTCTTCCAACCTCCATTTTACACTGAAGAAACTGAGGCCCCAAGAGCATAAGTGACTTGTCCAAGTCACATGTCCTGTGTGTCCAAGGTCATATAGGCTACAAGTGTCCGAGATGGAAACTGAACCTAGGTCCTGATTCCAAAACCAGGGCTCTCTTCTCGGTATGCGCTGTCTCCGTCTTAGGTGTAGTCTTCCCCGATATCCCCAGTGAAAGTGTTCTTCCTCCTCTAGCTATCCCTAGAGCACATATCTGCCTCTCTCCTTGGCTCCTATCCTGATCCATTCTGTGTCACACTTAAATATGTCCATGTCTTATGGCCGCTCTTGGAATCTATGCCCTTCAAAGTCAGGGAGGGACCACAGTGTTTGTCATCTATGTCCCTTTGGTATCTTCACCATCCTCCAACACATTGCGTTCTTAGTGCAGTGAGAACTCCTTCCAGTGATGCAGGTCTCAGCCCACCCACACCGGCCCACCCATAAGGAGCCCCCTAAGGGCTCCACCCAACCGGCTAGGGGATCTCCTTGGTCTTTCTTGAAGAGCTGAGCATGATGGACATCCATCCATCACTCTCCCCAGACAATCAGCCCGTTAGAACCATGCTCGGCATGGGACCAGGGGCGGACCTGCGTTGTCACTACTTTCTCCCCGTGAAGGAATGCTTCCGTCCCACCCTGCAATCCCTCTGGCCCCATATGGTCTTCTGCTCTGTGGCGTAACTTCCCCGGATCTTTGGGTCTTCTGACCCTGGCACCCAGAGCTCCCTCCCCCCACCATGCTCAGATTCTCCTCCTAGAGCAAGCAGGCTCCTACCCGCCCCCAACCTTTGCCCAGAGTTAAGTAATCCTCTTGCTCCACAGACTATCTTCTTTTTGAATCACATGTTTGGCAGGTACTTACCAGGCGCTGGTCAAATTGAATCGTGAAAGATTACTGGGGAAAATCGTGCTCCACCACGTAGAGAGAAGAGACTGAGGCTTAGCACCTCAGAGGTCACGTTGGGCAACCCCGGGCTGAAGCAGGAAACCTTTCACTTACACAGGCTGGCGCAGGGGTCCTGTACCCCAGGGAGTGCTCTGTTGACTGACAGCCAGGGGCTGTGGGGACCCAAAATGACTGGGAATCCTTGGCTGGTCACAATAATAAGTAGTAATAATCCTAGCTCTTCAACCTCCGCAAAGCATTGTGAATAGGCTATCTCAGTCGATTCTCCCTGCAGAGTAGGTGTCATTGTCCCCATTTTACAGATGAGAAAACTGAGGTGAAGAAAGACTGAGTGACTTGACCTGGGTCAAATAACTAGTAAATGTCTAAGGTCTTCTGCCCCCAAATCTGGTATTCTTAATACCAGAGATGGCCCACGACAGAGCCAAGTGTGGCCAGAACCAGATTAAGATGTAATCGGGAAAGATTTAACAAAATAAATAAAAACACATTTATTTTAACAAAATACCAAAATAAATTTAAGAAAATAATAAAAATATGGGGGCAGCTAGGTGGTGCAGTGGATAGAGCACTGGCCCTGAAGTCAGGAGGACCTGAGTTCAAATCTGGCCTCAGACCAAACACTTGACACTTACTAGCTGAGTGACCCTGGGCAAGTCACTTAACCCCCATTGCCTAAAAAAAAAAGAAAGAAAATAATAAACATACAAAATATAAAAATGAAACATGGAGAACATTCCAGTTGAAAACTAAGTCAATCTGCAGCCCACTCAGAGCCCCTGCTTCCACTCTGCCCCTTGTCACCTGAAGAGAAACAACTGAGGAAAAGGCATCTCTAGTCAGAGAATCAAGCAATTAACACTTTTTCAGACCTGGGACAAGAAGGGAGGTCATGGGCTCACACTGGAGGTCTTCAAGGTGGGTGATGTAGAGGGGATGAATGTTCAAAGAGAAGCTGGACCAAATCACTTCTGAGGGCACAGAAATAATAATAATTAATAGATGAATTTCTATCACATTTTACAAATATCTCATATGAGCTTTATGACAACTCTTGGAGGTGGGTGTTATTATCACCCCCATTGTATGGTGGGGAAACTGAGGCAGAGGTGAAGTGACATGGCCAGGAGGTATCTGAGACAGGATTTGAGGACAGGTCTTCCTCATGATTACAGGTAGTTTATGGGATACCAGACTTGAAGTTAGGAAGACCTGGGTTCAAATTCCACCTCACCCCTTTACTCATTGTGTGATCCTGGTAAAGTCATTTAACTTCTCTTGCCTCAGTTCCCTTACATGCAAAATAAGAAAGTTGGAATCAGTGCATTCTAAAGTCCTTTCTTCCTCTGATATTTGCTGGCTAGCTGACTCTACCCTGCAAATTGGAGACCACAATGACGCTTACCTCACCGAGATGTGGTGAGCACCATGGAGGCTAAGTGTGTAGGCGCTGTGTAAACCCTGGAGCTCCCCGTGTGCAGGCTGTTCTGACTGAGACCTGCAATGGTGGCCAAGATCATGGTCTCCCAGAAGGCTTCATCGGAAGACAGCACTCTCCAGCCGCCGGACATGAAGAATCAAGGCTACTCTAGGGCTCCGACTCTGACGCTGTATCCACTTAGGCCTGGGGGAAGTGTTCATTTTTAGGTGAAGGGACCATCTCAGTTTGACATGCAGGATGATGATCTTCTGGCTATCTCTTGCTCAAGTCCCCTTTCCCCTGTATAAAAAGAGAAATGTTCAGTACAGATTCCCTGCAACAGCTTCATCATTAAAGAGTCTCTCATGTCTATATATCTGCATAGATATTTCATTCTCAGAGGTCTTCACAATAGGAATTCAAAATGATTGTTTCTTGGGTTTCATTTGGTCCCAATATTTATACAAGGCAAGGTACAGGTCTCATACAACAGAACACCACAAATATCCTTATGCCTCCACCAAATCTCCAGTGTAAACGTGAACCTCTAATACCCACCTATCCCAATTTGGGATTATGGCCAGATTAGCCATCCATTAATTTACCCTTGGAGATGCCCCCAGGAATAACCTGGCATCCTGTGAAGCAGTGTATCAAGCCTGGTTAATGTGCATTCACTTATCATTTACATTCTGTTAATGTATATATGCTCCTTAGCCTTTCCAAGTTTGGAGCCGGATCCTGAAAGTGGAGCTCAGAAACCTTTAGGACCCAACCGTGTGACCGCCTGGGGCTTCTTCCAAAGGGTCAGAGCCACCATCCAAGCAGCAGAAAATCCTGCTAGTCCAGTATTCTGGCTCCTTGTAGTAGAACGGGTTAGGTGGAGCTCTGATAATCCAGAGACCTTGGGGAGAGAAACAACATACTTCCTCATCCTCCGCAGAATCACCTTTTATAAAATTCAGCCAAACAGGGGATTAAAACAAACTGAAACACCCAGAGAAGAGCTAGTGAGGATTTCTAAATCGAGACCATAAATTCTGAATTGAAGACTGTCAATCACACTGCTTCGATGTTATCTATCTGCGACAGATGGTGAGTTTGGCTAGAAGGTCAAAACCAATACAGTTTTCCAAATACATCTAGAATTTGATCAGAATGCCATGTCTCATTATCCTGTATCAGTGCTCCTCACCCTTCCCTAGTCACCATTCTGGAAAGCCCTCTTGAATGGCTCCAATTCCATGTGGTGCTTCAGGAAGACCATCTCCCAAAATGGAAGCTTTCACCAAATGAATGTATCATTTCCCTTTCAATTAGGTCAAGACTGATGGTGCCACCTTGGCAAGCAGCAGACCTCCTCTAAAGGGATCCCCATTATCAAGTACATGTGGTATCTTGGGGGTTAATTCTGAACAAAGAGATAAATGATATCGAATCTGCTATGGCTTTCTACAATTCTCGAGTTAGTAAAAGTGACCTAAGAAGATGGTTTTCATTTATGCACTCACTTAATTAACCAGTACTTGTTGCTATAATCATCCTGTGGTTTTCTCAAGGTGGATACTCCCTTCACAGATGCAGAGTGATCCCTCTCCCTCCCTCCCTCCCTCCCTCCCTCCCTCCCTCCCTCCCTCCATTCTCCTCCTCCTCCTCCTTCTTCTCCTCTGTCTATGTCTCTGTCTCTGTCTCTGTCTCTGTCTCTGTCTCTGTCTCTCTCTCTCCCCACTATGCCACAAAATTCCAGATAAACCATATTTATGTGTTGAGGCAGTATGAGACAGCTGAGTGAGCACAGTATTTGGAGGCAGAAAAGCCTGGGTTACACTTCTTCTTAGCTGTGTGACCCTGGGCAAAGTCCTTTAATCTCTTCACGCCTCAGTCTCCTCCTGCACAAAATGAGCAGGCTGGACCAGATGAGCCATGAGCCCTTTCCAGCTCTGAGTCTGTGACTCTCTGCCCTGTAGCCTTCCTCTGGTCCTGTCTTCAAAAGGAAACAAAGGCAACCTGGCACGACCTTTCATCAATGAGGTCACACCAGGGATCTGGGATCACAACTTCCTTTATTGTGTATGTATAACCAGGTCATCATGACAGACTCTGGAATCTTGCCAGGAGTGGAAGCTAAACTCACAGACATTTGCAAGCTCTGCTCTTCCCTTTTTTGAAAGTTTTGGACATTTTCCCTTCTAAAATCTTACAAGATCTATTGGAAACTGGGATGTTGAATTTAATTATTTCTGATTCTTCCTTATCTAGTCTGTTCCATCGATCTAGTTTTGTTTTTTTAAACCAACACCAAATGGTTTGATGGCTGCTTTATGACAGAATTTGATGTCTTTTTCATTATTTCCCTTGGAATTTTAGATCTTTTGTTCCTCCAAATAAATTTCGTTATTATTTTGTCTAGTGCTATGAAGTATTCCTCTGGTGTTTGTCTGATATAGCCCTAAATCTAGATGATAATTCCAGCAGCATTTTCATTTTCATCATCTTGGCCCAGCAGCCACCAGCAGCAGATAAGCCTCCAGGTATTCCTGTTTTTCTTTACTTCTTTACCTGGTATTCTATAATAGCATCTATACAAATATTGGCCTTCGCTCTGGTGGATGGATTCCCAGACATGACATACATTTTATTGTCATTTTGAATGGGACAAACCCTTCCGTTACTGCCCCCTGAACTTTGTTATTTCCACATAGAAATACTCCTGACCTTTGTGAGTTGGATTTGAAACCTACAAGTTTGCTAACACTATAAATTTTCTTTAATTTTCTTTGTTTATTTTTGGTTAGGCAATGTGGTTAAGTGACTTGCTCAGGGTCATACAGCTATTAAGTGTTATGTGTCTGAGGCCAGATTTGAACTCAAGTCCTCCTGAATCCAGGACTGGTGTTCTGTCTGCTGTGCCTTCTAGCTGCCCCCTATAAATTTTCCTCATTAGTTTCTCTACCGTTTTCCTAGGATTTTCTAAGTCAACGAACTGCTGTAGTCAGAGCTCTATCCTAACCCCAAGCCGGGTGGGCTAGTTTTTCCTTAGGAGGTGCTGAAGTAGTCTGAGCGTTGATTGGCTCAGGGAGAGACCCAAGTTCCAGCTGCTGACATCATGTTCTGACCGCCCAAGCACAAGCCACATGAGGACTTCCATCCTTTCTCTGAGGTTTGGCCAGCAGACCATGAAGGGCAGCTGGGGCAGGGGAGCGGGGCTCAGCGGAATCAGACCACGACGCATAGTATCTCTGAGATCGTGCCCCTGCTACGGCCTTTGGCCATGGAGTATGTGGCCTGTGCCTTTCCTTGTGACCTCAGAGCTCAGCACAGTGCCTGGCACACAGTAGGGCCTAAATACATCCTGGCTGATGTGCCAGGTAGAAGGGGAGGTAAGTTAACATGGCACATCAAGATGATATTGACCTGAATAGAAATCTATGAATCTGATTTGGGAAGGAAACAAGCCTTTATCAAGTGTCTGCTGTATGCCAGGCAGTGTGCTAAGAGCTTTACATATATTATCCCATTGATGCTCGCAATAGCCCTGGGAGGTAAGTGGGATTATTATCCCCATTTTACAGTTGAGGAAACTGAGGCAGCCAGTGGCTGACTTGCCCAGGGTCACACAAGTATCTGAGGGCAGATTTGAACTCCGGACTCTAGCCCTGGCTCTATCCACTGTGCCACCTGGATGCTGAAGGATGTGGGAGGGCGTTTGAAAAGGAGCAAAGGAAGGGGAAATAGAGAGAATATATGGCGGTGGCAGTATGCTGCAGGCTCCCAAGTGAGAGGAAGGATTTGCATGGTGAGTTCCTGACATAGGTCCCCAAACTGACAGAATGAAATTGTGATGTGAGAGGTTCACTTTCTGGATGTTCAGAAGTGGCACATCAGCTGAAAAGCAGGCAGCTCAGAGCATGTCAGGTCCCTTTTTAATCCTATCATCTTTCAGAGCTGCTGTTCTTCTGGTCTCGATCTCGGCCCAAAAGGACAAATCTGTGGGCAAAGTAGAAACAAGCTAAAAACAAGCCCCACAGGGGAGCTGCAGGAACAGGCCAGGTAGAGCTAATTTCCTGGATAAGAAAGAATACCAGGAGCAGCCTGACATCTATTCTGGACTCAGAAAGCTGGAGATGAAAAGGGAAGTGGATTCCCAAGGGACAGCTGAGAAGCATCAGATTGATGCATTTGGATGACAAAGAAGAGGGTGCAGGGCAATGGACCTGACCTCTGCCCCTGCTTCTGCCACCATATGTGTCTTCTCTCCCACATCAGTGCAGCGACCGTTCTTACCTTTTCTTTCCTAGTGTGCTGTAAGTGTGCTTGCTTATCAGTTCATTCATTGATCAACGACTTTATTTTTAAAAGGTGTCCAGGGAAGTGAAGGACAACGGCCAAAGAGTGTGGCACGGTCATGAAAGAAGTGTGTTAAGAAGACCCAAGCTCTGGATGAGCATCCTTAATGTGAGCCTCATTTTCTTCATCTGAAAAATGGAAATTCTAATGCTTAAAATATCTATCTCTCACTGTTGTGGGAAGACCAAATCAGTGCAGTAAACACATAAGTGATTAATTTTATTGTAAACGCTAGGAAACTTAAAAGAGCATTTTAACTCTTAGGACTTAACTGTTGGGAGCAAGAGAAAGAAGAAGAAAGGGCTAGGATTTGGCTTCCATACATACCTTCTAACAACAAAGTCATTGATCAATTGACCAATAAACAGCGGATCACAATAGTGAGTAATAGAGAGAAGGAAAACCTACCTACCTTGGCTTCAGTTTCACCTGCCAAGAAGGATCCTGACATAGGAAGGAGCAGGACCAAAAGAATAAACAGGGAGGCCATAGCCAAGCTTAGAGAGGAGCTGTCCTCAGTGGGCATGAGAAAGGTAGCCCAGACCAAGCACAGCCTTCCCAGGTTACTTGGATTGTTGGTATCATTGGCAAACTGATGTTCTTGGTGGATGGAGGGGGCCAAATGCACAGTGGAAACCTAGGTGGTTTGAAGCATTCATCTTTGCTCCCTTTATGAAAACAGGGACAATTTTGCCCAAATTATAGACAGGCAAGCTGGCAAAATTCTAAAAGACATGATTAAAATGACAACTTTTGAGCATTTAGAAAGTTAAGAGGCAGTATGACATAATGAGCATAGAGCTGGCCTCGGAGCCAGGAAGACCTGGATTCAGATTCTTTCTCCAACCCACCCTGGCCATGTGACCCTGGACAAGTCACCTAACCTCTTAGGGCTCTAGGCAACTCTCCAAGATTCTAAGTTGCATAAAAGGTGTCAACAAGCAATGGTAGAGGGGGCTATGCACCGGGCAATAAAACCTGGTCCCTGTTCTAAAAAGGTTATCAGTGAACATCACTGGCCAACAGGTGGTCATTAAAAATGACATTCCAGATTTACCTTTTTTTTCTTTTTTTGGCAGGAGGATGGAAGATGGAGGAGGAGGAGGAGGATGGATGGATGGATAGATGGATGGATGGATGGATGGGAGGATGGGAGGATGGATGGATGGGTGGGTGGATGGGTGGATGGGTGGATGGGTGGATGGGTGGATGAGTGGATGGGTGGATGGGTGGATGGATGGATGGATAGGTAGATGGGAGGATAGGTGGATGGATGGATGGATGGATGGATGGATGGATGGGTGGATGGGTGGATGGGTGGATAGATAGATGCATGGATGGATGTATGGATGGATGGATAGCAGTTAGATAGTTCTTTAAAGTTTTATACCTCTTTACAGATGTTAGCTGATGTGCTCTTCACAACATCCCATGAAGTAGACACTATTATTATTATCGCCATTTTACATATGAGAAAACAGAGAGGTTAAGAGATTTGTCTAAGGTCACAAGTCTCTTAGGACATCTGCACAGACAAGATGGAGACATAATGCCTGCATGACAGTGCAAATATCTAGGAGGCAGGTAGGTGGTGTGATGGATAGAGCCCTGGACTCAGGAGTCAGGATGATCTGAGTTCGAATGCTGATTCAGCCATTCAGTCATTACTTGTGTGACTATAGGTAAGTCTTTTAACCTTTCTCTGTTCCACTTTCTCCACCTGTAAGATGAGGATAATCATTGTTATGAGGATTCAATGAGATAATGCAGGTCAAGTGCTTCACAAACCTGAAAAAGGCTAAGAAATGCTAGCTGTCACGGGGCCCCAATGGTTCACTGCCAATCTGGAAAGGACTGCTCTAAAGTTGAATGATGTTGTCAGTGAATTTTGCACAATCAGAGCAGGATGCTCATCAGCTTCATTTAGTAAGCCGCATCAGCCCTGGAAGGCCAGGTGTCTGTTGGAACGTTGGAGCGCCATTCACCCCGTGATTAAGCCTAAGGTCACCCTTCCCTGGGGAAGGATTTCTCCCCCTTTGGGCCTCCACAGGAAAGGATGGTCATGCTGTTTGCTTCTAAAATTGAGGCAGTTTTCAGTGTGTGGAGGCAGGAGCAGTCCAGCGACCTTGGGAAGGGCTTATCACAGTATTATAAGATGAAACCTCCTCTAGCATGACCTTGAGCATCTGCAAAAGGTGGGGGATGGGGGAACAGGAACTGGGGAGAGCTGATTCATGGGAAATAGAAACGTGAGGAGAATATCAACAGGAGACTTAGCCAGCATCTCTGGAGGGGCACCAAGAGGGCCAGGAGTGGGCACCGGGAATAAGCAGCCTCTGCCAATGCACAGGTGACTGTGAGGAGTCAGCCAAACCACCCCTCCCCATGCCAGGGAGCAGAATTGGGGTCCAAAAAAATCTGGACAGGCTGAAAAGGTGGGATAAAATGGACAAAACTGACTAGATGTGAGAATGAAGCCTAGACCTTAGCCTCAAAGTCACCGATATAGTGACAGGATGGGGAAGACCTCAAACTCTTGGACCTGGAGGAGATATCTAGAAGCAGTCAGCTGAAGTCCGGGAGAAGGAGCTGGCAGCTTGATGAAAAGTCCTCCTGCAGAAGAGTCCGAGCTGCAGAAAACCAGACTGAGTCATCTCAGGAGATAGTAAATGCCTCCTTGCTGAAGAAGTTCAGTCACGATCCCACGCTTCCTGGTGTTGTCCTCGCCAGATTTCCTATATCCTCTTCATTCTACTCAGTTAATGTAGCAACACCATTACTAATGAGCTGATTTGCGTCCTAGTGCCTTTGGCAGGTGACATCTCTGCCTCTCTGATGCAGTCATAAACTCAATCAACCAAAGGCATCAATGAGGTGTTAACAACTTAGTGAATCAGGACAGGAAGTGGCTTGCTTAGACCCACTGAATGAAATCAGATAGCGAAAGGGATTGGGATTGGCCGAAAAGCACCATCTGCCTTTCTGGACTGTTGTTATGGCAGGAGGTTCCCGGCAGGAACAACACAGTCCCAGCCTAGAATCACCCTTTGGGTTACTTTGAAAAGACAGATCCATTTTCCCAGTGCCGGAGGGTGAAACAGAGAAAGCTAGAAAGGGAGTAAGCATTCCCACAGTGTCTGCTGTGTGCCGAGTGCTTTTTAACAAGCATTAGCTCATCGGTCCTCATGCCAGCCCATGGGGTGGGCGCCATTATTATCCCCATTTTGCTGTTGAGGAAACTGAGGCAATCAAAAGTTAAGTCTTGTACCCAAGATCACAAGATAGGAACTGTCTGAGGCAGATTCGAACTCAGGTCTTCTTCACTCCAGACCCATTGCTCTATCCACTGTGCCCCTTTTGGTCCATCTGCTCTCTAAAGGGAGCCCGTTTCCCTGGGATTCTCTCTGTACTTGTGGGAAAGGGTGGTCCACCTCGCTTGGAAGCCTTTCTCAATTCCTCTTGCCTTCTTTTTCTTATTGATTTCCTCTTGGTCCTGTATATGGCTTGTTTGTACGTAGAGTATGTGAGTTTCTTGAGGGCAGGGACTGTCTTTGGCCTCTTTTTGTTTCCCCAGCATTTAGCACAATGCCTGGCTTCATAAATGTTTATTGACTAACTGGCTTCCATACTTTGGGGCAGATGGTTTGTATTAACTGGTTCTTACTATACCATCCTAGTAAATACCTCTAACTAAGTCACTTAACTTCCACGGGCCTCAGTTTCTTCATCTGTAAATCAGAGGATTGGACTACTTGGCCTGGAGGTCCTTTGCAATTTGAAATCTAGGGCTCGATGACTAAATCAGCTATCAGTGTGTCACTGGTAGTCTTGGAGAGATGCCTGGTGGCTGAGAAGCTAAGGATTTGCCCACCAACATTCAGCTGGCATGCTGTCTGTCAAAGGCAGGATTTAAACTCAGCTTCTCTTGACTCCAGAAATGGCCCTCTATCCACTAGATCATGTGTCTCACTTTACTCCTGGTCTGTGCAGGGTAAATGTCTGTTGAGTCTGACTGAATTCCTGGAGGGTCACCCAACACTATCATTGAGCTAAATGTGACAGCCAAGTTGGGAGCTCACAAGTGGCCCAGCTCCTCCTTCCTTTACAGACAAACCATAGCTTTTAACCAAAGGGCAAAATTGCCATGAAGGATGTTGTTCTCCAATGACTCGAGGTCCCACGTACAAGAAACGTTCAGCACGTCAGGAGTCTTTGCCTTTTGGAAAAAACAAACCAGAAACAAAACTGACCTCCCTGACAGAAGCTAAGCGCAGGTTTAAACACTTGTGGATGGATGGGACATCTTGAAGCTCGATAGATGCACCATGAAGTGCATCACAACAGGACAAGAAAATGTGGACATTGAGTCCCCTGTGACCCTAGCCGGGAGACCTCAGCCCCAGAACTCCCCACAGCCCTCTCTCTCATTCCTGACGATATTCGCACCGTATTTGCCTAAGATAGGCAGAGATCCCCTGTCTCCCCCTCCCCACCACCACTGCCTGGGAGCTGGAGGCTTGTTCAAATAAAGCTCCATCAGCCCTGATGACCTCATAGACTTAAATCTGGGTGGGAAAGTGCCCTGGGTGTAAGGAAGACGAGGGAGGGTATCCCAGGGGAGAAGAATGCTCCCTCACTCTTGAGCACCTATTTTACAGTCTTGGATTCACTGCCTTATTAAAGTCAGAAAGAAACAAATGTTTGCCTTTCCCCAGACATCAGCAAGAGGGGATGAAATCTATCTGGGCAGGAAGGATTAGAAGTACAGCCAAACAATAAGGGGCTTTGGGAGGATTTTTATCTCCCAGGCTGAACTAATAACCAGAGGGGTTAAGGTAAAACTCTTCCTTCAGAAGGATCTCATTCATCCCTTCAGATAAAAGCATAGCATCACTATTTCCCATTGACTTTAAAAAATTGCTTTCTATGGTGCTTAATATGAGGCAGGGAGAAGTCAGCAATTAAAGAGAAAGGCTGCTTAAAACCTCAAAGCTCAAGGTAACTAAGGTGAGATGATCACAGCTTTGACTCAGGTTGCCTGAATTGGATTGGGCATAAATGCATAAATGGACAAACATAAAAGCATGTATTAAGCCCTTACTATGTTCTAAGCACTGATATATAAATACAAAAGAAAAGCCAAGCCCTGCCCATGTGGAGCTTACATTCTAATAAGAAAGATAACACACAGATGAGAATGACGGCCAAGAAGGCACACTATGATCCAGAAGCGGTGAGGATGGAGAGCAGGGCCAGAAGGAAGCAGATTGACACGCCCTATCCAGGAACAATGACGGAGCAGAACTGATGATGGAGAAGTCTGGGGAATGGGGAGCAAAGCAAAGCATTGCACCTGGAGTTTTTCAGCAGCAGTAATCTGAGACAGTGGGAGCCTAGCACCTACAGGCCTCCAACACCCTGGGACCAGCTCCTTCCTCACCCTGCTCCTCTCTAGCACCCCTCCCCCACTGGCATGATGGCATTCCAAGGCAAGCTTCCCACATCCAGGCAGGAAGAGTTACCTCCCCACTCTCCAGCTAAAGGCACCTTTCCCCTGCGTGCCTTGGAAGTGGCAACTCTCAGTTCCAGGTCTGTTTATGAATATATTATAGTGGAAAGAACGCAGGTCCTTGAATCAGAAAGAACTGGGTGTGAATCCTGCCTCAGACTCTGTCAATGTCATCACAGAAGATTCATGAAATCTCTCTGAGCCTCAGATTCCTCATCTGTAAAATGGGGGTAGGAATTCCTGTTGGGTATCCTCACAGGGTCATTGTAAGGCTCAAATCAGATAGTGCAAATAAGACATCTTATGAGCATTACAACACTGTCCACAAGAAGCATCATCATTGCTGTGCTCCTGGTAAGCCAAATATAAATTCCTGACACCCTACCCACACTGGCGTCTTTGCAGCTTCCATATACATCCATCCATACATGCGTGCGTGTGTGTATGCATGTATGTATGTATGTACATGCATGACAAGTCAGAGTAATATCAAAGCTACTGAGGAGACTGGGAAAGGCCCCTGCAGAAGGGAGGATTTCAGCTCAGTCTTGAAGGAAACCCGGAAAGAAGGCAGGAGGCAGAACCTTCCAGTCTGGGAGACGGCCACTCCAGAGGTGGAGAGCTGCGACCTCGAAGGCCAACTTTGCCTCCAGGTCCACTTTCCAGGCCTCCTCCAGGCACAGAGGACTCAGTCTAAGACTCTTTCATAGTCTAAGGCTCTTGGCTCCAGGATAGAGAAGGCCCTGAAAACATCGAGCTGCCAGATGACAGGGCCAGGCCCCATTTCACTTCATCACTAGAGCTCAGAGCTGGGGCCAGGGCTGCACTGGACCCAGCCTGAAACCAGCCAGTGAGAGCCAATTAACATGTCCAGGGCACCTTTATACCTCAGAGATCAGCAATCACCTGAAATCAGGGCCTGACTTATTGCTTTGTGGATTATTTTAGATTTTTGAATGGGTAAATAGTGCAGATTAAAGCTAAAAGTCTGCATGCCTACCTTTGTTTTTTACTCCAGACAGCCTTGTTAAATGTCTCCCAGAGCACCCCTGTGGCGCTCTACACACATGGATCTGCAAGAGTGCAGTAGGAGGCTGGAAATGAAATCATGACCAGACTGGAGGCCTGGTGACTAATTAATAACAACAGGTGGCCTTTACACCCATTGTCTCCCTGGAGCCTCACACCCCTTCCTGGAGGAGGAGGCCTCAGGGGCCACCCACCTCCTGCCCACCCTCTAGATTTGCCCAAAGTCGTCCAGAGGAAGGACGCCCAAGGCAGGGTGCCATTCCACCTGGGATCACTCTGTCTGTGAGGGCTGCTTCCTTACGTTGTTTTTCTTTACCTTTACCTCTCACTCCCATTCACTGCTCCAGTTTCTCCCTTTGGGGCCAAATATGAAGCGTTTCATCTCTCTTCCAAGCAACATATCTTCTAATATGCAAGGATAACCAACATGTCACCCCTCCATTTTGCAGATAAAGAAACTGAAGTTAAATGACTTGCCCAGGTCACACAGCTAGGAAGTGACTGAGGCCGGCCTCATTCTACTAAGCCTCCTGGCTGCCTCTTAAGGTTCTAGCTCTTGGCACTTCCTGTCCTATCTTCTTCAGCAGGTATGGTTACCCCAGATTTCTAAACGGATCTCTTACCTCAGAAATATGTTGGTGAAAGTTGCAGGGAGCAGAGAGAGGGAAGAGATGGAAAGGGCCGTCTCCGTCAGCTTTGTGAGGGCCTGGTTGGCCCAGGGTCCGTTTTGGAAAACTCCAGCTTGGAAAGATGAGATGCGTGGAAGGCAGCTTTAGAAAGCATGAGTCACATTAACAAGTGGGGTTGGACTCTAGCCACTGCTGCTGATCCTAACTAAATCCTCGGTCATCCTTTTCAATTTAAATGCAACATCATCACCTACATTCTTTTTGGAGATCGCCTTGGAAGGCCGCCAAAGTAGAAGGCAGCGGCTCTCAATTCAAGCACATAAGGGGGCCCTCAGACACCCCAAGGCCAGTATCTTTCACCCTGTATTCTACAACCTGATTGGGGAACAAAACACAGAGAAATGACAGCGCCCACCTCCTGCCTCGGTGATGCTAACAAAAGAACGAATTCTGTTGTCAGCCATGAAGGGCCTCTGAAGGAATGAACTCTATCCCCTGGCTAAGCAGGTGAGCATGAGGATGATAAGGTACCTGCCATGTCTCCTTTGTAGCCGGGGGAGCCGGCAGCTGGGGCGTTCCAATGCCTTATCTGAAGAATGTCGAATCCCATTTGTGCAGCTTTGCCTTAGGCTATCAGCTGGTGACAGGGCAAAGGGACAATTCCTGTTCTATCTCCAGCCACAGAGGCCTGTCTTTGAGAGAGCAGCTCTGTGAACCTGGCTGATAGAGGCCACCTTGAAGGACCCTCCCTGGAAGAGTGAAGGCACATGACAAGGTCACCAAGAGTTAAAAAAGAGGTCTGGGAATCTGGAGATGGAGGCAGCCCTGAGTAGTTATTTGGTGTGATTAACAATACTTTATCTATGTATTTATAGAAAACCATCCATCCAACAGACCACAGCTAAATCCCTTGAAGGACCACTTCAAAATTTTCAAAGAGGAATCAAATCTTGGCAACAGAGTGAATCTTTATGCTTTAGCCAAAGACAAAAACAAAGCAAACAAACAAAAAACCATCGGGTACTGAAAGAACTGGGAATGATTATTGGGCCTCTGTCAAAAGGAAATAATAGTCCTACTGTACCGTTGCTTATTACAGCCACATCTTTAGGATTGTGTCCAGTTCTGGGTACCAGACAGTCACTCAAATAGCATCTATCAAGCGCCTACTATGTGCCAGGCACAGCAGAAAATGCTGGGGATACAAACAAAGGCAAAAGACAGGCTCTGTTCTCAGAGAGTTCACAGTCTGAGGGGCAACAACAGGGCAACCACTATGTACAAGCAAGACGCACATGGAAAAATGTGGGACCACGTCAGGGGAGACGCGCCGGGATTACGGAGGCCTGAGAAAGGCTCCTGGAGGAAGATTGGCCTCATGCTTGAAGGCAGCCAGGGGAGCTAAGAGATGGCGATGAGAAGGAGAATGCTCCAGGTGTGGGGCACAGCCAAGGGAAAAGCTAGAAGTCTGCAGATAGAAGGTCACGGGTTAGGAACAGCCAGGTGGCCGGCATCACTGGATGAAAGAGTACGTGGAAAGGAGGGAACAGGAAGAAGACCAGAAAGGGAGAAGGAGCCAGGTTGTGGAAGGCTCTTTTTCTGGAGGTGATAGGGAGTCGATGGAGTGAACCAAATGGGAAAGGGGAGAGGCTTGTGCTTTAAGATCAATTTGACAAGAGATGAGGCAGGGAGACCAACTAGCAGATGATTGCAATGGTCCTGGTGTGAGGTGACGCTCTTCCAAAGGTAGAGATGACAAGTGATTGGATATGGGGTGTGGGACAGTGAGGAGCCCAGGATGACACTGGGAAGGTGGCATTGCCCTTACCGGTAATAGAGGAGTTAGGGAAAGAGGAGGGTTTAGGGGGAAAGACTTCAGCTTTGGACGTGTTGAGTTTAAGATGTCTATAAGACTTCCTGTTCAAGATGTCTGTTGGACAGTTAGAGACTAGAGGCTGGGAGAGAGATTAAAGATCAACAAGATTGGATAGTCATTGACATGGAGATGATCACTGGAACCATGGGAGCTGGGGAGATCACCAAGTGAAGTAGCACAGAGGGAGAGGAGAACAGGACCCTGGACAGATCCCTGGGGGACGCATACTGTTAGCAGGCATGACCTCCATAAAGATCTAGCAGGAATCTGGGCAGTCTCCAGATAGGTAAAGAGGAGAACCAGGGGAGAATCCATCATAAAACTCTAGACAGAAGAATATCAGGAGAAAAGGGTGATCAAAAGTGTCAAAGGCTGCACAGAAGTCAAGAACAATGAAGACTGGGCAAGGGCCGGCAGATTTGACAATTAAGTGATCATTAGTAACCTTGGACAGAGTGTATTTGGTTGAATGATGGGGTCCAAAGCCAGATTGCAAAGAGTCAAAAAGAGAGTAAGAGGAAAAGGAGGAGACCATTGCAGATGGCCTTCTCAAAGAGAAGGGTGCAACACAAAGGTGGAAAAATACAGACCAGTAGTTAGTGGAGATGGACAGATCAAATGATGGATTTTGAGAAATTTTGAGGCAGCATGGGCATGTTTGCAGGCAGTACAGTGGGGAAGCAGCCAATGGGGAGGGAGAGAGGGAAGATAGAGGAGGGACGACAGAGAAGACAATCCATAGGAGACAAGATGGAATGGGATTCCATTTGCATGTAAAAGGACTTTCTTTGGCAAGAATATGGAAGAGCAGGATGCAGAAATAGAAAGAGGCAGAAGGCATCTGAGTGATGTGAGATGAGGAACAGGAGAGAAATGCTCACTTTTATAAAGGGCCTTGACAAGCTGGAGAGCTCCAGAGGAAGAAAACCATGACAGTACGGAGTTATCCGATCCCACCATCTGCGTAGTGCTCACTTCCCCAAACTGCCCCTCATCTATTTTGTATATCCTGAATAGACCTGTACATGCAGACATACAGTCTCTCTCCACTAGACTGGAGGCTCCCTGAGGGCAGGGACTATCTCATTTTGCCTTTGTATCTCCAGGGCCTGACACATAGTATAAAGGTGCTTAATCATTTGGGTTGAACCCTTCAGAAAACCTAAGCCCCTTGAGGGCAAGGCCAGTTTTTATTTGTATCTTTACATTCCTAGTGTCTGTATGTGATAAATGTTATATCTGCTAAACACGGAGTCTGAAAGGGCACTACCTGCTTGGCGCTTAGTAGGACAGCCCATGCTGCTGAGCAGAAGCCACAGCAAGGGAAGATGATAGGCACACCTGGTGGGGGCCTGGAGAGCTCCATGGGACAACCAGAGGAGCCACGTGTTGGAAGCCGTGCCTAGTCCAAGACTCCAAGTAATTGACAGACCATAGAACCCCTTGGGCAAGCACGCTCTTCTGGTGGGACAGCACCCTGCAGCGTCATGAGCAGGGGAGCACCGGGCTTCTGCTCCCAGCTTTGCCGTATCCAGTCCATGCCATCTCCAACAAGCCACCAGACTCCTCAGCTTCCTCCTTGGGCAAGTAACCCAGCTTCTCCCTCCTCTGTAAAATGAGAATGTTGGACCAGACAATCCCCAAGGGCCCTCCAGGGCTGCCTTCATGATCCAGGCTCTACATTTTCCATGGGCTCTGATAACAGCCCTATTTGTTTGGTTAGATTGGCTTAACAACCCACAATTTTTCTTATTCTTATCTGTAAATTGTGTATTTACAAAGGAAGTGAGTAACAGCACATGAGAGGGCATCCTCTAGGGAAGTTCTCAGATCTTCTACGAGGAATCAGTAAGTCAAAAAAGGGGGAAATCTCCCCCAAATGTGATTGGGTGAGAACCTCTGACACGAGCGTATTCTTCAAACAAGAACCAGCTTGGCTCAGCGAACAGAGCCCTGGGCTGGGAGTCTAGAAGACCACACCCAACTCCTGTCCCTGATGCCTTCCAGCTGTGTGACCCTGGGCAAGCCACTTAAACTGTCTGAGCCTCAGTTTCATCATCTGCAAAAACCAGGGATGATAACACCTCTAATAGCTAGCTGCCTCATGGGATTGTTGATGTCACTCGTGTGAAAGACTATATGAAACAATGGCTAGCTTTAAAGCTCTGTAGACACGTCCGTTATTATAACTAAAATGATCCTAGGGGCAGCTAGGTGGCACAGTGGATAGAGCTCCACCCTTGGAGTCAAGAGGACCTGAGTTCAAATCCAGCCTCAGACACTTGACACTTACTAGCTGTGCGACCCTGGGCAAGTCACTTAACCAAAATCGCCTTACCAAAAAAGCAAAAATAAAAATAAAATAAAATAAAACGATCCTGGCCAGGGTATGAGAACGCCACTCCTCTGTGAATCTGAAGAAACGCTCCCTGCTTTGGGCATGGAAGGGGCCTGACTGCTTCAATCTACTCCAGCCCCGTGGCTCCTTGAGTCTGTGCTTCATAAAGGAATTGACCATGAGGGACGTTCTTCTGCCTGGGTCTTTGTCTGGCAAGCAAACCACAGATCAGGTTCTGCAATGGCACGCATTTTGCCTGTGTGGAGACAGAGAGGGCTTCAGCAAGGATGGAACAGGGGAACATGTGTTCCACATCTTGATTAAATTGCAACATTGAATGCTCTGGAGAGGCCAGCGTCCTGACAGCCCTAATAATGAGCCATCTGTTGGAGTGATTATGCAATAATGCAAGCAAAGGCTGCCATGAGGAGCCCAGTGGTCTCCAAACTGTGGCCTGGCAGCCAGGCCTTTGTGGTCCATGAGGGACCTCACCCCCATGCTTCCTTCCTCCAGCCCTGGGCCTCTCCTTCCCTGTCTAACTCAAGATGCTGATTGAATCTGGGTTAATACTGGCTGAGGAGGAAGAGAAGAACCGTCAGGGAATAAGTGATGGAATGTCTTCTTGAAACGAGATGAACAGACACTCAGTCCGAGGAGACCAAGACAGACACAGTTCCCATTTCGGTATAAACAGCTGTGGCCTCTTCCACTGTTTTTCACAGCTGTGAGCCTGAGCAAAATCTTCGTGGAGATCACGGAAGTCCAGGGCAGAAAGGTAGGTTTTTTCAGAGGCCAGTGATGACACTCTGACCCGGACATTTACCACTGTCATGGCCAAACAAAGAACAACCTTCATTGCAAAGGTTTATGAATGTCATTTCAGCCAAATCCCAACACTGCTGGTGACTGATCTTGGAAAGAAAAAACCCAGGGTCACGTCCGAAGGAAGTTAACTGGTCTGTCTGTGTCTGGACTTCTGCTCAGTGAAAGGCCTCACCCCTTTGATTTTTCTGTGCCTCCCACACCACTAGTCCCCAGTTCTGATCCAGTGGAAGCCACCCTGGAGTGGACCGGCTTCATTTCCCCTCCCCCCAGACCCCAACAGTAGCAGACAATGAATCCTGATCTGCATACGTTGACTGCCAGCCATGCAGACTGAAATGCCCAAACGCGCAGTTAGTGATGCAGGCCTGGAGCTCAGGAGAGACACCAGGGCTGTACATATTGATCGGGGAGTCGGCAGAGAGGCGGTAATTGAACCTGTGGGAACCGATGAGATCACCGAGTGACAAAAGAGAAGAGAGAAAGCAGAAGGAGCTGGGACAAAGCCTTCTCCTGGGCCCAGGCAGCCCCAGGTGGAGACCCCCAGGCCTCTTTCACCTAGGGGTTCCTGGAAAAGCCAGGTCCTTGACCCCATGACTTGTGTGGTTGTGACTGTGTGGTTTTTCCTTTGTTCTCTAAGAGGACCATGACATCAGGGAGGTGATGACACGACTTGCACATGACTTTGATTTGAGAGAGGAAGGGCTGTGCAAAGTCACCAGCCTCATTCTCTCCTCCAGAGCCATCTGTGTCCAGTGGCCAGATATCAATCAGGATGACTGGAGTGGGAGGATGTAGTAGGAGACCTTGGCCCCTTTAAGCTAAGGTCTTTTCACTTTGAGTGAGGCAACACCCATTCAGTGAATAGGCCTCTTTAAGGAGTGAGTCAAGGGATGGCCCCTTTAATAAAAAAAAGAAATCGAATTCTTATGAATGGGCAAAGGTGCATCCACACTCCCCAGCTCATGTTCACCTCTAACAATTCCATGCATTAGGTGACAATTCAAGAACTGCGGCCCAGGACACAAGGCACAGGACAAGAGCATGGGGTCCAGGGCAGATGGGGCCTCCACCAGACTGATGCTTTTCTGGTCAGTTTCTTGTAAGAGCCAGCAGGGACCTCCCATAGCTGCAGTTAGCTCCCACTGGTGGAAGGACGATAATCATGGGCAGCTGGTGGTATAATGGATGGAACACTGAGCCTGGAGTCAGGGAGACCTGAGTGCAAATTCAGCCTCAGCTCACTAGCCACATGGCCATAGAAAGACAAGTAACCTCTTTCTGACTCAGTTTCTCATCTATAAAATGGGGATGATAACAGCACCTGTCTCCCAGGTTTGTCATGAGGATCAAACAAGGGAATACACACAGTAGGTGCCATATACGTGCTTTTCCCCCCAAACAATAATAATAGGTAGCATTAAATATAGGTGCACAGAGCAGGGCCTGGAGTCAAGAAGACTTATCTCCCTGAGCTCAAATCTGGCCTCAGATACTGACTAGCTGTGTGACCCTGGGCAAGTCATTTCACCCTGTTTGCCTCAGTTTCCTCATCTGTAAAATGAGCTGGAGAAGGAAATAGTGAACCACTCTTTTGCCAAGTAACCCAATGATAACTAAACTATCACAAACCGACCTTTGCCAAGAAAACCCTGGACGGCGTCGAGGAGAGTCAGACACAACTTAAAAAGGATTCAAAGCAGCAGCAACAAAGCATTAAACACGGCACTTCCAGGTTTGCAGAGCACTTCACACACGTCATCTCCGGAGAAGGGGGCGGCATTGTCCCCACTTCACAGATGAGGAGACTGAGGGCTCCGGGAGGCTAATGCCTTGACCGGCATCACACGCCTGACACGTGTCTGAGGAAGGATGGGAAGCCGTGCCTCCTCTCTGCAGGTCTTGTGCTCTGCCCACTGTGCCACCCAGCTGCCGACCCATCGGGCTAAGTCAAGGAACAGCCAAGCGCAGAGGAAAGCTCCACTCTCCCCACCGGCGTTCCTCTTGTCTCCCACACACCCCTACCTCTGTCTACGGTGTCTTTGGTTCCCCAGTCTGGCGGCGGCGGGTGTGCCCCCTCTCGCCTGCCCTCTGAGGCTGGTGACCTTGTGCACGGCAGCTCCGCCCCGCTGCCCTTCCTTTCTGGCCGCCGTACCAAGCAGCCCTGGAGGGAGGGGGCAGGCAGAGCGAGGGGCGCTCTGTACGAAGCGCTCGGGGAACTGTCCAGCTCAACGTGAATTACTCCTACTACTCGGTCCTGTCTGCTGAGAGGCAACCCTTCACCCAACATAAAGTCCTAAGTTCCTTTCAGCAGACGGGCACCCAGGCACCAGCATTGACAAAGCAGAGGCTTGGCCAGAAATTCCATCTCAGTTCAGAGACTCTTGGTTACCTTGCTGAAAACCAGGAATCCTTCAAGGCATCAAGTTCATCTTAGAAGAGGCGGTCCAAAGACACTGTCAAGTTCTCTCTGAAGAACTTTAGCATCAATTGTGAGACACGGGAGACACCAGCACAGGATGGTCCACGCAGGGTTAGGGTGCCCACATCAAAGCCTGTGCTCTGTGGGCACAGCAGAATCCGAGAAGCACAAAGGTGGCGCCACCTCCAGATGTTCAAGCAGATTATTTGTGCTGACCCATGGCAGAGCCTTCTGAGCTCCCACCGGTCTGATCAGACACAGTCAGACACACTGCCCCCCCGGACCCAACATCACGATGTCTTCAGTCCTCTTTGAGTACGAAGGATGAATAACAACAACCCCATTAGGGACGAGTTCCAGAAAACTCCAAGCAAAGGGATTTGTGCTGCCTCCTTCTGTTACAGCTCAGGGCCCTTTCCCTGGGTCCCTAGCGCGGGCCTCTTTGTTCCCCAGTCCACTACCCCCAAGAAAAGATGGATTGTTGAAGGTGGTTGCAGCCAGCGGTGCCAAACTCAAATAGAAGCTGAGACCACCAATCAGCACGTAAGGATTCCCCTGGGCCATGTGCTGACTTACTTTTTTATTCATTTTTCTATTCATTTATTTATTTATTTATTTATTCATTTATTCATTTATTCATTCATTCATTTATTTATTTATTTATTTATTTATTTATTTATTTATTTATTTATTTATTTATTTATTTATTTATTTATTTATTTATTTAGTTATTTATTTAATTTATTTATTTATTTATTTTTTAAGGCAACGGGGTTAAGTAACTTGCCCAGGGTCACACAGCTAGTAAGTGTTATGTGTCCGAGGCTGGATTTGAACTCAGGTCCTCCTGAATCCAGGGCTGGTGCTCTATCCACTGTGCCACCTAACTGCCCCATGTGCTGACTTTCTTTGAAAATGTAACACTGCATGATTGTATTTTTGCTTGTTTTGTTACACATTTCCCAATTATATTTTAATCTGGTTCTGGTCACACTCAAAATAGCCACAGTCAGATTCAGCCCTTCCATTTCTGCTGTAGGATGGTTTCCTCATGGAAGAAAGAGTGAACAAATGAATGAAGGAAGCATTTATTAAGTGCTTACTGTGTGCAAGCACTGTGCTCAGTGCTGGGGGTGCCAACGGGAAAGCTGGACAGTCCTGGCTCTCATGGAATTCACCTCTTCTAATGGAGAGAAAACACCTAGTGAAGGTTTTAGCTTCAAGTCATCTGGAAAGGCTCCGTGGTCCTCATGGTGCAGGCGCAAAGCAGATGATCAGGCCTCTTCTTAATGTCATTTCTACTGATAAATCATCATTGTTGTTTTAGCTGTGTCTGACTCTTTGTGACCCAATGGACTTGGCCATGGGCTTTTCTAGGCAAAGAGACTGGAGTGGTTGGCCATTTACTCCTCTCCTGTGTCCCTCTTTTACAAGCAAGGAACTGAGGCAAGTAAGGGTTAAGGGACTTGCCCAGGGTCACACAGTTAGGAAGTGTCTGAGGCCAGATTTTGACTCAGGTCTTCCTGATTCCAACACCAGTGCTCCATCCACTTCACCACCTAGCTGCCCAATACCAGCCACACCATTGTAGCCTCTCTTTCCCCTATCATTACATAGACCCTGTGTTCTAAACCCTAACTTTAAATCCCTATTATTGGGCCATAGAATGTTAGCTCTTCCAGGGACCTTAGAGACCACCAGTCCAACCCACTCATTTTACAGAGAGGGAAAGTGACCACCCAGGGTCCTGTGGGCAGTGACCCAGGAAGGATCAGGAGCCACTCCAGCTGACTTCAGTTGCAGACTGCTTTCTACTCCACGGCCTTGATTCTCCTGCCAATCCCTTCTCTGGAGGCAGCAGACACCGGAAGGTCACTCACAGGGAGGGGGTGTGGGGGATAAGAAACTTCTGGGCCCAGAGTGAATCAAGAGCTGAGGAGCTCACACCCTCACCTCAAGCTCTCCAGCAGTGAATGGGGAAACAGCCTGGAACATTCCCCTTCCACACCACAAAGGAAGGAGAAGGTGTCTTTGAAGGTTAGAGCTTGAGGCATCCTCCCACTCCCGTCCCTTCTGGATTAGCCTCCTGGAGGGAGGAGGAAGCCTGTGGCTGCTCCAGCTGGAAGATGGCCTGGTTCCCTTGGCAACTGTATCTCCAGGACCGCATCCCAAGGTCTGGTTCCAGGCGCCACCTGGCGGTCAGTTCCCATTCCTGCACCTGGTGCTTTGGAAAAAGGTATGGAAAGTGGACAAAGTATTTCTGGGAAAGGCAGGAAAGCGATTGAAGGGGAGGGGATGACAGTAAGCGAAGTGGGCAGGGGAGAACAAATGGCTAGGAAAGTAGAGCTCAGAGGCACCTTTATTAGAAACCATCCATTCATTTTTATGGAGCCCAAGTTCTAAGCCTGGAGGCAGAGGGACCCTAGAAGTCACAGAATCCCAGCTGTGTGGAGCTGAAAGATACCTCAGAGGTTATCTAGTCCAAAAGGAACCGAGGCCCAGTTACTTGACTTGCTCAAGTCCCACGGGTAATAAAAGTCAAAGTTGGGATTTGAATCCAAGCCACCTGGTAACAGATCCGGCACTCTCTCCTCCTGTCCAGAGCTAACAGGAGCAGCTTTGGTGGGGACATTCTGGTGCTGGCTATGGGGTAAGGGTGTCCCCAGCATCTTCTGACAGAGGTTCTCCAGCTGAAGGAGAATTTCCTCATGGGGGGGGACCTTGGAACACTGTTAGGGCTAAGAGAGGAAAAGGGCGACCTTTGGGAAGGATTTCCTCCCTGTTCCACAACACTATAGACGTAAGAAGCTTGGAGAGGGAGCAAGGGTCTGCATTTCCAAAGTGTGTGGAGGCATGGCCTCTGGGCTCACATAGAGGCTCGGAAGGAAAGTTAGCTTTTGTGATGTGAAACCAGAGGAAATGTTTGATATGATGGTGATGGTACTTTGGGCATTAACTGCACAAAGTTCTTAACCTAGCATCCATGAACTTTTTTTTGGTATTTTGATAACTTTTTTTTTTGCTTTTTTGGTGAGGCAGTTGGGATTAAGTGACTAGCCCAGGGTCACACAGCTAGGAAGTGTCAAGTGTCTGATGAGGTATTTGAACTCAGGTCCTCCTGACTCCAAGGTCAGAGTTCTATCCACTGGGTCACCTAGCTGCCCTTTTGATAACTATTTTGCAGCATGGTTGATTTCCTCTGTAAGCTATGCATTTTGTTTCATGCATTTAAACACATGATTCTGAGGAGTCCATAGGTCTTACCAGACGGCCCAAGGGGCCAAGACTCAAAGACAGGTTAAGAACTCCTGGCTAGAAGAGAGTCAGTCCAGTTGCAGATGCAGGTTGTTTGGGAACTGGCAGGAAAACCAAGGAGTAACCAAGCGACAAGCATTTATTATGTTCCTATTGTGTACATAAAATCTCAAACCGAGAGTTGTAACGGACTGAGGAGGCCGTGGAGACACAGTGATTTCCCAAGGTCAAACACAGTGTCTTTGGCAGGATCAGAGCCCCCAGTGCACCAGGGTTTGGAACACACAAACACCGCCCAGCCCCTGCCCCGCCCTAAAGGACAATCCCTTTGTGATGCGAGCAATGAGCTGTACATCTGTAAGAATGTACAGAATGTATGAATAATGCAGCTGGTCTGGGGGTGGGATGGCCCCAGAAAATGGGCCTCACAGGAAGCAAGGCAGCTGCTGAAGACCAGCCTTCCTCAAAGCAGATCTTAGGACCCACCTGGTGGGAGGGGAATCCTCAAGGGAGAGGCCTGTGGGGGAGGGGCCCCAGGACAACCCCCCAGGGACAAGTCAGCTTTGTCCTGTGAGCTGGTACAACCCCCAAAACACTCCACTTTGGTTTTGCTCTTTTTTTCATGAGTTCTTCATCCAAAACCCACAAGATTCAGGAAGGCAACAGATGAGGAAAAAATGTACTTAAGACCTTTTGTGTGACTGGAGGAGGGTGGATGGGCCGAAGGGCCCAGGCAATGTCAGCTATATTGGGGGCCCCCTCCCACCCCCACTCCCTGCCTCCAGGCTCTGCCACTGAAGCAGTGCGCTTCCATGACAAGGCGCATCCCAAGGAAGGGGGACACACAAGCATTTATGTAGCACCTACTATGAGCCAAGCATTTCATCCTTACCTCTTTCCTTTCCCTGCCTTGTTTCCCTCCCGATTCCCCACACTCTCCCTCACAGAAGACTGTAAGCATTGATCAGATCATGAGCATGGAGGGTTTCTCCTCTGTGTCTTTCCAACGTTCCTTCCTCTCGCTGACTCAGAATAAAGCATCTACTGCAGTTCTGTGCTAAATGTGGTCAAGCGTCCCTCAGGACAGCATAACGGTTTCATGCTGATTTACAGATGGACCGTTAGCACCTTCACAACCATTTATACTTACACAGCACTTCATGGGCTATGAAGTGTTTTCCCCCCCAAAAAATGTTTTCAGGTGGATAGCGTAAGTATTACTTAAACCAGTATCTCCATTTTGCAGATAGATGAGGAAGCCGAGACTCAGAAAGGTCCAGTAACTTGCTCAGGGTCACACAGTTTATAATGTAATGGAGGAAATGGCCAATGAGGGAGCAGTCCTCGGAGGACTTATCGGGCCACCTGCAATGCTGCTGAGTGTGCATCTGGGCTCAGGTAGGAGAGGAACCCTTCCCCCTTTGGGTGCCTGCATAGGGATCCTACAATTGTTCCCTGCAGCTTTAGGAAAGCTGGTGAAAAGCTTCTCAGAGGCTCCTGAGCCAGGGCTAGTGTGCACACGACAGGCTTGAAATCTCTCTTTCCAGGTGGTTAAGGAGAAGTGTTGTGAACCCTTCCAGGTGGAGGAAGAGGTAGTGGTAGGTATAGTAGAGGCTGCCTTAGCTGCCCAGGCTCACCTGTAAAACGGGGGAGAAGAGAGAATAGCTCTTCTCTCTTTCAGCTCTACCACTGCTGTGTTAGGAGAGTCTGACCCTAGACACTTAGGGTAAGGGCTGGAAATGCACTGGAAGACAGAAGATGTTAGAAGGGTGCCTAGGGTTAACCCTGGTAATAATCATGAAAATTAGTAGATAACATTATATACATCCAGACCCTAAAATGCCTGGCGTTCATTAACTTACAGAAAGTATAAAGAAACTGGACTCTCCTCTCTACATCACTCAATGTCTCTGAGCCTCAGTCTCCTTGTTTGTAAAAGTGAAAGGGTTGGACTAGATGCCTCTTGGCTCCCCCAATGGTCCTGTTTCACACTGAGGTTTCATGGGGATATGTATTTGCAGCAGAGCCCAACTGGTTTAATCAATGCTGTAGAGTTGGATGGGACTTCAGAGGTCACCTAACCCAATCCTCTCATGTTACATATGAGGAAACTAATCACTTGCTCAAAATTACAAAGCATGTATATGCCAGAGATGAGACTACAACCTAAGTTTTCTGATTCCCAGTCCATTCCTCTTACCTAGCTCCCCCAAAAGGTTTGTTGTCTTAGCCAGAGAATACTAGGAGATGACAAGGTGGGTAAAGTCAAGAGTTAATAAGGTTTTGCCATTTAGCCAAAGCATTTCCTCATCCATAGTATGGAGCTAAAATTATCACCACATACTTCACTGCTGGACATTGTCACAGCACATTCCAACATCATTGGTATTCAAATGACTGAGCAAGAAAACAGACTGAGTACCCAGAACTATATGCCCTTCCCCTCCTCCCGTGGCTCAACTGAAAGTCCAGATATGGCTGCCAACTCTTGCTTCATACAGCTGTCTCAGTGTTCTGCCATCTCTGGAGCCATCAATCTCCACAGCACTGAGTATGGATGGGATCTCAGCCAGGGAGAAATTGCATCCATAAGGAAAGAAGAATGAAGAAACATATGGGGAAAATAAAATTCCTCCCAAAGATGGACGGAACAGAATCTCATTCACCGGGGGATATCCCCTGACAGGCAAATAAATCTCCAATCTTGAAAAAGCAGCTGGAGGTTCAGACTTACCAACCTTTTGTTCCACAGGAAGGGTCCTCATTTTGTAGCTTAAGTCCGGCTGAAAGGGCCAGGATAACCACTATTTTCATGCTATTTTATTATTTACAGGAGTTTAGAAACTTCTTGGTCACTGACCCATTCAAAAATCCAGGACCAAGTCTCAATTCCCTCCCCCCACCCCCAACGAGTGTTCAATAAGCACATGCCCTTCAGGATCCTGCACTAGGTCCTTGGGGGAGCGATGGGTGGAAATGAAGATCACATAGAAAATGTCCTCCTGTCTACATAGAAGACCTGACATGGTGACCACTTTGGGCAGCAGCCCAAGGCTCCTGCCTGGGACAGGACCCACAGGAATTGCGTCAGAGCCAGGCTCCACTGCCTGCACCTTCCCTGATGGAGAAGCTTCTTACTGAAGCTGATTTGCTTCTCCTGGGCACTGAGGGACAAATCCCTCAGTGACTGTCGGCATCAATGCCACAGCCAGCAGCCAGGCACCCTCCACAGCTGCTCTTCAGCTCCTCCCTTTTCCCAAGATGCCCTTCTCCTCAAATTCTCCTGGTTCACTGGGCCAGACCCAACCCAAATGCAACAGTGTCCATAAAGCATTCTCTCATCCCCACCACCCCATCCCAACCCCTGAGTGGACAGTTCACTCCAACTCTTCCAAATGCCAATAGTCTTCTTTTGTACCACTCATTACATTCTGGCTTCATTACACTGCTCATCATTCATCACTCATTATGTTCTAGCCTTCATTATAGGTATTTGTATACATCTCTCATCTCTGCCCCTGGATTGTAAGTTCTGTGAGGGCAGAGATCATTTCTATCTTATCTTTTTAGCTCCCACAGCACCATGTACCCCAAACATACAGAACGAACCAAAGATCTATGATTTTATCAGCGCAGGGAATCCCAGGGCACAAGCTTCCTCCACTGATATACAAGGCAGCCCATTTATAACTCAATTTGCTAAGGCTCAGGTTAATTGTCGGAGGCACTTAGAGGTTATATAATTTTCACAGGGTCTTGCAGAGAGTAAGTGTCAAAAACATAGTTTAAACTCAGATCTTTCTTACTGGCTACGATCCAGCACTCTGACCACCAGACCAGGCTGCTTCTGCGCACACCCCAAACACAGTAATTGTTTAATAAATACTGATGGGCTGCTTGATTGGCTGAATGAATCAGTGGCTCTCTAATGGGAGCACTGAACTAGGAGTCAGAGGCTTGGACCTGCCTTTCAACATGCTACTTCCTGCTTGTGAGCTGGAGCAAATTCCTCAGGGCCACCAGATTTGGAGCCAGAGGGTGACCTGACTGGTCAAGTCGTCCAATCTCCTCGCCCTATCTTACATGTGAGGAAATGGGACTGCCAAGGTCACCCAGGAAATGGGGGAGTTGGGACTAGAGGCAAGGTGTGTCTACTTCCTCATCTGTGGAGGGAGGGTCTTGGCTTGATGATCGGTGACATCCTGTCCGCGCTGTGGTGCCAGGACCTCCACTCTGAACTTCTGTATGCCCCACATTGTCTGCTCGAAGTGCAAAACAACAGTGCAGGGATTTGATCAACACTGATGGCTGACTGGGGCACTTCCATTCTACCAGTCTCTTCCCTGTCAGCATAATCAAGTTAGCACTTTATCTGTCATTTAGGGGCAACAAGGACCGAAGAATTATTTCTTTCTGAG
Source organism: Phascolarctos cinereus (assembly GCF_003287225.1). NCBI lineage: Eukaryota > Metazoa > Chordata > Mammalia > Diprotodontia > Phascolarctidae > Phascolarctos > Phascolarctos cinereus. The sequence continues at coordinate 477,772,833 of NW_027555958.1, read as the reverse complement.
CTTTAGTTCCCTCATTTATCAAGTGAACTCTGAGGCCCCTCACAGCTTTGAGTCCATCAAATGAGTGAATGGATGAATGAACAAATAAATGAAAGAAAGTCTGGTCTTTCACCCTCCCTTGTTTGCTAATGACTTTTACAAGTTACTTTTCTTTCCCGTTTGAACTGCATTGAGTGCTTCTCTCTTTGCAATTAGGTTATTTCTAGAGCTCCTCTTCCTCCTCTCTCCTCCTCCCCAACTAGACTGTAACTTCCTTGAAGCCAAAGATGTGGCTGTGTTTGGGATCCTCCACAGTGCTAGGTTTGCCTGAGGGAGGGCTCAGAAGTCTGACTTCCTACCAGTCTGCTGGGCGTGGGATCAGAATTCCTTAAGTGACATAGAGAGGACAGCCCAATTTCTTTATACTTTCTGCAAGGCTGGATTCCAATCTCTGCCCACTTACTCTCTGTGTGGTTCTGAGGAAGTCTGCCTCTCTGAGTCTCAGCTCCTTATCCAACAAGTGATGGACCTGGCCCAGATGACCTCTGGCTTCTCCTCTAGCCCTAATTGATGCTCTTATTAGCCCATGATAAGACTGACTCAAGGGATCCCCACTACCCCCTACCAGGGTCTGCACACTTTCAGAGCTGCTGGAATCATAGCCAGGCTAAGAGCGATTTGATTAAAACCACCCATGTGGAAAAATAGCCTGAAATAGTGGTTGGAATGCTAGACTTTGACTCAAGAAGACCCAAGTTCAAATCCTACCCCAACACTTAATGACCATCTACCACTCACTCTCAGTTTTTGCTTCTGTATGTCCCACATACAGGACCAATCGGGGTCATGTCCAAAAAGTACTCTGCAGACTTTAAAGGTAATGTGTCAAGGCTTTTAAATTCCTTTAGAGGGTGTGACCCCATCAGGAATTCTCACCCAGAGAGGTGACGTGGTGAAGTAGAGGCAGAGCTGGCACCTCCCCCAGACACTGAGTGACCCCGAGTGAGTCACTTCATGTCTGATGCCCAGGCAGCTCTGCCTTGGGGAAAAAGTCCATGTACTCCCAAAGAGGGAGGGAGGGGAAAGTCGCTGTGCTAGCAGCCCCTACCCTCAGGAAGCTTGCATTCCACGAGCTACATTCTATTTGACCAGCAGAAAGCCAAAAAACAGGTCTGAGAATAACAAAGCAGGCTTCCTAGGGGCAGCAACTTCTGGAGACCCTGGGATGAGAAGATCTGCAGGCCTTATAAATTAACACCAGGGAAAAATCAGGGTGAGAGATTTGAGATCACTGTAAATTGTTTATTCCAGAATGCATAATTTATATTGTGGTTTACCTTCTACAAGCATCTCTCCCTTACAACAACCCTGCAGGGCAGATAATCAATCACTAAGCATTTATTAGGCAAATATAATTATCCCCATTTTGCAGGTGAAAAGATAAGTGGCACTGAAATTCAGATGGGTGTAAGGAGCAGACACATGACCCCGACAGAGGAGCTTCTGACTCCAGATTCAGAGGTTCTTCCTACCCAGTCAGCCTGAAGCACCATCAGGAACACGTTCCTTCTGTCCCATCCTTGCTTCTGGTTTGAGTGTGAGCTCCTGGCGGAAATCTACTGTCTTTCGAATCTTTTCATATCCCCAACACTTAGCACTGCACCAGGAACATGGGAGGCACTCGATAAAAGCTTATGGACTGCCTTGCCAGCTGCCATTTGCATGCACTCTCCCCTTCCCAGTTTGTGCCTTTCCCATCTTCTCATACTTTCGTCAGTACCCCCTTCACCCACCCCATGCATTCTACCATCCAGTGACCCCAGCCTCCTACCTGTTCCATGACCAAGACCCTCCATCCCTCCAGATCTGGACATCCTCCTGGCCGGCCCCATGCCTGGAACTCTCTCCCTCCTCATCTCCACCTGCCGGCTTCCCTGCCTTCCTTCAAGTCTCAGCTTGAATCTCGACTTTCGCATGAACTCTTTATTCATGTTTTCTCTGGGCTTCTCTCCAATTTAACCTGATTTTAGTTTGTACACAACAGTTTGCATGTTGTCTGCCCTTAGATCATGAGCTCCCTGACAGCATGGATGGTTTTTGGCTCTCCTTGCGTCTCCAGCTTAGCTCAGTGCCTGGTACACAGTAGACACTTAATCAATGCTTGTTGACTTTTGACTGAGTGACCATCCCTGTGAAGCTGATGAGTCTAAGGACAGTTAATCATGGGTAGAGTCCAGCATCTCAGTGGGTTTGGGGAGAGTCTGAACTGGCCAAAGCCTGGCCCTCCCCAGCCTCTGCTCTGGGCCTCCCTAAGCTTTTGCGACTGTGACTAGTCAGAGAAGGCGTGCTGTTCTGAAAGCAGACTCAACAATCCTTGGATTTTTCTCCAGTTCCTGGCCTCTCCGTGACTCAGGAACAAGGCCAATGGCCCAGAAGGTTTAGCGGTTCTGCGGGTGCTTGGGCACACCCTGGATGGAGAGTTCCCCTGAAGGGTCTGACGAGATCTTGTTCCACTTTCTTCTTCTTCTCTTGGAGAAGATAAATTTTAAAAGTCTCCACCATTTTAGGAGCACTGTAAAGGCCATCTTCTCAGGTCAGAAAGAGCTCCTCTTTCTCTTCAATCTTTTCCCTCTCTGAAACGCTTTTGTAAGCCTCGCTCACTCCCTATGGCCTAGATCATTCAAAGAGCTGATTGGAAAAAGAGGTCACATTCACTCTGGGGAAAACCCACTGGAGACCAAAGCGAGCTGGGAAATAACTCAAGGGCTAATAATATGCTTCTGGGCTTCTCAACAGGGAGGGGAAAAGAGAAGCATCAGGACTGTAAAATCCCAGCATGATCCCTGATCAGAGAAGCCTAAATACCACGTACAAAGCAAATGCACATGTATTTTTATCTCAGTCCTTTCAAATGAGGCCAGTATAATGATCCCCACTTTGCAGGTGAGAAAACTGAGTCCCCCAGAGAGAAAGTGGCTTGCCTTAATTCACACAGGTAGTAAAAAGCAGTGACAAGATTCAAACTGAGGTACTCTGTCTGAACACAGAGAAATCAATGAAAACATGAAAACAGATGCCCTGTTGGTAAGACCCCCTAACGGAAGTGGCTATTTTGGATCAGTCTTGAATACCTTGAGGAAATTGGGAATGTCCTTGATCTAGTTCCCTGGGAACTCTCCTCATGAGGGCTTTAATCTCCATGATGTCTGACTCTGCACCCAACAGGTCCCAGTAAAGGGGCTGACTGAGTGTCTGGCCCCGGTCCAGGTCAGCTGTACTGTCCATGGCATGCCACCCTCCTCCCCCAGCCCCAACATGTTGACAGCACAGAGAAAGTCGGATACGGTCATATTTGTAAGACTTAGCGCTGTTCCTGGCATGCAGTAAGTGCCATATAAATGCTCACTCCCTCCCATTCACTATTAGAGAGTTTTGCCTGACTGACATCCAGCCTCAATTTGTCTCTTTGCTGAATCTACCCACTACTGTATAGATCTCCCATATACACAGTGGTTGCGCATTGACCCCTCTCTGGGACTGTGAGCTCCTTTCAGGGGAGTCTGTTCTGTTCTTTCTTTGCATCCCTTCCCTGTGCCCCATGCCTGGCACACAGAAGATGTCTAATAAATGCTTGGTGGTTGACTGGATGATTGACTGTTGCAGTTCTGCCCCCAGGCCAGGGCTACCAAGTCTGACTGCCCACATGGTGGTAATCAGCCGCCGTTCTTGAGACTGACCCTGAGCCAACACTTCTCAGAAATGCTTCGTGAACATCCCAGTGGTTTCCTGGGCATTAGAGCCTGAGGGAGGCGGTGCTTTTGTGGTTCACGATGCCTACTGTCCCTTGGTTCCTGGGAGGCCTTTGTAGGGTGAAAAAGCCTCTGTGGAGATCCACCACCAGACCACCCAGGGACAGGCATCTGACATGCAAGGCACAACAAACCACAAAGCTAACATTTGTCCAGGCTTCAAGGTCGAAAGGGCTTTCCTGGACACAATCCCAGGGATCCCGGCAACTAGTCTGAGAGGCATCCGAGGCACACAGTCTCATCCCCATTTTTCAGATCAGAAAACTGAGGTTCAGAGAAGCTGATTAACCCAAGATCACACAAGAAGGAGAAGAATGATATTTGTCCTAAAAATGCCCGAACAAAAAGGATGACCAAGAATTAGAGTCTGGAGATAGTGAGAGGCAGGACAGCTGCCCTGGATGAATGCCAGCCCTGGGCTCAGAGGAGCCACATCCCCAAGTAATAGGATTATGAAGTCACCGTCAAGGGTCCCTGAAGGCCTGTAGAGGAGGAGGTGTCCTTCGGGGTTAGAGAATGAAGAATGGGACCCAAGGAGGGGAAGAGGGCAGAGTTGGCCAGTGAGCTCACCTCGGACCCTCAGATGTTTCTGGACCAGACACTAAAGGGATAATTCAGGAACAGCTAGGACAGGGAGGGCGGAGGGTCAAAGGGCCCACAAGAAGGGGTCACACCAGACTGTTTCCTCTCCTGTGGCAGGTCAGACAAATGCTGTCAATCTGGTTTACCCAGAAGTTAGGGAGACATTTGACCATGTGTGCCACGCTTGTAGAGAAGATGGAGACATGAGGACTAGGGGGCGTCGTGTGATTAGGTGGATTTGAACTTGGTAAGACAGCTGGACTCCAGGGACAGCCGTTAACAGTGTAATCGGGTGGTAGCAGAATTCTCCACCTGACCGTCCTAGGACCCTCTGCTTGGGCTGGTGCTGCTAAATGTTATCAATGACTTGGGGGATGCTCATCAAATCTGCCATGAGGGAAAGCTCACAGGAGCAGTGACCGTGCTGCAGGCCAACGTCAGTTGACCTGCTGGGCATGGATGAGAAATCTGGCTCCTTCCAGTTGGCGCCAGAGGGCAGTGCCAGGAATAGGGGGTGGGAACCGCAAAGTTGCTCCATATCCACCAAATAGGCATTCTGACAACAATGCCGTAATTAGGCCTATCAAAGGGGAAGGGGCTACCTCAACAGCTGTGGGCAGGGTCCCGCTCCACGGAGGCCCCTAGTCTGTCTTGTTACAGCCAGGATTCCTTTCTGCTCTGGGTTGGACTGGCCCACAGCAAATGTCCTTCCGGTTCTAACTGGGAGTCCGTGAACCCACACGTCTGAAGGCTAGCAGGGCGCTCATCACAGGAAGTGACACTCTCCAACGTAAGCTATGTAATCTTGTTTTAACTTCCCTGCCCACTCACTTAATAGATGGGCTTGGCCTGGTTCCCCCAGGCTGTGGACAGACCCTGGATTTCATGTAGCTCCATCCAAGGTTCAGACCCTAAGTGCCCTCCTTCAGCAAGCCTTTCCTGATCCCCTCTGCCTTTGATACTTTCTCCTTGTTCCTCCTCAAACTGTCATATATAGTTATTGGTGCATAGGCTGCAGTCAGCCCCCCATTGGCATGTAAGTGCCTTAAAGGGCAGAGACTGTTTACACTGTGTGCATCTATCCTCATTGCCCATGGGGCTATGCACATGGCGGACATGATAAATGCTTGTTGCATTGGTATTAGGGTGGGTTGGGTGAGCGGGGAGGCCGGCCTCAGTATTTAGTATTTGAAGGGCTGCCATGTGGAAGAGAGATTAGATGTGCATACAGTAAGCACTAAATAAATGCTTGTTGCAGTGGATTGGGTTGGATTGGAAAAGTAGAGGTATGTTCATCATCGTGGGACTAGTATGGTTAAATTAAAATAAAGTTAATCACCAGGTTAGCAACTCTTAATGACCATCTTGGAGGTCAAAAAAGGGTGGTGATAAGGGGCTAACAGCGACAAAATCTCAGATCTCTGAAGTATTGGTAGAAACTATAGGTAATATTACCCTCAGTCCCTATGAAAGTGGGAAAATGATTCCCTCTCACCCAATATCTGAACTCTGTGTGACACATCTCTTTCACAAACATACACTTTAAGCTTCATTTTCTAAAAGTGCTTTGCCCCAAACCCAAAAAGTGTGATTTCTTCTGAGCAATTTCCCATTGTAAAGACAATGTGTTTTAATTAGATGAGAATCCAAGACATGGAACTCAACACGAATCAATATCTGTCTGATCCTCAGACAGCCATAACTCAATCGACTAAACCCTAGTGAAAGCTGTTCTCTGGCCCACAGGCTGCAATGATGCAGTGGTCTCATGAGGAGACACCTTCTGTGTGGGGAGTTATGCACAAGTCAGCTCCAGCATGAGCCTGGCCCCTCTGAAAACCAGGGTTTGGGGGATGTCGTTGGCACAATGCTCTGCTTTTTAGCAGGGAAGCTAGGGGCTGCTGCAGTGGATAGAATGCTGAGCTTGGTGTCAGGAAGACTCATCTCCCCTAGTTCAAATCTGATCTCAGACACTTACAGCTGTGTGACCCTGGGTGAGTCACTCAGTTTGTTTGCTTCAGTTTCCTCATCTGTAAAATGAGCTGGAGAAGGAAACAGCAAACCACCCCAATATTTCTGCCAAGAAAAACCCAAACGACAACTCAAGGGGAATGCCACAACTCTGTTCTTCATGGAATTACAGAATCAGATTGGAGCTGAAAAGGGCCTCTGAAGTCTTCTTATCCACCAGAGGCCCAGGGAGAGTCGATACCTTGTCCCACAGAGTAGGGGTGAAGCTAGGATTTGAGCCTCCATTCTACAGCTCCAGAGCCAGCCGGCTGCCTCTGTCCTCTGGCTCTGTCCCATTTGTCGGGGGTCATGCTCTTCTGGTCAGATGAGGGATGGGGTCCACGTGAGTTCATCCCTCCCCAGGATACATCTTCTTCCCTTCGCTGCTGCATCTCCATTGCATCAGAGTTCACCACATAAGCATCATTTCACCACAGACCAGATTTGAGTCACAACAACATGCCATCCCCAAGTTCTCTCCAGAGCCATCCCCAAGTGTGTCCATGGGCATGGCTCAAACCCAGGCATTCCCAGGACCCATTCCAGGTGCTTCAATGCACAGCTGCCAGTGAGAGTTAACCAGCAGGCTCCTAATTCTCTCACAACCTTCTGGAGGGTCGCTGTGTGATCGGTCAGTTGGGGGATCTTGAGCAGCCATTGACCATCTGAGTTCAGACGCTGTCTGCTTCCCCCAAGCCATGCCTCCAGCCTCTCCTGCCACCCCATGAGCCTCTTCATGGAAGAGCTGCTGGGGCTGCAGCAATGACCCTCTGGCCTTCCTTCTCCAAAGCTCAAGTCCTGGACGCACCTTGGGCCCATGCCCACTTCTCAGCTCTTTGGCCATCCCACCTTCCTTAACAGCCAAAGTTCACTCGTCACACCCAGCTTTGCATAAAGGCTGACAACAGCCAGCAAGGGCACAGATACCACCCACCACCTGTCCAGGGTCTAGGTCACAAAACTAGGAAGTGCTAAGAAGCAAGGTCTGAGTTCAATGCTTTCTGACCCCAAGCCTCGCCCTCTATTCACTAAGCCATCGAGCTGCTCTGGAGCAGCTCATCTTTACGCAGCATTGCATGTTGGGAAAGACCCTTCCTACTGGCAGTCCATAGTAGCAGATAATACAAGCACCATCGACTCCACCTCACACAATTAAACATTTCTCAATTGCACTTTAATGTGTTTGACCCTCTGGGTTAGGATGTTGGGAAGATCCGACATCTGCCCAAGAGGGGACAGAATCCAGAAGAGCTGTAGGGCTGAGCACATATGTAAGCATACAGTAGGTGCTTAATGAATACATGCCGATTGGTGAGCAGAGCGTGTTGCCACGGCCAGCTGCTGGCAGGTATGAAGATGACCTCAGTAGCCCCTGATGTCCAGCAGAAATGAAATAAGGACAGGAAGGGCTTTTTGCCGATGGTAACAGAAATTTACGACCACTTCATTTTCTGTGCGGTCAAGTGGAAAACTGACCCCGGGAGAGGCAGACAAGGGACGCCCTGACCATCAACACTGCCCCCGGCGCAAAGCTGTCAGCCTCCTCTCCCTGACATTGTAAAGCAGGAAGCCATGTGGGCACTTTGTCAGCCGCACTCAATGACCAGGGAGGCTGCAAAGACAATCGCCCTTATCTCAAGTCTGACACTGACCACGTTTCACTATTGGCTTCTAGACAAGTTCCTAATCTACTTTCTTTTCCATTTCCAGAGTGGCATCACCTCAGAAAGAGTTGGGGAGCGCGCCATTTTATCAGGATCTGACCTGCTGGTGAACTCATCTGTGGAAGGACACAGAAACCAGCAGAGGGGGGTTCTATGCCAACCCACCCAGCAGCTCCCGGACCATCCGTGGAAAAGAAAGCTCTTAAAGACCGGGACATTTCCTGTTTACACCGAATTCAAAGGGAAGGTCAAATAGCCCAAGAACAATTCCTGAGTTTGACTCCCTATTCCCTCAAGTAACGAGTCAGAGCAGCAGCTAGCTCCCCCCTGCACACCTGCCACGGAACGAGCCCCTTTAACCAGTGTGTGTATGTGGGGGGAGGGGATTATACCCAGAGAGAAACAGTGTGGGTGGCTGCTGACTGACTGACGGATAAATATCCATTTCTTCCCTGAACCTCTAGCTTACTCACGGCTGGATCAGTGGAAGGGATTTGGGGTTTGCTCCCCCATAGCAGAACATTCAATTTCCCTTGTCTACCTCATCATCAAACTGCCAAGCCCTTCCCATCTGGAGGCCAGCTAGGGGTCAAGCTGTTACTGTCCAGCTGGCACAGACTTCCTAGCAGAAGTGGGGTCATGCTTACCCAAGAGAGACAGAGGAAGTGGGGACCCATCAACCAAAGAATGTGTCCCCTTGTAGCCTGCATGTAGGAGTGGCTATGACCTCATGCTTGCATATTAGTCAAGGAATATTCGTACATTAATCAGTAAAGCCTCTAGTTAGCTCAAGATGGTGTGACCATGTCTTTGCCCCTTGAAATCCTAAACCTGACCAGCATATACCATGTATTCTCATAACCATGTCAAGTCAAATCAGCAAGCATTGATTAACTATGTTCGGGAACCGCGGAAGTGCAAGTGAACAAATAAAAAAAGAAAAATATTCAACTCGACTTGCATTTTGCATTACTTTTCTTCTGGCCAGCGTTTGAGTTCGCTTCATCTTGGAGTTAGGATGCACAGACTCCTTTAAATTCCCATCATGGCCCTGGTCACTAAGCTGTCTGTGCCAATCGACTCAGAAGTGTCACTTAGCAAGACCGAGAGGGCAGAGAGGAGTTAACAGCTGGTTTTGTTGTTTTGCTGCCAAAAACAGTCTTGTTTTGTTAGGTTCTGCCCACCTTGGTTTGAGCTATAAGCAATGACTCTAGGAGCAAGATGCTTTAATTCATGGAAAAGAGTGGAAGGTCCGCAAGGCAAGAGAAGGGGGAGAGATGGGAGGAGACAAAGAAGAAAGCAGAGGTGGGAGTCGAATGAGTCGGGGGTGCCAAGGAAGGGGAAGGGGGCATCATGTGAGGGAAGGCAGCAGCCCCTGCCCAGCCTGCCTCAACGGCTCGTGGAAGCCACCTGTCCCCTGGAAGCTCCGAATCATGGTTTTGTTTATTCTTTCAACAACTCCCACTGCCCCCACCCTGAGTCCAGCTCTTGGAGACGTGCCTACAGCCACATCTTTGGCCATCCCACCTTCCTTAACAGCCAAAGTTAAGTCAAGGATGACCTATGAGCCTGGTGCAGACGCAGACACCCATGGCTCTTCAGGTGCCCTGGGCAGCGAATGCCAAGGGTCTGGTGGCCGAGGAAGCCAGGAAGCTGCTCCAGTCTTCAGCCAGGGAATAACCAGGGTGCCTGACCATCTCCGCACTCACACCAGGAAACTGGCCTAGAGCTGAAAGTCTCCAAGGCTGCGGGAAAGAAGACCAGAAGCCAGTGACCTCACTATGCATCATCGCTTTTTTCCTGACACTCAGCCAAGATGATCCCTCCTCCCATAAGAACAACTCCATTGACAAGATGAAATATATGATATGATTTCAATTCAACTCAATTAATACTTAACAAGTGCCCAGAGGCAGGAGGCATTGTGCCCATGGCTCTATGAGAGGGCCCAGCTCCCATCCCATTGCTCTCCCCCCTCCCCCTCCCCAAGACCCCCATCCTGCCTTTGAAAAGCCCCCTCCCAAGTGGCTTCCTCCCTTCCCTGACAGCTCTGCAACAGAAAACCATTTTCAGATCAGGGACACGGGACATATTACTGGGCCCCCTAATGTACAGATTGATCACAATCTCTCAATGACAGGCCCATTGAGAACCAGCTATCTACAAAGCACTGTACTAGATGCTGCAGGGGATAGAGTTCTGTGCCAGCAGTCAGGAAGACCTGAGTTCTAATCCAGGCTCAGACACTTATTAGCTGTGTGACCCTGGGGAAGTCACTTCACATTGTTTGCCTCAATTTCCTCATCTGTAAAATGAGCTGGAGAAGGAAATGGCCAACCACTCCAGTGTCTTGGCCAAGAAAACCCCAAGTGGAGTCACAGGGAGTTGAGCACAACTGAAACCACTGGGGGGCAGCTAGGTGGCACAATGGATAGAGATGGGCCCTGGAGTCAGGAGGACCTGAGTTCAAATCCAGTCTCATACACTTACAAGCTGTGTGACCCTGGGCAGGTCACTTAACCCCAACTGCCTCCTCAAAAACAAAACAAAAACAACTGAAACCCCTGACCAACAACAAAAGTAAGAGTACTGATTGCCCCTGCCTCCCGGGGCTGTTAGGATCTAGACAATGACGCCCTCAGCCGGGGCCTGGAGCACAGCAGGCACTTCATACATACCCGAAGTCCTTCCTACTGGACTTGGACAGGAGAGAGCAGGATTCAATTCCACACCTGGCCCATACTGCCAGGGACATGGGTAAATCCCGCAGCCTGTTGGAGTCTGCTTTCGCCTCCTTAAGAGCAGGATGCTGTCAGTGCCATGGTGTCTGGCCAGCCCTGGCAGAGCCCGGCACACACATGTCACCCCTCGGGGTCTCAGGATCCTGAGGGCTGCGGGCACAGCTCTGTCCTCTGGCAGGGTGGACAGGCTGTCCACCCCGACCAGCTGTATTCCCAGCCCCATTTTAGGGGCCAACATAAAATCAGCTTTTACAAAGGCACACTTGCCCCTGCACTTCAGGGGCAGATTCCAATCTCGGGGACGGCAGAACTGAGCTCCTATACAATATTTGTCCCAGCGAGTTCAAGTCTCAAACCCTTGGTCCAGACTCCTCCGGGGGCTTCAGTGCTGGGTGGGCCACAGCCAGGTCCCCAGGGCACCAGTGCCCAGTGTGAAGACCCAGGTCAGAAAAGAAACGAGGAAAAAAGTACAAAATCTCAGGACCTTTTCTGGGAGCCCGAGGCCCATGGCAGGAAGATCTGGGAGGACCCAGGCCCTGCCCTCTTGACCACACCCCATCACCAGCTGGAAGCAAAGGGGGAAGTTCTTCACCCACAGGCAATGAATTCAGGAAAAGCTCCAACCCACTCCCAGGGTGGTGGCAGTCTCCCCTTACTTCCTACCCAGACAGATTAAAGTCATTAGCTCTGATTGGCATATGAGCTCATCTCTGGGACTCTGCTGTCCCCAAATACTTCAGATTTTACATTAGATTTACAGTGAGCCTTTGGGGAAAAGGCCCTTCAAGGACAAACGAGTCGTGATGTGATTATTATTTCTTTTGACAATAGTTATTAAAACATGGGAAGCCAGGGACGCGTCAATTTCTCATTTTGGTTGACCTTGCAGTTTTTTTAATAGCATCAGCAGGAATAAAGCATATCTCTGTCAAAAGTAATATTATTTTTGGTGAAGGGATATGTTGGTGAAATTATTGGTCCAGTGGGTTACTTTATCTTTATAGCATGAGACCAAGAAGAAGAGAGAAATTAATATTGGTCAAATCCATTTTCTTTTTAACTGAGTGTCAGAATTCTGGCTAAGAAGGACTCTGGGAGGACAAATATTCATGCTGCCCCAACTGCTTATAACAGTCTGAGTGCATAAGACATTTCATCTTCTTTATGGACTAAACACCAAGCATTCCCAGGTTTGCCATCCCAGGCTTCTCACAGGCAGAAAGGATAACCCAGAATTAATTATCCTGGCTTTAACAATCTTGCTTATGTGTTTTTGTTTCTTGTCTCTTTATTTGGAGGAAAACATAGGTGATTTTAAAATATATCTTGGTTTCATTATTAAATCAATCCCCTCAAAAAATGGGCATCTGGTCTTAGGGAATTCATGAGTCTCTCTCTCTCTCTCTCTCTCTCTCTCTCTCTCTCTCTCTCTCTCTCTCTCCTTTCTCTCCCTCTCTCTGTCTCTCTCTCTGTCTCCTCTCTCCTCCCTCTCTGCTCTCTCTTTCTCCTCTCTCTCCTCTCTCTTCCTTCTCTCTCTGTCTCTGTCTCTCTCCTTGGACTCACTTTGTATATGGATACTTCAGGCCCTTCACCTTGTGTGAGGGGCTTTCCAGGAAGAAGGAAAGTTTCTCTGAGGGGACTGGTTCCATAACTAAGCTCTTCCACAGGCAGAATGATGCTCACCCACATCAGAAAAGTGGCATGAGAATTGGGGTTCATAAAATAGTCTTCGATGAAAAGCGCAATAAGAGCAGAGAGGTAAAATACAACATAAGTAACTGAAGTGACATCCTCATGAAATGCATCACCCATGGAGGAGATGAATAACGCAGCCTCTGAAATGCAGTGCACAAAAATTGGGTTGGATGGCTTTCGCTCCTCCACTCCGTGGCGCAGAGTAGAAAGAACATAGTCCTTGGAGTCGGCAAGAAGCCTGGCTCCCCACCATCGCCTGCTGGCCTTGAACTTCTCAGCCTCAATTTCCTCATATGTAAACACTGGGGTGTGACTGACTGAACCAGGTAGAGGTGATGAGTCGCTGACCTCACTGGTTGCCTCTGCACTGTCCCTGTGACAACTACTCTTTCAAGGAGAGCTGCACAGGCAGATCCTGCAGGTTTAGGAGAATCTAGGTAGTGGGGCTGGCCTCACAGAGTCAGCATTTGGACAATGTGACCAGCATTTATTAAGCACCTACTGTATGCTAAGCACTGCCTGAGGAACTGGGGATACAAGTACAAAAGCAAAAACAGTATCTACCTTCAGGTAGTCTATACTCTCCTGGAATAAGCATTTATATAGGTCCTACTATGTGCCAAGCACTTGCTTTTACAAAGGTCTCATATTTCAAAGCAATTCAGTGGGAAAGGGGATGGACTGACAGCTGGGAGCCTCAGGAAAGGATGGCAAAGGAGGCATCGTCCCAGGTTGAAGACATCGGTCAGCTGAAGGAACTGAGGAAAACTCTGGGGAGATACACTGACCATTCTCAATGTGAAAAAATGATTTTTCTTTGTAATCATTATCTTGGAAACTCAGAGCTTCCCCATCCCCCCTTCTTTCTACGTCACTCCTTCTTCAGAAGGACATTAAGATGCCATCTAAATGGGTCTATTCCTGCTCATTATGTTGTCTAGGCAGGTCTGGGAGAATGTTGATTCCTCACTGTTGTCAAGGCAAGTGATGGGAAATTGATGTTTCTTTGACCAAGATTGAGTGACTGGGGTCATGTACTGAAAGACTCTCATTTTAATATGGCCCACCTCCCAGAGTTGATTGGCATCCCTTGGGAACACCTACTCTTTGAAGGGCATATAAAGCTGTACCCCCCCCCCCACTTAGGGGGGCCCAGATTTGGACTGCACTCCCATGCAATGCATGTCAAGCCAGCTTGAGAGAAATTAAACTGTGGACACATGCACCCCAATTTTGTTGTCTCTTTCTTAGAACTGTTTTGAAATTGGGGTTCATTTTTGAGGGGTTCACACCAAGTACATGGGGAGCTGTCTGGTAGAAGAAAGGCTAAGCTTGTTCTGTTAGGCCCAGAGGGCAGAGGCAGAAGCAATGGGCAGGAGGCTCAGGAGTCAACTAGGCTCCATGTAGGAAAGACTTGTCAGCACTTGGAGCCACCCAGGAACAGAACATGCATCTAGAGAGGACAGTGCATGGGGGTCTTCAAGAAGAGGCTGAATGACCACTCAGTGGGGATGGTAGAGTGGGGGTTCTTTGGGGCATTGGGATGGACCAGAGGCCCCTGAGGTCCCTTCCACCCTTCAATTCTGTGACTGTCGGAGAGCCCCAACAAGACCCCAACGGGCTTATGTCCAGGCATCCATCCATTTCAGGCATGACAGGATTTCCCTTCATTGGCCACTGATCTTGGCCCAGAGATGTAACTAGGCTTGTTGAGGCTGTTGGACTATCTGGCCTCTCAGATTCCTTCCAGTTCTAGATGTAATCTTTCCTGCTTCTCCTCAGCTGAAAGTACAGCCTCTCCTTCCAGCTTCCTGGAGGGATTTGCTCCCCCTGCCCTCCCCCCACCCCAGGTTGCTTCCTAGCTTGCACCATACCTTCAGCTCTGTGCCATATCTCCCTTCCCTCTCCAAAGACAAACACCAGCTCTTGTGTGAGTGAGTCCCCCTACTCACTGGGCCATTTGAATGGTCTCAAAATCCTTCTCTCATCAGGGAAATAATGAAAGCCTTCTTAAAGATTTGTTCAGTAACTCCATCACCAGCTGCCACTGGCCAAGTTTAGGACTCAGAAAAGAAATTGAAAAGAGCCAAAGTGGGAGTAGACCAGGGAGTCCTAACCAGGGTTGATGAATAAAAAGTTGGGAACAGAGGGGTCAGGAACTAGGCAACAGGCTGAGGATGAGAAAGGAGGTGACACTGGCGCCATGTTGGAAACCTGCTCAGTCTGGCCACTGGATCTCCCTTTTAGATGCCCATGATTGGCTCTTCCAGATGCATTCCCAGGGCCAGCCCCACTCCAGCATTAGTCATTCCTTCTGCTCCTGACCTGGGATTTCATCTGTCTGAGTCTCTTCACCTGTACCTCTTAGCTTTCCAGGCTTCTTTCAAGACTTAATTCAATATCACCTTGTAGAGAAGGCTTTCCTGAGTTCCTCAAGCCTCTAGTGCCTTCCTCTCTGAGATTCCTTCCATTTATATCTGGTACATATCATGTGTATTTCTAATAATTTATACATTGTACCTCCCCCCCATCAGAATATGGATTTCTTTAGGACAAAGACAATATTTTTGTCTTTCTTTGCATCCTCAGAGCTCAGTACAGTGCCTGGCACATGGTAAGCACTTAATAGATGTTTGTTGACTAATTATGAGTAATTATGTGGAAACACGCTCTGTTGGGTATACAGATCAGTATCCATGATTTAGTGTTTCCTGGGGCTTGGAAAGGATTCCTGGCTGTGGGTCCCAGAACAGGAGCTGCCTCTCCCCAAGGCTAGCTCTCTGTGCAATGCTCCAATTCTTAATTAAGATCACTTAGAAAGATACCACATCAGGCACTGATACCGTCCTCTCCTTAAGAAACTGAAATGTTTTCTTCCACATGTAAGATTGTCTATTCCTGCTTCGAGTTTTGTGTGTTTTTTCCCTATCACACACATATTTTTAAGGCATCCAGAGGAGGCTACTATGGGTCCCGCCTTGAAAGGATTGGCTCCACCCATCACTGATGCTCTTTTTTACCTGGTCTGGGACTGGAGTCTCCATTACGGGAACCAATTAAGATGAAGCATCCTTACAGTGCCTTTGGAATATCGGTCATCTTCATCCATCTCCCCATTTCATGCTTCCTGGAATAAATTACCTTGTCGTTCTGGACCAAGGCAAGTTACTGAATGGAGAGGCGATGCAACTGTCATCCCTCATAGGGTTGGACTCTTACTTCTGGTGCATGTTTGACCTCAGATTCTGGCTGTTAATCATAGCAATTAGGCTTTATCTAGGGTGTGTACATGTGTGTATGTATAGATATGTATATGTGCATACACATACATACACACACAGCCATATACATACATACCTATATAAACATGCACAGAAATATATGCACACATATGTGTAGGCATCAGGCTTGGCCATATATCAAGTAAAGTCAATATTTTGCTAAAATCTCTCCATGGAGCCCTGACTGC
This sequence comes from Phascolarctos cinereus, assembly GCF_003287225.1. Lineage (NCBI taxonomy): Eukaryota > Metazoa > Chordata > Mammalia > Diprotodontia > Phascolarctidae > Phascolarctos > Phascolarctos cinereus. The sequence continues at coordinate 477,756,884 of NW_027555958.1, read as the reverse complement.
TGCAGCTAAGAATGTCGTGGGGGAGGAAACCCTTTCCCAGTGACTTACTCTTGGAAATCCAGACATCAGAATCCTCTAAATGCTTCAAGACTGTGACTGGAAACCAGCTGGTATGAAGCATTTCAGGATCAGGAGAGGAAGTGGAAGGCCAGGCCCTTTCCAGAGCTTGTGCCTTGGAACTGAAATGTCAGCACTGGGAGGAGGAGGGTAAAAAGGGTCTACGACGTGGGAGGCCTCTTCCCTGGGAGCTCTTTGAGCAAGTATCTATATTGGATCAGCAATTTTTTGTTTTTGTTTTCATTTTTTTTTTGTTTTTGGTTAGGCAATGGGTTAAGTGACTTGCCCAGGGTCACACAGCTAGTGTTATGTGTCTGAGGCTGGATTTGAACTCAGGTCGTCCTGAATCCAGGGCCAGTGCTGCATCCACTGCGCCACCTAGCTGCCCCTAATAGATCTCTTCATTTTTTTTTTTTTAGTGAGGCAATTGGGGTTAAGTGACTTGCCCAGAGTCACACAGCTAGGAAGTGCTATGTGTCTGAGGGCAGATTTGAACTCAGGTCCTCCTGACCCAAGGTCCAGTGTTCTATCCGCTGTGCTACCTAGCTGCCCCAGATCAGCAATTTTTAAAAGCACAAATTCATGCTCATGGTCATGATGTTTTGGCAAACCTTGGACTCAAAGGAATGCTCTCACCTCCACACACCTGTATTTGTAGGGCTGTTTCTACCTCTATTAGCCAGGCTAGAAGCCCCGCTGGTAATAGCCCGACCCCGCTGCTGGTCACGGCGGCAGCTCTGACCTGCACATTTCCATGCTGGGTCACTTGGCTCGCCCCAAGGCAGCCCAGCGGTCCCTGCCTCCCAGGGCTCATCTATTGGCGCTGGGCTTGGTGCAGACACCTGATTGGCTTAGCTCAGAACTTCTGCATCCAGAGATCCACCGGCCTCAGCACCCAGGAGAAGGGAGTTCAGGCCAGAACCACCCGCTTTTAAGGAATCGCTTTTAGACCCCGAGGTCTTCACTGCACCCAAAGGACAGGCCACTTGCAAACAGATAGACTGAGGTTAGTTCAGTTGACTGGGGCTGAAGGATGGAGGATATTTTCTCTAAGGACGCAGAAGCAGCTCTTACCTGTTGCATGCGTTCTCAGTAGAGGAAGAAACCAAGAGACAATGTCCTGATCACAGATCTTTCATTTTAGAGCTGAAAGGACTCTTAGAGATCATCTGGTCCAAGTCTCTCATTTTACAGATGAGGAAACTGAGGCCAGAGAGGGGAAGTGTCTTCTCCAAGGTTAATCACATTGTTAATCACAGCAGGGCAGGGATTTGAACCGAGATCCTCTGGCTTCAAATTCAGGGCTCTTGCCTGTATCAGATTGTGCGCCGTCTAGGGGAGGGTGCTGCGGAGGAAGGGGAAGAAAAAACTTAAACTTAAAACCTTGTGGAAGTGATTGTTGATAAATCAAAATAAATTAATTAATTAAAAAAATTCAGGGCTCTTTCCACTTGCCTGTTGCCTGCAGGGGGAAAATACAGGAATCGCAGAATTATGAATGGACAAGGACGGCCAAGGGGACATCATAAAACTAAAACTGAGCCCTCGTTGAACTAGACAGAGCCGGCAGACGAAGCAGCAGCAGCTGTTTTCCCAGGAGTCTCTTAAGGAGGTCGGGAGAAAACTGTTCTGAACGTTCTGCTTCGGGCGCAAATAAACCAGCTGTGTGCCTGGTTCCGCTTCTACCTCGGTTTGGCTGGGTTTTGAAGCAGCGGCAGGGCAGCCTAGGAGCTGGGTTTGAGGGCTGCCTCTGGAGTATCCCGGCTGTCACCGAGCCTCTGGTGCCCCCGTGCAACTCCTTCAAACTGTGGCAAAAGTAGCGTATCCGCCCCAGGAGTTCCCCAGGCCAGTGAAATCGCAGTCTTGACCAAGAAAACTGGTTTTCAGGACCCATACGAGTGTCTCCTCTCCTCCAAAGCTCTCCCTACAGCTCACCCTCTCTATCAGATCCTTTTATTATCATTTATTTTTGCCTACTTTTTGTCTTTCTCTCTCCTTCCCTTCTCCGGGATCTGCGCTCATCTCCTCCCTCTCTCTTGCTAAACCCTGGGAAATCTGGCTCTGACCTCGTCACTCACCTCAAGCCGTCTCTCCACGTTTGCCAGCGGTCTCTTAATCGCCAGATCTAACGGCTCTATATTAATCCTCACCCTCCTTGGCTTTTCTACCGCCTGTGACACTGGCCCATTAGAATGCAACCTCATCGAGGGCAGGGACTCTTTAGCCTGCATCTGTCTCCTTGGCATTTAGCACAGTGCCGGCACACCTAAGCACTCAGTGCTAGTTGACTGACAGACCGACTGGATCACCCCTTCTTCTTGTTCCGTTCTACCCCTGCCTGGCCATTCCTTCTCAGTGTCTAGCCGGATCTTCATCCAGTTCTCTCCCTCTCCACCCCAAGCCTAGGAGTCACGGTGAGGAGGAAGAACAGGTCTGAGCCTACAAGGCAGAGGGAAGGGTGGAAAGACAACTGGTTACAATCAGATACAGGAACTTCCTGAGAACGTAGAAGTGGAGTACTCCTGGGTGACGGCCACGATCACGGGGATGTCTATCTCTGTGTAGCCGAGGTGCAGTGGAGGAATGGGTCATGGGAAGTGGGCAAGCTGAGGAACGAGGAATTTAGGGTGCCTGAAGGAACATCTGTATCCATGCTGGAGCACATATGGGGGCAGGGGTTGGAGAGGAGAGAAAGCTCCTGAGGCAGGGACTGAGGTCCTTGAGGAAGGAAGGCGTGTCCAAGAGCTCAATAGACAACAGTTACCAGAATTTTGATTGGATGATGAATACGGATTAAGTGAACCCCGAAAAAGGAGAGGGCTTACTGGGCAATGGCGGCAAAGGGAGAGTCTGGAAGTCACAACAGGGACCAATCTAAAGTGCTAGAGGTTCTCAAAGCACTGAGAGGTCACTTGCCCAACATTATGAAACCAGTATGAATCAGAAGTAGAACGTGAACCCAGGTCTTTCTGGCTCTAGGCCAGTTCTCTACCCACTACCCCCCCCCATGTCACCTCTTTACTGCCTAACAAATCCATGTAAACTCAAGCTGGCATTCAAGGTCCTCGGTCAACTGCCTCCTATCTCTCCCTCATCACTCCAGGGCCTTTATCCCTCCAGAGCTCTATAACCTCATTTTAATTTGTCTTTCATATAAGGTTTAGTAATTCTTGTTTCTGGACCTTTAACATACTGTTCTCCTCACTCAGAACTGCCTTCTTTCTTGTGTGTCCTGATCCTTGTTCATTATCCTAACTCAGAAGAAGATCACGACACTGCTTTTTTTGGAATTGACCTCACCTCTAACCACCATCTTGTTAGGGACTTCTAGTCACTGATGGCCTCCCAGCACCTTCTTGCTCCTGGGCCCAAAGTCAAGAGTGACTCATAAATGTTGGCTCACTCAAGCTTCTGAATTGGATTAGTGCTCAGGTCTCGACTCCTTCCTAGTGTTTTTTTCCCCAATATTTTAACATTTTTATTTAAGGTTTTGAGTTCCAAATTCTACCCCTCCCTCCCCTTCTCCTTCCCGGAGATAGTAAACACAGGTTATACATGTGCAATTATATAAACATTTCCATATTAGTCATTTTGTACAAGAAGACTTGAATAAAAGAAAAAAAAATGAAAGAAAGTAAAAAATAGCAGGCTTCAATCTGTATTAAAAATCATTAGTTCTTTTCCTGGAGGCGGATAGTACGCTTCATCATAGTCCTTTGGGATTGTCTTGGATCATTGTATTGCTGGGAATAGCTAAGTTGTAACAGTTCTTCACCGAACAACACTACTGTTGCTGTGCATGATGTTTTCCTGGTTCTGTCTACTTCACTCAGCATCAGTTCGTGTAAGTCTTTCCAGGTTTTTCTGAAATCATCCTGCTTGTCAACCCAATAATATTCCATCACAATCACATACTACAACTTGTTCAGTCATTCCCCAGTGGATGGGCATCCCTTCGATTTCCAATTCGTAGCCACCACAAAAAGAGCCGCTATAAATCCTTTTTGTACGACCCTTTCCCCTTTTCTTGGATGTCTTGGGGATGTAGACCTAGCAGTGGTATTGCTGGATCAAAGGGTATGCGTGGTTTTATAGCCCCTTGGGCATAGTTCCAAATTGTTCTCTACAATGGTTGGATCAGTCCACAACTCCACCAATGGTGTGTTAGCGTCACAGTTTTCCCACATCCCCGCCAACATCCAACACTTCCCTTTTTTTGTCATAGTAGCCGCTCTGATAGGTGTGAGGTGGTACCTCAGAGCTGTTTAATTTTCATTTCTTTAATCAATAGTGATTCAGAGAATTTTTATATGACTATAAGTAGCTTTGATTTGTCTGAAAGCTGCCTGTTCATATTCTTTGGCCATTTATCAATTGGGGAATGACTTGTATTTTTACAAATTTGACTCAGTACTCTATATATTTGAGAAATGAGGCTTTTACCAGAGATACTTGTTGCAAAAATTTCCCCCCCAGTTTTCTGCTTTCCTTGTAATTTTGGTTGCATTGGTTTTGTTTGTGCAAAATCTTTTTAATTTTATATAATCAAAATTATCTATTTTACATCTTGTAATGCTCTCTGTATCTTCTTTGGTCCTAAATCCTTCCCTTATCCATAAATCTGACAGATAAACTGTCCCTTGCTCTCCTAATTTGCTTATGGTATCACCCTTTAGGTGTAAATTATGTACCTGTTTTGACCTTATCTTGATATACAGTGTGAGATGTTAGTCTATGCCTAGTTTTGGCCACAGTTTTCCAGTTTTCCCAGCAGTTTTTGTTGAATGATGAATTTTTGTTCCCAAGGCTTCTTTCTATTGTTTGGAGCCCTTTTATTTGCAGCCTTGTAGAGGAGAGATGTGCCAGCTAACTCAGTGAAAGTTCCCTGTCTGCTTTGTGTCTGTTTCCAAGCATGAAGGGAAGAGCAAAGATCATCCTGATGATCTCCTCTTGCCCTGCATCTTGGTTCAGCAAGGTCTCCGTCTCTCTCTCTTTCTCTCTGTCTCTCTGTCTCTGAGCAATCAGGAGTAAGTGACTTGCCCAGGGTCACACAGCTGGTAAGTGTCTGAGGCCAGAACCGAACTCAGGTCCTCCTGACTCCAGGGCCTGCGCTCTGTGCACTAAGGCACCACCGAGCTGCCCCCCAACAAGGTCCCTCTGGCTCCTGTCTCTCATCAGTTCTTTTCAGGAGGGAGCAGGTGACAGCCTGCAGTGGGCTTGGCTCATTGACAGGAAGCTGGGGGGTCTATTGGAAGCTTAGCTCAGCTTCCCATTTAACCAGTATTTCATGTTCCTTATTATGAACTGTAAAATCAGACAATTTTTTCTCATCTTCCTTAGCTTCTAAGTAAATTAAAGTAAATTACTTCAAACAATTCTAAAGTGCTGCTTTGGTTTTCCATCTTTTTCCTCACTTTTTTTTTCACTAGGGCAAAAAAAAAATGGGGGAAGCAAAGGCAATGTAACATATAATAGAGAGACAGCCTTGGAGAGTGGAAGACCTGAACCTGACATATCCTGTGTGACCCTGGGCAGGTTACTTGACCTCCAAGGGCCCCCACCTAAAGCTTTAGTTGGAGTCTTCACACCAGGAAACAAAACAAGCGCGAAGTCCTAACTTCCCTGCTGCCCATCACCCGGCCCACAAAGCCTCCAGCATGGATCTCCTCTGGGCCACAACTCAACTCCTTACCCCTGTGACCTCCCCCATCTTGTTTTCTCTGGTAACATTTCTACTCCTTAGGCAGCAAGGCTTCGAAGATAAGGTCCAGAGGTCCAGCTGGGATGGATGGAATTCCCCACAAATCACCGTCCTCCATCAATCTGGTGTCCTTCCAGTCACGTGCTTGGGAGGATCTGCCTTAATTAAATCTCTCGTTAAGCTCTCGGGTTGCTGTTTTTTTCCTTTCGTCGCTTCTCTCAGTTTCATGAAGAGATGCAGCCCATACTCTCCCCTCCTCCTCTCCGGGCTGCGGTCAACAATTCCATATTCTAAACTGGCGTGGGCCATGAACGTCACCGCTCTCTGCATGGTAAGGTAGTTCCTGGGTCCTCTTGTCTCCTTGTTGGGTGGCTGATGGATGTTAAGTCCCACCTTTCCAAGAGGAGAGGCCATGTCTGGTTCCCTCCCCACCCACACATGCACACACACACACACACACACACACACACACACACACACACACACCGCGAGCCTTCCTTCTACCTTCCCTTTGAACTGTGTGTACCGTACATATGTGCACACACCCCTCTCCCACTGGAACTGAAGATCCCTGAGGGCAGGGCCAATGTTTTGCCTCTCTTTTCCCAGGGTTTGGCACACAGCAGGCACTTACTTCAAGCTTGCTGACTAACGCCAGTCAAAAAGGGAGCGGTGACAGTCTTATGTCGACATCTGTTCCCTTTTCCTCACATTTCAGGCGTCCTTCAACGCGCCCCGCATACGTCAGTAAAAGCTACCTACGATTAGGAGGGGAAGAGCATCCAGGACGTGAGACCGTGTTCAGTAATCTTCAGATGATTAACATTAGCGGAGCCACAAGGCAGGAGGCGCAGGACTGCCGCAGGGCTGGGTCACTGTCACGGAGCATGACCAATAGAAGCCTGGACTGGCCCTAGCCTCAGTGGCTGAGGACGCCTTCTTTCTCATGAGGTCCTTCTTGACCCCCCCACGCTGGGTAATGACTCCCCCACATCACCCGATCTGTGAGCACTTATCTGTGTAAAGGCGCGCCCCATTCCCAACAGCACGTCAGCTCCTTCAGGGCCAGGATTGTTTCATTTCTTTTTGGCATACCCAGTGCCTAGAGCTGTGTCTGACGTGCAAACACATGTTGATGGACTGACCGAAAGTGCAAAGAGCTGCGTACGTACAAGACGTATGCAGTCTAAAGCAGAAGTCATCTCTGAAGGAAGGCACGGGGGGGGGGCAGAAAAGGCTTTCTGCAGAAGGTGGGGTTTGAGCTGAGACCTGGAAGAAGGCGGGGAGGTCAGGGGCAGAGATGAGGGCGCAGCGCTCTCCAGCCTGGGTGGCTGAGGGACAGCAAGAAAGCCAAGGGGCGCTGGATCGGCTTCCCGGGGTAGAGAAAATACATCTTCTGGGGCTCCTCTAGATTGGCGGTTCTTAACCTGCAATCACTACACTTGTTTTATCCATATTTTGATAAACTGCATTAATATAATTGGTTTCCTTTGGAATACTTTGTGTTTTACTTTACGCATTTAAAATATAATTCTGAGAGGGGTCTATAGGTTTCCGCAGACTACCCAAGGGGCCCATGACACATGGCCGAGAACGCCTTGTCTGGGCTACTGAGCCTAGTGACCACCTGGCTGGGCTGGTACTGAGGTGTCCTCTGCCATTCTCCACCCCAAAAGAAAAAACAATCGCCCTGCTGGAAGAGCTGAGGAAATAGCTAGACAGAAAGTCGAGCCCTAAGGGGAAGAATAGCCTGACCTTAGAATAAGATCAATCAGTCAAGAAGCTCTTATTAAGTGCTTATGTATGCCAGACACTGTGGTAGATATTGGAGTGTGGAGCATCCCTACTCATGGGGTACTGACATTGAGGGAAGGAATCAAGAGTCCCCATGGAAGTACAGGGAGCACACACCTAAACAGGCGTGCCTGACCCCTCCCTCCTGCTCCCCAGCTCAGTGAACCAACCCTAACAGGGCGAATCCCTCATCCCCATGACAGCCCTTCAGATGTGTGAGGACAGCAGCCACAACTCTCCTCAGTCTTCTCCTCTCCAGGGTAAACACGTCCGGTTCCCTCAACCAGTTCTCATGGGAAGACCCTTCCCCATTGTGACTGCCTTTCTCTGGATGTCTTCAGGTTTCAATGCCCTTCCTAAACCACGGCACCCAGAACTGAACACAGCACTCTGTGCTGAGGTCTGATGAGGGCAGAAGGCAGTGAGACTCTCCCCTACCCATTCCTGGGAGCTCTTCTCCTGCTTAATGCAGTCCAAGACCACATGAGCTTCTCGACCGACATATCATCCAGCTAACTCATGCATGTGAGCCCACTCTCAAATTCACTAAAAACACCAGTTTAAAAAAAACAACTTACTATGTAATCACGTGTGCACCTCCATCATCTTATAAATGAGCAGCTGCTTTTGGGGGACTCACAACTCTCCACTTAACTCTTCTCAACTTCATACCCTTAGATTCAGTCCAACACTGTAGCCGTCAAATACTTTGAGGATGCTGACTCAGTCATCCAAGGCAGAGATTTTCCTGCCCAGTTCTGCACCATCTGCAAATGCGATGGACATGTCACTCATCCCTTTATCTAATTCACTGAAAAAATGTTAAGCAGCACAAGAGCCAGCGCAGACCTGGGACGCTCCATCGGAGCTCTCTGTCCAGGTTTTTATATAATCATTAATAGCTTCTCTTGGAGTTCAGACATTTAAGCAATATTATTTTTTTTTCTAATTGTACTATCATCAAAAGACACAGCTCTCCCATCTTTTCCAAAAGAATAATGGATATTTTAACAAAAGCTAACCTAAAATCTGATATACTTCAAGAACAGTAGTCTCCTGGTCTATCAATTTAGTTTCCATGTCAAAAAACAAAAAGGAAATATGGTTAGCCTGTCACGGTCTGTTTTTGCTGAAGCCATGCTAAGTCATGCGACCGCTGTTTCCTTTGCTGAATGTTCACTATCTCTTTCATCACATGTTCCCAATAGCTTATTATACCAACTATATCTCACTAATTAAGAATGACTGAGAATAAGGCCAGTTTCAATTTTTAAAAGTTTGAATGATAATTTTTAATAAATTCCATTTTATTATTTTTGAGTTCATATGGAAACTAACTAGGCTAAAAAATCCATGAAAATGAAATAAATGGAGGGGTCCTATGTTGATGAACATATAAGAATGATTTGCAATTAGCACATTCATTATGGTAACCTATCCAAAATCCTAACAGCTAGGAAAAACATACTAATCCTTCTTAGAAAACTCTAAATTGAGGGGCAGGTAGGTGGCACAGTGGATGGAGCACCAGCCTGGAGTCAGGAGGACCTGAGTTCAAATCTATCCTCAGACACTTGGCATTTACCAGCGTGTGACCCTTGTGACCCTGGGCAAGTCACTTAACCCTTTAAAAGAAAGTCTAAATTGAAATACTGCCAGAAGGTCTGACTCTTGGAGCTTGGTGGCATATTTCACAGCATTGCCCTTTGTAGAGTCTCCATTCTAGCCTCAGTAGGGTAGTAGCTTTTCTCCAAACTCTTTCCAGTCGAGTGGTTCTCTTCCTGTGCAGACTTTCCTACGGCACTCAGTCGAGTGTTAGCATGCTCCCCTTATAGACGTACACACTCTCCTACTACCCACGTTCCACAAGTCTAGTCAACTTTGGCCCTTTTGGTTGTGGATACAGTATGTCTCAGCCGATTTTGCCCAGCATGGTCTAAGCCAGTGATACACCAGCATTGTCTCAGGCAACGGTTCTGAACTGACGTGCACAGAATTTCTTTGAAATCAGAGGTGTAAATTTATTAAGTGGAGGATGAAAATAGTTAATAATCCCATTATGGAAATTTAAGCTTACAAGTAAACATGCAAATCATGGCTCCTCAAAATGAGCACAAGCTCAGAGAGCTGCTTTATTTAGCTTTAAAGCCGTCTAAGAGCAAGTCACACCAATTTCAGTCTGAGAGAAGATGTACACACAGTAGGCACATGAATAGGACTAAGGTCCATGAGAAGGGAAAGAAACACACATGCGGAGGTTTAGAGTGCTTGAAACAAAGGCGAAGGCTGAACTTCCCAAGGTCCTATAGGCTACTCAGGAGCCATCTTTTCACACCAAAAGCATACCTTATGATCGTTAATCGACAAGCACTTAGTGAGCTCCTACTATGTGCCAGGTACTGAACTAGGCAATGGGGATACCCTCAAAGACCTTACATCCTGTGAGGGAAGACACACATTTACTTATCAGGAAATAAAAAATATGTAATAAATGTTTTGGGGGTACAAGGGCGATCATGAATGGCTCATCCAGGAGATGGCATCTGAGCCATGCCAGGAAGAGAACTAGAGATTCCGAGGGGCAGAAATGAGAAGGAACCTGCATGTTATGGCAAGAGAGGAAAGATATGTGAAGAATGAGCGGTGTTGAGCATGTGGAGGCAGGGCAGAGAGCAGGATCTCCAGACCAGCTGTGCTTGAGTGCCGGTGCATTGAAGCTCTGAGCGCAGTGCCCTCCTCACTCCTTTCGAGCCTAAGAGAAGAAAAACATCAAAGAAAATCATTTTCACAAAACAAGACACAGCTGCGGGGAAGGAGAAAACAAATGACATCAAGTCACTCTTCTCAAGACCAGTGGCAACAGCAAGAGAAGGCTCGCCCTTAAAAGACACAAGGACCTGTCTCTGCCTCTCAGCATCGGGGCTTTTCTTTAAAAAAAAAAAAACCAAAACATTCTTAACCTAAACACCAAAAAGGAACATTTCTAAACACAGCCAAGCACAGATGAGCATTTTACATGAATCTCCATTCCACAATGCCTGCTCGAAAAAAATGTATGAAATCGATTCCCCACATGACTTTCAAACCTGCCCAGCTTGTCTGGCCTTCCTTCAGAATGCTTGTCTTCCTCTGTGCACGTACTTTATTTTCCAAATACACGTATCTTTCAAATGTCAGAATGCAGAGATATGTCTTTGCCCCTTTTCCTGTGGTCAAGGTGTCTAGAAGCTTTCTCTTCTGCCATATCTCTTGGTGGTTCAATATCTCTGACCCTGAAAACACATGGAGGTTAGGTTACTGCACAGGTTCATTACAGAGCCCTTGGGTTCCACACACAGTATCTTCTTCAAAGATGATCCCAACTTTGACTTGCGGGTGGGAGTGAGGAGGAACACTCGTGGGGACCCCGAGATACACACTGTGTTGGGTCAAGCTTGTGGTTGGAAATAATGGACTGATTTTACAAAGTCTTTCTCAGCCTGCAGATCATGCAGACCTTGAAGTTGCATATCAATGTAAACTATTCTTACTGAATGACCGATGATGCTAAAGACGGAAGCTTGGGAAACACAAGTTGGGTTTCAGCCTTGTGCAGGCTCTCTTCAGGTCCCCAGAGCAGGGAAGAGCATCTTTTCTTGTAGCTTTACAGTAAGAGTCTAAACCTGAGAGGTCCTGTGCTCCAGCAGACGCACCATGCTCAGTTCCTCTTAAGGATAACATGTGATCAGAGAACCTTTAAATTAAGTTTCCTATTTTATTACAACAGAAAATCAATCTTAATCCAAACTAGGAAAAGGAAAATAATCTGATAGCATGATTTGGTATGAAGAGTGGCTCATTGATATATAATGGGCTTCTGGATTCCATTTTGTAAAACAAGGAATCTTCCCCCCTTTGAAAAGCAAAGTACTTAGAATGCCAGCTCGTGATGGGTATAATTCTGTACAATTATCTCTGCTTGTCTATAATTGAGATTGATGAGAAAGTCCATGATGGGAAAAGCACCAAGGTTACCAGCTCATGAAGAAATCGAGTTAGCACAAGCATCATTTTGGATGCCAGCTCTTACATTCAGCACCTGTTGATTCTTCCTGGGGGGCAGGACACCTGCTGAAAGCTCCGGTGCAGAATAACCACCAAATTAAAAAAAAAAAGCTTCACAGAGGATGTGTGTACAAACATGTACATATATGTATACACATACACACATATGTACCGGTGCATACAACATGCACATGGAAGATAAACCATTACTATGGAGAACAAATGAAAGACCCAGAGTGAGACCTCCCCTTCCCTGAAGCCAGCTCAGATTCAATTGATCCCACAGAAATATCTAGCTCACTCTAAGGTTCAATGATGCTGTGGCTGCTTAGATATAGGGATGGGGACCCTGCGGCCTCGAGGCCACAGGTGGCCTTCTGGGTCCTCAAGTGCAACCCTCTGAGTCCTCAAGTGCAGCCCTTTGACCGAATCTAAACTTCACAGAGCAAACCCCTTTCATAAAAGGATTTCTTCTGTAAAACTTGGACTCAGTCAAAAGGCCGCACTTCAGGACCTAGAGGGCCACACGTGGCCTGAGGTTCCCCACCCCTGCCTTAGAATGATCTCGTAGGACAATGAGATTTACCCCAGCTCCACAAAGGGCCTCCAAGACCCTCAAAGCCAGGGACTGGGTCTTCTCTTACTCCTCTGACATCCCACATAGCACTTAGCACAGCGCGGTGCCCACAGGGGAGATTCCCAAACATGTGCTGAATGAATAGATGAATGAATGAAGATACAGAATCCAACAGGACTGATAGTAGGATAAAGCAGTTCCTTAAATACAAGGTAGCTTGAGAGGGAGGGCAGCAGCAGATGGAGAGATCTGGAAGGGCTTCATGGAGAGGGGGTGCTTCAGGGTGTCTCCAAGAACACGGGCATTTTATGGAGTGCAGGTGAGAAGGGAGCGTCTTCCGCACAGTGGGGACAGCCAATGCTAAGGTGGGAGATGGAGGACACTGTGTGAGGAACAGAGAAGTGGCTAGTTTGGTTGGACTGAGGAGTGGAAGATGGCGAGTCAGGTACAATGAGTCCAGGAAGCTAGCTTGGGGCCAGGTTGTAAAGGGATGCAAAAGTCAGAGGTGGTTCTATTCGATCCTAGAGGCGGCTGGGAACCACCGGAGAAGTTTGAGTAGGTGGCGCCATGGTCAACCTGTGCAGAAGCCTTGTGGAGCCATTGGGGAAGGCAAGACAAAGAGACCAATGGGGCTACTGCCATGATCCAGGTGAGGCAGCATGGGAGCCGGAACTAAGGTGGGGCCATGTGAACAAAGAAAGTGAGATGCCCACTGTTTTGGAAGCAGAAATGACAAGATTCAGCAACCAAGGGAGAGTGAGTGTGAGAAGCAGAGGATAATCCCCAGGTTGTGAATAGTGGACATTGAAAGGATGGCTATACCTTCATGAAAAATGGCAACATTGGCAAAATGGAAAGTTTGGAATACAGAAGATGAGTTCTACTTTCAGTCAGTCAATAAACATTTATCAAGCACCTAATGTGCCAGGCCCTGGACCAAGTTCAGGTAAGGGAACAAGTACTTGGAACTGGAGGAATGGTGTCAACGCCTCTTTCTCTAAGGCAGGAGACCAGGATGGAGATTTGTTGAAACAACCTTTCTCTCCTCCCTGAAAGGGAGGATTCTGGTGCTCCAAGAAATGGTCTTTCTCCTCTGCCAGTAAGAGTGGAGGCCAGACAGGAGCCACACAACAGCACATGCAGCGCCTCCAAGCAGTGCCAGCCACCACGTATTCACTGCTATCTGCCATCACCACAGTGGGGCTGCCATGTACATGGCAGCCACAAACGCACGAGGGCATCTGTGTGCAGGGCTTTACAAACTTAAAATGTAGTATCAATGTTGTTGTTGTTACCAGATCAATCCTTCATTTTGCATGAAATTCTAGGTCAAGACTCTCCTGAAGGCTGATGGGTTACCCCATGACCCTCCTTCTGTCCAGAGCATAGATATGACATCAATGTATCCCTGCCCCTCAGAACCACTCTCAGGTCCAACGGAAGCATTCCAGAGGGCCAAGTTCACAGGTATCTGATAAAAGGAGTAGAGGGTGTTATCATACTTGTTCTGAAATCACATTTAAAAGGTAGGTTACAAAAGAGGCAGCTTAGGTGAAACAATGGGAAGAATGTTGAACCTTGAATCAGGAAGACCTGAGTTCAAATCTACCTCAGACACTTCCTAGCTATGTGACCCTGGGCCAGTCACTGGCTGCTCTAAGCCTCGGTTTCCTCATCTGTAAGATGTAAACAATAATAGCATTTATCTCACAGGGTTGTTATGAGAATAAAATGAGATAGTCTACATAGAGCTCTTTGCAAACCTAAAAATGCTATGTAATCACCACTTCTTGTTATTAAAAGAAAATGAATGGAGCTAAGAACAATGGAGCTGAAAACTAAAGAAGGAAAATTTACAATATTCTCCTTTGACAAGAAAATCCCAACCCACTGCACCTGATTTTGACCCCAAATCCAGGATTCATACATCAAGCCACAAAAGATAAGAGGAAAAGTAAGATAATCCTTCCAAAGATTACTTTGACAGCTAAATTTCCTAAACTAACTGCATAACTCATAAGGATAAAAGCGGAACCATTAAATCTAACAAAAATATCAGTAAATCTAAATGTATCACTGTTGTTCAGCCACCAACTGTATTCTCAAGTTAATTCAATTATGTTAGACAAATATGCAGACTATAAAGTGAATGAAGGCTCTCATAATGGTGAGAAGCATAAGTCATTTCTATTTAATAAACTTTTATTAAGCACCCACTATGTGCAAGGCACTGTCCTAGGTGCTGAAGGTCCAAAGACAAACATAAAACATTTGCTCTCTCTTTTCTGGTGGGAAGAGACAAGGAAGAGAATATGGCAGCTGGTTGGTGCATTGGCCATGGCCCAACACCTGAGTTCAAATTCAACCTCAGATAAGTACTAGTTGTGTGACCCAGGCTACTCACTTATCTTCTCCATGCCTCACTTTTCTCATCTGTAAAATGGGTGTAATGGCCCTCATCTCCCACAGTTGTTCTTGAAGATCAAATGAGATGGTATTTAAGTGTTCTGCAGATCTTAAAGCACTGCACAAATTCTAGTTATCATTATGAAATACTTCTTTGAAAACCAACGTAACAGAAGTTCAGAGTTTCCTCTGCTCCCCCCTTTTCTGTTCTTTGCTTATTGAAATGTTTGTGCATGTTGATGACGGTCAAGTTAAAAACAGACATTTTTAAACTATGCCTCTTTCCTCCCTCACCCCAGCCCACAGCAGAGTTTGCTAAAAAGACTCCTCAAAATTCAATCATTCTTTTTGCCACAAGTGACCTACAAACACAGGTGTTTAGTAGATTACTATCTGAACATCTGTGCTCCAGACGTGATCATTATTAGTTCTCTTGCATCAGGGAACACTAAGTGAGTTACACCATTTCACACAGAAGCAATTAGCTGTTGGCAATGGGTCCGTTTTAACCAACTGTTTTTTATATTACAAAACAGAAATGGTAAACGCTTTGGATTCCCAGAGCACAATGAAAGAGGCAGAAATTAACTGAGAACAGTGAGGGAGGAAATACATAGTACAGTGAGTGTGTAATTCACACAGCTGTGAGATACTGAGGCATGTGGCCATCTAAGACTCTCTCATAATGATGTACCTATGAGAAAGGATGAAAAATCCCTTCGAGGGAAACTTTTCATTTGTATGTATTATTTTTCCATTGATTTAAAAGCCATGCAGTACAGTAGCTGCCGTAGGAGCCTGCAGATTCTGAGACTTTCACTTAGATGGTATGTTTTTCTTCATATCAAAGTGTTGCCTGGTCTTTGATTTTTTCCTCTTGGTAACTGACATAGCTTTTGCTGTTGGGGATTTTTAGGAGAAACTCTGGGCTATTATTGCTCTATGTTTGTTTATCTATCAAATCAAGAATTGTCTCTAGCACTCAGCCGCAAAAACAGAAATGATGTTTGAAATGAAAATAGTCTGAACTTTTTAAAAACGCATTTCTTTCTCTTCCAGCTTCAGATGTGTCCATTCAAAACAAGTGTGAATAGCCCAGCACCTAGGAGAGATGGGAGGGAGGCCACTGCCAAGCTTGGGACGATTCCCATCCACATCTTCCATGTTGAAATATTCTCTAACGTGAGCTTCAGCAAGTAAAATTAGTCCACTGTCAAAAGCAATGAAACCCAAAGCTGTGTGCTGTCAGCGTAAATAATTCTGTGGTGATGTGGGTGCTGGAGGTGGGTACAGGTTGAAAGGTGTTGGTCAAGACTTGCAATGTCATCTGTGGGGGTAAGTCCTGGGATGGAAACTCCCTTCACAGATGCAGATTAGCAAGCCATTTGTAACTGATAGATAGTATTTCAGCAGAGCTGTGAGGACTGGTTAAAGGAATGAACCAAGGATCTTAACTGGGAGAAGATTTTGGGGGACACAAAAGCTATGTTTAAATATCTGAAGGCTATAACATGGAGGAGTAAAAGTAAACTTGTTCTGTTTGAAAACCCAAAAGGGCAAAACTAGGAGCAATCAGTGGAAGCTGCATTAGGCTTGATCTCAGGAAAATGTCTTAACAGTTAAGAGTACAACAGGCTCTTCCGGGAGTGGAGGATTGCCTTCCATGGAGATGTTCAAGGTGAGACTGAACATTTACGGAGTACCTAGTAGAAATTCCTTTAGCCTATGTATTGGACCAGATGGCTGTTGACATCCCTTCCACTTCTGCAACTAGGGCTGGGTGGTCAGGGCATTTTCCCAGGCTGCTAAACTTTACTAGGTGCTTTCAGCTCTTGTGCTCTGTCAGCAGATAGAAACAAGCTTAGCACATGGTTCACAACTGATGTCCCTGCCTCCAATCTTACCCCACTCCATCCAGTTCTCCATACAGCCGCCAAAGTGATGTTCCTGAAGAGCAGGCACAGGTCAGGACTCTCTCCTACTCATTAGCGACTCTCCAGTCGCTCCCCAGTAACTCTAAAAGCAAAATAAAGCTTCTCTAAGAGCAAAATCAAGGGCATTCAAAGCCCTTACGACCTGGCCCCAACCCATCCTCCCGGACATATGAGTTCCTCCACGTCATGTGCTTTACAATGCAATCAAACTGGTCTCCTTACTTCTCCCACATGGCACTCGAAACCCCCAGCTCTGCACTTCCTGGGGCTCACCTTTGGAACCTTTACTCCCTGTCAAGACTGAGCTCAGACAACAGCTTCCAAATGAAGCCTCTTTCCTGCCCCCTTGTTGCTAGTGTCCAACAC
The DNA here is from genome assembly GCF_003287225.1 of Phascolarctos cinereus. Taxonomy (NCBI): domain Eukaryota; kingdom Metazoa; phylum Chordata; class Mammalia; order Diprotodontia; family Phascolarctidae; genus Phascolarctos; species Phascolarctos cinereus. The sequence goes on along the minus strand of NW_027555958.1, from coordinate 477,740,005 downwards.
TTCCCCTCCTAAATCGTCGTGCATTTATTTTGTGTATACTGATATATGTCCAGGTTATCTCCCGATGGAATGTAAGCTCCCCGAAGGCAAGAACCGCTCCACAATTTTTTCACATTCCCAGCACTTCGCACACTGTAGGCCCTTTAGAAATGTTGCTAATCGGTCGACTTGACTTTGCCCATTGCTGGGGACACTGATTTAAGTCCTGGTCATACAGCTAGCATGTGTTGGGGACAATCCTCAATCCCAAGCCATCGTGACTCTCCGAGTGACTCTCTATATGCTACACCATGCTGCCTCCCAATAATTATGACTTGCTTAAGCCACTAAGATGTCCTTTCAAGGTTGACTAATGAGAGTCAATGTACAAAAGTTCTGAAGACATTCTTAGGAGTGGACATAAAGAGGGGCAGCAGGGCAGAGCAGGGAGGGACCTGGCTCTTGGTCCACCCCCACCACCCACAAGACTCTTAGCTAGTCAGGGCCCCCAGGCAATTGTCCAAGAACAGGCATCAGCCTAGTTGGTAAGGCGAGTGTCCCCTCTGGGAGCTCTTTCCACACAGACCTCCTGGCTTTGGCTGTCAGTACTATACCAAGCTCTCCTCAGATCCTCTCGGAGGGTAGGGTGACCCTTCCTTCTCAGGTGGCTGGCTTCTTCCTCTGACTGGTGAGCTCTATCCCTGACTTCCAACTGAGGAAATGCCAGTTGTGTTCTAGTTAATTGTGTGGATTCACAAGAGCCAGTTGTTAAATGTTTAGGAATTTTGTGACCCAGTTGTTAAATATAGCCATTATTAAAAATTAGATCAAGTAAATTTACAATCAAATAAATTGTATTAAAAACAAATACTCAACATGCATCCCTTCCCAATTATTTTACTATTATCTGTGTTCTGGAGGCTATTTCTATTGCATCTGTTTGGTGAAAATTCTCTATGAGGGCCTCCTACTGTGCATGTCTTCCCAACTCCATATTTAGTGACGTCATGTAGGTAGCCTGGAGTGGCCATTTGGGGAGTGTTTGCACCACAGACATCAGTAGATGATACAGATCAGGGCTTGATTCCAGACTAGGTCAGCACACTATCCCCAGAGAGCCGAATCCAGCCCACTGCTGCTTCTGTGTGCCCTCCAGCTAAGAACAGTTTTGTTGGTTTGTTTTCATTTTGAAATACAATTCGGATTTGGCCCGTCCATTGCAGTGCGCTGATTCCTGGTCTTGACTTCAGAGAGTGATGGAGAAAAAATTCAAAATGTGATGAAATTCAAACGTGGGCCATGTTTAGAGCTGCTGCCTTGTGAATAAGATTTTAAAACGGTGGAAATGTCTTTCCAGTTTTCAAAAACCATTATTCACTTCAGCAAAAGCTTTGTTCCTGCCATTGATGAATGAGGGAAGCTCCTCCATACATCTTGGTTATTTTGCTTTCATCTTACTTATTAACATAAGTGAAAATATCAGCCAAAATTCGTGTGGGTACCATCCTGGTTCATCAATGATACAAGTAACTTGTATCATTGCATTTATTCACGATCTGGTTTTGTGACCCTATTGCTTGCAATAGAATGACAAAAACTGAGCGGGGATTTTGTAAGAAATAGTAGTAGCACTGAAGTTTTAGGTGTAAACTGAAATATAAGATAAGTGTTTTAACCTAAAATTTGTTATTTCTCAAATCATATAAAGAAATAATTAACATTTTTCTTATATTAACCTTCAATCAGCATATGAATTTTAGTAAGGCAAACATACAATTCTTTTTCAGATTCTGTTCCCTAAAATGCCAGTGAGCTATTCAAGTTTTTTAATATGAAGAAAGTGAAAAGACACAGAAAATAACAGTGGGAATAAGAATAATCATGGAGCATTTAAGTCAACAGAACCAAATTTCAAATTTTTTGAATGACCATGCACTGAAGAAAAATCATCATGTCTAGACCATAGGTTGCTTCCAGGTTATTGGAACTGAAACAAGCAGAAGTGTAGAAATTAAAGAAGGTAAATTAGGACGTCAGGAGTGTTCGACAGCTCAGCATTTAGGAGTTAACAGAAAAAAAATCACATTTACGGGTTCACGCATACTTTAGTGACTCCAAACGGCAGTAATGAAACTCCTTGTCAACTTTTTATGTGAAAAAAAATTATATCAGGGAACTCAATGTTTCTACATAAAACCTATATTGTTCAAAGCATTGGCTAATGACCCAGTTTCCAAGTTAGTGCATAAACTAAATAACAAAAATATTGATGCCATTTTTGCAACTTAGTCAAATGTAAGAGGCCTTTATTTGATAGAGGGAGCAACAGAATTACAAGGGTAAAGGGGTGGATAGAGAAGCAGTTGGTTACATGCACAACATAATGCAGCAAGAATAGCAAAATATTCACAAAAGAAACTGAGATGAAGATGTTGAAGCATACGATAGAAAACAATGCTGAAATCCCTGTCAAAACTGATGGGGCATCTACAGTGATTTCTCTCCAGTGCACACATTTCAATCAGCTCCAATACTGGGAATATTATTTGTTGCTTTCAAAGAACTGGTGGCAACCACATCAGAGTGTTATCTTCAACACATTATTGTGAATTTCAGATGATTGTGGCTCTACTAATATTTGAAGGCCAACTTAATTGCATTTTGTTCTGTTGGTCCTGATACAATGCTGGGAAGAAAGTCAGAAGCAGCTACGAAGTCCTCAGGAAATGTTCCTAAAGTCGACATCTGGCCTTGTTTAAATGATCAATCACAATTATCACTCAGTGTTCAATATCTGAAATAAAACAAGTCAATTATTTTAAATGTTTCTGGATCTAATAAAAATTACGCTGTGCTGGAAAATGTAGCCAAAAAATATGAAATATAAATTATTGAAATGGATCAAGTACTGGGACGAAGACAAGTGGTGGGTAGTTCGTGAGTCCCTGCTACTGGGGGTGCCTGCAGCCAGCTGGGTATGCATTCTCTTTTATCATTCCTCGTCTTCTGGTTTGGCGAAGAGATTAGCCAAAATTGCAAGACCTTGCTTTAATGACTGACAGTCTTGAGAAATTTTCATTACTTTCACACTTGCATTAGAGTCAAGATCAATTTACATTTAGAAAGTGGGAAAATTAATCAAATATTATCATAAGATCTCTGGAAAATTTAAAGATTGGCATTGGAAAAAATAAGTCTCAAGTTAAAGATTTGATTAAGTTGGATAAGTTTAAAGACATACCATTTGATAAGAATAATAAATTTAACGCTCTTCCCAGGGATCTATGTATATTGCTTAGAAAATATAATTCATCTTTTATCAGGCAGAAACCATGATGGAAGCATTTTTAATTATTTCAATTTATTAGAACCATCTACCTGACACACGAAGAAGAGGCTTCACCACGGAGAGGTGATGGAAACAATTGTGCCATCTCAGTGAAACTTTAAAACCTGAAGTTGATTTGGATGATGTGGGATTTTAAAGATAATAAAGCAGGACAAAAAGGTCTCTAGCACTGCTCTAACCAGCTATCCAGAGATGGTTCAGTTTAATGAACATACTTGAGAAACAGTTTAAATGAAGGTTACATATCAGATTTAAAAACAATAAATGTGTTGGGGGAAAAGTTAGCAGTCTGCCATGGAAGTCCATTTGTCACATCATGGATGAATTATGACCACCGGTTGGCTCTGCACAAAACAGCTTGGCAAAAGTCAACCAAAGTATTCTATGAGAATCAATGAGCTATGCTGAATTTACAGTAAAGAGCATCACATATTTTATCATTATTTGTAAATTATGTGCTACCATCCTTTACACCAATAAACTTGATAGTAAACTTATGTACAGACATATGCATACTCTTTTTTGGACAGCCCCTAATTAAATCACTAGGAAGTGCCCATGCCAGCCACACTCTCTTCAAATCTGCACCAGCCCGTGACTCCCAGACTCCTCCTCTATCTTGTCCCCAAGTGGGCACCTTTCTGCCAGCTCTCTGCCTAATACAGTCTTTTTAAAAAAAAATTATTTTTTTTAATATAAATTTATTTATTTTTAGTTTTCAACATTTACTTCCACAAGATTTTAAGTTCCAAATTTTCACCCCATCTTGCCCCTCCCCACACCCCAAGATGGCATGCATTCTGAATACTCCTTCCCCTAGTCTGCCCTCTCTTCTATCTCTCCCCCCCTTCTCTGATCCCCTTCCCTTTCTATTTTCCTGTAGGGCAGGATAGACTTCTGTACCCCATTTCCTGTATTTGTTATTTCCCATTTGCATGTGAAAACACTTTTTAAACATGTGTTTTTAAAACTTTGGGTTCCAAATTTTCTCCCTTCCTCCCTCCCCACCCACCCTCATTGAAGAGGCAAGCAACTCAATATAGGTTATATATGTGCAGTTATGCAAAACACTTCCATAGTAGACATGTTGTGAAAAACTAATTCTATTTCCCTTAATCCTATTGTGCCCACCATTTATTCTATTCTTTCTTTTGACCCTGTCCTCCTCAGAAGTATTTGCTTCTGATTACCCTTTCCCAATCTGCCCTCTCTCTATCATCCCCCTGCTCTCTTGTCCCCTTCTCCCCTATTTTCCTGTAGGTAAGATAGATTTCCATACCCAATTGAATGTGTATGTTATTCCCTCCTTAAGCCAAACCCTATGAGAATAAGATTCACTCATTCCCTCTCACCTTCCCCATTTCCTCCACTGTAAGAGCCTTTTCTTTTCTTTTTGTGAGATATTTTACCCCATTCTACATCTCCCTTTCTTCTTCTCCTGGTATAATCCTCTCTCATCCCTTAATTTTATTCTCCAGATATGACCCCTTCATCTTCAACTCACCCTGTGCCCCCCCCATATAAATATATATAATTTCCACCCTTCCACTACCCTAATACTGACAAAGGTCTCATGAGTTATAAATATCATCTTTCCATGTAGGAATATAAACAGTTCAACTTAATAAGTCTCTTATGATTTCTCTTTCCTGTTTACCTCTTCATGTTCCACTTGAGTCTTGTATTTGAAAGTCAAATTTTCTATTCAGCTCTGCTCTTTTCATCAAGAATACTTGGAAGTCCTCTACTTCACTGAATGACCATTTTTTCCTCTGAAGGACTATACTCAGTTTTGCTGGGTAGGTGATTCTTGGTTGTAATCCTATCTCCTTTGCCCTCTGGAATATTATATTCCATGCCCTGTGGTCCTTTAATGTAGAAGCTGCTAAATCTTGTGTTATCCTGATTGTGTTCCCACAATATTTGAATTGTTTCTTTCTGGCAGCTTGTAATATTTTCTCCTTGACCTGGGAACTCTGGAATTTGGCTACAATATTCCTAGGAGTTTTCCTTTGGGGATCTCTTTCAGGAGGAGATCTGGATTCTTTCAATTTCTATTTTGCCCTCTGGTTCTAAAATCAGGGCAGTTTTCCTTGATAATTTCTTGAAAGATGATGTCTAGGCTCTTTTTTGATCATGGCTTTCAGATAGTCCAATAATTTTTAAATTCTCTCTCCTGGATCTATTTTCCAGGTCAGTTGTTTTTCCAGTGAGATATTTCACATTGGGTTCTATTTTCTTCATTCTTTTGGATTTGTTTTACAGTGTCTTGATTTCTCATAAAGTCACTAGTCTCCAGTTGCTCTATTCTAATTTTTAAGGAAGTATTTTCTTCAGTAATCTTTTGGACTTCCTTCTATATTTGGCCAATTTTTCTTTTTAGGGCATTCTTCTCCTCATTGGCTTTTTGGACCTGTTTTGCCATTTGGGTTAGGCTATTTTTTAAGGTGTTATTTTCTTCAGTATTATTTTGGGTCTCCTTTAGCAAGCTGTTGACTTGTCTTTCATGATTTTCTTGCATCACTCTCATTTCTCTTCCCAGTTTTCCCTCTACTTCTCTTACTTGCTTCTCAAAATCCCTCTTGAGCTCTTCCAAGGCCTGGGACTGATTCATATTTTTCTTGGAGGCTTTGGATGTAGGAGCTTTGACTTTGTTGTCTTCTTCTGGTTGCATGTTTTGATCTTTGTCACCAGAGTAAGATAATATAGTCTGACTCTCTGCGCTGTGTGCTCATGATCCTGGCCAATTACTTAAGTTTTAAACTTTTTGTTAAGGTAAGAGTCTGCTTCCAATGTGGAGAATGTACTGTTCCAAGCTTCGGGGGTTTATACAGCTGTTTTCAGAGGGACCTGTAAATTTTCAGTTCTTGCAAGGTGGTGAGGTGTTTACTCCTTTACTGGCCTGTGCTCTGGTTTATTAGTGACCATAAGCACTCCTTTCTGTCCTGGAACTGTGAGGAAGGTTTTCTCTCTCCACAGCCATTACAAGCTGCCCCATGCCAGCGCTCCTCCTTGCCCAGGACTGCCACCCAGAACTGTGACCCAGATCCAAGTATGGGCAAAGCAAGAGATTCCTGTTCTCAGCACTGGCAAAGAGATCCCTGCAATCCCTCTCTGATCAGCCACTCAATTCCCCCAGAGTCTGTGGGCCGGAAGCTCAGGATGCAGCCACCGCCCTGGTGCCTGCACTCTGAGCTCTGTGCTCTGGAACTGGCTCTGAGACCTAGCTCCTCTCTCACTGCAGAAACAGACTGTTCCCACTGACCTTCTAAGTTTTCTTTGGTGTTCCTGCGTTGAGAAGTCTAGAATTCACCACAGCTGCCTGTGATTCAGTCCTCTGAGACCTGCTCCAGGGTCGCTGCGGCCTGTGCCCCCATGCCACACTGTGCTCCTCTTCTTGCCTGGTGCAATGTACCTTTCCGAACAATCATCCAGGTTGTCTTCGGCTGGAAATTTGCTTCACTCTGTCTTTTTGTGGATTCTGCTGCTTTAGAATTTGTTTAGAGCCATTTTTTATAGGTATTTGGAGGGGTTTGGGGGAAAGCTCAAGCAAGTCACTGCTTTCACTCCACCATCTTGGCTCTGCCTCCCCCCTAATATAGTCTTTCTAACATATTTCTCTATATTGTAAATTTTGTGTACCCAGAACTGCACCTCTGACTTATTCAGTTCAACACACATTTATTGATCCTCTAAACACCTACCATGCACACGTGTGCCAGGCACAAAGACAAAAGTGGAGCTGCCGATGCTCTGGAGCTCAGGGAGTGGGTGCAAGGCAAAGCAAGGGTACAATATGTACAATATGAAGGGAGAGAGCTCCAACCTGGCAGGGGTAGGGCGGGAGGGGGGCGAAGCTGTGTACAAGGCAGACCCTGCGCTGAGCATCTACGGGAGCCAGAGACCCAGCCCAGCGCACTCTGGATCTGGGCGTGGAGGGGAGATGTGACGTGCTCTGTGGGGGGAGGGCAAGCAGACCCTTTGACCGTGCAGAGTGCGTGGGGGGCAGTGACAGCAAATAGGTGGAAAAGCTATGTCATGGTGCTCCTCTGGGTGACACTTGATTGAACACCGGTGCCCAGCGATCACATCCTCCCTGGGTCTTCTCTGGACTCCCATCCCCAGGTACTGGTCCTCCTCCTGGCCGGTGGTCCTCCTCCCCACACTCTCTTGTCTTACCCATGTCCTTCCTGGCGCACAGAGGGATAGCGCTGATTTCTGGAGCCTTGCCTCTCTCACTGCAGACTAATGTTGCATTAGCCTTTCTGCTGCCCCATCACCCTGCTGACCCATATTGAGTTTAAAAGTCTATTAAGCCCCTCCCCTACAGGTTCTGTTCAGACAAACTGCGGTCCAACCATGTGTCCTCCAACCACGCTGATTTTTTTAACTTGTGTGAGACTTTACATCAATTTATTCCTATTGAATTTCATCTAATTAGATTCAATCCAATACTTTAGCCCCTGTCTGTTCACAAGTCTAATTACTTCAAAGGAGGAAGCCTTCCCAGGCTCATTGGAGAGAGGGGAGCAGGGTACTCTTTCAGGATAAAGACTGATAAGGCTTCTCCAAAGGCTTCAGAGCAGAATCATTTTAAAATGTTTTCTTAACAGTTATGAAAGGGAGAGCACAGAGGCTTTGCTTCCACATTGTTCAGGGAGAAAATAGGAGAGGGAAAAAGATTTTCACATTAACTGACTCTGAACATGGGAGTGGGGGGAGGAAGAGGAGGAGCAGGGAGCTTGCTGGCCCTTCTTCCCCCCTCCCCAACCCCAGTGAATGGGAAGTTCTTGGTGATCAGGACTTCACTTTTGAGGGACCCACAATGTCAGCCCAGAGTCAGGGAGGACCCTCGATGCCTCTGACTCTTAGAGGGCCATGCTCTCTCATAGTTCTGAGATAGGAAAAGCAGAGGCAGAATAAGGGAGTGAGGAGACCCCAGGCCAGCCGGCCCTTTGACTCATCCAGGTGAGGCGTTTTGAGGAGCACTCCAAAAATGCCTGCACAGGCTGTAGGCAAAAGCTTACAATCTCCGAGTTCCCTGAAGCCAAAGGCCTTCCCAGTGCACTCAGACTAGAATGTTAGGAGGGCTTAGACTTTCCTTCAGAGAAGTCCGTGAACTGCCCAGGGAGCCCAGAATCTGAGCCCTAGGCTGGTGTACCTGGTGGGAGGATGTGCAACATGGTCCTATGCAGCTAACTGCACCCTGGAATATGATTCCTGACTGCATCTTCATGGAACCATTCAGCAATGCCAGGTGGGGCAGTTTGTCCTTCCCCCCCATCTCTGTTTTTGGGGGCTTTGCTCAGACTTCGCTGGGTCTGCGATCTCATCTACCGCTCCTTCCCACGATGATGCAGAGCACACCCCACCATGATTTCTCATCTTATGTCTGTTTTGTCCAGTGCTTCCAGTAAACCTTGAGGTATCTCTTGACATGGAGAAGGCTGGTCTTGACCAGGCCCCTCCTACCAGCCCAGCCCACCATTAATTTGGTCATACCCTTTTCGGATTATTTTCTCCCTGCTACCAACTCTTATGCAATTCTTCCAGTTTCACTAATAACAAGCATGCTGAGATATATGTGACTCAGTTCCTCAAATACTGTGTCTCATCACTGGACAAGTAACTCATATTTGGAGTATGATTAGCTTAGCCACAGGTCAACTAGATGGTGCAGTGACTACAGCGCCAGGCCTGGAGTCAGGAAGACTCATTCTCCTCAGTTCAAACCTGGCCTCAGGCTCTTACTAGCTGTGTGACCCTAGACAAGTCACTTCCTCCTGTTTGCCTCAGTTTCCTCATCTGCAAAATGAGCTGGAGAAAGAAATGGCAAACTACTCCAGTATCTCTGCCAAGAAAACCCCAAAAGGGGTCACACAGAGTCAGACACAACTGCAAAATCTAGATGGAGTTAGCTTATGTAGTCTTAGGCTACTTGTGGTGGGGGAGAGCTACAAGGCGGCGGTCCCACCATGCCCTCCCCTCACTGGACCTCAATTCTGGGTGTCATGGTTCAAAGCCAAGAAGTGTCTAGAGGCAGGCAGCCAGCATGGTGAAGGGCTGGAAGGGCGTGACATGGGACGGTGCACGGACCTAGGCACGTCTGGCTGGAGAAGACGAGGACTGTCACGTGGAGAAGGAGTAGACTTGTTCTGTTGGGATTTGAACCACAAGCTCTGGGTGGCAGCTGTAAGGAAATCAGCAGGGTGGACATGAGGAAAATCCCAAAGAGCCATGGGATGTCCCCCTTGGAGGCCTTCAAACATCTGGGACGCCACCTGGTGAAGGCCATGAACGAGACCCTTTGTTTGGGGGTTGGACTAGATGAGCTCTGAGCGTCCTTGCAGTTCTCTACTTCTGTGACTGCATATTCTGGATAAGAAGTCTTGCAACATAGCTTAGAACACTTAAAGAGACTTACTCTCACCGAAGCTGCAGGCTGAGTTCACTGCCACAGTGGTCTCTTTAAATAGCCCCCCCAGGGCCAGCTAGGTGGTGCGATGGATGGAGCACTGGCTCTGGAGTCAGGAGGACCTGAGTTCAAATCCACTTTCAGACACTTGACACTTACTAGCTGAGTGACCCTGGGCAAGTCACTTAACCTCATTGCCTAGTCAAAACAAAAACAAAAACCCAGCTCCCCCAGTAACAGCAATGCAGTTCTAAGAACAACTGTGAACAACTAAGTTATTCTGAGCATTGTAAGTACTCAAATCAACCACCAAAGACCTATAAAGGAAGATGCTATCCACCTCCAGAGAAAGAACTGATGAGCAGAAGTATGCATATATGGTTTTACACACACACACACACACACACACACACACACACACACACACACACATGCACACACACCCACCCTGAATGGTGGCCTTCTCTAGTATGGGGTGGGGAGGGAGGGACACAGTTCAGAACTTAAAATAGAATATTAAATTAAAAACTAAATATACTCCCCATTGTCTTCCTGTAAGACACCTTTTTCTCTTCGAGTTTTTAAATTTTCGCTTTTGAGAGCCTCCCCCTTCCCATGGGCTGACTTCCTCTGCAGAAATTTAACCTCTCACAGACTATCTGAAATCTGCTCTCCCCAAACCGAGGATGGATGTCAGACCGCGCCCAGCCTTCCTCCTCCATCACAATTACAAAGACAGAAGCGGTCAGAGCTGAGGGTCCCTAGGTGAACCTGCGATGCTGACGCCCTGTGAGGCCAGTGAGGGAAACGTTAAAGGAACAAGCAGACAGGAGAGCCCTCATGAGCTTCTTCTATGCACTTCCCTCCAATCAGCTCCTAAGCTCATTAAGGGAGGAGACCACGCCCTTGTTTATCTTGGAATCCCAGGGGCACTTGACTGCACTTCATCAAGGTTAGGGAGGTGTTAGAACACTCTGACAGATCCTTGAACCTTGATAGCAAGCATTAGGGCTGGGGTTAGTCAAGTAAGACTCGTGCAAACGCCTTGGGGGTGATTGTTAGCTTTTACTATTTAAACTGGACCCTCAGATTAATAAATGGCTCAGTCTTCACTGACCTGCCTGGCCCACGTCTCTTCATTTCACGCTCCCCTGTGAGGTGCCTCACTTAGTTGCAGGTGACATATGTTGTGTTGACCTAGCTCCAGGCTTCTTAATTCGAGGTCCCTGAACGTTTGGGGAAAGTATTGATAACTGCATTCCAGCATAACTGGTCTCCTTTGTGCCCTGTGTATTTCATGCACTCAAACCTACCATTCTGGAAAGGGGCCATTAGGCCTTGCCCACAAGTTAGCACCACAAGCGCAGGTTCTCCGGCGCTGGGCGGAAGAAGCATGGTGGTGCTTGAAGTTTCCCCTCCTTGGTTGCTGAGCTCTTATCCGGTTCCTGCATCTCTCACTTTTCTGCAGAGGAGTTCTGTGTCTAGTCCTCATTATTAAGACCTTATTTCTTATGCATAATGCATCATGGTACTTTTGTCAGGACACTAGGAGGGATTATCAAAATGAATTAAATTGAAATTACACTTGTCAAAACAAATGGAGAAAATTCATTTGATAATATGGTTTTTAATTGGCTTCTGATGCTTTCTTATTTGCTTACTTGTTAGTTTATAAAATTCTGTAATGAACCATGGGTATCTCCATCATTAGCATGAATTATCAAGGTCCTTTAGTAGTTTCGGGTATTTTCATAAAGCTATTGAATATATTTGCAGTCCTATTAAATATCTAATTACTTCTTTGTGGGGGTTCAAATGAACATGTGAATCAGAAGCTACAGAGGATGGCACATGCTGCTGACAATTATTTCGAAATGGCGAGTCTAAGATCATCTTACAGATGAATTCACCTGCCAAGCTCTTTCTCTTTTCCCCGCCCATCCCAGAATGGGCAGTGACAATCCATCATCTCTAGGTACACGGAAGGATCAACACTGAATTCTTTCTGAAACCCACTGTGCGCTTCTATCTTCCTGCAGCTCTGATTGTGATTCAACAAACAGCTGCAGACAGGGAGCATCTTGGCAGGATCCCCTGCAAAGATCCCAAGGCTCTGTTTAACGACGCCATGTAAACACAGCATGAGATTGAAAACATTCTCCAAACAACACAATAAACACTATTTTGCACCCACTTAGCTCTTTCGAGGATCTGATCCCGGAGCTAGTTATGTATTATCTCTATGTTACCTTTTTTTAAATTAATTTATTTTGAATTACCAACAATCACCTCCATAAGCTTTTGAGTTTTAAATTTTTCTCCCCTTCCCTCCCCATCTCCCTCCCCAACATGGCACGTAATCTGATATAGGCTCTACATATACATTCCTATTAAACATATTTTCACATTAGTGATGCTGTAAGTAAGAATTAGAGTCAATAGGAGGGACCACCAGAAAGAGGAAACAAAACACAATAGAAGAAAAAAATAGCAAATACTATGCTTCGATATGCATTTAAACCCCATAGTTCTTTCTTCTTTGTGGACAGCATTTTCCTTCATGAGGCCTTTGGAGATGTCTTAGATCCTTGTATTGCTGAGAAGGTTTAAGTCTATCAATATCAGTCATAGCACAACATGGCTGTTCTTATGTACAATGTTCTCCTGGTTCTGCTCACTTCACTCAGCATCAGACCATACAAGTCTTTTCCAGGTTTTTCTGAAGTCTACCTGCTCGTCATTTCTTATAGCACAGTACTATTCCATTACATTCATATACCACAACTTGTTCAGCCATTCCCCAGTTGATGGGTGTCCTCTCAATTTTCAATTCTTTGCCACCACAAAAAGAGCTGCTATAAATATTTTTGCATATGTGAGTCCTTTTCCCATTTGTATGATCTCTCTGGGATACAGCCCTAGAAGTGCTATTGCTGGGTCAAAGGGTGTATGTCACCTTTGCAGGGAAAAAGGAAGAAGAGAAAAGGAGGAAAGGATTTTCTCTCCAGTAAGTTCCAATGAGGACAAATAATGGATCCCCTGAAGTCACATTTATTGAAATGCATCTGAGTTAAAGTTATCATTATATGAAATAGTGGTTCAGTATGAGTTTAAACAATGTGATCACTTCAGGGAACTCCTTGTTGTCACTACTTGGGACCTGGCTATGTTTATCAGAAACTAACACGGATCCATGGAGTGGCTGAAAAAATGAATGTCAACTCTAAGCTACGGTCCGTCATTAGTGTGGGAAAGTGGAACCACATTCACCTGACATTTTCTCTAAGTGACAGGAAAAGAAAACTATTCCAAGTTGTCCAAAGCCTATGGAATGTCCTAAAGTTGCCATCTACAATGTTGTGAGCACTGGATAACTTGGACAAACAAAAGTAGGCAGGGGTTAGACCACAGACTGAACCCAATGAATGCTCCAAGGCTGCCTGCTTCTTCTGCTTTCTAGGGCAATCCCAGCTGACCTACATAGACCGGACAGTCTGTCCTTGCCCATAACCCTGCCAAGTAGGCAGGGCAGGCATTAATGCTATCCATTTTTCAGATGGGGAAACTGGGTTAGAAAAGGGGAAACGACACCCACCATTACTTGGCTTGTGGAAGTGGAAGTGTCTGCACGCACAGATCCAGGTCTTCTAACGGCCTTGGGTATACTACTTGTTATTCTGCCATTAACCCTGTCTTGAGTAGCAAAGCTGAAGAACACAAAATCCCCCAACTATGTGTCCTCTACCTAATAATGGAGCAAACACAATCACAGAGAAATTACCATACACCATAATAACTGCTTATGGCGGTGAAGCTTTTTAAGGTTTATAAAGTACCTTCCTCCAATAAGCAAGGTAGGGCAAAAATTACTATTCCCATTTTACAGATAAGAACACTGAAGGTGACTTGGCCACAGACGGTAAAATGTCAGAGGCAGGATTTGAACCCAGGTCTCCACACTCCAAGTCCAAACTGACGTTCAAGCTCCTAAGAAATCTAATACAGATTCAAATTCAATTCACTGCAGTATTTCTGAATATAATTCTATACCGGAAGAGAAGGAGAAGCAAGAAAGAGGGAGGGAGAGGAGGGAAGAAAGGAGAGATGGAAGGAGAGAAAGGGAGGGAGGGGGGAAAGGGAGGTAGAGATGGGGAGAGACAAAAGGAGGGAGAGACAGATGGAAGAAGAGGGAGGAAAGGAAGGAGGGAGAGAGAAAGGAAGGAGGGAGGGGGAGAGCAGGGAGGAGCAGTTTTGCCCCTCTGTGGACCCGTTTCTGGAAAAAGGCAAAGATGTGAAAGCAAAAAAAAACCATAACCTGGTATTTTCTATTTCTACCCTTGAAATCATAAGCAACCACTGCTCCAGTGCTCAAATTCAAGGTCCTTAGTGAAAAATGTTGTGAATCCTTTCTTTTGTTTTAAATGTGTCCTTTTAGACCTTAGTAAATATGTGACTTAGACACACTCCTGTTACAATCATCAGACTTAGGTTTCATGCACTGGATTCACTTCCCTGCTCTTCTCTCCTAAATGTGTCACTAGGACACATAACAATATCCCAAATTTTCCCCTGTGCTGATGTCAATTTCCCCCATTGTGATGTCAGCCTGCCCTGCATGGCCCCATCCCAGGCCGCCTCACTTGCTGCCACCAGCCCTGGCATTTCAGATTTGTGGCACGAAGCCTGCCACACTATCGAAACATGTGATGGAAGGATTACAATATGACCTCCTGTGATTTGAGTCCTGCATCGCTGCCTTTTAAGTAGCAATGAGTAAATCTTCTAAGTTATGTCGTAAGACTTCTTGTCCAAGAAGCAATATATTCTGCAACCTCATAGACCGGATAGTGAAAAGACCCTCCTTGCAGTTCTTGGGTCAGTGGGGCTACCACTGCTACGAGCCCAGGATTTACAGGACGCTGGCGAAGATCCTGAGGTATGTCGACCTGGAAGGGTTCGATTTGCTGCTCACAGACTATATCACATTTGTGGAGAAGTCAGGATATCGTTTGAGCTGAATTTTAATCTTGAGTTTACCGAAATTTGTGTGAACACTATTCTGTACTGGGTCTTTGCAAGAAAAGGTAACCCTGACTTTGTGGAGCTGCTTCTCAAGAAGACCAAGGACTACGTGCAAGACAGAAGCTGCAGCCTGGCTCTCATCTGGAGGTAACCAGCCCCCACCCATTACCGTTAAGGATGATTCCTCCCCAGGAAATGTAAACTCTCCCACGACTGAGCCCAGGCACGCCCCTGCGAAGGGAGGCTTCCCCTCTCCCCATGGCAAGCGCTTTTCATGGAAAAGCTACAGGTTCTGTCCCATATCAGTCGAGTAATCAATCAAAAAGTGGGTACTGAACAGGTACCTCCATGTGCCAGGTCCTGTGCTAGATGCTGGGGAGGCAAAGACCAAAATAAATGTCTCCACCCTCAAAGGGCTTATATTCTATTGGGGGAGACAACATGTATGTAACCATAGGATGGTAAACAAAATAAGTATGAGGTATTGAAGAAATCAGGGAAGGCTTCATGTAGGAGGAGGCGTCTAGGTTGTATACAGTTGTGCATTTATTGTCTGCAATCAGACTGCAACCATTAAAGACCTCTGAAATTTAGACACAGAAAGTCATGCTTTTCTTGAGTACTATGATCTCAGCTTTTTGAAACTGGATATTTTCTGTGTATGCTCGTCCATATAAATTTATTTTTCATAGGATTTAAAAAATGAAAAGGATTAAGCACTAACATCCAATTCAAATCCATTAGGCTACCATTTATAAAGCACCTACTACATAACAGGTACTATTGCCAGGCACTGGGCATACAGAGAACCGCATTAGCCCCAGACGAGCTTATCTCGTCTACTGGAATATAACAATCAACAATTTATGTTTACCAAACTCAGTGGTTTCCTGACAGGTATGAGTTAGTGACTTGAAGCCCTCCCAAATTTCTAGGGACCTTGCACCTTGAAGAAAGTTAGCAAAGTCATGGTGTATACAACGATCATGAATGAGGGATGCCTATGAAACAAAGAAGATTCCTTCAAGAGCAAGGAAGGAAGGATGGAAGGAAAGAGGGAGGGAGAAAGGGAAGGAAGGGAAGGAAGGAAGGAAGGAAGGCAAGAAAGAAGTAAAGAAGGAGGGAGGGAGGAAAGGAAAGAGGGAGGGAAGGAAGGAAGGAAGAAGGAAGGAAGGAAGGAGGGAGGGAGGGAAGGAAGGAAGGAGGGAGAGAAGGGAGGAAGGGAGGGAAGGAGAGAGGGAGGGATGGCCTCCGTGGAACTCTCTGCCCCAGTCTGTAACAATACAAATGCTGCTGCTAGTGTTAAGCGACATTTAGCACATGCTTGGGAGTTTGCAGAGAGGGGTGAAGGAAGGCCCCGAATACTGCCTCTTGTGCAATGTCAACCCCAAACTGTACTTTACATTCCAAGGCCCTCTAACTATGGCCTCTGATCATGGAGGGGCGGAGGCACATATGAGGGCCTGGGGAGCATCGGCTTCTCTTTCCCTTTCCCCACACTGCACTCCCCTCTCTTTCTTTCTCCCCCCTCCCTTCTCTCTGCTAGAAAAGGCTTGGATGTTAGCTTAATGTTCAGTGAAATAAAATTATTTCTGGCAGATTTGTGCCTAGAATGTACAGTATTCATCATTTTTTTCCTTAGCACCAATTTTCTACAATTTTACTATCAACATAGGCGTGTGATGGGCAACTTTCCCCAAGATTAATATCAGTCATTTTACTAGCTCTTAAGAAAGCATTATGACGTTTTACAAGGAAAAGAATGAAGGTCTTGGTGGTGAGGATATTTTGCTTACAGTAATATTCAGGGTTTTGACAGATTGGACGACCCGCATGCACCGTTAGAATGTCAACCTGTCGTGCTGTCCCGGCCTTAAAGCTAACTTAGAAGTCACTATAAAGAAAAACCACTGAAACCAAGCTAAAACTAGGGTCTAACATGAGTTTTAAAAGGGTAACCTGCACCAAAGTGGCATTTGATTAATCCTCATATTTGAAAAAGCACATTAGGGTAAATCAAAACTTGCTTACTTGCACGACAGTTACCCCAATCTCTTGGGACGTGGCGCAATGGGGAGGCGAGCGGAGGAAGGGCAGCTCAATGAGCTGCTCCTTCGTACCTGAAAACCCGAGCATCCCAACTCCCCCCATGGCTGCGGGGCTGCGGGAGTCGGGGTGCTTCCCTCCTCTCTTCCCTTTGACTGCCCCAGAGCATGTGGAAGGATGCTGCAGGGGCCCTGCTGCCCAGCGCGAGGGCTCAGGCGGCCTAGCCGCCCGCGGTCAGCCTCCCACAGTGCTGCTCCTCTGGCCAGGACACTCCCGTCCTCAGCCCCAGAACTAATCTGGACGTCTCAGCTTCCTCCAAGGCTCACCCCAAGCCCCTTCTTTGTTTCCCTAGATGTTCCTCAGTTCCTTCTTTGCCATTAACCTTGTCTGTCTTGTATTTTCCCATCCGTGTGCATGTTATTGGGCATCTAAGATGGTGATTGAACAGAGTGCCGGGTCTCAAGTCAGGAAGACCTGAGTTCAAATCCAGCCCCAGACACTTCCTAGCTGTGTAACTGGGCAGTCACTTCACCCTGTTTGCCTCAGTGTCCTCATCCATAAAATAAGCTGGAGAAAGAAATGGCAAAGCATTCCAGCCTCTCTGCCAAGAGAACCCCGAGTGGGGTCACAGAGAGTCCGTGGTGACTGAAGGACGAGGACAAAAACACAGTTATTTCCCTCCCATAGGCTGTAAGCTCCAAAGGGGCGAGCACGTGGCGGTCACTTCTCAAATGCTGTTGAGTCAATTATCAGAAATCCGCTGGGTTCATGATCCAACACCCTCCCGGAGGGAAGAAAAGCTTCCAGACGAGTCAGGAACAAAGCAGTGCGGAGTGCTGTCCTGCCCGCTCCTGCTGAGGGATTCCGGGTCTCTACCCTATGCCTTTCTCCCAAGAACAGCATCAGTCCAGGCTTTCAGACTGCAAGGGTATTCTCCAATGTTTCTTGGGAAACTGAAAAGGAAGATTCAATCTGCTTCCACAGCATAAACATAGGACCATTGTTTTGTAAGAAGATCCTATTCAATTTAATACCACAAGCATTTGTCAGGTACCTACCATGTGTCAGGGACTGTGCTAGACAAAAAGACAGAGTCTTTACCCTCAGGCTGCTTCCAATCTCTCTGGGGCAACAAGTGTGCTCACAGGCAGGGAGGGCACTGGGTGCCAGAGGAGGTGGGAAAAGGCTCATTCCACTTGAGGGAAAACCACATGTAGGCAAATAAGTAAAAAACACCTACACATACACATGCATACACACACATATACACGTACATATACACACACGAAGATACACACACACACACACACACATAATCAATCATTCCAAAAGGGTTTCGGCTAAGCATCTACTGAGCACCACTGTGCCAGGTCCCAGGAGCAGGCCAGTCCTGGCCCCCCAGAGGCGAAGTGAATACAGAATTTATGCAGGTAAACAGAAGGTGATTGGGGTGGGGGGTGAATGATGGCAGAAATCACTTGCAGAGGGGGCACTGCCCATGCAAAGGAAGAGGCAGGAAATGGGTGTTGTGTTCAGGAATAGCAGACACACTGACTAGGCTGCATCCTAGGGAGTTTGAGACAAAGAGAGGCTGAAGTAAGATTATTCAGGGCCCTGACAGTGAAACAGAGGAGTCTGTATCTTTCCAGGCAGAAACAGAAGCCAAAGGGGCTTCTTGGGAAGGGTGGTGACATGGTCAGGCCTGTGCTTGAGAAATGTCGGTCTGGCAGTCACTTGTGTGGGGGCTGGAAGGACAACAGTGAATCTTCAGGTGGGGAGACCAAACTGCAGGCTGTTGTCACGGTCTGTGGGCCGGCCCTGCATGACAGGGGTGCTCAGTGGGCAGAGTCGACAAGACTTGGCAGTTTCCTGCCCTGTGGGGTCAAGGGATGAGGAATGGAGGAGGACCCCAAAGCTGTCTACAGGGCATGACTAGAAGGATAGGGGGAAGTTAATGAAGCAGGAAAGTGAAGAGGGCTCGTCTAGAGAGAAAGGTCAGGGATTGTTCTGAATAAGGGATGCCTACGGGGCATGCAGTACATGCTGTCCCATGAAGGTCAGGAAGGACATGCAGGCTGGTGTTTAGATTGGGGAGATCTCTTCAGAGAGACGATCATTTGAGGTCACCAGAAAGTACAGGGAAGAGTCAGTGGCTGGTTCAAGACTAAAGTTCAGGACAAAGACTATGCCTAGAGTTACGGGTCATTTTCATGGAGATGGTTCTACCAACTAGGAGAGAGCTTAGAGAGAATGGGGTAGAAGACCCAGGGAGAAGATGGAAATGACAGAAAGACCGGTCAGACAGGTGGGAAGAGAGCCTCGAAGACCCAGAGTGCAAGATTCCCTCCCAACCCTTCCTCCAGAGGCTGATGCAGGAACACAGGCAGGCAGGTCGCAACTCGCTCCAGGGATTTATTTATTGGGGACAAAGGGTGACTGTGGCTGAGGAGCTCAGTGCCCTTCTCACCATCCAGCTCCTCTCCAGCCTAACACCACAGGACACCAAGGTCAACCTTCATGTCTCCTACCTGAACAAGGCTCCCCTTCCCTGGAAGGCGAGTCTTCCAATCCAGCAAATCATCAGCGGCTCTAGGCAAACTGACTCGGCTTCATTTCCTTAGTCCAAACAAGGAAACTCCATGGATGAAGACCGTAAAGAAAATCTGCCTTCATTCCTTGATGGGATGAAACGCTGGATGTGGGAAGACAGATGGATTTGGAGTCACTAGTCCTGGTTCAAGTACCAGCCAGGCCACTTCCTGGCTGGGGTATGCTCGGGCCGGCTCATATTGGCAGCGGCCTCACTCTAAGTGGCACACACTGCAGCCCATCCTAAACATTGCATCAGATCCTCTGGTGGGCGGACAGTTCACCTGCAGCCACATGTCCTAGCTAGGGGAACTCCCTGGAGCTCTGGCTCATCCAGCCAGACTTGGTCAGAGATGGACCTTGAACCCCGGCCTTCCTGCCTTTGAGGCTGGCTCTCTCCCCATTATGCACACTGACCCGCCGCACAGGGCACTGGGGGGCGGGAAATGACAAGTTCTCCTCTTTGCCAAGGACACCCTGCCACCACCGAGAGAGTCCAGAAGAAACTCTGAACCAATGATTCTGAGAAGACAAAACTCCCTGGGAGGAGGGAAACAGCTTCTCCCTTGAGGGAGCTGAACCCAGCCTTGTTATGCTGGATATTTCTTGAACCTATCAAAACTACTTCCATTTTGCCCAAACACCTGGGAATAAAGTGGCTTCAACCTTTATTCTTACTACAGTGAATCACTGACCTCCAATCAAAGATGAAGTCTAGTGAATGGCCAGAGAAAGAGCAGCAGCATAGCAGAGCGTGCAGGAGGAGCTGCCTCAGACACCTATGGGGGTAGGGGGTGGTGACCAACAGCAAATCATGTAACCCCTCTATGCTCCTGGCCAAGCTTCTCCAGCATTAACCACAGGAGAAGAGCTGATCTCTACCCATGGACGAAGCCTGTAATGACAGCTTAGAGAGACAGAGTCAATAGATAAGGTAGATGGCAGACAGCATGAGAGACAGATGTAGATAGACAGGCAGATAGCTATAGATGTAGGCGGACAGACAGAGACAGAGAGCTAGACAGAGATAAACACAGCTAGACAGGAACAGACAAAGACAGAAAGATAAAGACACAGATGAGACAGATAGGCACAGATAGACAGACACCTAGATATAGACAAAGATAGACATAATTAAACATGGGTGGATCAACACAGATAAGCATAGGCAGACATGGCTAGACATAGGAAGACAGAGATGCAGAGACAGTGAGATAAGCAGGCAGAGACACCAACAGACAGACAGACAGACAGATCAATCTGGGGAACTAGAAAAAGCCATGGACATCCTAGTGGCCGTTTAATAAAAAGTGACATACACATTTTGTTAAAGCAAAATCAATTCAACCAATAAGCCACCAAGCCCTCTACTCCTCACCACCTTCTTCTCCTATCAGTTCCAGAACCTGGTTTCCCAACAATGTGGGTTTTTCAGTTGGAAAATTTGGCATTATTAGGAGTAATGTATATTCTTTACATACAATTATTTTTACTATCTCAGTCTATACTTTTAAGTGTTTGTTCTTTGGTTATGTTCCATTTAGTCTCATCAATTAATGAAGTAGAACACTTCCCGTGAGATAGCCCACATGGCAAGGAAAGGCTAAAAAATTGCTGCAGTGGTAACAAACGCCATTGACAACCACAAGAACAGACAGGTATTAAGCATCTACCTAAATACCCCGTGCAAAGTCATGGGCTAGGTTCTGGGGCACAGACAGAGATACAGACACTCGCCCTCAGGTAGCCTGCATTCTTCTGGTACTGCCCAGTGAAGTGAACCAGACCCTTCCTTGGCTCCCGCATACTTTTTCTCCCTAATTCCACAGCCGTAATGAGCCTCCATCAATGCAGCCAAAGCACCGTGGCCAGACGGTCTCCAGCCCGCACAAGGACAAGGAGTCGGGCAGACAGAAATCCTGAAGAGCGAGCCCGGCTCTTCCCCTACTTCTACTCGCGTCTAACACTTTTAGGAGTATTTCTAGAGCCAAGCTTCTAAAGCCAGCGGACTCTGCCTTTCTCTCTGCAGAACGTTCACCCCCGTGTACTGCCCAAGCCCACTGAGTGGCATCACGCCTCTGCTGTACGTAGCTCAGACCAGGCAGTCCAACATCTTGAAAATACTCCTACAATATGGAATCCTCGAGAGAGACAGAAAGCCCGTCAACATCGTGCTCACCATCCTGCTGTACCCTTCCAGAGTGAGGATAATGGTCGATCACGAACTGGTCGACATCCGGGAAGACGCCAAAACGTGCCTAGTGCTGTGTTCCAGAGTGCTTCCTGTCATTCCAGTCCGGGAAATTGAGGTACGTGAAACACTGAGCGTGCACAGCTCACGCTGGCAGCGGAGATAGTGGGAAGGAGGGAATGGTCAGACTCTCTCACTTTAAGCCAGAAGCAAGTTAACTGCAAGAGCATAAGCACGCTCATTAAACAAATAGCAAATAAAAGGATGCCATCTAAGCTAAGAACTAGCACAGGGCCTCATTTTCTTTTACCTTGTGGATGATAATGTGCAAATCAAAATCTACTGTGCCCTTTTCAAAGCGACCAAGTAGGTGTACATCAGCGTTATAGATCACATATTGTGAGAGTACAGACATCTAACAAGTATGTTCAAAGTAAGCACGAGCAAAACAAAATCATTCACAATTACGTGAATTGTTGAATGTCTGATCTGAACCAAAAGAATACAAATGAACTAATACCCTTACTCTACGCTTAGCAACTTTCACTAAGGGAGCTACGGGAGTACTCTGTGACACACCCTACTGATCTGATTGTAGACCATCACCACTACCTGCCCCAAGACTAGATTCCTATGAAAGGAAACACCCACGTAGGACTAGCTATAGATAGGGATTATTTTGCTGCATTGTATAACTATACACCAAAACTTCTTTTCCCAAATCTGGTTTGTATAAGCCCTGAGTGAATCTGGTAACCAGTTTGCTAGCTCTGCATCCCTCCTCATGTGTATTTGTATTATATATGTGTGTGTGTGCACGCACGTGTATGTATATATACATATACACACACACACACATTTCTATGTGTATATATACAACTAGTATATATATCACGTATCTCTCTGTGTGTGCACATACTGGAAAAGGGCACTGATTACAAGATTCACTTGGGATTTCTATAAGCCTGATCTGGGGAAAGAAAGCAAAGTTTATATTTGGACAATATAGTAGTAAAACCATGAATAAGCTTCTTTATCTTATAATCCCAAAGTACTTTAAAAGACAAGTTCTGAATAAACTATTTGTTAAATTGACTGTCTCTGTACTCTAGAGATCTAGAAAACACGAAGCTAAAATACCATTTTGCCCTACGTGTTTCTGTGAATTAAACTAAGTTTGGATAAACTGCAGCTTATGTTAGGCAGCTTGGGCAATGTCCACCATTTTCAACATAACAGCAAGTTTCTGTGCCAAACAGCTGCATCGTACCAACTGGCAGCAACCATCAGCTTGAGAAAACTGAGTTATTGGGACAGCTCCAAATTCACCCTACACAAATCACCAACATGCAGGAGACTGCCAGCTCCCTCCCAAGCTGGAATCTTAACCTGGAGTCCACAGGCTCAAAGGGATCCATGGACGGATTCCAGAAATTCCACGGATGTGGATGGGTGAAAATTACATCTTTATTTCAATATATTTTGTTTCCTTTGTGCTTCTACATACTTTGTTCTTCTGCATTAACAAAGATGATTCTGAGAAGGGAATCATGGGCTTCCCCAGACTGCCGAAGTGGCCCATTACACACAGACAAGGGCTAAGGACTCTTGCTCTGAAGGTCTCTGTCTGTCTGTCTGTCACACACACCCCCCCCAACCCCATAGAGCGAGGGAGCATGGTGGAGTGAAGGGGCCACTGGCCTTGGGAGTCAGGAAGACATCGGTTCACATCCCACCCTCAGACACTTAGTAGGTGTGCATGGTCCAGGCAAGTCTTTTAACTTGCCTGTGTTTCAGTCTGCTCTTCTGTAAGGTGAAAGGGTTGGACTGAGAGGCTCCCAAGATCCCTTCCAGCCTAGCTCTATGAGGGGAAGAGCTGAGAGAGGAAGCTTTTGGTGCCCCCAAGACCACACGGCTGTAAGGTGCACAGGAAGTACCAGCCCATGTTGGTAGAGGGAGTGTCCTGACCTGGAAGTTCCCTATACAAATGAATCCCAAGACTCAACCCTATTCCTATATGCACACATATGTATTTTTGAATAAATAATCACTTCTCAAGACTCTGCAACATGTATAATTTGTTGCATTCAATTCTCAATAAACCTATATAACTTTGGTCCTCTGCCCATCTCGACTGCATTACTCACTGTACTTTAGGGTTGCTTACTATACCTAATTTGAGCCATAAAGAAGAAAAAGGAAGTGAAAGAAAGCCCTTGAATAGGGAGCATTCTGGCCTTTTTAAATGACTATATAAATTTATTTGGTTTATATCTGTACAAGATCACCCTTTCAATTTACCACTCAGAACAGTCAACATCTAATCAAATTTCTATTTGTCGAGTATCCCTAGCAAATTTATTTTTAGGATCTCCCTAACAAAATTATTCCCAGAATTACATCTTTTAAAAGGAGTGGCTACTCTGATTTGGGGTTCTGGAATTATAATTAATTCACTTGCTGTGTGAACAAGAGTAAACACTTTAATTTCT
Organism: Phascolarctos cinereus; assembly: GCF_003287225.1. NCBI lineage: Eukaryota > Metazoa > Chordata > Mammalia > Diprotodontia > Phascolarctidae > Phascolarctos > Phascolarctos cinereus. The sequence goes on along the minus strand of NW_027555958.1, from coordinate 477,715,922 downwards.
AGTGCCTTGGTTTTTTCATCTGCAAAACAGGAATTTAAAATACCTGCTCAGATTTAAATAAAAGATATGAAAGCATTTTGATAAATTTAAGAATCTTGGAGAAATGTAAGCTGGTATTTTTTACTGCATTTGAACTAGAATTATGTACATACCAATAGTTCTGACCCAACTGTATTGTTAGTGATAAAGAATAATCTAAATGTTTAAAATAAAATCCTTTTTCTCTTCTTCCCAGGCACAGCTGAGCTTGGGAAGGCGGCCAATTGTTTCCAATTGGTTAGACTACATTCCTTCAGCAAGATACAAAGATCCATGTGAACTCTTACATCTTTGTAGACTAACGATCAGAGCTCAGCTTCTTGCCAACAATATGCTCCCCGATGGAATATTTTCACTTCTAATTCCTGTTCGTCTACAGAACTACCTGAATTTAGAAAGCTAATACACTTCTTTATCCCTAATTCCTTAAGGATGATCACCCTTTGTGTGGTTCAGAAGTTAATAAACTACTGTATTAACTTCATATTTTTACTTCAATGAATATTTTGTTTGATAATTCACATATTTTCTTTAAGTGTTTTGAACACAGAAGGTGCTTAATAAATGCCTGTTGAATGAATGAAATAATGGAGTGTCAGTATCAGATACTTTTTGTCAGAAGATCTGAGCCCAGATTCCACTCTGATGTTTGCTTCCTGTGGGTGTTACCTACAGTGAGTCACTGACCTCCCCAGGGGCTCTGTCCTCCTCTGTCCACTGATAGTGGTGGACTGGACAGACTCTTAGGTCCATGCCAACTCTAGAGCTATGCCAGAGTCCATAGCACCAACAGGGTGCGAACCCCTGCTCTGAAGGTATGCTTCTGTCTGTCTGTCTCTCTGTATCTCTCTCTTTTTCTCTCTTCTCTATCTCTGTCTCTCTTTTTCTCTCTCTGTCTCTTTCTCTTTTTCTCTGTCTCTTTCTCTGTCTCTCTGTGTCTCTCTCTTTCTCTCTCTATCTCTATCTCTCTTTTTCTCTCTCTGTCCCTGTCTCTCTTTCTCTCTCCTGCCCTCTCAGTCAACAATTATTCAATAAAGATTTCTGTGCCAGGCATGTCCCTGCCTTCTAGGAGCTCACAGTCTAACGAGGGGAATAACAAGCAAACATACACGAGACCAAGCCACAGACAGAATGAATCTGTAACAAATTAAATGAAGGAACGCACCAGGTGTGAAAAGACCAGGCAGATAGGAGGGGGCTGGGTTAGGAGGGCTTTAAAAGCCAGACAGAACATTCTGTATTTGAACCTAGAGAAGTCGGGGGTCACTGCAGCTTACTGAGCAAGGAGGGTGACAGGATCAAACCTGCCCTTTAGGAAAATCACTGGATGGACTGGAGCAGGGAGAGACTGAGGCAGGCGACCCCCCAGCAGCTACTGCAGTGGTCCAGGTGGGAGGGCATGATGGTCTGTAACAGGGTGGGTGGCAGTGTCAGAGGAGAGGAGGAGTACAGGACGAGAGATGTTGGAAAGGCTTTGGCACCATATTGGATTGGGGGAGGGTGGGGAGAGAAGAGAAATATTGGGTTGAGAGACTGAGGGACAAGAGGGTGGTGTCGGCCTCTGTAGAAACTGGCAAATTTGGAAAGAGAGGGGGCTTCCCAGGGAAGATCATGAGTTCTAATTTGATCAGGATGAATTTAATATGGCCACTTAACATCAGTCAGATGTCTGAAAGGGAGATGAAAACGTGAGACTGGAGGTCAGCAGAGAACTTGGGGCAGGAGAGGGAGACTGGAGAATCATCATCATCGAGACGGTAACAGAAGCTGACGAGATCACGTAGGGAAGTTGTACGGATGACCCCAGGATAGGGGGGGCTCCCATGGTCAGGAACCATGATCTGGAGGAGGGTCCAGAAAAGGAGGTCAAGAAGGGTCACAGAGTGAGGAGAACGAGGGGGGAGGAAGAGAGGATCAAAAAGGAGACGGTGACTGACAGTGCCCAAGGCTGCAGAGAGGTCAAGGAGAATGAGGACTGAGGAGAAGTCCTTGCACTGGGCAACTAAGACCCTTAGCAACTCTGGGGAAAGTGGTTTTGGTAGAGTGAGGTGGTCAGAAGCCTGATCGTAAGGACTTTCTCTCTCTCTCTCTCTCTCTCTCTCTCTCTCTCTCTCTCTCTCTCTCTCTCTCTCTCTCTCTCTTCCTCTCTCTCTCTTCCTCTCTCCCTCTCTCTCTCTCTCCCTCTCTCTCCCTCTCTCTCTCTTCCTCTCTCTCTCTTCCTCTCTCTCTCTTTCTCTCTCCCTCTCCCTCTCTCTCCCTCTCTCTCTCCCTCTCTCTCTCTCTCTCTCTCTCCTCCTCTCTCTCTCTCTCTCTCTCTCTCTCTCTCTCTCTCCCTCTCTCTCTCCCTCTCCCTCTCCCTCTCCCTCTCCCTCTCCCTCTCCCTCTCCCTCTCCCTCCCTCTCCCTCCTCCCTCTCCCTCCCTCTCTCTCTCCTCTCTCTCTCTCTCTCTCCTCTCTCTCTTCTCTCTCTCTCTCTCTCTCTGCCTCTGTCTCTTTCTCTATTTCCATCTCTGTCACACACACATACACACAGGCACAGTGAGGTCACACGGTGTTGTGGAGGGGGCACTGGGTCTCTTTGAGACAGACAACTGAACAAGTCATTGAATCACTTAGGCTTTCTTTTCTCATCTGTAAAACGGGGATAATACTATTTTCACTACCAACCCTGAAGGGTTGAGGAACACACATCTTAAACCTAAAAATGTAAACCTTAAAAATATATAAATATAAATTATTATCCTTATTACTATTAGTTTCTGACAGCAGAATCTAAGGATCCAAATTATATCACAATGGAAAATTATGCATCTTCCCATACTTCAACTATAAATTACCTTTTTATCATCATGTTTAATTATAAATTATGATTTATAAAGAGATTAAATTATACCAATGAATTTTTATTAAAGTCTTGGTTTCTTCACTTGTAAAATGGGATGTCAGCCTCAGTGATCTCTAGGCTCCCTCCCAGCTCCAAAAATGTTTGACTGGCCTCACAATTCATATCAGAAGAATCAAATGGATGAAGAGGCATGTTGCCTGGATTGTAACTTCCAGTTGGAAGGACACTCCATCGAATTTATCCAAATATAATTTTACCTTAGAAGAAGGAAAAAAATGAAAGAGCAGAACAGAGAAATTAAAACCCCTTATATCTAAAGAAGAGAACCACTGTCCTCAAAATCAAAAATCTGAGGCCAGGGATTCCATTTGTGTGCCATGGACCCCCCGTGGGAACACGCAGAAGCCTATGGAACCCCTCAGAAAACTGTATTCAAATGTATAGAACTGAACCTATGGGGCTACAAGGGAAATGCAATTATCAAACTATTTTAAGTTTGTGGACTCTTGGTTAAGACCCCTGATATGGGGTTTTCTTCACCATCTTCAAAGGGTCATCTAGTCCCACTTGAAAATGTCTAGTAATAAAATTATAATATTACAACTATTCTACAGCATATTAAGGTTCAGGGTAATTTAATATATTGTTGCATTTAATAATAACAACCCTGTGAGATCGGTACTACTGTTTCCTCATCTGTAAAATGGGGATAATAATAGCACCTTCCTGAGAAGACCAATTCAGATAACAGATGTAAAGTGCTCCACAAAACTTAAAATGCTACATAAGGTCGGCTATTCTCATCCCTATTATGTTACAGGTGATGAAAGAGACTTAAAAGAGGCTAAGTCATTCATCGAGGGTCAGTTGTCCAACAGAGAGAAGCGGGATTCAAACCTGCGTCTCCAAAGTCAGCTTCCTCTCCACTACCAACGTCTGTGACAACCACAGCCTTCCAAAGTAGCCGTTCCCACCCGGGGGTTGGCCCGCAACTGTCAGGTTTTCCTTATATTAAGTCAAGATCTGCCCCTCTGTGACCTCTCTCCTTTGCTCCTCATCCCTTCCACGTGACGAGCTTCACAGAGCTGAAGACTGCTGTTGCTGTCCTGGCTCCCCCCGCTCCTAACCATCTATTGACCCGGTAAGCAGCCTCAGTGCCTTCTGCCACGCCTTGTATGGCAAACTATGGAGCATTTGCTTTTTGTCCTCATTGAAATGTCAATGTTCGCTCACGTTGCCAAGGATTTGCAGGGTCCTAGGTCTTAGAAGGAGAAGACGTCTGGCCCAGGCTCATCAGTTTACAGTCACTCATTAAGCATTTCTGAAGCCCTGACTGTGCGTCAGGCCCCACACCTTGGCACAGAGCTCTGCTCTGTGGTCTGCAGCTGGCTCCCAAGTTACACTTTAAGGGTTGTAGTTGAGACACTGGCAAAGGCCCCACATCAGGACTTGGGTTGTTCTGCTGACTGTCTAGGAAAGTGAGAGAGAAGCCCTTCATGATGCAGATCACCTTAAGAGTGTTGGGGTCACATTTACCAGCACGGCGCACCAGTGGATACAAAGGCACAAGCCCAAGTCTCTGCCCTGAGAAAGCTTCCGTTCGCATGGGCACTTGGGAGGTCAAAGAGCCAAGGCTCACACAGGTCACACGGTGAACTCTCTCCAGGATCTTAAGCCAGGTCCTTGACTTCCACTCCCCCTTCCCCTTTCTGCTCCCAGGATCCCATGGATGCTACCCATGAGTCATTCAGTCCAAGCCACCCTCACTCCACCCAGAGTACAGCTATGATACATAAAAGAATAGTGTGTAGGGCATAGTGGCCACGCAGCCTCTGCTGGGAGATGGTCCAAAGCAGCCCACTCCACTCTACCCACCTGGAGACGGCTTTCATCATTAGGAAAACTTTCCCTGACCTTCATCTAAAATGTGCTTCTTTTGCCATGTCTACCCCTGAGTCCCGCTCTGTCCTCTGAGGCCAAACAGAAGAAACCCAATGTCTCTTTGTTTTCGATACTGTTTAACAAGTGTTTCTAATACATTTCCTCATGGACGTAAGAGAAGGAAGGAGAAGCCGAATGTGCCGTAAGCAGGTGTCATGGAGGTCACAGAAATCTCAGCAGGTCCCTTCTCTTTGCCTGGGAAATACTTTTCCCCACAAAAGGCCATGCAGGATCCATTCTCAACCCCTGTAGTGTCTCTTTGTCCCATGTGATTGAGGCCTGGATCCCTGTCTTGATTCAAAATGCAGGGTGGGGGGAAAAGCAGCCCACCGCTCTAAAACCTGAGAATTACACACATCTACACAGTTACACCCTGGCTAGGTCTGGGAAGTTCCTTTCAATCCCGTCCACTCTATTTCATATCAGTTCCACAAGCAGTGCACACCACATACAGGCATGTGTCAGTGCGGTTCTAAACCACCACAACAGAGTATCACAATAAAGCACGTCACCCAAACTTCCTAGTTTCCCAGTGCACATAAAAGTTATGTCTACACTATACTGTAATCTATTAATTGTGCAATAGCATTCTGTCTAAAAAAACAATGCATATACCTTAATTAAAATATTGAAAAAAACCCAATGCTAACCATCATCTGAACCTTCAGCGAGTGATAATCTTTTTGCTGGTGGAGTCTCACTCAGTGTTGATGGCTGCTGACTGATCAGGGTGCTGGTTGCTGACAGCTGGGGTGATTGTGGAAACTTCTTAAAATAAGACATCATTGAAGTTTGCCACATAGATTGACTTCCTTTCACTTGAACACTCAGAGACCCCTGTAGGGTTATTAATTTACCTAATTTCAATACTGAGGCAGCCAGGTGGGGCAGTGGATAGAGCACTAGGCTTGGAGTCAGGAAGACATCTTCCTGAGTTCAAATCTGACCTTAGACACTTACAAACCCTGTTTGCCTCAGTTTCCTCATCTGTAAAATGAGCTGGAAAAGGAAATCGCAAACCACTCCAGTATCTTGGCCAAGAAAACCCCAAAAGGGGTCATGAAGAATCAGACATGACTGAAAATGAATGAGTAACAACAATTTCAATATTGCCGTGTCTCAGGGAATAGGGGAGTTCAAGGAGAGGGAGAGAACACATGCACCATTTATCAGTTACATTTGCCCTCTGGTGCCCAAAACAATGACAATAGTAGTGTCAAAGATCACTGGTTACAAATCACCATAAAGGATGCAATAATACTGAAAAAGTGTGAAGTATCATGAGAATGACCAACACAAAACACACAGACAGCTGTGAGCACGTGCCTTTGGGAAAATGGCGCCCACAGACCCTCAACTGTAAAATGACTGAACAAACAAATGTACAAAGGCACTATCTGCAAAGCACAATAAGAGGATGTAAGCCTGCACTCACTGAAACCAGCTGGTGGGGGCCACTGACCCTCATGGGTCGGCAGGGAGAGGGGAGAGGAGCATCTCCTGCTGAAGGCCTGGACAGCTTCTCTGGGACCGCCCGGACCCACGGCTGGAGAAGGGCGCCACCTGGTGCACAAATTGGGCTAAATGCCTTTGCTGGCTAAGCGTCGGCCTGCAGAAAACGGAAATAAGTCAGATGTAGATGAGCTTATTTCATGATACCGCTGCCGTTAACACGAATTCACACTCCAATCAGCTCTACCAAGACTTCAAGGCCCATCTCAAGTCTCACCTCTAAGGAGCTCTCAGTCAGCACTTTGGCACACAAGCACGTGTGGTTTTCTATTGTTCCTTTTTTTATTTATGTGGCTCTTAAATAGCCATCAGAACTCACCTACCAACCAACAATGCTCCCAAATGGCTATCTTCACTGCCAGCTCCTGAGCCTCTGGAGAACTACTGAATTTAGAAATCTAATACAGTTATTTTTCCCTAATTCTTTTTTAAATGATTTTTTAGTATTCCTTTCTTTTAAATTTCGTGTTCCAGATTTGCTTCCTCCTTCATACCCTTCCCCCGCCCACTAAGAAGGCAAACAATATGACATCAATTATACATGTGAAATCATCCAAAACATAGTCAATATTAGCCACATAGGAAGAAAGAAAGAAAGAAAGAAAGAAAGAAAGAAAGAAAGAAAGAAAGAAAGAAAGAAAGAAAGAAAGAAAGAAAGAAAGAAAGAAAGAAAGACTCTTGCTTCACTTTGCACTCAGAGCTCATCAGTTCTCTCTCTGGAGGTGGGCAGCATTTTTTCATCGTGAGTCCTTTGGAATTGTCTTGGATCATTGTATTGATCAGAGCAGCCAAGTCTTTCACAGCTGGTCTTCATGACAACATTGGTCTCCTGGTTCTTTCTACTTCCCTTTGCCTTAGCTCGTGTAGGTCTCGCCATGTTTTTCTTTCTGAGATCCCCTCATCATTTCTTATAGCACAACAGTATTCCATTGCAATCATATGCCAATCAACCACTCCCCAACTGAGGGGCATCCCCTTAATTTCCAATTCTTTGTCACCACAAAAAGAGCTGCTACAAAGATGTAGTTCGGTTCACTGTGACACCAATGGTTCATTAACATACCTATTTTCCCTCACCCTCTCCAGAATTTGTCATTTGTCACATGTGAGGTGGTACCTTAGGGTTGTTTTAATTTGCCTTTCTCTAAAAAGTAGTGATTTAGAGCATTTTTTCATCTGACTATAAATAATTTTTATTTCTTTTTCCAAAAACTGCTTGTTCATATCCTTTGACCATCAATTGGGGAATGGCTTTTTTTTTTATAAATTTAACTCACTTCCCTATATGTTTAAAAAAAGAGGCCATAATCAGAAAAAAAAAAACCTTTCTGTAAAACTTTTGATGTTACTTCATTGTCTGTGGTACCTTTTGCCAGTTAATATTGCTTCTGCTTTGTCTGAGATGGATGGTCTCCCATGCCCTCCTCACTTCATTTCATTTATTTATTTATTTACTTTTGCTTCTTTGGTGAGACAGTCAAGGTTAAGTGACTTGGCCGGGTCACACAGCTCAGAAGTGTCAAGTGTCTGAGGACGGATTTGAACTCAGGTCCTCCTGACTCCCAGGCCAGAGCCCTCCTCACTTCAGCTGAAGCACAGCACGCGGCCCCAGCCCTTCATTTCAACTCTGGTCAAGTTCTTTGTTGTGGTTTGCTCATTTTCCCGGACTATTTCTTCACTTTGAACATCATGTCGAGGTTGGGCTCTGCTCACCTGGGGATGAAGCTCCAGGCTTCATGTGCTGCTGTCTTCAGAACTAGTTCTGGGGTCTGCAAGTTTTTAAGGTGGTGTGATCCTGGGACGATCACCGCTCTCCTGGTCTGCGCTCTGCAGCCCCAAGTGCCAGTGCTCCTCCTGGCCTGCAACTGTGATCCAGAGCTGCTTTGGGTAGCACCAGCTGCGCCTAGAGGCGGTGAAGGGCCACTGCAATCTCTTGTCCCACCCCCTTGCCATCTCTGGGCTGAGAGCTCCTGCCGCAGTTGCAGCCACCTCCCAGCCCACCGCTAGGGCTGCCACCATGCGCCGGCTTACAGGGCCCCATCCCAACGTCTCCTGGGGACCTCTTCAGTTGTCTCAGGATGGAAAAGTGTCTTCCTGTGGCAGCTGTTTGAAGGGGAATGTGCAGAGGCCAGCTGACTCCCTGCCTATACGCCTCCACCTAGGCTCCTCTCCCATCCCCAATTCTTTAATGATGACTGTCCTTTATATGCCTACAAGGTAATAAACTACTGCATTAACTTCATCTAAAGGTGCATTTCAATGAACATTTTAGGCACGGCATTCTAAATGAGCCCCCTCTTCACCCATAACGTTACACACACATTACCTTAACAGCGCTTGGGCCACAGAAGGCAGCTAATAAAGGGCTGGTGACTGAATCACATAATAGATTAGATTAGGCTCACTCTACCTTTATGCCACCGATGCCATGGAGAGAGCGCTTGCTGGGGGTGGATGACGGCCTCTGATGCTCCCTACCCCAGTGACCTCCTCCATCACTGAGCCATCCGGGGGCTCGGTCTCCTTCCCTGTAAATAGTGGGGTTGGGAAGCACAACCTCTGAGGATCCCCTTCTGCTCAAGATGTTTCTCCTTCTGGATCATACATTTCTGGATTGTAGGAAGTTCACCGTCTGCCTCATCGGGAAGAGCACAGTACTAGCAGAGCCAAGTTTAGCCATTTGATGGATGCTGGACAAGCACTGACCACCCTGGTGGACTCTTCTCCTCTACCCTACACCTGTCTGCTCTCTGCCAGTGACTCCCAAAACCTGGCTTGGGTAGGTGTCCGGGCTTCCCTCCCTGCCAGGATGAGTGGTAGGCAGCTAGCTTGAGCTCCTTCCTCTTCCACGCCAGAGGACAGCAGGGCAGACTCGGCAGTTCAGGGGATCTGGCAGCCTCAGTCACCTAACTGCAAATCGATGCCCTGAAAGTATTTGTGAGGAGATCTTAATATAAAAGGGGATAAGCATGGTGATGCTGTCCTGGAGTCAGTATAAACCGTGTTCTTGGGGCTGGTTCATATGGCCCTGAGTAAACAGATCTACCCAGAGAGATCGTTTGGTGACATTTAGAAGTTCGCCAGACATCGTTCATGGTAATTTAATTATTTTATTGATAAGGCCAGCAGGTTATTAGTGAAAGGATGGTCTCTTAGACCAAAGACCCTCCTGGCGGTGGGGTCACAGTTTATATACCTTCGAAGAGGAGGAATTCCTGAGGGATGCCGAATCACCTCTGATTGGTTAATCAAAAGGTTAACTCAAATAGCTCAAATCCTGGTCAAAGAGACATCAATTTATGTCACCTGTCTTGATAAAAGAGAGAATCAACATTTTCTCAGGCCTGTCTGAGCAAACACAAAGAGCAGGAATACACTCATTAGCCCAAACTTAGAATTTCTTTTACTATCTGATTAGATCTTGGCCTGGGTGAATCTCTGAGAGAAATTTCCCACTTTAGTTGGTTTCTGGATGAGGAAGAAGAAAAGGGAAAAAACCTTGGTCCTAATCCAATAATTGGTTATTAAATAGAGAGAGAAATATTCATTTTCCACAGGATTCAGACTGCTTCCTTGCTTTCTCCACCCCCTTCAGAATTGGGAGATACACCTGGAATATGGCAGAAATGGCAGTAAGGAATAGCAACTGGGCCCAAACCAAAGATCCCAATTTGGAATGCTTTACCAAGAGAGCACAAGGCGGATACTCCACCCAGCTGGAAAGGCTCTGAGCATGGGCTCAAAGATGGACTGTGGCTAGCTAAGACTGGAGAGGTTAACTAGCAAAGATGAATTTTCATGGCCATGATAACTCACAACATCCACTAACAAAGGTGCTGAGGGAACATGAATTGCATATCTGCAGGATGGACCAACGCTGCTGAAATTATAGACCTTTTAAAATAGTTCTGATTTACAGAACAACAAAGCTACTGTTATAATAACTATACATTATAGATGCTATGGTGAATGAAAACTGTAACTGTTAATACCAAATTCAATTCAGTTCAGGGGACATTTATTAAGCCTAGTATGCAAAAGTCACTCAGCAACACAAAGACAAAAAATGGTCTAGCCTCTGCCCTCAAGGAAGCCCACACTGGATGGGGAACAGGGGGTGGAGACATGACCTCCACATACACAAATACAACAGGAGGCCAAGGAATCTCTGTGGTTTAGTTTTTAATCCAGGCTTGCCGATATTATTTTCGTAACTGTCCTTTGCTGATTTTGGGTACATTCAGGCTATAAATGAATCGGTCTTTAATCATCTGAGGGGTCAATAGAAAACACAATTTGTGTTTCAGTAACAGTTAAGTAGTAATGCTAATCTCAAATAAAAACAAAACCAATCAGTTGGCTGCAGGTGTTCTGTTTGTTTTTGCATTAGGAGACTGGACCTTCACAACATATACACTGTAAAAGGTCTGGCCGGATCTGACCTTTGTGTCAATCCCAAAGGAAAGCTGAGGCATTGATACTTACCACACTGAATTCTCCCACTGTCTGCACTCATCCATCTTCCTTCCTTAACTCTTCCTTGTTCTTTCCTTATTGTCCTTTTGCCGATCAAAAAAGCCACCATATTGATTTTTTTTTTAAAGACCATTGACTGCTAGAAATTTGTCACAGGACCAAATTCTTTTTTGTGGATAACTGCTTTAGAAATTTCTATACAAAGAACATTTAATAGCAAAGGCAATGAATTAAAACAAAGACAGACTTTATTAAATAATGTCAAATTCCAGAATTGTCTAATATACTCACTTTCCAAAATGTGTCATTGGGGAAATAAAATTAAGTAGCAGGACTATCCATTTTAAAATATACTAAATCCTGAAATTAAACTACAGTTATAAAAAAATCATATTTCACCTGACTAAAAAGTTATTTCTTCATGTACCTAGCTGGTAATATTTGCTTAAAATTATAAGAAAGAACAGCATTTAATAAAGTAAACAACAAACACAATGTTAAAATTGTTTTAAAAGTTTACATTTCTAACTGAACTGACTGAATCCAAACTCCACGTGAAATTGGTGTCACAGTCAAAGGACCACACTTGAGGACCTGGAGGGCCACTTGTGACCTCGAGGCCACAGGCCAGATCTCTCTTAGGACTTTGTATCTCTGGTCCACAGACATGTATCTAGCAAAGCGCTGAGTTTAACAGATCAGCTTCTCTCCATTAAGCGGGTCAACTACAACTCTTCCATTTTTCTTTGTCTATTTCCCTTTGGCATTCACTCACTAATGGTCTCTGTAATCCACCTAACCAAAACTTCTGTATCTGAAAGTAAGAGGGTAACAAAATAATATTGGCCTTCAGGAAGACAGAATGGGTCACTTCAACGATTCCCCACCCAGAAACGGAAACGGTACCTTTTCTGTGTGTGTGTGTGTGTGTGTGTGTGTGTGTGTGTGTGTGAGAGAGAGAGAGAGAGAGAGAGAGGAGAGAGAGAGAGAGAGAGAGAGAGAGACAAGAGAGAGAGACAGAGACAGAGAAAGACAGAGAGACAAACAGACACAGACAGAGAGAAAGAGGAGGCAGAGACACAGTCAGAGAGACAGAGGAGGCAGAGAGAGGACACAGACTGAAGGCTGTAAGGAACTTCAAGAGGAGTGCTCAGAGATCTCAACACTATCCTGAAGAGCTTCAGGAGAGCTCATGCTGAGGGGGCTTCCTGAACATCTCAAGCACTGGTAAGGAATTCCTGGATAAGCCCCTAGGGAGGGGTCCCCTTTCAGAACAGAACAGGGCTTCCCTACTTATGAGGATAAGACAGACTTGTGCGACCTCCCCTGGGGCTGCTTAGTGATGACAACTGCATGCGTGCGTGTGTGTGCACAGACACATTGGTTGGTTTGCTTTATGGGCCTGCTGCCCCCAGAATCTGGAGGCCCTCACTCCATGTGCGGCTTCAGAGCCCCTAAGCAGGGACATCTCACAGCCGCCCTTGGGCTTGGTTTCCTCATCTGAGAAAGGAGAACAATTGTAAAAGGCTGTGCAAACCTCAAAGCTCTAGATAAATGCCCGCTGTTATTGTTATTACTCTACTAAATGTGGGGCTGGACCTTTGATTTCCCCAGTACGATGAATTCCCAGCAAAGGAATTCCTTCTACCAATACAGGTCAGCACCTGCCCTCTGACTTGGAGTCTTGGAAATTTGCCCGGGACTCCAAGAAAAGAAGCGACTTGCCCAAGGTCATACAGCCAGGATGTGTCAGAGGCCCGGCTTAAAGTCATTTCTCCCCGACCCAGAGGCCAAGTTTCTGTTCACCACATCACATGGCCTCTCAGTAGCCATGACTGTAATAATGATGGTAAACACTTACAGACAGGGTAAAGACCTAAAATGAAAGTTTTCAAATAAAATAAAAATTGTATACATGGCTGAGTTACTAAAAGTGATTTTTTTCCCCCAAATGTAATAATAATAGCTAACATTTGTATAGGGCTTACTACATGCCAGGCACTGTGCTAAGCATTTTACAAGAACCATTCGAGCCTAACAACAACTCTCAGATATTGGTGCTATTATTATCCCCATTTTACAGATGAGGAAACAGAGGCAAATAGAGGTCAAGTGACCTGCCCAGGGTCACACAGCCAGTGAGTATCTGAGGCTGGATTTGAACTCAGATCTTTATGACTCCAGGCCTGGCGCTCTATCCCTTGCGCCACCTACTCACCTAACATATGTAAAACTCATTCTATTAAAAACATAAATTTATCCCAGATTATACTGTAGATTACAAAAGAAAAATACAAAAATTTGATACAGATCATCATTTGATGTTGCTCTGGAAAAAATAAATTTGAGTCCCCTTCATCTAGATGTAGGTGGCTTGGGGAACGTCACTTATCTCTCCTCAGGCTCTTCTGATCCTCGTCCAGCCACAGACAAAGCTGCTCCAAACTTGGTCTTGAGGCCTCTCAAGTAAAGGCGCAAGTTCTTCGCATCCAGCTGGGAATTCCTGGCCGTCTGAAGGAGCCTGGTGGCCAGCTGGTACACGGCCCTCTGTCTGGAGGCTTCAGCAGGGCTGCTCTGGCTTTGCTGTTCCTGAAAAATATGCTTAATGGTCATAAGGTGCATGGTAGGAGCTTCATTCAGTCAAGCAGGGTCGGGCAGTATTCTGGCTATCCCACTTCTGGGGTTCGCAGAGCTCAGGAGGCTGCTTGGTCCAGCCTCTGGTTTCCAAACAACTCAACACCTAAACAAGTAGCAATCTTTATCACACCTAGAAACAGAATTTATGTTGAGCTCTTACTACTTTATGACAATTTATTAATTTTTTGTGCAACATTCTTTAACCAAACTCTGCCTAAAAAAATAGCAGCTCACCCCTCTTAGTTTAATTTCAGGAAGGAATGGGAAACCCATCAGCCATGTGCATAGTGAGACCGTACAGGGACCCCACAGTATTTGCATTAGCCACCAATACCCAGAAACAGAGTCGATGCCCATCTATTGGGGAACATCCATGGGACGGACAGTAAGGAACAACAGAGTGAAGCCAGCAGACCAGAGGACAGCATACACTACAACTAAATGGAAGGACAACAGTGACGAAGTAACTGGACTGGAATGCTGTGAAATTATATACTGAGCCTGGCCTGATGAGAGGCAGGGAACCACAGGTGAGGAATGCTGCATACAATGCCAGACTTATTCCTTGAACTGGCTGGATCTGCTGGACCTTTTTCATTTTTTTGTTATGTGGGATGGCTGCATTGGGAAATCATGGGCAGCGAGCTAGCGCAGTAGACAGGGTGCCAGGCCTGGAGTCAGGAAGACTTCTCTGAGTTCAAATCTGGCCTCAGATAAGGCCCAGCCATGTGACCCTGGGTAAGTCACTTTACCCTGTTTCCTCAGTTTCCTCATCTGTAAAATGAGCTGGAAAAGGAAATGGCAAACCACTCCAGCATCTGTGTCAAGATGGCATCATGAACAGTCAGACACAACTACAAAATCACTGAACAATAAAGAGATTTACAAAAATATATAAAAAGGATGTTTTTCACACTAAAGTTTTCTTGCTTTGGGAAATACAGTTATTTTTCATTAAAATATTATTTATATTCATATGAAATGGTTTATTAATTTAAATGAAACAATACTGTAAAACTGTATGATTTTTCATTTTTAATACAGCAAATATCAGTGGAGCTAACCTCCATAAGCAAAAGCTCTCTGAGGTTCTCAAATTTTAGGAGTGCCCAGGGGTCCTGCAGGAACAGCCTTATACTGGTCCTTTTCTGCTCCCTTCCCTTCCTCCTCTCCTTGCAGTCTTCCTTCTATGTTTCGGGTACACACTGCTTGAATTCCATCCTGTGGCGGGGGATGCAAACACGGAGCGCTGACAAGCCCTGTTCTTTAGCAGAAGACTGGGAGCTCCCCAGAATCTGCTACACTCTGCCAATCCATCACTCCCTACATCTGCTACAGAGAATTGAGCATCACTCCACGAGGATGATGATTCAGGATCCAGAGTTCTGGAGCAGAGACGGGTGGCCCTGCATCTCCCTTCTGGTTCGAGCTGGGTTCCCTGCGGTGCCAAAGGGCTCCTTCCGTCTATATATGGGACGAGGTGGGGACAAGGCTCTTTCTAACTTCCTACCCTTGAGCTTGTCTGATCCTAATTCTTCCAACTTTCTTCCTTCCACTCGGGCAACATTTAGAATGAATCAGCCCAGCTCAACGAGTGTCTCTTCAGGATCTACAATGTACAGGCGCCAAGGGTTGGCTGGCCAGGAAAAGAGAGATGAGGCCAGGTGACAAACATCCCACCGCCTAGCTCAGACGCTTACTCTTTCCCACTGGTAACTATGACTGAATTCAGTTTCTGCACATGGTTCTTCTATCCATAGAGAGCAGCTTCTTCTTCAAACAGAAGGCTCACACTTCACCTTCTTCCTACAGAGAAATTCTAGATGAGCAAATCTCTTTAAAATAAAGTTAAATGCTTTTAAAAAAACCCTGTAGTGTCAAGTCTGAATTTTAATATAGATGTTTAACCAAATGATTCTAACGCACCTAATTTCATATTAATTTATTTTCAAATAACCCATGACCCAGTCAGAAGCTATGCTGTTCTGAAGAGAAAACATTTCATGAGACTTTAAGGGACAAAATCATTCTTTTTGCTAAAAAGTACACTTACCGTAATCTGCCTAGTGATCTCAGCTCTGATCTCTTTTGCATCAGAAATAATTGACTGTGGGAGTGACGATGCTTCAGCAGCTTTGATCCCTGGAAACAAAAAAAACAAGGCCATGCCTTATTTCCAGGACTGGAGATGGTATTCATACTGGTAAATGTTAGCTGATGAAATGGTCTTTTTGTTATTATTTTTTAAGAACTAGATCCATGCTTTGCATGGTATAGTAGACAAATGTCTGGCCCTAGAGTCTGGAAGCCCTGTTTGAGTCCTGGCTCTGACATGGGGGTTATAGAAGCTGCACCAGGCTCTTCACCTGTGGGGGGGTTCCGAGAAGGCCAGGGGGCATAGACAGAAGTCAGGATAACAAAGGGATGAACTCACAAAGACACTTCCTCTGCCCTCCTAAGGAGCGCCTCAAACAAGATCATCTCTGCCTCTTCCTTCCCATCTCCATGAGACAGGAGAGCTCCATGCCCTTGGCACAGCTAGAAGGAACAGGCTCTGGGGCAGATTTTCTGCTTGGGGACAACCCAAGATGGGCTCTGCCAGGCCTCCTAGTGCCCCTCATTCTCTCTCTCTGTCTCTGTCTTTCCCTCTCTCCACTCCTCTTCCCCTCAATTCTTCTGTCCTTCCTTCTGGCAGCTCAAGTCTGCTGCCAAATAGGTCTACGCAACCTTTTTTGAGTCTCATCTCGTCATCCTTGGTGGCTTGGAGCAAGCACATACAGAAAAGCGTCTTGATTTCAACCGTCAGAGATCTGGGAGCAGTGGGGAGTTTGGGAGGTCAGGCTGACAGAGGAGATTTGGGGGACCCTGCTCCCTTTCCTGCATCTCTGAAAAATCCTAGTAACAAGAGATAGCTAGCTATTTCTATATTGTAAGAGAAAAAATTATTGCTAGCCTTGTCTCAAACCAGGGGTTCTTAACTTGAGGTCCACGGATTCCTCAAGGTTACAGATTGATTTCAGGAGGTCTGTGAACTTAGATGGAAAAAAAATGACAATTTAATTTTCACTAACCTCAACCTCAATATTTGCAGGCAGCAAATATTATTCTCAGAAGAGGTCCTCAGGTCACTGCCAAAGGGGTCCATGAAACACCCAAGTTAAGAACCCCAGTCTTAAACACAGTCCTCCAAATACAAGATCTTTGAATATTTTTTGGTACAAAGATTTCCGACCAGATGCATTTTGAATAAAACGAAGTAACATTTGTACAGGCCGATATACTGGTTTTGCCTGACATTTAAAAATACTCATCAGAGACTGTGGTTTCTCAAATGGGTCATAACCTTAGCTCAAATAATTGGCACTAATAAACCTCAGATTTATAAGTAAATTGGATATTCTCTCTCAACTGTCTAGCGTCACACGTTTGTTACATGACAAATTTGATAGAAAAAACATCAGCTCTCCTCTGAGAACATTCGATCACTCGCTCATGCATTTACTCCCTTTGGAATGACATTATAAAATATTAGAGCACTGTGGAATGTGAATAGGATGCAGATTCAAACTCCTGCTCATGCCATCAAAATGCTGTGCAGGGAATATGAATTTTCAGTTTATAAAGACCATAAGATCTAGGGATCTATGATTTAAGTGCTACAGAGAACTGTCAGGGAAGAAGCTTCCTGAAGCAATGCAGGCCTGGAGCAGCGGTCCCAAACTCAGAGGCACAAATCTGGATACAAGGTTCCCTGCAGGCACATGCTGACTCAGAAAACTGCCTAGGACACTGTCTGCAGTCGGCTGTATTTTTGTTTCTTTTGTTAAACTTCTCTCGATTCCATTTTAATCTGCTTTGGCCCTGGGGAGCATTTCAGGCCCTTGCTGACCCTGAGCCCTGAGAGGTGCTCAATGACTGGCCCAACGCTGTGTTGTGTGTCAGAGGCCAGCCTTTGCACCCAGGCCTCTCTGGCTCTTTGCCCACTGCTCCATGCCCCTTTTCTTCAGGTCTATGCTAAACTGCATTTGTCTGAAACTTTCCAGATGCTTCAAGTGTTTAGGCAACATTATGTAGTTCATTATAGGCTCAAAATTCAATTCAATTCTTTAAATACAAGTTGGGTGTTTTGAAAGACAGACTAGTCCAGAGAAGCATAAATGCTTAGCTTAGGAGGGCAGCATCCATCACACCACAGGCAGTAATTCTATCTTCAGAGCACTGATGTGGACAGAATGATCTGAAATACCGTAATTCTTTTCTTCTGTATGTCCTTTAGAAAGTCTGTAGGTGTATGTGATCGACTCTCGGCTTCTCAGGCCGCTTTTCACGTGCTGTACTTCAAAATGGATATTTTCAACATTGGGAAACAAGATGTCCATTTGGCACAGCTCCAGGAAATGAGTAGCAAACAGCGTGAATGCCTACAGTAGGGACCAGAAACTTCACATTAGGGCCTGTCAGGTAAATGAAGGGATTCCATTCAAGCAAGCTAAGAATCGCATAGTCACTCACAGTAATTCAGCCACACAAGTATGGAGCTGAAGAGTCGTGGTCTGCTTGTTAGAGAGTACTCTGAGAGTTTAACCCTCAAACAAACAACGTTCTCCTGCATGCGTTTGTGTGTGCCCTGTTGTAGGGGCCCTGGGATCTCACTGCGAACTGCCCCGCACAGAACCAACCAATCCGTCAGCATTTCTCAAGGGCCCACTAAGCTCCAGGCTCCTTACCCAGGTGCATCGGTGGCGGTGGCACCCCATCCAGGAGGGTCGCCTGCGCCCCTGAGAAGGGCAGCGAGACTCCAGAGTCACTCCCCAGCCCGGGGTCCTCACTCAGAAGCCATCTCTCCCTCCTCACGCACATACACCCATGCAAACATGCACATCTATATTAAATCTCTGGGGAAAAACACACGTTTCTCAATAACCTAAAAGAAAATGTTTTAGCCCTCATGTATTTCATCTACAAATGCCTTCTAAAATCACACGCCACCTGTCAATGCTGGAAAGCAGGTGCCTCATCATACTTCTGCAGGTCTCCCCATGACTTCTGAAATCTTATTCCTCTCCCTGGATTTCACGACCTGCCCCCCAAAGGCAATGTGTGGGCCAGCTCTAAACGGGAGCTCTTCCAGGAAGCCCGCTGCATTTCAGGAGGGGAGAAGCACTCTCTCCCACCTCCTAATGCCACAGTACTTCCTACCTTTCCTATGCATTTATCGGGTCCTACCTTCTATTACACTTACTCGTGTATTTACCTTTCCAACTGCACCAAGCTCTTTTATCATGTGGAGAGCCAGCTGGTCATCAGTCAAGTAAGACCCACATTCATATCCTTCCTCAAACACAGGTGATCCTGGGATAGTTAATTAACCTCTGCCTCAGTTTCCATAAAATGAGGATAATCAAAATACTTCCCTCTGGGGTTGTTGTGAAACTCAAAAGAGATATTGTGAAGGAGTTTGCTACACAGGTTTTAACTGGTATCACTATTGATAATTATTTTGTGTTTCCTCTCATGTTCTGCACACGTGAGGTTATTGCTGAAGTGAACTATTAAACAACTGCAGAGGAGATGAGAGCTGACAAACAAAAATGTTTCAATTTTCTGATTTTGTAAATTTCCTTTCTAATGAATCCCCTTCTTTAACCATTTAAGGGTAAGACCTAAATAATATCCTCTTTGGGTATATTTGAGCAGACACCACCACTATGATGGGCAGAGGCAGGAAACATCAGGAAGGTTTTAAGAAGTGAGTGATGAGCCATTAAATGGGTTATCACTGGGACTGCTGAGTGGTGAGTCATTTGTTTTTAAATGACAGATGAAATGGCTCACATGAAAGATGGCCGAATAATGATTGTAAGAAAATAATCTGCTAGAAACTGATCCAGGATTGGCATCCCAATACAGACAACTGACATTTCTGGAGATCTCGAAGGCTTGTGAAGTACTTTATATATACTTAGGGAAGGACTGCAGATGTTATTATCCCCAGTTTACAGATGAGAAAACTGAGACTGAGAGATGCAAGTGGCCCACTCAGAGGTAGAACCTGAAACTTCCAGATTCCAAGTCCTATACCCAGTTCATCAGTGAGGTGTGAAGAAAATCAACAACTATGACTCAAATAGGAGACAAAACCACAAATCTAAATAGACTAATGGGAAAACATCTAAGAAAACCTTGGTTACAATGAGATATATATATATACATATATATATATATACATATATATATATGTGTGTGTGTGTGCATATATATATGTGTGTGTGCATACACACACACACACACACACACACACACACACACACAATGATATACTGCCCGAGTAGGCTATCAAAAGAGGTTAAAAGTTTGTAAAACAATAATACTTTCAAAATTTCCCATCTTAAATCCACGGTACCAACTCTAGTAAACCCCACTTGACTAAATGTCCCAAAAACAACAGAAGTAAGTCTAAATCTAGGATGCGATTGTTAACGTAAGGTTCACTATCCAATACCTAAATTATTCATAATCCTTATTTTTTTCTATCCCCATTAGAACTCTCTTATTAACAGCTCTATGAAATGAGAAGCAAAACTCAGGGTTTACAAATATTTTTCAGCCAGCTCCTGAAGTTTCATGTCATCTGAGGAAGCTCTACACACTATTTCACTACCTTGGATTGCTAAGGGACTTCATTTGTGAGTGATGTCCATTAAAGCCAGCTAGATGCTTGTCTAAATGAAAGAAGTTACATCAAAAAGTAACTGGATGAATGTGTAAGAAATACGGCAAAATACCTTCAAGCTCTGCAGATATTCACAGACCGCGTAACAGATGCCAATGCCTTCCTCTGTATTAGTACCTCTGCCAAGCTCATCAATTAGGATGAGTGATCTGTCGTTAGCATTATGGAGTATATATGCTATCTAGGGAAAAATATTTTAATATTACTTGCTTCAGCCTACGAAGCTGTCAGGATGATCAAAAACAAAATTAGGGAAAAAATACAGATGATTAATTCATCTGAAATGAAGCTTTACTGAGAAATCTGCCACACAGAGTAAAAGATTACTTTTCTTTCTTAAATAGGAGGCCAATGATTCCAAAGGTAATTACAATATTAATGGCTGATGGGCATATAAAAATGCACCGCATGTGTGCATCAGACAATACAAAGAACAAGTAGCCAACACTGAAATTACAGTATCTTAGACTGAAGGGAAGAAAACCCAAGCAATATATTTCATTTTAGGCTAATGGGGGTGAAACCCAAGATACTAGTGACCTGTAAATTTCTATCATTAAATATTTGACTTTTCAAATTAATTTTAACACAGTTAAAACTAGCATAACTGCAAAGAAAACTACAGGAAATGTTGTGCCAGTATGGAAGCTTATGGCTAACCCAATCCAATTTAAATCCCCAAACAACAAACCCAGGAGACTTTCTCAAAAGGACACCAAATACAAGTCTTCTTCATGGAGTGATGTGTTCACAGCAAAGTGGCCAACTTCCCTTCAAAAGAATTCCATTCTATTTATGACATCATGAAGCTATAATCTGATATAGCAAACTTCATGAATCATGTATTATTTTCCTATTAAACTAAACTTCTTAAAGGCAGAGATTATCAATCAATGAATCAGCAAGCAGTTATTATGCTTTTCCCATACGCTAGGCACTGTTCTAGGCCCTAGAGATGAAGACAAGATTAAAACCTAAATGAGCTTACATTCTAATGGGGAAAATCATACACAGGCATTTTTTTAAAAGCATGTACAAGGTAACTTTGGGAGGAAAGCTCTAGTAGCTGGGGGAACTACAAAAGCCCTCATCTAGAGAGGGATCTTGAAGAGAAACCAGGGAATTTCCTCAGAGAGAGAAGTAAGAGTATTCCAAGCATGGAAGACAGTCAGTGAAATCAATCACTCATTCTCAATCAATGATTTAATCAATCAAGTGTTCCCTATACGTCGGTCCTATTCTAGGCACTGAGAAAGCACATGCAAAGAATGACACAATCCCTATTCTGAAGGAGCTCAAAGTCTATCATGGAAGAAAACATGTATGTATGTTACTACATATGCATTAAGTATGTTCATGCAGGGTAAACACAGGAAAAGGATCCCAGAGCTTGATCTACTCGAGCCTTGGAGATCCTGGGAATAAAAGCTCAGGCCTTCTGCCCCAGAAGATGGAAGGTGTCAGAGAGAGAGGAAGCATGCTGAAGGGTGTCGAGGTCCTGGGATGGGCCTGCATTAAGCCAGGAATGCCAGGCTCCAAAGCATCAGAGACTGAGGACCCAACCGAGCAGCCACATAGAGCAGTCTACAGGAAGGGGCAGATAACCAAGCCGGGAAGGACTATTCTAGTCCTCTGTTTCTAAAGGAAGAGATTCACTTATTTCCCCCAATCACTGTGGCCGTTAATGAGAGCTTGCTCACTTTCATGATTTTGCAGGTGTTTTCAAAAGAAACTGGTTTCTCTAAGAGTTTCTTCACTATGTGTTTCAACCGGGGTTAAGGGTCAGGAGGTAGGGAAAGGGATTAAAAGCTGCTTGAGTGTGACCATGGGACACAAAGGGAGAGGGGACACCCTCTTTCTAAATCACTGGGGGTTGGGGAGCTTCGCAGCCCAGAACAGGGGTCTGTGAATTTGGTTTTTTAAAAAAATTTATCTAATCATAAACAGTTTCCTTTGCAACACTATGTATTTTATTTTATGCATTTACAATACTATTCTGAGAAGGGGTCCATAGGTTTCAGCACACTGACTGACTGCTCAAGGAGTCTGTCCATGACATAAATATGTTCCAGAACCCCAGCCCAGAACAATGCTAGACACATAGTAGGTGCTTAATAGCTGCATGATTGAGGAGTCCTTCATAGTAATGTTGAAATAATCTTCCTCGTTCCTATATCTGGTTATGCCCTTCCCTGGCTCCAAAGCCTGGTGTTCAAGGTCCTGGTCAGCCTTCAGCCCTGCCCACTTTCTGAAGCCTTGGCTGGCACCTGAGCACCCTAAGAACCCCAGACCTTACACAGAAGGCTATCCTGCCTCTCTCTGATGCACTGAATGTAACATGCAATAGTGTCTGATTTGTGCACTGTAAAGTCGACAAATTCTGGACTGCGTCTCATCCAGATTTTTCATCTTCCCTAGTTCCTAACACAGGCCTCTAAAAACAGCAGGTGCTGAACATTTTTGAATGAATGAATGAACTCACATACCCAGTAGAGAATAAGTCAATCCATGCTGTATAAATGACATTCACCTGAAACACAAGTGAAGCTAAAACATTTGCCATCCAAATGATTTCTGCCTCCCAGGGCTGGCCAAGGAGGCCAGTTTGACCCCCTCTGTCCCTTTCCACTGAGTGGAGAGTTAGCCAGTCCATGAAAGGGAGGTGAAGGATGCGAAAATGCTTAAGAGAAGAGAAAGTTTTGTCATGGCAAATTAAAGCATGATTAAAAGAAGCTTGCTACCAATTCAATATTTTAAAAATCAAGCCTAGTAAGAACAATGTAAAAGGTATAAATAATTACAGAAAGTGTGTTTTGGGGAAACACATTATTTTTATATGTTCCATAAAAAATGGATATGCTTTCTAACTAAATGACCATATTTTCTCTCATACATTGATGTAAAGTTTACTGTGTCACCTAACAGATAAATGAGGAAGTTGTCTTTGACCACCTTCTTCCTCTTAGCATTAGGCATGACCATATTAACCTGTTTCAGAACAAGCACAGTCCATTAGACAATACCAACTGTCTAATAGCTGGATCCAACCCATTCCTGATATTAAAAGAATTTAACTTGGTACCTCTTTCATTTCCTTCATAAACGTTGATGAATTTGTTTCTATATCATCATTCATACTGATTCTAGTGAAAATTTGTTCAGTGATTCTAAATGAAGAATATTCTGCTGGGACAAATGAGCCTACAGAATTAAGAAAAAAGTATTAGGTATATATACACTCATAACAAAAAGAAACTATCTTATAAAAACATTAGTACTAAACTTTTTCTCCTCTCTACTGCACAAGAGTTAACACATATACTTACCGAGACCAAATGTTAAAGGTAGTAGTTACATGAAAAGAAGTGAAAATTAAATGAGAAAAATTTTAAATAGGAAGAAGTTCATTTTAGAAAAGCAATTAAAGTTTCATTCTCAAAAACTCTTAGAAAAATGTTATAGCAAATGTGACTAGAAAACATTGCCGACCACACAGCAGTAGAATGTAAAAAGGAAAAAAAAACCAAGTTTTATCCATAAAACAAAGTGACTGCCTCTGAGGACACGATGCCAACTCCCCCAGACTTTATATCCCTCTATTGAAAGCAGATCTCAATGGCTCAACTTGTAAATCTGCTCTACATAAAGAATGAGACCACAAAATTCACTTTAACCCACTGGAAGATAAAAGCATATTACTATCTGTGTGTAAAAAAAATGGTCAGCATTCAAATTTGTGGGGAAAAAAATTCCATGTTCAAATACAAATGGGCAGTATCAGAGAGAAATAGCAGCCTATTAAATCCTGAAGGAGAACAAGCTTTTCTCCTCATAAATTCTTGGTCCAATCTGGTGAGAGACAACCCAAAGAAAGGCTTAAAAGCAACAATTTTTTAAAAAATATTGCCCTCAAAGGGTCTGCCAGACTTGAGATTTCATCCATATGGGGAACTCCTTTCACTGACAGAAAGCCCCAGTTTGTCAGTAATTTTACAGCGTTCCATCACTGTCTGGGGCCCTGAAAGGTTCAGTGGCCTTGCCCATGGTCACACATCTGGAACCCACTAGAGTCAGGACCAGTTGGTCTTCCCAACTCCAAGGCTGCCTATTCCACGCTGCCTTTTTTTTCTTTTAGAGAATCCAGGAATACTGATTATATAATTGTAGCAGATCTTTCTGAGTGTTAGGAAGGAGCTAAGAAAAATTAAGGTAACTTTTAAAAGAAATACTTGTTTTACATTAAAGATCCTAAGGTTGCCCAACATCAAACAATAAGGGAAAATAAATAAGTATTCTGACAACTGAATACCTGAAGTCACTGCTAAATAAGTAACCACAAAGAGAAGGCACAATCTTTTTATTCTCATGGGAAGGGTACTAAGCTGGGGGTCCAGGGCTCTGGGTTCTAGTTCTGTTCTCCTGCTAGTTAGTCATGGGGCCTAGCAAAGCCAGTTCAACTCTCCTGGATTCCTTCATGTATAAGATGAAGGTGATGGTACCCATCACCCACAGCCTCCTGACCCATCTCTCTCCCTTGCTCCCTTTATACTACATGGGGGCAGATCAGTATCAAACAGGCAGAAATGGAGGCAGAGAGAAGGCGGTGTGGTAGCCCTGCTCACTGGTCTCGCCTCAGGGAATATTCACACAGCCGGGGGTGGGGGGCTGGGGAGGTGGGGGGTGTGTGTGTGGGTGTACTGCTTAGGGCAGCCTCACTCCCTGCCACCACACCCTCCCAGATTTTCCTTGGATGAGGCCTTGAGGTGTTATTTAGGAAGGCAGACTGACAAGGAGGAATTTGACAGGAACAGAGGAATTTTCTAAGCCGAGCCCACCAGGCAGCAAGGATCAGAGACCTCAAGTGAGATCAGTGGAAGGGTCCATCCTATCTCATCTACGCTTTTGCGCCGGCTTTCCCTGGCTGCCCGGCTGTGTTGACGTGAGGTCTTAAACTCCAGTAACGAAAGGTCCTTCTTACAACAAGACAGGTTCCCTAGCAGCTGCAGCCCAGCTTGGCCCAGCTGATGGCCAGAACATGATGGCAGAGACCAGCACAGGAAACACCGCACCCGCACAGCCAGAAGCCGCCCGGCAGGCTGCAGAGATTCCTGGTAGAGCTGGGCCATGACCCTCATCCAGGGGCATTCCCAGAGGACATGTGCGGCACTGTCACTACAGCACCATGAATTGTCTCAGCCAAGTGCATGCCTTAGATGCATGTTTCTTACATGTATGTACCTGTTAGCTACATGTCATACCCATATGTGTGCAGAAAACACCCTTCACATCATCTATTATTCTACGCTGTTTGATTCAATGTCTTTTGCTTTTGTACTAACATATAAATATATTGGTGGGGACCTGTAACCTGTGGATTTAAGTGGGTGCCACTCACTGCTGTCTAGGGGGTCCAAGGGAGGGAACGTCTAAAATCATGGGAGTTTTTCGGTATAGTCACGTTCAAGAGTTTGATGCTGATGTTTAAGAAACGGTCACCTTATCTATAACCTAATAAACGATGCTATCTAATCTTAACAGTCCCTTCTGCTCCTTCCTTCTCTCCTGAATCTGGACCATCTTCTCCTTAGCAGCTATTCCAGACCCTCTCCGCACCAGCCTCCACACCACTGCTCCCCTTCCCCTTCTCGAAAGAGCACTGCACCACTCGCCCTCCTGGGAGGACAGAAACTTTCTGCCGAGCTCTTTCTCCCCCTTCCATATCTCAAAGCCATCTATGCCATTCTCGAGTCTTGAGCCTTGGTTTGACCTCCTACAAGAAAAGCCTTTCCACTCAATGGTCTTCATATTATCACAATCTCTGTGTGTGTGTGTGTGTGTGTGTGTGTGTGTGTATGATCTTCACACTGGCTTTCCTCCTGCCTATAAACACTCGCATGTCTCACTAAGACTCTTCTCTCGACCCACCATCCGTTCCCACTCCTATCCTATATTGCTTCTTCCTTTCCTTGACAAATGACGTGAAAGAGCCATCCATAATCATGACTCTCATTTCCTCATCTCCCATTTACTCCTCAACCCCTTTCAATCTAGTTTCTGACCTAATCACTTGACTGAAATTGTTCTAAGGCTATCAATTATCTGCTTCTTAAAATTATAATTTTAAATCGGCCAAAGTCTGCCTCCTTACTCTTTCATCCCCGCCTCCCCCCAAACCTGTCACAAACATGACCATCAAAGCAAAGCACCTTCCCACGCTCTCCGGGGGCCAAAGACGCCTGTCTTCTCCTCCACTCCGAGTCCTTCACCTCCCGACAGGAGGCAGGGAGCGTGCTTCCTCTTTAGTCCTCTGGAACCTGACCCTGGTCGGTCCTGAAGAGTTCCAAATTCTGTCAAGCTGCTTGTCTTCCCCACGTTGTCCCTGAATAACTGTCCGGCTGCTTCTGCTCATGTAAACCCTCCCCAGATGCTCTGGAAGCATCTCTGCCATCGCTCCTATGGAGCGCTGTTCAGCCTTTCCCCAACTGATGGGCGGCCCTTGAGATTTCCTTTCTCTGCTGCCTCAAAAAGAGCTAGTTTTGTGTGTCCTTAGTTAAAGGCTGTTCTGCTTAGTCTACCTTCACCCGAACTCCCCCTTCTCTGCTGTGTCCAAGCTGAATGAAATGTTTCCTTGTGCAGCCTTGTATGCGTGCATTGATCCCTCCTGTGACCAGTTCAGAGGACTTATCCACTACCCCTCCCTTTACTGTTTGTGTAGACGTCTGCCTGCATCCGTATGTTCAATAATTCCCCCTACCCTCCTTTCCCTTCTCCACCTCACCCTGTGCTAGTCTTAAGTTCATCAAGCTATACAGAACTTCTCCCAGGCTTTGTCTAACGAGACTCTCTCAAGGCCCCCTGGGGATGACGAGGCTCAGAGAGGGGACATGGACCATCTCCCCCCATCAGAACGTAAGCAGTCTCTCCTCGTTGAGTTAGTTATTACAGATCATTTATCTTTCTGCTCTATGTTTCTCTTCACTCCTGTGTTTGAACTTCAAAGTTTCTCTGCGGCCCTCTCTGGCCTTTTCACCAGGAATGCTGGGAAGTCCTCTACTGCACTAAAGGTCCATTTCCCCCCTGTAACATTATACTCAGTTTTGATGGATAAGTTAATACTGGCTGTAAGCCCATGTTCTTTGCCTTCTGGCATGTCATGCTCCAAGCTTTTTGCTCCTTCATAGCACTGGCCTCTAAATACTGTGACCCTGACAGTGGCTGCTGGGTATTCAAAGTCTGTTTCTTTGCGGTATTTTTCCTTTGACCTGGAAGTTCTGGATTTTAGTTGTAATGTTCCCGGAAGTTTTCATTTTGGAGTTTACCTTAGGAGGTAACCCCAGGGGTTTCTTTCTAGTTCTACTTTCCCTCTGGTTCCAAGTGATCTGAAAAGTTTTCTTTGAAAATTTCTCAAAAGAAGATGTCTGGGCTTTTTTTGGACATGGCTGATCCCATCAAGTTCATATCCACGTGTGGCACGACTGTTGGACAGCCATCTCAGCGTCCACTAGCTGGGTCCTGGGTTCTTTGGGTTATTCCCAAAGGTCACTCATTGTTCCTCATGGTATCAATGCTACATGGAGAAACCTGATCTGGACTCTGAGTTCCAGATTTCTGTGGCTCTCCCAAGGTCATCTGGTCTCACCCTGGGAGTCACTGATAAAGCAAAAAGACGAGCCTTTATGAATGTCTGCACTGACCAGAACCAGCTACCAAATGGGGTCCTACGTTCCCAGCAGCTCAAGGGAGCTCCTGCTTTGGTGCAGCCTTCTATGATTCTCGATATGCTCTGTTCCATGCACAGAGGTGCAACTTACTCAGTGCTCACTGAGAGAGCACTGAGTAGTGAAGGACTGTGAAGAACAGTCACTACACTCCTACATAAAAGGAGTGATCTCAAGTTGTTTCCAGAAGCCTAGAAATTAAACTTTTGACTTACTAAAAGGATATGAATAGAGGATAAGGTGAGTATCTATAGAACAAAGGGTCACTTACCAATTTGGGCCATAATCTGACAAAGAGCAATTTGCTTTAAATATGTCGATTTCCCACTCATGTTTGGCCCAGTCACGATAATGAAATTGCTCCCCTCAGTAATGTAAGTATTGTTAGCCACAGGCCTTTCCATAGATATCTTCTCAAGGATAGGGTGCCATCCCTGTTTGATGGCTAAAGTATCAGTGAATTCAGGGCGAACTAAAGGGGAAGAAAAGGAAGATTCTAAAATATCAACACAGAGGATTTTAACTTTTTCCTTTCTATACTTTAAAAAAAGCCTATGTGGTAGAGTAGAAAGAGCTGATTTGGAGTCACGAAGGGTTTGAATCCTAGCTCTGCCATTTACTAAGAGTGTATCAGTCACTTACCTTCTCTAGGCCTCTCTAGGTTTGCACTAGGTGCCGCCTGGGTTCTCCTCTAGCTCCAAACTAAGGATCCTATGAATAAACTCTATTCAAGATAAAAAAGGACATTTGGTGCTTTCGATGGGTTTTTACCTATATAATTTGAAGCTCTACTTATCATATCTCTTTTCTTCAGTCTAATTATCCTTAAGGCTACAGTGTGGGGCCCAGTCCCATTACCAATCCAGATGCTCTCCAGCTTGTCAATACGAGTCAACATTGTACGAAAGCAGCCAAAAGTGATCGTGTCACTTTGGGCCATGTTCGGAAAGACACGCTTTCAAGGAATAAGGAGGTGATGGTCCTGCTCTAATTCTCCCCGATCACCCCACATCTAGGGACCTATGTTCAGTTCTAGGCAACACAATTTAAGCAGAAGAACGCCCAGAGGAGGACAACCAGGATCGTGAAAGGTTTCCATTCCAAGCCACCCAAAGGTCAGTTGATGGGAATGAAAATGTTTAGCTCAAGAAGAGAACATTCCAGAAGGAAAGAATAGCTATCTTAAAGTAACTGAAAGGCTGGCATTTGGAGAGGGATTAGACATTTCTTTTTCTATCCTCCTCATTCTCTCTCTATTTATAGGTAACCAATAAAAGCCAGCAAGAAGAGCTAGAAAGAGAGATTCAATAAAAAATAACTATAGAAGCATTAAGCACCTGGGAATGTATCTTCCAAGCTTCAGCCAGGGACTATATGAATCTAACTAAAAAAAAAAAAAACTCCGCAAAAAATAAAGACAGACCTAAATAACTGAAGATATATATATATATATATATATATATATATATATATATATATACACACATACACACACACACATATATATAATATATATATATAATATATAATATATAATATAATATATATATATAATATATAATATATAATATATAATATATAATATATAATATATAATATATAATATATAATATATAATATATATATAATAATATAATAAGAATGCATCACTACCTAATTTGCTTATTCAGTACTGTACCACTCAAGCTTTGAAACTCTTAGGCCTATGCTCCCCCCAAAAAAAATCAAAAAGGAAAAGTATCTTTCTGTTCAAAAATATTCACAGCAACTCTTTTGGAGGGAGCCAAAAATTGAGAACTAAGGGGCTGCCCTGCTGGGGAATTGCTCAACAAATTGTAGCATATGAACGTAACAGAGTTATTCTGCCATAAGATACGATGAAATGGAAAATTTCAGAGCAAACTAAAAGACCAGTGTATATAACACATTATGGAGAATAACAGCTTTGAAAGACCAGAACTCCGATCAATGCAATGATAAATCACCAGTCTAAAAAAATTAAGATCATTTGATAATTAAGATGTTTGCCTCAGTTTCCTCATCTGTAAAATGAGCTAGAGAAGGAAATGGCAAGCCACTCCAGTATCTTTGCCAAGAAAACCCCAAACTGAGTCATGAAGAGTCATACATGACTGAAATGGCTGAACCGCAACAGCCCAGTGTAATTGGAAACAGCAACAGCAAAAATGGAAATCGAAGCATGTAGTTCTCATGATTGAGCCTGGACCAAAGAAGAAGAGAAATTGAACCTCCTTCACGTCTTTGCAGGCTGAGAGATTATGGGTGTAGAAAACAACATTTATTATCAGACCGTGGATGTGCTGGCTAGTTTTACCAAACTGTTTCTCTCTCTCTCTCTCTCTCTCTCTCTCCCTCCCTCCCTCCCTCCCTCCCTCCCTCTCTTTCTCTCTCTCTCTTTCTCTCTCTCTCTCTCTCTCTCTCTCTCTCTCTCTCTCTCTCTCTCTCTCTCTCCCTCTCTCTCTTTCTCTCTCTCCCCCCCTCTCCCTCTCTCTCTTTCTCTCTCTCCCCCTCTCCCTCTCTCTCTTTCTCTCTCTCCCCCTCTCCCTCTCTTTATTCTTTGCTACAAGGTATAGCTACCTGAGGAAAAAATACTTGGAAATGAAAGTGATGTAAAAAAAAAAGATATCAATAAAAAAATTAAAGGAAAAAAAAGAAAAAGTCATGCTAGTTCAATACTGCTTAACTCAAGTCAGTCTATTAAGGGCCTCCTATGTGACAGACACTCTGCTAAGTGCTGGGGATATAAAAAGAGGCAAAAGTGGCCTCCAGGATCTCACAGTCTAACTGGGGAGACAAGAAGCAAACCATTACGTACAAATAAGCCACATACAGGATAAGTAAGAAATGACTGACAGAGAGAAGGCACTGGAATTAAGAGGGGCTGAGAAAGGCTATCTGTAAAAGATGGGATTTTAGTTGGGACTCAAAGGAAGCCAGGGTGGTGAGTAGCAGGAGCAGAGGAGGGTGAGTATTCCAGGCCTGGGGGATGGCCAAAGGGAATTCCCAAGCCCAAATGACAGAGTATCTTGTTTGTGGGACAGCCAGGAGGCCAGCTGACACTGGATGGAAGTGCATGTGGTAGGAGGAACTATACTTCTTGACTACAAAGCAGGATTCCATAAGGCAAAAGGGGGTGAAAAACAATGCCACATAGTGAGAGTGGTGTTAAAAATAGCAATAAATTAACAATACAATATAGTGAGTGATGTTAAAAATAACAACAAATTAACAACATGACATAGTGTTGTTAAAAATAACAATAAATAATAATTAATATTAAAAATAGCAATAATTTTTTTTAAAAAAAGAATGTCAGACCAGTCAATTTTATTTCCTTTTTTCCAAGTGTTACTAAAATTGGTGATCAGAAAACTGCTACAGAAAAAGTTTCCTTTGATTTTATTTTTCAAAACCTTAAATGTTACTGATGTTTTGTTTTTGTATTACAAACTTTTACAGATAACTTCCCCTTTCTGAGAGGTCCTTAGAACAAAGTAAAACAGTTAAGTAAAACTAGTAACACTGTGACCTCACCTGAAAGCTCATGTAACATTTCACAATAAACCCCTCCCACCTACCTCTTTTTTGAAAAAAATTAATAGAAACTGTTTTCTTTTCCTCCCACTTCCCAACCCCGTTGAAAACTGATAGAAAAGGAAACAAATTTCTTGTAACAAAAATTCAAAACAAATTCCCTCAATGGCTGTTCACAAAAAATATGGGCATCTCCTTCTTTAACCCAAATCCATCACCTCTCTATAAGGGACAGCATGCTTTATCACCTGTCCTCTGAGTCACAGAGAATCTTCACATAGAACACAGGGCTCACAGCTTTCCAAGGTGTCTGTCTCCTCTGTGTTTTGATACAGCATAAATTGTTCTCCTGGTTCTACTCACTTCATTCTTCACTGGCATAAGACAAGGCCCCCAAATTAATCATTTTTGTAATACTGATGCTATAGTATAAATTGCTCATCTGCTTCTGCTGCCTTCACTCTGCATCAGTTCATATAAGTTTTCCACATCTTTATTAACTTCTATTTCCTTATTTCTTACAAAACACTAGTACTCCATCACAATTACAAGCCACAGCTTACTCAGCTTTACTCTTACTGATGGGCATCCCCTTGCATCACCACGAAAAGACCTACTATAAATAGTTCTGTACATTAAGGACTTTTTCCTCTTTCTTTAAATACTGGTATGTATAAGCCTAGCAGAGGTGAAGTGCCTATATCTATAGCACTACCAGACCTTTTTGATAATTACTTCTTGGTAGTATAGTTTGAGATTGGCACTGCTAGGCTCCTATTCATCCCCATTTCTCTTCATTATTTCTCTTGAGATTCTTAACCTTTTTTCCTCCATGCGAATTTCATTCTTTCTTTCTAGTTTCACAAAGTAGTCAGATTAGTATGGCATTAAATAAGTAAATTAATGTAGATAGCATTGTCATTTTTATTATGTTGGCTCATCCTACCTATGAGTAATGAATATTTTTTTCAATTATTTAAGTCTGTTTTATTTCTGCAAACAGCTGTTTACAATTTTATTTCTTTAGTTCTTGTGTAGATCTTGGAAGGTGGACTCTCAAGCATTTTATATATTCTGTAGTAATTTTAAATAGAATTTCTTCACCCCTTCCTGCTGGATTTTATTGTTATTATGTAGAAATGCTTATGATTTTTGTAGATTTACTTTCTATCCTGCAAGTTTGCTGAAATTATTAATTGTTTCAATTAATTTTTAGTTGGTGTTTTAGGGTTCTTTAAGTACACCACTATATAATCAGCAAAAAAGGATCATTTTGTTTCTTCTTCACCTATGCATATTCCCTCAAGTTCTTTTTCTTGCTAGAGCCAGTACTTCTAGTACTATGTTAAATAGTGAGGATGACAATGGACTTGGCTTGTTTCATCCTTGAATTTCGTGGAAAAGATTTCATTTTTATCTTCATTAGAGATAATGTTAGCTCTTGGTTTTAAATATATACAATTTATCATTTTAAGGAAAGGTCTGTTTTTTCCCCTATGCTTTCTAATGTTTTTAACAGAATAGGTGTTTTGTTTCGTCAAAATATTTTTTTGTATCTTTGATACAATCATATGGTTTTTATTTTATCATGAATAGGGTTAATTAAGTCTATAGGTTTCCTCATAGTGAATCTCGCCTGCATTCTTGGTATAAATATCACCTAGTCAGAGCGTATCATCTTTATGCTATGTTGTTTTAGTCTCTCTGCTAATATTTTATTCAAAAGTTTTGAATCCATGGCAATTAGAGATATTGGTCTACAGTTTCTGTTCTGACCCTCCCAAGTTTTTATATCAAGACAGTATCTGTGTAACAGAAGGAATTTGGTAGGATCCCTTCTTTTTTATTTTTGCAGACAATTCAGGTGATATTAGAATTAATCATTCTTTGAAAGTTTTATAGGCTTCACTTGTGAATCCATCTGGTCCTGGGGCAGTTTTGGGGGGCAAATATGTGAAAGGAAATGGACAATAGTCACGGAGGATGGACAGGTACACACAGGTGGTGGTCTGTGTCATTACAAAGCATGCCTACATTGAGGAGATCCAGGGTTTCCTGAAGTACCATAACATATTTAGTTGTTGAAACCCAGATTTACATGTTATACCAAAGTTTAGAAGCCCAAAGACAAAGAGAAT
Source organism: Phascolarctos cinereus (assembly GCF_003287225.1). Lineage (NCBI taxonomy): Eukaryota > Metazoa > Chordata > Mammalia > Diprotodontia > Phascolarctidae > Phascolarctos > Phascolarctos cinereus. The sequence continues at coordinate 477,682,329 of NW_027555958.1, read as the reverse complement.
TTGACAAGTAAAAATGTAAAACATTCTAGCCTGTTCTTTTAAAATAGAGGCCTACAAAAAGAATTTGAAACTTTTAGTAAAAAAGTAACTTACCATAATCAGAAAGAGTGCAGGCATGAGCAAACGCCAGCAACATGTCCAGCATGGACACAATGTCTGAGAGTTTATACAAGCAGTGAATGTGCTCATAAATCTCACCAAGCAGCTGGCACACCACCCTGCAAACAAACGTCTCTGATTGAGTTTCTCCATGTTAGGGCTAACCTGTAGAACGACACATAACTACCACACAGCGTCAAATTACTGTCAGAAGGAAGCAAACATTGTTTTGAACTAGGTGCCATGGGGGACTCGGGAAGCGGCTCTCAGCCAAAAAGGAAGGAATGGGAATGAAACCAGAGACACACTGAAACCTTTGTAAATCCACAGAATCTGAGGAAGACCAGAAGGAATCACAAGCAGGATAGCTGCGAAAACTGTGGGTTTAATTTATTACATCCTTAAAACTAAAAGCAAGCAGTTCGTATTAGACACTTGCAATTTTATGGCCAATCCATGCCTCTTTTTCCAATCTGCTGCATACATGGAAGAATTTCTATCATTGAGTGTTGACTCGTTTCAGAATTTAAAAGAAAGATCATTGGTTAAATGAGAAACAGCCTCTAATTTTTTGACATAAATATTCTTATATCTAGTATTATTCACTAATACATAAAAGATCTGTGGATTTATTACTTTTCCTAGTGGGGAAACTCCTTCCACCGGAGCCAATCTCAACCAATCTTTGAATCTTTTAATGAGACAATACATGTAAAGCCCTCTGTAAATCTTAAAGTGCTATGTAAATGTGGGCTGTTATTGTTTTTATAGGATTTAGTAGATAAGACTAAGGGGTTACCTAAAACCCAGGTGAACAAACTTGCCTGGGGTCAGACAGGCAAGATTTGAAATCTACTCTTTTGGACTAGAAACACAATCCTCTGCCTATCATGTCATGCTGCTTCTATTTAACTTTATTACTATATTCTTGCACATAAGAGTAACCCTAATGGAAAACTATAAAAATTTTATGTTTAAGATTCAGCTTGGTCATTTGAAAACTCCAAATACACAATATAGAATCAAAACATTTTATAGATGGAATGGGAGCCTTTCAGGTCCAGGGTTCTTAACCTTCTCTGTGTCTTGTGCCCTCTCCCCATCAGGCAGTCTGGTAAAACCTATGGACTCTTTCTAAGAATAATGTTTTTAAATGAATAAAGTACAGAGGATTACAAAAGAAATCAATGATACTGAATCAAAATATTTTAAAAATCAAGCTAATGGATCCCCTGAAATCTATCCATGACCTCCTGGGTTATTGTTTTGAAGGGTTCCATGATTTTGGAAACCTTTTTGTTATATGTCATATGGATGATGTTTCTTATTTTTAGACATTTGATTTTCACCTGTTTCACTCTGAAATGCAGAACTGTGAAATGGTCATAATAATTGATAAAATATGAGTAGGGGAATAGCCTTTAGCAAATCTACTTGAGGTTATGCTTCTATTTTATGTTAGTTATAACCATTTATTTATTTAGATTGTAGTCTCTAAGTCTGTTACAATCAAATGGCTTTTCTTATTCATCACCATTAGGATTGCATCACCTGAATTTCCACTGCTGACCACAACTTCTGTTCTCCACTCTACTACTCTGTCGCTCATGTTAAGCCTAACTTTCACCTGCACTTTCATGTTCAACTCCATAAATAGCCCCCTTGTCCTGTTCCATTGCTTGTTTGCACTGCTGGCTTCACCATTCTCTTTCCCAGCCTAGACCTGTGGCATGCAGACTGAATGTTTCACAAGCCACTCTCCTAGAATTCCTTGCCTCCCCGACTTCAACCTGCTGCTCCCAAACTATGAATCCCCATCCTTGGCTCTCCTTCCCTATGACTTCTAGGGCTGTGAGGCACTGCCTGGGGAGAAGAAACTCCCCAAAACGCACGACTTTGGCTCCCTACAAACTCATGATGCACACATTAAGCTGCAACGTGGCTACTCCTCCAAAGCCCTTCTCCCCTACCTCATGAATTCATCTTCTTCTGCTGCATCTTTCTCTCTCAACTCCCAGATCTCCCACTTAGTCTCCCAGCATTACAGATGGAGGATTTAGCAGGTCCTAGTAGATTTAGAGGAGGAAGGGATTTTAAAGGTCATCCAGTCCAACCCTTCCATCTTCCAGATGAGGTAACTGAGGCGCAGAAGTTCTGTGCAAGGCCTTGGGTCAGGATCACCCAGCTATGTAGAAATGGAGGTCTTCTGGAGTCTGAGGACAGCTCCCTCGCCACCACACCAGGCTGCTTTCTTCTGGAGACCAGTGTGGGAACCTCAGAAGATGGCAAGCTCAATGTGTGACAAAGGGGGCCTCTAGTACAGTCAGAAGTAATACTGTCTAAGAAGCAGGGTAAAGAGCCCCACGACTGCCCCATTCAGGCTGCAGTTCTGACAAACCACCAGGCTAAGGAAAGGCTTCTGCAGAAGGAACCTGGTTGAGGTTCTCCTAAAGCATGTAGGGTAGGGCAGTGTGGGCTTATTCCTTACAGGCAGCTATGTCAAAGAGGAGTGAGATTTGTTCTGCTTCACTCTAGGAACTCTGAGCTTCTGGGCTACACTTTTTGACAAAGTCCCCAGTGCCTGTACTCTTTTCCAGCAACAGTAATCCTGCTTCTACCCCAAATGCCATAGTGAAGTGGACCTGTCATCAATCACAACTGCTGAAATGACAGATTCAATGGCCTGCCGCCACTCTGGTACAGACCCTCACCGCCTCACTTTATGTCTGGATGATTACAAGACTCCTTGGTTCCCAACTCCAATCCCCCTTATATTCAGCTGTCAAACTGATCTTCCTAAAGCGCAGGTCTGACCATGTTGCCTCCTCCTCCCCAAGTCAACTAACTCCAAGGTCTCCTTTTTACTGCCAGGATCAAATACAAAATTCCTTGTTTTGGCATTCAAAGCTCTTCATAACTTGCTCGGCCCCCAGCCCCCTTTTTATACCTCATTCCTCAACACACACTCTGCAATGCAGCGACACTGGCCTCCTGGCTCTTCCTTGCACAAGGCATTCTCTCCGGCTGCCCCCCATGCCTGCAATGCTCTCCCACCTCATCTCTGCCTCCGAGCTTCCCTTGATTCCTTCAAGTCCCAGTTAAAATTCCACCTTCTGCAAGAAGTCTTTCCCCATGCTCCTCAATGCTGGTGTCTGTCTTCCCTCTGTCGTGTATCCTCGATGATCTTGTCTATATCTTGCTTGTTTGTAGTTATTTGCATGCTGTCTCCTCCGCTAGACTGTGAGCTCCTTGAGGGCAGGAACTGTTTTTTGCCTTTCCTTGTATGCTCAGGGCTGAGCATGTTGCTTGGCACAGATCAGGTACTTAATAAATGCCACTGTGAACAGCACAAGGCTGAGGGCAGATCCCCAGGCCAAGGGGTCCGTGGCTCCTTGTGACCTCTTTGCCTGTCCTTGCCTTCCCAGTCTTATCTCATCTGACCTTCCTTTAGAATCTCAGTGCCCCAGCCAAGCCAGAGACCTTCTGCCCAAACACAATGTCGTCTCACACCTCCTGGCCTGTCTTACTCCCTAGATCGAAGGAGCACTTCCTACCAAATCCTGCATGCTGATTTCTTACATACCCTTTATGCTCAAATGGAAATCCCATCTCTTCCAGGAAGCGTTCTCCATCCTCCCCAAATGGCCATAGCCTCTTTTGTCAGACCTCATTCAGCACTCGGTAACTGCCTAATGCATTTATCGTGTAATAATGTTATTATAATACAGTGCTCTGCATTGGTGTGGGTCACTATAGGTCCTTGAGAACAGGGATTCAGTGTTAGCTAAACTCCTTAGCTCTCTACCTCTCAAACTACATTTTGAATATATTTAAATATACGCCTTTAAATATTTAAATACGTGTCTCCCCTCCATAAGGGCATTTTATTTCTGCATCTGTATCACCAATGACCAGATCAATACTCTGTACATGGCAATGCTGAAGTATATAGAGAATATGTTTGATTTCATATGTTTATAGTCTTAAGAGCTTTTAGTAGAACCTAGTCAGGGAATATTTTCTTTTCCATTTGCTAAAAAACATAATTCTTTATCATTTCTAACCAAATAAGAATTAATGAATTGAAATTAACATTACTAATCATTAACATTAACATAACAAAACAATCCAATTTAGTTCAATAGCTAAATATTTTTCATTCTCTTACATGTAAGTCATATGATAGATTTCTCTCAATGACTCTTGGCATCTTTCATTCATTTTAATCAAATCTGTTGATGTGAAGCTATATGTGTTTTTCATTTTAGTAATCTGCCAAGAAATTAAAATTAAATGTTAAAATTCACCACTTAGTTACAATTAAATTAAAAACATTCCTGGTAAATAAAAAGATTTAAAAGGCAACCACAGGGGGGAAAAAAGCTATCCTATTTAAATACAGAACAAAAGAACTTCTCAATAAAATGACTAAATCAAATTTTATCATCTGATCACATAATTGTTATGTATAAGAAACACTTTTGTCAAAAAAAATTGCCTAAAATTCCCAAGAATTTCATAGTCTGATAGCCCACATTTTAAGTCAAGAAATCTTCATCCTGGAACTGCCTGTGATCAGTGATGTGGTGACAAACGTGACAGTCTGTGAATTCTCAGAGGAGAGCACAATGTCTATGAAACATAACTGGGAATCTTAGGAATCAGCCAACGGCCTTTGAATACTTTGGGCTTCAGTTAACCCTGTTCTCTTAGGCAACTGCAAAACTCCAGCTACCTGGAAAACAGCTCTCACAGTTCTGCATCCTCAGGGTAAAACTGAAATCTTTCCTTTACAACTGTAAAAAAGGCACAGGAGACAGCCAGGGCAAGCATGGTGCCTTCTGGACAGGACACACCTGGACTATGGTCTGGTGGGCACAGAGAAGGCCAGTGCAGTTGGATTGCAGAGTGTGTGCAGGGGAATGATGTGTCGTTAGGCGGGGTAAACAGAAAGGGGATTATCTGGGCAGGAGTTTCAATGTCAAGAAGGAGTGAGGTTCAGATCCACACTTCAGAAAAATCACGTTAGCGGCTACGCAGGGAATGGACTGGAAGACCAGACAATAAGGGCCTGGGCCAAAGTGGTGGCTCTACAGGTGGAGAGAGCATGTCATGGCCCCTCAGTCACCAGCCTACTTCAGGCCCCCCTCACCCCTCCCTGAGCTGCTTCTCATCCATCACCCTGCCTTGTCTCCCCCATTCCAACCTGTCCTCCACACGCTGGCCACACTGATGTTCTCAAAGGACAAATCTGACTGTGTTACCACCCCTCCCCCATTCCCCAAATGTCAGTGGCGCCAACAGCCTCTCAGGCCAAATGTCAAGCCCCCTGTTGGGTCACCTGATCCCTTCCAACCTTCCCTCAGCCTCATGGCTATTCCTCAGCCAGCACCAGATCTAGCTGCTAAATCCTGCACCTCTGTGCCCACATTTCTGAAAAGCCTTTCATGGTTGTTTTGGTTTCTTTCAGCCCTCCTCCTCCAGCATTTGATAAATCTTGCTGATTGACTTGACTGACTGCTTTTCTGTTGTTGTTGTTGTTTTTGCTTTTTGGTGAGGCAATTGGAGTTAAGTGACTTGCCCAGGGTCACACAGCTAGTAAGTGTCTAGTGTCTGAGGCTGGATTTGAACTCAGGTCTTTCTAACTCCAAGGCCAGAGCTCTATCCACTGCGCCACCTAGCTGCCCCACTGACTGACTGTTAAATGAAAACAACATAGTCGAGTGAAAAAAGCATGGGACTTGGAGTAAAGATCTAAGTTTTCACTACAGTTCTGACTGTACGAGCAACACGTCAGTCAGACTCTCTGGGCAGCAGTGGGCTCATCATTGTTTAACAACCAGCTCTTCAGGAAAAAAAAAATTTGATGGTGCACTTTAAAGCTGAATCCGCATTATTCACATTTTCTCCATCACTTCTTAAGTCTAGACAATCAACAAACCAATCGGTTGAGCCTCGGTTTTCAGTCACTGGGCCTCACGAGCTGGGCTAAGCTGATGCCAGTGCACCTCTGGCTCTGGGACTCGGTTTCTCGTCTGTATAATAATAAAATAAAACTAGACAATCTCTAAGGTTCTCTCCAGCTCAAGTTCAAATGTAATGATCCTTAGGCTCCCTTGCATCTCTAAATCTGATGTTTTGAGGCTGCTTTTTAGCTCATAGATAGAATAAAAAGGAGATAATAAGTAAAAATGTAAAAGGAAGAGGGAAATTGGAAACAGGCTAAGGAAAAAGAACAGATAATGTGGAGGAGACTGCCAGCAGTGTGGTGAGCAGTCAAGGTCAATATGCCTGTGGACAAGGACAACACCCCACAGCCGCTGCCATGGGCAACAACTCTCAAAGCTCAGGTAGCAAATAGTGGTTCTTTATTTGAATGGAGTGGGTTAGTAGACAGACCTGAGATAGCATACATCTACCAATCCATATTTAAAGGACTAGTCTAAATTGTGTAATATGAGGATGCCTATATAAACATATGCACAGAATCCATATTTTAAAAAATCATTTCAATGATCATTTCAAAATAAACCTTAATAAATTCAGAGGGAAGTTGACCACTGGGTAGTGATGTGCAATCCATGTTCATCTGAATGAAAAATCCTCGAGCAGAGCTAAAACTCGTCTTTAAAGGCAGGCTGTATTTTTCTCCAAGTTGTGTTATCATTCCTAGTATCAGCCAAAAGAAAGAGCGAAAGAGAGGCCCATTGTTTAATCTGAAATCTTTTTGAAAACATTATTCTTCTATAATTTTATATACCCATTGAAAAATCATATTTCAACTTATCATACATTAAAATGCTAGAAATCTGCTTATAAGGTATAGTAAGACATTTACTATCATTTAAAAATCCTCACACAAAGTTACCTATTTGCACTTTTTCAAAGAGAGGGGAGATTTTCCCCTTTCCCCTCAAAATGTAATCAGATTTGGCCTCTGTATGTTCTCTCTGCAAGTTATGAATAGTATTTTTGGTTTATTTTTTAAATGCACAAAGCATTAACAATGACATTTGCTAAATAATAAATTTCCTCTACCAATTTTCAGAAATTAATTGTTTTAAATAGGGATCTCTCCTTGGCCCTGTTCTATTCAGTGTTCTTAGCTTTGGGTCAGCTGCACATCTGACTAGTGTTCCACCAATGCCTTCAACAAAATTGCTGATAAAAGTGTGGCCAAGAATAGGGCCAAGGGCAAATAACTAACTTACTCTACTCCAAGTTGCCTATTTTTATCAAAAGTCAGGCCAAAACAGACACATTCTTCTCTCCTTGCATTGGCATTTTTGTCAACTTCAATTCCATGTGCCTCCAGTTTGAACAAGGAAAAGTAAATGGCTTTCATAAAGTGACCCTCAGGAAGCTTCCTCAGTCCAAGAGCTGGTCACACCTTTGTAGCCGCTCCCTCAGGTGAGTGGCCCTTTAAGGAGGAGGGTGGAAGGCAGACAGACACGGGACACAAACCCCTAGCTAAGGATCTCGGTGGGCCACAGATATCATTAGAAACCACATGTTCATATTCTCACGTTTGACTCTATTTTTACCTACTGTGTTAAATGTTTCCCAATTGCACTTAGTCAGGTTCACGTCACACTTAGGACTGGTGTGGGCTTCAGGAGGCTCAGGGCCTGTATTTGACACCTTTGCTCCAAAGAATCCTTACGGCCAAGGGAGGCTGGCTTTCCCCATTTCTGGGCTATAGTTCTCAGGCTTCCACTTGCCTCTCACCTGGACTGTCTGGGCAAGATGAGCTCCACAACAGCTCTGGCCTCTCTAAGGCTGTGGCAAGGACCTGAAGACTGGTCTGGCTGTCGTGCGCACCAATTAACTAGTTAGACCAGCAATGTGTTGAATATAATGAAACACTAGAACAGGGTGCGGAAGCGGTAGCCTCAAGGCCACATGTGGCCCTCAAGGTCCTCAACATTTGTCCTGTGAAGTTTGGGTTCAGCCAAAGGGCTGCACTTGAGGACCTACAGGGCCACATGTGGCCCAGAGGCTTTAAGTCCCCCAACCACGCGTGACTAGAACTTCAAGAAACCAACGCAATATAAACTTTTTGGGATGAATACACATTAGTAACTAAAAAATGCTGCCCACTGCCTTTCACCAATGTTTTTATTTGGGCGCAGGGGATGGCTACTGTGCACATCAGTGATTCTTGGAATGAAGTCTATGGGTGGTCCAGTCACTGGTGTTCTATCAAAAATAAGAAGGATAAATGATAGCAGATACAGAATTCTTTAAGGTTCTGAAAGCACTTTACAACTATTAACTCTTTTGATCCTCAAAACAACTTTGGAATGTAGGTGCTACTATTGGCCTCACTTTACAGATGAGGAAACTGAAGCAGGCAGGAGTTGAGTGACTTGCCCAGGGTCACACAGCCGCCAAGTGTCTAGGGCCATGTTAGAACTCAGGTCTTCCTGGCTCTAGCCCAGCACTCTTTCTGTACTACCACCTAGCTGCCTATAGTATTCATTTTCAAAACGTGACCTTTTAGCTCTGTATCTGTTATCCTTTGAGTCACTGCCATAGAATCATGAATTGAGAGCCAAAAGGGACCTCACAGGACCATAAAGTCCAACTGCACCCATTTTCCAGAATAGGGAAACAAATTTGAATTTATTAGTTTCCGAGAATGGGAATGGGGGCGGGGTGAGGGAATTAAGGGGATCAGGACAGTAAGTGGTTAATTGTGGGAGCTGAGTGACCCCCACTGATGCCATCTTGTGACTCAGTTCTGGAGCCAGCCCAGTTCCCTTTCTATTCAATTATGGGTCTAGTCCAACTTCTGTGTTTTGAACCTGGGAAGCTGGATGATCTCTCCCTGCTGCTCAGAGACCCTTAAGCAAGGACCTCAGGTATGCTGACCCGAATCCAGTCAGATCCAAAGGTTGAGGCAAGGCGTTTTCTCACAATTGTACATCACAAGCAACCCATACGTCATCTGAAAACCAGCCTGGATTGATCAATCAGTTATTGTTTCCATGTTCCTTTGATTGCTTATGGACACTTGGGGGAGCAGGACACCTCTTTTTCTGTATTCAGGGATTGTACCCATTCACTCTCTCCCTCCAAATTTGGAAAGTCTCTAATCTTTCCTCCAATGATAAATCAGATTACCTAATGTTATAATTGGCTTTATTTGATTGTTTTTGATATATAAAAGTCTGTCTCCCCCTGTATTTGGGATCCAGGCCTAAGCTGCACAACTGGCACGCACTGATTAATAAATAAATCACACTGGAAAAACAACTGACCTGGAAAATAGATCCAGGAGAGATAATTTAAAAAACACCAGATTATCTGAAAGCCATGATCAAAAAAAGAGCCTAGACATCATCTTTCAAGAAATTATCAAGGAAAACTGCCCTGATATCTTAGAACCAGAGGGCAAAATAGAAATTGAAAGAATCTACTGATCGCCTCCTGAAAGATATCTCCAAAGGAAAACTCCTAAGATGTTATAACCAAATTCCAGAGTTCCCAGGTCAAGGAGAAAATACTACAAGCAGCCAGAAAGAAACAATTCAAGTACTGTGGAAACACAATCAGGATAACACAGGATTTATTTAGCAGCTTCTGCATTAAGGGACCAGAGGGGAAAGGAGATAAGATTACAGCCAAGAATCACCTACACAGCAAAACTGAGTATAATTCTTCAGGGGAAAAAATGGAAATTCAGTGAAATAGAGGACTTTCAAGCATTCTTGATGAAAAGATCAGAGCTGAATAGAAAATTCGACTTTCAAGTACAAGACTCAAGAGAAACATGAAGAGGTAAACAGGAAGGAGAAATCATAAGAGACTTATTAAGTTTGAACTGTTTACATTCCTATGTGGAAAGATGATATTTGTAACTCATGAGTCCTTTGTCAGTATTAGGGTAGTTGGAGGGAAAAAATTATATGGACAGATAGACAGACAGACAGATAGATAGATAGACAGACAGAAATATAGACAGATAGATAGCACAGAATCATGGGTGATACCTGGAGAATAAAATTAAGGGGTAAAAGAGGATTATACTGGAAGGAGAAAGGGAGAGGCAGAATGGGATAAATTAAACAGACAAGAAAAAGCTTTTACAGTGGAGGGGAAGTGGGGGAAGGTGAGAGGAAATGAGTGAATCTTACTTTCATCAGATTTGGCTTAAGGAGGGAATAGCATACACACTCAATTGGGTATGGAAATCTATCTTACCCTACAGGAAAATACGGGGGAAGGGAATAAGAAAAAAGGGGGATGAGAGAGGGGAGGGCAGATTGTGGGAGGGGGTAATCAGAAGCAAACACTTCTGAGGAGGGACAGAGTCAAAAGAGAGGGAGGGGCAGGATAGGATGAGGGGAAATATCGTTAGTTTTCCACAGCATAACTACTATGGAAGTGCTTTGCATGACTACACATGTCCAACCTATATCAAGTTGCTTGCCTTCTCAATGATGGTGAGTGGGGAAGGAGGAAGGGAGAAAATTTGAAACCCAAAGTTTTAAAAATAAGTGTTAAAAATTGTTTTCACATGCAACTGGGAAATAAGATATACAGGCAACGGGGTATAGAAATCTATCCCGCCCTATAGGAAAACAGAAGGGGAAGAGGATAAGAGAAGGGGGGGGGAGATAGAAGGGAGGACAGATTGGGGGAAAGGGCATTCAGAATGCATGCCATCTTGGGGTGTGGGGAGGGGCAAGATGGGGAGAAAATCTGGAACTCAAAATCTTGTGAAAGTGTATGTTGAAAATTAAAAATACATAAATTTTTAAAAAAAGAAAAAATATGCTCAGAAGATCAGAGCTTTGTTTTCCTCAGTTGTTTCATCTTTCACGTGCCACAGGGGGAGGGAGAGTAGGGTTAAGTGATCTGCCTGGGATCAAACACCTAGTTAGTGTCCGAGGAAAGATATGAACCTAGGCCTCCTTGCTGACTCCTCATCTAGAGCTCTAGCCAATAATTTATGCTACCTCTCAAAGACCCAGCATGTTCCCCTTATGAGTAAGACCAACTCCTTTTAAGATAACCTTTGCTTATTTAAATACCTAAGTACTAATATCTGCTATGCTTCAACATTCGTTTGCTCAAGAATACCCAAGGATTTAGTCAGACATTGTGGCTCCTACATGAATAATTTGGATTTTGCATAATACATTTTAATAGCTACATTGTATAGTCATCAATTTCTGTCATTTAAAAAACCTTTCTGTGGTATATCACCAAAAGTAACATCATTCTTTCATTCAATCTGTTAAGAGTTTTTTTCTTCCTGGTGTTATGTGGATACGAAGCATGGTGAGTGTCAGGACCAGTTTACTGCAGGTCTGTAGCTCATGGGGGCAACTCCACGTGTAACCACTGACTGACTTGCCTACATAAGGAGAAATTCCCATGAACCCAATGAGCATGGGAGGACACATAGAGTGGGGAATGCAGGGTGACCAAATCATCAGCTTAGCCATCTTTCCTAATCACAGTGCCTTTGTGCTTGAGAAGATGAGTTTGTAGTCCAGGCTGCCTGCCAACTGAATGTCTCCCGGTCCCTCCTCTACTCAGTCTCCATGCCTCTGCCCTGAAGCAACCATCAGACACAAGGGCAGTGACTCTTGGCTGGGAGGACATCCAACCACACACCCAGGCCCGTAGGCCCAGGTAGGCACACACCCTGCTCCCTTTATGTTCCTTCTTAGTACCTCCTCACTCAGGATCACCTCATAGTGATTTGTACATAGCTTTCATTCTACCAGAATGAACTGAAACATTGAGAGCACTCATATACATACTCTGCAACTCATGAGTGTATTATGAAGATAAAAACTTTGTGATCTCTATTAAAGTATCATTTCTAAAAATCAATATACTGCATTATAAGAAATGAAATAAAATTTAACTAACTATTTAGACAATTAAAAATTAAATTGAATATATTCTTGGTCATCCTTCACTAACAAATAAGTGTAACATGTCTTGGTAAATTTTTTTTTAGTTTTATAAAACAAAGAAAAAACATTATGAATGCTTTTCTGTGTCCACAAATAATCAAATACCTGCTATGTCGTCTACGATTTCGGTGTATGTTCTTCTGGCGATATCAAGAAATTCATTTATGTTTGACTTCACTGCATAGCACTTCTGAGTCCTCATGTTCAGACATCCTTTCAAGTATCTTACATCATCATTAATAACTGTTTTAATTTTTTCAAGTATAGTTCCAAACCTTAAAAAGTATTTTGTAAGTAATAAGTAAAAATATATACTTTTAAGTCTTCTAAGTAGACTAATAGTAAATGGCAAGCGAGGAAAACAAAACATTTTACTAGAGATCATAAAGTAAAAGAAATTAGTTTGAAATATATGTTGAGCAAAAATTTAACACGACAAGTTAACAGTTGGAATATGCCATTATTAGGCTTTTAGTCGGGTATACATAATAAAACATTTATATGCCAAGGACCTATAGTTTCACTGTAGGAATTCTCTCCCTAAATATAAATCCCAATTTGTCTGTGATTTAGAGTCTTGGAGTAGCCTAAGTCTCAGAGAAGTAAATGACTTCAAACAGTAACAAAGTGGGAGGCCACAGGAGGCCGGAGCCAAGGTCTCCCTGATACCATGCTTCCTTTCCACAGGTAACGCCACAGGAGCTGTTTGCCAATATCTTCAGGGCCGTCATGTGGAAGATGGAACAGACCTGTTCTGTTTGATCCCCATGGTGCAGAACTGGGATTAAGGAGGCAAGTTGTAAAGAGACCATCTGAGGTTTTCTGTTGGGAAAAACTTCCTAACAAATTGAGTTTCCAAAGTTAGAATGAGCCCTCTCAAAAGGCAGAGGGTTCCCCATTCTTGAAGGTCTGAAAGCAGAAGTAAGAACCATTTGGAGGGTATGGGATAGTGAGGATTTCTTTGAGACATAGTCTGTACTCGATAGCCAGGATCTAATGTTCCTGACCCCTCTCAGATTCTATGCTTCTAGGAATTGTTTTAGAAAAATTTGGCAGAAAGGTGAAAGTAGGCAACGGAGTCATTAGGTATTTGTATTTGCTAATTACTTTTGTCATTTTGTCCAAGCTTTTGTCTTTTGCTTAAGAATGAATTCTTTAATGCCCTCAAAGCTGCGATGCCTCCAGGATGGACGTCTTCCATACACACAAGCTCAAGGCCATCTGCTCTCCATCTCGTCTTTTCTTCAGTGTGATATCTACAATAGGGAATGTGATGGGAGAGGTCAAAGACGGCGGCTCCGCTGCCATGGAAGGAGCCGACCACCTTTTCATCTGCTGTCCTTCAGGTTTCATCCTTAAATGATCTTGGGATGGCTTACATAATCAACAAGCTTTCTACAAACTCACTTGTCTTTCTACTGCTTCTGAATCTTAAGTTTTTACATATAAGTATATATTCTGTATTACCCTTGGCTAGCATCTTCCTCCTAAGGGTTGATCAGGGTGGTTTCGATACCTTTTTTTATCTCGTGATAACTGACCTACATTGACTGATTAAATTTACCTAGGAAATGGTAATAGTTGGTGTAATTTTTTTTTTTTTGCTGAGGCAATCGAGGTTAAGTGACTTGCCCAGGGACACACAGCTAGTTAAGTGTCAAGTGTCTGAGGCTGGATTTCAACTCTGTTCCTCCTGACTCCAAGGCCAGAGCTCTATCCACTACACCACCCAGATGCCCCAAGTTGGTGTAATTATTAATTTTTTTACATGCTTCACTAAACGCTGCAATGGATAGAGCACTGACATGGAGACAGGAAAACCTGAATTCAAATCTGGCTTCAGTTCCTTATTAGTGATGTCTGGGCAAGCTTCCTCAATGTAAAACGGGGATTTTTAACACCACCTACCTCCCAAGGTTGTTGTGAGGATTAAATGAGATAACATTTGTCAGAAATGTTGAAAATCTTAAAGTGTTAAACTAATGCTAGTTATTATTGCTGTTGTCAAATATGCCAAATAGGCAGTCCCTCAAGCCTGGCATTCCTCACTCCTCATCTCCATTTCCTGGCTTGCCGATGACATGGCAGTTTACTTAGAAAACCTTAATCAGTTAGCCAATAAACTAATATATACAGCAGTAGAAAAAACCAGAAGGAAACAATGTCTATTATTTCCTTGCTAGTACTCACACAAGACTCCATCTCCTGATCCCACGCATTTTCACTGCTGTCTCCCAAGCCTACAATTCTCTTCCTCCTCATCTCTTATCTTTTGGCTTCCTTCAAGTCACAGCTCAAATTTCACCTTCTGCAAGAAACCTTTCCCCAGGCCCTTAATGCTAGTGCCTTCCCTCTGCTGCTTGTCTCTAACTAATCTGATACATATCTTCTTTGTGTCTGATTGCTGGCACGTTGTGTCCTCTATCAGACTGCGAGTTCCTTGAGGGTAGGGGCTGGGGCTCTTTTCCTTTTTTTGTATCCCAATGCTCAGTAATGTCTGACACATAGTAGGTCATTAATAAATGCATACTGACTGACTGTGTGCCATATCTTCTTAGTTTTATTCTTCTGTTGTTAATCATTTCAGTTTCGGTAGTGACTGATTCTTTGTGACCTCATTTGGGGTTCTCTTGGCAAAGATACTAGAGTGGTTTGTCATTTCCTTCTCTAGTTCATTTTACAGATGAGGAAACGGAGGCAAACAAAGTGAAGTGACTTACCCAGGGTCACACGGCTAGTAAGTGTCTGAGGCCAGATTTGAACTCAGCAAGATGATTCTTCCTGACTCCAGGCCCAGCACTCTATGCACCATGGAGCCACCTAGCTGCCATATTTAATCTTACTTCTTATGCCTAAACCATACTGCACAAAGCATTTTTCACCACATTCCCCCAACTTTAAAATCACTAAGTACCACAAATTAAATGTTGATTTAATGTGAAGGGCATCAGAGAATTACAGTAGTTGGGAATTAGAAGGGACCTCAGCAGCCATCTATCTGGTCCAAATCACACACAAAAGGGAAGGCCCACTAGTACACACAGAAAAAGGAGCCATCCAGACTCTGAGGGAACTTGCCGTCTTCACAGTCCACTCACTTGGGACAGCCCTCATTTTAGGAAGTTTTTCATGACATCAAGCCTAAATTTGTCTCTTATCAATTTCAAATTAACCAATAAGCATTTATTAAATATCTACTCTGTGCTACATACTGTGTTAAGTGCCAAAGATACAAAGTGAAAAAATGACAGTCACTGCCCTCAAGAAGCTTACATTCTAACAGAGGAGAAAACATGTATACATATTATGTGTATATGTATAAAAATGTACATATATGTGTATGTATGTGTGTATGTGTGTATGTACATATATAAAAAACATATATACATATACATATATATACCGAGTAATATACCAAAGAGTAGCTATAAAAAGGAACAGCTGGTGAAACAATGAAAAGTTCACACAAGACAAAAATCCAACAAATCTGCCAGTGGTCTCCAATGTCTATAAACAAATAGTCAAAGTCTAGGCAACAGTGGAGAGGAACTGAAGGTCTAATGGAAAGAGACAAATGTGACGTCATAAGTATCAATGAGATTTGGTGGGATAAAATCCATGACTAGACCATGGCTCTGAATGAGACTGCTTTATTCAAAAGAACCAGAGTAGGAAAAGGGGGCAGGAGGATGGGGAAGGGATGAGCAGCACTTTATATTCACAGGATGTATTCATTTGAAGAAATCTAGAAATCAGAAAAGGGAAGAATGACAGAGAGTGTTTGAGTAAAGATCAGTGAATGGAGAAACAGAAGTCATTTTTCCCTTGAAGCAGACCATAGACCAGCTAGATGATGATTTGGGGAAACAGATCACAAACTGGCCCAGAAGCCCAATACAGCAATACTTGGGGGCACGGTGCATGAATTATCCAGAAATCTGCTGGAACTTTGCCAAAAACAGAATGGATATTAGCTCGAGTGGGGGAAAAGTCAGGTCAAAAAATGGACTGGAGCACTGCTGGGGGTGCTAAAGAAGCGAATCCCTCTTAACAGAGAGAAGGAAGAGCTCAAGTCTTAATTCTGCACCTGTCTTCTCTGTGAAGAATGATCTTTGCCCTGGAAATGACAGAAGAAAAATGGCAAACAGGAAGATGACATCCAAGATAAGGAACTCTGTTTGTTCTTAGTGAATTTAAGTCACCTGACACAGACGAACTTTAACCCTTGGCACTGCAAAAAGCCTCTGTCGATGGTGTTTGAAGACCATGAAGAATGACAGAGGGGAGGTGAATACTGTTCAAAGAAAAGGGACGAGAACAAAACCTGCCAACTATGGGCTGAAGAGCTCGACTTCAATTCCTGGGCAAGTGTCTGGGAAAGACCACAGGGGAACTGGCCGATGAGCATCTAGAGTGACTGCTACGAGCCATCAGGGATTCATACAGAGCAGCCTGGGCCAGACCAACCTCTTTTCCTCTTCTGATGGGACTACTCAATTAGTGGATGACAGGAATGCTATGGTCAGAATTCACCTTGATTTTAGTAGAGCATTTGAGTAAGTATTTCATACCCTTCTTGTGGAGAAGACAGAAAGATGTGGAGTAGAAGACAATCTAATCAGATGGACTCAGAGCTGGCCGGATGGCCAAAGTCAAAGAGTAGCTATTAATGGTTCAATGTCAAATGACAATATGGCAGGAAGCATCTAGTGAAGTGCCCCAGGAATCTGTAATTGGCCCTGTGCTGCTTAACATTTTTTATTAACTATCTGAAGAAAGTCGAGGTTGAAGACTTCCTGTCAAGATGACTGCATAAAGGGAGGCAGGCCATCTGGCTCCCACACAGCTATTACAGCAAATACTTGAAGGCTGCACCAGAGGCAGGTAGGGAGCACCACAGTGCACAGAGCACTGTGTCTGGAGTCAAGAAGACCTGAGTTCAAATACAGACTCAGATACATATTAGCTGTGTGACCCTGGGCAAGTCATTTCACTGCTGTTTGCCTCAGTCTTCTCATCTGTAAACCGAGTAATAATAGTATCTACCTCTCAAGGTTGTTGTGAGGATCAAATGGAATAATGTACGTAAAAAGCACTCAGCACAATCCCTGGCACATAGTAGGACCTACATAAATACTTATTCCTTCTCCTTCTTGCACCAGACCAAAGAGCAATCAAGAAATACAAGGAACAACAGTCGAGAGCACAGAAGACGTGAGGAAATGTTGGAGTACAACCTTCCAGAAGGCGAACCACACGGGCCTTTAAAAACAACATCCTGCAAAGCTGGATTCAGTCCTACAGGGTGGAAATGGACCTTCCATAAATCTACCTTTCTGGGTTTCACAGGACGCTTGTGTGCACATTTTTAAATGCCTCTTCAGCTCCAGCTGCTCCTTATCAAACAACTAGAGCTGAAGAGGAATTTAAAAATATTTAGAAGGTAAATTTATTTAAGTGATTGGAAGTGCTGTATGATGATGGAGTGCTAAGACTTTAAAAAGAGAAGAAACAAGCAACCCTTTAGAACCTTAATGTATTCAAAGGGCAATGAATGAGTTAACTAGGAGAAACAGAGCTTATGGCAAGAGGGAACTGTTCTGTTTCTCAGAGTTTTGAAAAAGAAAAGAGAAGAGAAGGTAAGAGAAGGAATGCATTAGTAGAAAAGGAAGAAGAAGGGAACGGAAATTGCTATTTCTTTTAACTGGGATGCCTGAAAAGTACATTCAAACATGGGAAAAGAGGTACGCATCAAATAAACCTCATTTTTACTTGAAACACACACAAGAGGATCAAAATAGTACATACACAGAGTCTGGTGTAGAAATACATCAAACTCAACAGAAAAACAAGCAAAGATTAGAAAGGGGTAGTGGTATTAGGAGAAAGAAAATACTAGGAAGGGAAAAGTCACAAATAAAATAAACTTTCTGATCTTAATGGGAGAGTTAAAAAGAGATAAAAAAGAAAAGAACTAGAATTTAGGTAATGGCCTCTTAAGACAATTGGATGAACAAACAGTAGTACACTAATGTAATAGAATATTGTGACATAAGAAATGATTCAGAGAATCCTGAGTAGTATGAAATGACAACATGAAGTAAGGAGAAGCAGGAAAACAAAGACAACACTGTAAAGAAAAACAACTCTGGGAGACTCAATTCTGACCAATAAATACAATGTCTCCAGGAGATCTATGATGAAGTGTGTTACCCACCTCTTGATCTAGAAATGATGGGCACAAGGTACAAAAATAGCTATTTCTTTATATGTATGTATGTATGTGTGTGTGTGTGTGTGTGTGTGTGTGTGTGTGTGTATGGCCACCGGTGTGGTCATGGGTAGCCCTGGGCAGATACACGCTGCCTGACTATGCTTATTTGTCACATGGGATTTTTTCCTTTATTTCCTTGGTCAATTGGAAAAGATAGTCAGTGGGGAAGTGGGGTTATAGACGACGATGAACAAAAGAAGAAGGCCATGTAACACTTTTAAAAATGCACAGAACAGAAGGAAGTTTGGATGGAAGTACTGACAAATAAAAGAGTGTTGAACTTATTAATATTCTTTTTTAAAAAAACATGGATATTCATAGTTTCATACAGGATCCTTTTTATGCTCCCCAGAGTTTTAGATCATACAAAGCAGAGAGAAATAGCAAACACAGTAGTTAACAGAGTCAGGAACCAAAGCTATTTTCACAGTTAAGAACACTGAGCCAAATCTAAGTTAAGAGCACTGAGCAAAATCTAAGATGAAATTTAATAAAGGTAAATCTGAAGTCTTACACTTGGGCACACAAAAAAATCAATTTCACAAGTACAAAATAGGCTGAAATTCTAAAAAAAAATCTGGGGGTTTCAAGGGACTGCAAGTTTAGTATGAATCAGCAGTGTGAGGTAGCAGACAAGAAAATTAATGCAATCTTGAGCTTCAGTCTGAGGCATGCATCTTCTAGGGGCAGAGAGGTCCCCCTTCTCCTGGTTACACCACCCCTCGATGTGCCATCTTCCCCTATCAGAATGTAAGCTCCTCAAGGGCAGGTGTGGCCTCTTGTAAAATCTTCACACCTCCAGCACGTAGCACAGCGCCAGGTATTTAATAAGCCTTTCTGATTCACTCATCCTTGTGTGGTCCATTAAACAACTTTCCAACTCTCAAATTCTGTGATTCTGTGAGGTATAGATCTTCTCTAAAGGAGTATTTTACTAGTCTGCACCCCTTCCCCCAGCTTCGGGGCCTTCTTTGTCTTCGGCTTCTATCACTGCATATGTCAACAAGCCTTGATTAAGTGTTCACTATGTGCCTGGCAAGATATGTGTGCATGTATAACTATTTACATATGTATATGTACAAATATGCATACACACACAGAGACACATTTTTATACGTGCTTCTCCCCCATTAGAATGTGAGCTCTTTGAGGACAAAGGCTATTGTTGCTTTTTCTTTCTATCCTTAGCACTTAGCGCAGCCTGGTACATCGTTAAGTCGTTATTGTTATATTATAAATTGTTAAAGTAAACAACAAGAGTAACAGCAGCTAGCGTTCATATAACACTTTAAGGTTGGTGAAGTGTTTGACAATTATTATTTCATTTGTTCCTCACAACAACCCTGGCAGGCAGGTGCTATCACGATACACATTTTACAGACGAGGAAACTGGGGCAAACAGACACGAAGTCAGGGTTACAAAGCTACTAAGTGTCCGAGGCTGGATTTGAACTCGGGTCTTCCTGACTCCAGGTCCACTGCTCTGTGTCCTCCAGATGCCTTTAAGTGTCCAGTAAATGCTTGCTGACTGATTAAGCTAATTTGGTTACAGTGTAGAGTACCCAGGGAGGAGCAATGCTCAATAAGCCAGGGAAGGCAGACTGGAGCCATACTGCAAAGGGCTTCGAATGCCAAGTGCAGAGTTTGCACAGTGGCCTAGAGGTCACAGTCCCCAGAGCTTTCTGATAAAATCTATGGATGGGCCAGCGGAAAGAAAGCAATGAGGATGGTTTTGTAAGAGACCAGGTGACAGCCCGAACGAAGGTGCTGACAAGGGAAGAGAAGGGACCAGAGTTGAGTGACGTTGTGAAGGAAGGACGCTCTCTGGGCTTCCACCCTGGGCTCTTCAGACAACCCTTAATTTGTGTCTTCACTGGAACGTTGTCAGTCTTACAGGGGTCCCTCCCCTCCTCAGCCTCGTTTTCTTGAATATGTCATTGAATTTCTCTATCTCTTCATCCCCAGCAACAGATTTGACACACAAGCTTCAATTATTTTCATCGTGGTCTTTTTCAAATGTTAATTGCCACAAGTACTTCCAAGATGGGATGGGCAAGTAAGTCCTGAAATGGTATTTCTTTTAGTTCTTGGACATGTAAAACCAACTCAGCCAACTGCTTTCTTTGCCTCTATGAGGAAAACCTGTAGGCCACCCTTCCGTTTAGCTGAAATATGGCTTCTATCTTCAGGCTTCTTTTATCCTGGGAATGTCAGGACTGATACAATTCGCTTCCTCTACTATGACGTACACTCATGAGTTACTGAGTGAGGTCTCAAATGTGTAGGCACTTAACGGATGCCTGCAGACCCAATGATTGATGCACAGACACAAGCCTTCACAGACGTTTTAGAAGGGTCATTCTTGTGCCTCTTGGTCCCTGCTCTGCCACCATCACTAGACAAGGTCAAGAACACGCAGGACAATTTTGTGACTTGTCACCAAGGGGCCAGCCTTCTGTGTGTGTCATTGGGCGTCCCCCGGACCCAGTCTGGTGTCAGGACGACCCCGTGGCACCTCCATGCTATCATGAAACCCGCATGTGACTTCACGGAGGGGACAAAGTTTAACAGGGTCAAATGTAAAGTTGTATAATTAGGTTCAAAAATTACTCACACAAAGTCAAGATGGGGCAGAACTGTAGTTTTAGCGAACTACAGGCTCACCATGAGAAAAAAGTGAAATGTAGACACCACGAAAGTTGAGGAGCTCTTTAGACGCATCAGAAGTATGGTGTCTGGAACGAGGGGCTGAGAATCCACCTGGCCCCTGGCCCGCAGCTTTTGCTAGGAATCTGGCTGCTAACAGGAGAAAGTAGATGGAAGGGTGAACTGAAATGTGTCTTCAGAGGGCACCACATTTTTGGAAGGTCACTGAGAATCTGTAGCATTCCAGGGGGATAGTGAAGGGGTCTCAAAACCATACCAAATGAGGAATGAATTGGAGGTTCCTGGAGAACTCTTTGGGGAAACATGATTATTGCCTTCAGATACCTGAATAGCTGCCATATGGAAGAGGAACTGTGTGTGTGTGTGTGTGTGTGTGTGTGTGTGTGTGCGTGCGTATATATTCTGTATTTTATGTGTATATATACTATATATTCTGTATTGTGTGTATATATATATATATATTCTGTATTTTGTGTGTATATATATATGTTCTGTATTTTGTGTGTGTGTGTGTGTGTGTGTGTGTGTGTGTGTGTGTGTGTGTATTGTTAGTTCCATAAGACAGAACTTCATCAAATTTTGTGAAGAAGCTGAAACTTCTGCAGCCTGAAAAGGGCTTTTCACACCGTCTGTAGATTCCATTTTCCACAAAATCTATATTTCCCTTTGGCATAAACAAGCAATGGATCCATTTTCCCAGTAATTACATTTGCAAACCAAAACATAAAATGTGATTTTAAATTAAATGAACATTTTAAAAGAAATGTTCAACCAAATATAGAGTAATTACAACATAAAGTCTAATTAACTAACTATCCTTACATTCAAAACTAGCGATAGAAATGAGAGAAAAATCAGATGTTCATTGAGTAGAGAAGTTGAAGCAATACCTGTTGTCTTCTAAGGAACTGCAGTAAGCCTTTAATAAAGGGGTGTTACACTTCTTCAGCAATGCCTAGTAAATAGAAATCTTAGGGTTACAATTCATGAATATCAATTCCTCCAATGTAATAAGTCCAGAAAGATCTATTATGATCTTAATATAAATGCAATTCTTTCTTAACATTTTTGGTCACCAACCCAAAGCTTCAAATGATTACTTCCCACTTACTTCCTAGAACAATGAATTTAAGCAGTTCCTTCATGCAAAAGTGAGCGTTTCTTTTTTTAATTTAGGCAAACTTTGTAACATTCAGAGAAGAAGGTAGAAAGAAAAGAAGCCTTCACCTCGAGCTTTTAGCCAATGCTCTTCCTCTCTGGGATCAGCAGTGGCTCTTTTAAAATCTTTAGGGATTTAGTCTGCCAAAGCTGCCACTGTAATTCTGTCCACGTCAGAATGCATCCCACCGCTTCCTATAGACAAATCCAGGATGAGGTCTGACTTAGCAAGCAACTACCAGCCCTAAGTTCTCAGATTTAACGCTGGGGGATGTGTTCTGCCACTGGCCCGGTAAAAGTGGAAGGGGCATTCAGACCTGAGGGCCACGAGGCATTTTACTTTCTTTACTTTGTTTCAAAGACTTAATCACTAGGGGGGTACAGCATTAGAGGAAACAATGTCTTTGTGGTCGAAGTACCTGGGTTCAAATCATGACTATGCCACATATTATTCAATTTGACAGCAGGAAAATCAGTTCTCCTCTAGGGGCCCCAGGCTTCATTTACAATGAGTGCCCATTCCTCATCTATAAAATGAGGGGGCAGGATTGAATTCTATCTGGGGCCCTTTCCAATTCTAAATCTCCTATTAATAACCAAGCCACCCTCTCTACCTACTGAAAATCCACCTCTCTCCTCTTTCCCTGATTCGCGAAGTCAAAATGCTATTTCTCCTCAAATAGCATTCTGCCCCTCTGACATTCCTATCGCATTCTGTTCAGCTGTTTACTTTTTCCTAGCATTTCTGGTTCAGATCTGTGATTTCACTGCTCTATAGAACTCTATGATGGACATACTGAAACTCCTATGCCAAGGCGTCTTCGACTGGAGTGCTGATCTACTAAATGACGGGCTCACAGTCCTACAGCTCGCGTGTGTCAGAGGGAAGACCTGAAGCCAAGTCTTCTTGACGCCAAGGGCAGTGTGCTCTCTACTACAGCGCCCTGCTTTCTTGGTTACTAGTTTGCCTGCCTCTGCTCTCTCCTGGCCTCCTCCTACTCGTCGGAGCGTCCTTCTCAGAGTCTCAAGGTAACATCTGATAACTGTGGCTGCCCCCCAAGGTTCTGTCCGGGGTCCACTTCTTTTCTCCCTCTATATGAGTTCTTAACCTTTTTCATGTCATGGTCCTCTTTGCTATTCCAGGGAAATCTATGGACTCCTCACAGAATAATGTGTTTAAATGTACAATACAATACACATGAGATAACACAGGAAGCCAATTATATTGAAATAGCAATCATATTTGAAACCAATTATATTTGAAATTATAAAAACAATTATATTCAAAATTATCAAAATATTTAACAAGTTCACAGACTTCAGGTTAAGATCCCTTGCTCTACACCATTTCTTTCAGTGATTTCACTAGATTCCGTGAATTCTTTTTTTTTTTTTTTGGCAATTGGGGTTAAGTGACTTGCCCAGGGTCACGCAGTTAGTAAGTGTCAAGTGTTTGGTCTGGGGCTGCATTTGAACTCAGGTCCTCCTGACTCCAAGGTCAGAGCTCTATCCAATGTACCACCTAGCTGCCCCCTCCCATGAATTTAATGATCAAATTATACTAATGATTCCCAGATCTTTATCTCTGGCCCTAATCTCTCTCCTGAGCTCATATTGCTAGCAGCCTTTTGGACATCTCAACTAGGACGTCCATTGGCAAGTCAAACTCGTCACGTCCAAAACAGAACTCGTTGTCTTTCCCCACTTCCTCATTACTGTTGAGGGGACGGCTGTCCTTCCAGTTACACCAGCCTGCGTCCTTGGTCAGGGTCACTCTTTCACTGACAGAGTCATTGCTGCCTCCACACCATCTCTCCTCCGTGTCTCTTTTCTCCACACACACACGGCCATGATGCTAGTTCAGGCTGTCACCACCTCTATCCCTGCCTGGCGTTTTCTAGCTGGTCTCACTGCCCACTCTCCTCTCCACAGTGAGCTCCAGTAACTCCCTAGAAAGAGCTACCATCTCCACAGAGCTGACTGTGTGCCAGGGGTTGTGCTGAATCAGCTATAATCATGACTTCCTTTGATCCTCAGGACAACCCTGGAAGGGAAGGGAGGTGCTGCTATCACTCTCTCTTATGGATGAGAGAACTAAGGCAAACAGAGGTTAAGTGACCTGCCTAGGGTCACCCAGGGCTTCCATACAAAGCCCTGTGTTCCATATTTCAAGCTCTTCATAACCTGCCCCCTTCCTACCAGCTACATTGGCCCACCTGCTGCTCCTTGAACACCACGCTCCATCTCCCACCTCCTCGTCTTTGTCCTGTCTCCTCTAACTGGGATACTCTGCTCCACCACCTTCACGTTCTTGTTTTCCCTGACCTTCCAGGCCTTTTTGAGTGCCCCCAGCCATGAACGCCTGTAAATATCTCACATCTACCTGGTTATTAATAAGCTGTATGCTCTCTGGAGGCTGGAACATTTCTCCAACCCTACTGCGCTTAGTCAGTACAATGCCCTGTACGTAGTAAACAATTACTAAATGCTCGTTGACTGACTTAACCCCATCTCTGTTCTGTTCTGTTCCAGTTGTGTGTGGATGAATTTTAACTCCCCTCTGATGCCAGAAGGTCCTCGAGAGCTGGGGATGGAACTCTGCATTGGTACACCCTTCCACATCGAGCACGGTACGTCACACACTGAAGTGGCTTAAGACGTGCCGACCGAAGGAAGGAAGGAAGGGAGGAACTACACGGGGGAGCTCTGGTATGTTTTCTTTCCACTTCCTTCCCACTAGTCCTTGTCTATTTGCTTTCTGGAAGGGAAGAGCATTTGAATTAAATGCTCAGACTCATTCCTATCTTCTCTACTAGCCTGGATTTCAGGCCAATATAGAAGGCAAATGCCACACTATTTAGTTATCCAGCTCTACTTAAATGTCTTAGATCCATGAAATGTGGTCAATCACCTCAGAGAACTGTACTATGAAATGTATTTGTGATTTTTAAAATTACCTTTAAAGGATCCACAAGTTCTAGAGTATGCTTTAGGTAAATTAAATTTGTTATCTTTGATTCAGCGGCTTTAACCTATTGGGAAAAAACACAAATACAGTTGGTTCAACAGTATTTAACAAGGACATATATATATTATAATATCATATTTACAAAATATTATAAATATCATAAATTTTTCAAAACCACTAAGAGTCACTCTAGAGAAGGTCCCCAGAGCAGTGTTGTGAGAAGCTACTAGAAAATGGGGTTGTGAAAATCTAATGCTAAGCAAATTAAATCCAGGTGAACTCTCAATTATATTCCAATTTCAAAAGGTCAATTTGATCCCCTCCAGTCCAAAATCCCACCAAGAAAAGTCAAGCAATATCAGCCACATTTCTGGGCATTAAGATGTTCACAGTAAGCTGAAGTGTAAGGATCGCCCCAAGCAAAAGGAGGGCATCTGCAAACACAGAAATCACGTGGGATTCAGGGCCGGAGGTTCTGTGCCCAGCCCCTACTCTGCCACTTCGCCCTTGTGCGACCTTGGACAAGTCTCTTCATTCTCTCAGAGAAGGCATGTGGTCTCTAAGGTCCCTTTGGGCTCTAAATCAATTACCCTAAATTGGGGAGACAGTTCTTACAACAAACCCTTAGTATCTTGACGGACATTTTTCCTGATTTACTAATTAAAAATTATGATACATCTGTATGGGATTATAGAGAACCCACTTTTTGAATAAACAACTATGGAGTCTGAGGCCAAGCAAAGGCCATCTGCGTGAGAACTGAAGTTACTGGTGAAGGGATGTAGGGGAGACTTTTTTTACAGTGATGTATAAAATCTAAATTATTTATACCAAAACTTCCAGCAAGATGGTTGAGTCAGTTATTAATGTGATGCTCCTTCCTCTTAATGCATCAAAGCAACTAGAAATAATAATGACAGTGTACATTTAGATAGCTCCTTTGATGTGCCAGGCACTGTGCTAAGAGCTTTTCTCATTTTAGCCTCATAGCAACCCTGGGCAGTAGGTACTATTATTATCTCCATTTTACAGATGAGGAAACTGAGGCATACAGAGAAGAGCTGACCTGCCTAGGGTGATGAAGCTCATAAGTGTCTGAGGTCATATCTGAAGTCAGGTCTTCTTGACCCCAGGCCTCTCCCTGTCTCACTGCATCACCTATTAAAGGCATTAACTGAAAGAGCAATGAACACTCAAAGAAGGGAAAATAACATCCCAAGAAAGCTCTTACATGAAAGAAAATCACAAAAAGAAAGAATAATCAAAAAGGAAAAGAAAAATATCTTCATACAATGAGGAAAAACCATAGGACAAGAGAATCCAAGGAGAAAACTTCAAAAGAAGAAGACAATTCCATGACGACAACCAGAACTAAAGAAAAAAGAATGGAATGACCACATGAACCATGGCAGGAGATGGGAGGTTCTAACAAAAGAAATGAAGAACTTAGATGTGGGCAATTATAACGAGAAGTAAAAAAAGATTAATGAATATATAGCTCAGAACAAACACATAAAAACCTGGGCTAAACAGCAGATATTCTTTAAAAAAAAAAAACAAAGGTAGATAGAACTCAAAAATTAAATGATACAAGAAATAGAGCAAATCAAAAGATTCAAAAAGACACAAAACTTCTATAAATAAAAATAACTGACTTGGAAAATGACTCAAAGAAATCATCTAAAAAACTGAACAACACAGAAAAAATAGGATGAAATAAAAAACCTGAAATACAACGTTTCAAGAAATCATACAAGAAAATTTCTCAAGAATATAAAAAACAGAAATCACAGATTACATCTAGAAGGAATCCCAAGTTTAATTCACTGAGAAACATGATCCAGAGCTACCATGTCAAAGAAGAAATATTCTAAGCAGCCAGAAAGAGAAACATCATGTTGCTAAGGAATTCTACTCAGAAGATTGAGTAGTGGACTACTCAACATGGATAAATGAACTATAGGAGTGGAATAAGGTAAACTGGAAGGCAAAGTGAAAGGGCCTGCCCCTATTAATAACCAAATTCGCTCATTCAGCATAACCCTACAGAGGAAAAAAATGGATCTGTCATATGAGGACCAGTAAAAGCTGCAAATATTTAGCCTGCAGAAGGCTTACAGGACTTAACATCTGTGTTCAAGGTTTGTCCTGCACAAGAGGGATTAAGTTTGTTCTGTATGGCTCCAGTGAGTTGGATAAGGAACAATGAGTGGGATTTGCAGAAAGGTCAATTTAAGCTAGACACCAGAAAACAAAACAAAAAGATTTCTACAACAAGAACTATGCAAATCCAGAACGGTTTGCCTTAAAAGATGATGGCTTCCCTTTGATTGGAAGTCTTCAAACAGAGGCTACAGATACTTACAGGGTATTTTATAATGGGGATTCCTTTCTGGGTGTGGTCTGAACTAGATGGCTACTGATATCACTTCTAACTTAAATTGTGAGACTTTTAAGAAAATTCCTCCACATGTCACACTGCATGAAGGTGACCTTAGGTGCTAAAAGTCTATACCAAGTTCTGTCAGGTTGCACAATTCTGGAATTACTTTGATCACTGTCCTGACAACAGTCTGAGGCTATTTTCTGAGGACAAGCTGAGCTATTTACAAACAGGCTTCTGATTAGGAGGCTGGCCACTTGGAGAGGTCTTCACCCATGGCAACCCATGAAATGAAGAACACAAAATAGTCCCTAGTCCTATGCAGCTTTCTCTCACTTATGCGGCTGGTAGAGCAGCTAAGTGGAAAAAAGTGATGAGGGTTATAAAAACCTGGGTTTTTTTTTAACCATCAATAAAACTTAACTTAGTTGTCAGTATCATAAATACGAGATGCATGTTCTACTACTGCTAGAGGAATGGAATCTTACTGACCTTGACGTTCTCTCCAGAAAAGATTGTTAGTTTTCAATTAATTTTTAATCTATGTTTGAAAGACCCTTTATTAAATTTAATTTTTATTGCTTTATGGTTAGTAAAAGAAACATTTAATATTTCTGCTTTAATGCTCTTCTTTGTGAGGTTTTTACACCGGAAGGCATGGTCAACTTTCGGGAAGGTACCACGCACAACTGAGCACAGCCCTTTTTATTCCCATCCAATATTCTCCAGAGGTCCATCATAGCTAACTTTTCTAAAAATTCTATTCATTTCATTAACTCTTTTCTTTTTTATTTTAGTTAGAATCTACCTAGGTCTAAGAGGGGCAACATGAGGACCACACTATGAAATACTACTGTATTTCCTTTATGAACTTTTCTTTAAGAATTTAAATATCATTCTATTTCATGTAAATATGCACAGTATTGATATTAACTCATTGCCTATGGTAATTTTAGCAAAATGCAGATTCCTTATTTATCTCTTTTAATTAGGTCTGGTTTTGCTTTTGCTTTTCTAAAATTATCACTGCTATCCTTGCCTTTTTTTACTTCAGCAGAAGAATAACAGATTCTGCTCCAGCCCTTACTTCAACTCTGTGTATCTTTCTATTTCTAGTGTGTTTCTTATAAACAACTTATCCAGATAGGGTTTCTGGTTTTTCTTTTCTTTTCTTTTAATATAAATTTACTTATGTTTAGTTTTCAACATTTGCTTCCACAAGATTTTAAGCTCCAAATTTTCACCCCATCTCGCCCCTCCCCCACCCCAAGATGGCATGCATTCTGAATACCCCTTCCCCTAGTCTGCTCTCTCTTCTATTTCTTCCCACCTTCTTTTATCCCCTTCCCCTTCCATTTTCCTGTAGGGCAGGATAGACTTCTGTAGCCCATTTCCTGTATTTATTTCCCAGTTGCATATGAAAACATTTTTTTAAACATATGTTTTTAAAACTATGGGTTCCAAATTTTCTCCCTTCTTCCCTCCCCACCCACCCTCATTGAAAAGGCAAGCAACTCAATATAGGCTATACATGTGCAGTCATGCAAAACACTTCCATAGTAGACATATTGTGAAAAAACTAACTCTATTTCCGTTACTCCTATACTGCCCTCCCATTTATTCTATTCTTTCTTTTGTTCTCCTGGTTCTCCTCACTTCACTCAACATCAGTTCATGTAAGTCTTTCTAGATTTCTCTGAAGTCTGCCTGCTCATCATTTCTTGTAGCACAATAGCACTCCATCATATTCATATACCACAACTTGTTCAGCCATTCCCCAATGAATAGGCATCCTCTCAATTTCCAATTCTTTGCCACCACAGAAAGAGCTGCTATAAATTTTTGTACATGTGGGTCCTTTTCCCATTTGTATGATCTCTTTGCTGGGTCAAAGGGTATGCACAATTTTATAGCCCTTTAGGCATAGTTCCAAATTGCTCTCCAGAATGGTTAGATCAGTTCACAACTCCACCAACAGTATGTTATTGTCACAGTTTTCCCACATTGCCTCCAACATCTATCATTTTTATTTTTTGTTATATTAGACAACCTGATAGGTGTGATGTGGTACCTCAGTGTTGTTTTAATCTACATTCCTCTAATCAATAGTTATTTAGAGCACTTTTTCATATCACTATAGATAGCTTTAATTTCTTCATCTGAAAACTGCCTGTTCATATCCTTCGACCATTTTATCAATTGGGGAATGACTTGTATTCGTATAAATTTGACTCAGTTATAAATTTGACTCTATATATTTTGAGAAATGAAGCCTTTATCAGAAACACTGGCTATAAAAATTGTTTCCAATATTTCTGCTTTCCTTATAATCTTGGTCACATTGGTTTTACTTCTGCAAAAACTTTTTAATTTAATGTAATCAAAAGTATCCATTTTGCATTTCACAGTGTTCTCTATCTTTTGTTTGGTCATAAATTCTTCCTTCTCCACTATTTCTTGCTCTCCTAATTTGCTTATGGTATTACCTTGTATGTCTAAATCACGTATCCATTTTGACCTTACTTTGGTATAGGGTGTAGCTGGGTGAGGAAAGTAGCCTCAAGGCTACATGTGGTCCAAACTTCACAGAACAAATCCCCTAAAAGGATTCAGTCAAAGGGCCACACTTGAGGACCTATAAGATGATACGTGGCCTCAAGGCCACAGATTCCCCATCCCTGGCTAAACCTAGTTTCTGCCATAGTATTTTCCAGTTTTCCCAACATTTTTTGTCAATTTATGAGTTCTTATGCCAGAAGCTGGAGTCTTTGGATTTATGAAACAGTAGATTACTATAGTGACTACTATAGTTACTACTGTGTCTTGTGTACTTAACCTCTTTCACTGATCCACCACTCTGTTTCTTGGCTAGTATCAAATAGTGTTGATGACTGCCACTTTATAATATAGTTTTAGATCCAGTATGGCTAGGCCACCTTCCTTTGCATTTTTTTTTTCATTAATTCCCTTGATCTTTTGTTCTTCTAGATAAAGTTTGTTATTATTTTTTCTAGCTCTATAAAATAATGTTTGGTAGTTTGATTGGTATGGCACTGAATAAGTAAATTAATTGTCATTTTTATTATATTAACTCAGTCTACTTTTGAACAATTGATATTTGTCCAATTGTTTAGATCTGACTTTAATTGTATGAAAAGTGTTTTGCAATTGTGTTTACATAGTTCCTAGGTTTGTCTTGGCAAGGAGACTTCCAAATATTTTATACTGTCTATAGTTAGTTTAAATGGAATTTCTCTTTTTATCTCTTGTTTCTGGGCTTTGTTGGTAATATATGAAAATAGTGATGATTTATGTGGGTTTAATTTATAACCTTCGACTTTGCTAAAGATAATTATTTCAAGTAGTTATTTCAGTTGATTCTCTAGGATTCTCTAAGTATACCATCATGCAAAGAGTGACAGTTTTGTTTTCTCATTGCCTAATCTAATTCCTTCAATTGCTTTTTCTTCTCTTACTGCTAAAGCTAACATTTCAGTACAATATTGAATATTAGTGGTGATAATATGCATCCTTGTTTTACCCTTAATCTTACTGTAAATGCTTCTAGCTTATCCCCATCACAGATAATGCTTGCTGATGATTTTAGATAGTACTATTTATCATTTTAAGGAAAGCTCCATTTATTCCTAGGCTCGCTAGTATTTTTAATAGGAATAAGTGCTGCATTTTGTCAAATGCTTTTTCTGCATCTATTGAGATAAACATATGATTTCTGTTGGCTTTGTTATTGGTATGGTCAATTATGCTGATAATTTTCCTAATATTGAACCAGCCCTGCGTTCCTGGTAGAAGCCCCACCTGGTCATAGTGTATTATCCTCATGATAATGTGTTGTAATCTCTTTGCTAATATTTAAAAATTTTGTAGCAATATTCATTAGGGAAATTGCTCTATAATTTTCTTTCTCTGTTTTGGCTTTTCCTGATTTAGATATCAGTACCATATTTGTGTTATAAAAAGAATTTGGTAGGACTCCTTCACCTATTTTTCCAAATAGTTTATACAGTATTGGAATTAATTGTTCTTTAAATGTTTGGTAGAATTTAATTGTAAATCCATCTGGCCCTGTAGATTTTTTCTTAGGGAGTTCATTGATGACTTGTTCAATTTCTTTTTCTAAAATGGGGTAATTTATTTCATTTCCTCTTCTGTTAAGCTGGGCAATCTATATTTTTGTAAATATTTATCCATTTCATTTAGATTGTCAGATTTATTGGCACACACTTGGGCAAAATAACTCCTAATTATTATTTTAATTTCCTCTTCACTGGTGGTGAATTCATCCTTTTCTTTTTTGATACTGGTAATTTTTTTTTTTATCAAATCAACCAAAGGTTTATCTATTTCATGTTTTTTTTTCATAAAACTAGCTCTTAGCTTTATTTATTAGTTCAATAGTTTTCTTTTAATTTTATTAATCTCTCCTTTGAGTTACAGAATGTCTAACTTGGTGTTTAATTGAGTATTTTAAATTTGTCATTTTTCTAGCTTTATAATTGCATGCCCACTTCACTGATCTCCTCTTTATTATATTCCTGTAACCATTTAGAGACATAAAATTTCCTCTAAGTACTGCTTTGGTTGCAACCCATAAATTTTGGTATGTGATCTCATTACTGTCATTCTCTTTGATGAAATTACTGACTATTTCTATGACTTGTTGTTTGACCCACTCATTCTTTAGGATTAGACTATTTAGTTTCCAATTAATTTTTAGTCTATCTTTCCATGGCCTTTTATTACACATAATTTTCATCGCATCATGGTCTGAAAAAGACACATTTAATATTTCTGCCTTTCTGCATTTGGTTCTGAGGGTTTTATGCCCTAATACACAGTCAGTTTTGTGTAGATACTATGTACCACATAGATAAAGGGGTGTGTGTGTGTGTGTGTGTGTGTGTGTGTGTGTGTGTGTGTGTATATATAGATATATATATATATCTATATGTATCTATATATATATCCCTTTCTATCCCCATTCAATTTTCTCCAGAGGTCTATCATAACTAACTTTTCTAAAATTCTATTCACCTCCTTAACTTCTTTCTTGTTCATTTTGTGTTTAGATTTATCTAGTTCTCAGAGGGGGAGGTTGAGGTATCCCACTAGTATAGTTTTCCTGTTTATTTCTTCCTGTAACTCACTTAACTTCTCTAAGAATCTGGACGCTATACCACTTGGTACATATATATTTTGTATTGCTATTACTTCATCATCTACGGTAACTTTTAGCAAGATATAGTTTCCTTCTTTGTGTTTTTTAATTAGATCTATTTTTGCTTTTGCTTTGTCTAAGATCAGGATTGCTACTCTTGCTTTTTCTTTTTTTACTTCAGCTAAAGCATAACATATTCTGCTTCAGCCTTTTACCTTAATTCTGTGTGTGTCTCTGCTTCAAATGTGCTTCTTTTAAACAATGTATTGTGTAATGCTGGTTTTTAATCCACTCTGCTATCTGCTTCCATTTTATGGAGGAAGTTCATCCCATTCACACTCACAGTTATGATTACTATCTGTGTATTTCCCTCCATCCTATTTTCCCCATTTATACTTTTCTCTCTCTTTTCACTCTGTCCCTCCTCACCAGTGTTTTGCTTCTGACCACAGCCTCCTTCAATCTGCCCTCCTTTCTATCATCACTCCCCTTTTCTTTTCCCCTTCCCCTTCTACTTCCTCGTTGGGCAAGACAGGTTTCTTTACCCATCTGAGTGTGTATGTTATTCCCTCTTTGAGCCAAATCTGAAGACAGTAAGGTTCAAACAATGCTCACCTCTCCCTTCTTTCCCTCTACTGTAATATGTCTTTCATGCCTCTTCATGTGATATCATTTACCCCACTCTGCCTTCTCCATTTCCTCTTCTCCTACTACAAATCTTTTTTTACTCCTTAATAATTTTTTTTTTATCCTCACATAAAAGTCAACTTATAGTCACATCCTTTGTCTAAGTATACTCCTTCTAACTGCCCTAACAGAGACACAGTTCTTAGGAAATGCAAGCATCATCTTTCCATGTAGGGATGTAAACAGTTTAACGTTATGGAATACTATGGGTTTTTTTTTCTCTTTCCTGTTTACCTTTTTATGCTTCTCTTGAGTCTTGTATTTGAAAATCAAAATTTCTGTTCAGCTATGATCTTTTCATCAGGATAGTTTGAAAGTCCCCTATTTCACTGAAAATCCATCCTTTCCCCTGAAAGATTATGCTCAGTTTCGCTGGGTACTTGATTCTTGGTTGTAATCCAAGTTCTTTTGCCTTCTGGAATATCATATTCCAAACCCTGTGATCCTTTAATGTAGAAGCTGCTAAGTCCTGTGTAATCCTGACTGTGGCTCCCTGGTGTTTTAATTGTTTCTTTCTGGCTGCTTCCAGTATTTTCTACATGATTTGATAGTTCTGGAATTTGGCTGCAATATTCCTTGGAGTTTTCATTTTGGGATCTCTTTCAGGAGGTAATTGGTGGATTCTTTCAGTGAGTATTTTACCCTCTGGTTCTAAGATATCAGGGCAGTATTCTTTGATAACTTCATGAAAGATGCTGTCCAGGCTCTTTTTTTCCATCATGACCTTCAGGTAGTCCAATAATTCTTAAATTACTTCTCCTGGATCTATTTTCTAGGTCAGTTGTTTTTTCAATGAGGTATTTTACATTTTCTTCTTCTTTTTTCATTCTTTTGATTTTGTTCGACTGATTCTTTTTTAATTATTCAGTATTATCTTTTTCCACAGTTATATGTAAAAAAAATTTTAACATTTGTTTTTAAAACGTTGAGTTCCAAACTTTCTTCCTTACTCCCTCTCCACCCCCTCCCCCCACTAAGATGGCAAGCAATTTGATACAGGTTATAAACATGTGTAGTCAGGCAAAACACATCCATAATAGTCATTTTGTGAAAGAAAACAGACAAAAAAACTCAAGAAAAAAAGTTTTTAAAAAGTATGCTTCAATATGTGTTCAGACACCATCAATTCTTTCTCTGGGGATAGACAACATTTTTCTTCCTAAGTCCTTCAGAGTTGTGTTTGACTGATTCTTGATGTCCTATAGAGTGATTAGCTTCTACTTGCCCAATTCTAATTTTTAAGCAATTATTTTCTTCAGTTAGTTTTTGTATCTCCTTTTCCATTTGGCCAATTCTATTTTTAAAGGAGTTGTTTTCTTCAGGGGAATTTTTTTTTTATTTGGCCAATTCTATTTTTTAAGGGGTTGTTTTCTTCAATTTTTATGTTTCCTTTTCCAAGCTGTTGATTCTTTTTTCATACTTCTCTTGCATAACTTTCATTTCTTTTCCCAATTTCTCTTCTACTTCTCTTACTTGATTCTTAAAATCCTTTATGAACTCTTCCAAAAAGACTTTTTTGGGCCTGAGACCAATTCGTATCCCCTTTGAGGCTTCACATGCAGGGCATTTTGACACTGTTGTCCTCTCCTGAGTTTGAGCCTGGATCTTCCCTGTTCCACAGCAGCTTTCAATGGTCATGGCTCTTTTTTGGTTTTTGCTCATTTTTAAAAGTTGAGCTCTGGTCCTGGAGTACAGGGGACACTGTCCCAAGCTTCCTGCATTGGGGGGGCCGGGGGTCTGGTCACTGGCTTTCTACGCCAGGGCCTCTGGGGCTGGCAGCTTGCCCACTGTACTGGAGTGACCCAGCCCAGTCACGCCTGGTGTGCCCTGGGTTCTGGGACTAGAAGTTTGCCTGTTGTGCTGGGGCTGGGGGCCTCACAGCTGGCCTGCTATGCCAGGACCAAGGGGCCTCAGTTGCTGATCTGTGCTGTGACTAACAGTCACCTGTGCTGGGCTGCACTCCCCTTTTACCCAAGTGAAATAGACCTTTCCTAAAGTCCTTCTAAGTTATCTTAAGCGTTTCACTCTATCTTTTTGTAAGTTCTGTGGCTCCACAATCTGTTTAGGGTTTGATTTCATGTTGTTTCTGATGGAAACTGGAGAGAGCTCAGGCAGCTTCCTGGCTTCTCTCTGCCACCTTGGCTCCACACACCGCCCCCCACCTCCACTTCCTAACTAATATGCTACTGAATAAAGTTAGAGAAAATCACACAACCAAGAAAACTGGGTCCACTGCTCCTGCCATCACTTTATGGTAAATATCCTTTTCTAAAAACTAATTGACATTAATCAGCTAAATGAAAAGAGGGTGGCAATAACTAGCAATTAACATTGAGGAAAACACACAAGAATGGAAGCTTGAACCCAACAGCATTAGAAAAAGTTACTCCAACCCTTCAGAGTACCTGAGAACCTCAAGGGCTTCGGTATCCTTAGGCTCCTAAGAGTATTTGGCCTAAACCAGAACAGAAAATGAAGCATAAGAAAGGATGAACCCCTTATCTCAGGAGGCCAAAAAAAGTTTAAGAAAAGCTTCAACTCAGATCCCGGTGTACTTTGTCATCTAACTCTCTAAGGCAATTTAACATGCAACATTGTGTAAAAACATAACTACGTTGGTTTCTTATCCATCTACCAGACTATAAACTCTGAGAACTTCTGGCTGATCTTTCCAGGGTCCTTCCTTCTCCTCCCATCCTCCATTCCCATCTCCAATGAGATATCTGTAAGGCACTTAGCACAGTGCCTGGCACACAGTTGACACTAAAATGCTCATTCCCTTCCCCACTTCACTCTACTCCACAGCACCATGTGAGTCCCTCCCATTTTCTAGCTCCTCTTCATGCGCCCCTTTCCTCCATTAGGATGTAAGTTCTTTGTACTTGTTTCCTGCTACATCTTGCTGTCTTGTACTTGTACCCTGGGCATTAAGCACAGTGCTTAGAACACAGTAAGTGCGTCATTGCTTTATACATCAAGCTAGAGGGCTGAGACTATTTTATTCAAACTGTAACTACCATAACTGCCTAGCACAATTTTCAGTATAAATTAAGTGCTTGACCAAGATTAGAAATAGGGAAAATAAGAGTATCTTCTTTTCAAATAGCCTAGAGATGACCAGGAGCTAGAATTACATTTGGATTACAGAGTAGATAATTCTGGGAATAAAGACTTAAAACTGAAGATCCTCTAAATCAGACATTTCCTAAGATGGTGTGTCTGATTATGTTATTTCAAAACTCTCCAATGGGCAGAACAGCCAAGCTAGAAAAGGAGAGGGGAGCCATGGAGGGCAGCTCCCGTCTCCTCCACGTCATAACCAGCTAGTCATCATCTGAGAACACCAGACCCAGGAATTGATGAAAACACAAAGAAAAGACTGGAACAGGCCACCTTTTCAGCCCAGCATCACAAATTCAACCAACAGGCCAGTGACCAAGGCAAGAACTATGCACTGGGGTGGGGCAGGAGCGCAGAATCACCTCCCAGAACTCTGAACTGGACCAGCAGCATCCAGACATCCAATGTTGATCTCTCCAAAGCCAACGTTGAGGGGTCTCCCAGAGCAGCCATGTGCCAAGACGCAGCACCTAGAACTCAGAGCTAGGCTGGCAGCACAGGGATGCCAAATCCTATCACAGACTGGCCCTCAGCCCGAGCCAGTGGCTCAGAAAGACTCAGCCTGCAGTCAGCACTCCAAGCCTCTAGGATGGGTCTGCCCAGAGTAGATCATGAACTCAGCCAGGATAAGGTGTTCATATTCTAATGGGAGGAATGGTGACACAAGGATCACCTAAGGACTGTGGGCTCACCTAGGGTCATCAAGGGAATCAAATAAAATGGAGGAACTAAGAATGATTTTTCTTATGTTTTAATGAAGGCAAGAACCTTGGGAAAATCCCATAAAACACCAAAGACCTAATTCCAAACCAGCCCCACAGCCACCACTGAGGAGAGGATGGGGCCCACCTTACTCATCACCACAAGTACAAATCTTCCACCAACAAGCAGTTGAGCACAAGAGCCTTAGGAGTGGCAGCACTCCACCAGAACACCAGTCCTGCTTTCCTGCTCAGCCCTTGCAGCCATTACTGGGGAAGAAACTCCTGGGAAGAAGGGGCCAGTCATCCTCAACCTATACCAGCTACCGGGTAAGCCAAACAGCCTAGATGATGCAACAAGGCATGGGTGGGGATGGAGGAGAGGGGAAGGGAGGAAGGGAAGAGGGAGGGAGAGAGAAAGGGCAAAGAAAGAAGGAGATAAGGAGAGAGAGGGCAGGAAGAGAAGGGGGAAGGAGAGAGGGAGAGGGAGGGGGGGAGACAGAGAGAGAGAGATAGAGAGAGAGAGAGAGAGAGAGAGAGAGAGAGAGAGAGAGAGAGAGAGAGAGAGAGAGAGAGAGAGAGAGAGAAGGGAGGAAGGGAAGGGGAGGGCAAGAAGACGAGAAGAAGACGGGGGAGAGAGAGAGAAGGGAGGAAGGAAAGGGGGAGGAAGAGAGGGACAGAGAAAAGGAAAGAGGGAGAGAGGAAGAGATGGAGAAAGAGAGGGAGAGTGGAGGGAGGAAGGGAAGGGGGAAGGACAGAGAGAAAGAGGAGCAGAAGGAGAGAGAAAAATGGGGGGGAAGGGAAGGACAGAGGGAGGGAGGAATGGGGGAAGGGAGAGAGGGAAAGAGAGAGAGAGAGAGAGAGAGAGAGAGAGAGAGAGAGAGAGAGAGAGAGAGAGAGAGAGAAGACAGTAAGCAATCAATATATGTCCTCAGACCCCAACAGAGACCCCAAAACTTTTGGAATAGCATTGCTTCTAGGCTAATGCCATCAGCATGGGAAACAAGTTCTGGGGAGATGTAGCCTGGCAAATGCTCCTGCAGAGACACAGGTGATAGCCTGGGGTTTCTCCCCCCATACTTTTCCTTATATGTCTCTGTGGTAACAGAAGAAAACTTCCCAAGGACTTTCTGCTGACAGAATACAACTGAGGAATTTCCCCAAACTCTGTGCTTCCTTTTCCCATATACAGAAAAAGAAGTGCACTCACACCCCGACATCTGCTAAAATTAGGAATCACTACCCTCTATGCTTTTGCATCTGGTACAAAAAGAATGGCCTGTCATCCTAACGTCAGAAAATTGTTGCTGTTATGGATATGCCAATTCAAAAAGCAATAATGTCATGACAGCATTTGAAATTATAGATACTTTGAGTTATCATTGCTTTAAGGTTTTTTTAAGTAATATAATACAATGGTATTAAAATAATGGTATGCCCACAAGTTAAAAAATATTAAAATCATAAATCATGAGTGCAATCATTTAAAAGATCCTAAGTGGAAATGCACAAAAATAAGAGATGTAAAACTGATTCAATTTTCTATTAACTGAACTTTGCATAACTTTACCAAAAGGCCAACTTCACCTATGGATTCTTCAGAGAAATTTGCACTAATGAGGACTGTGCTAATTTGATTTGCAGACAGCAGAAAAATGCCTGACTCATTTCCTGAAGATTCTGAGTTTTTCAGTGTTCCATAGTCTTGCCTTGTGTCCTTCTTGATGAATACAAAACATGTGAAATACCTACAATGGATAAAATCTGCTTCTCAGCTTGTCCTGTGACAGGTTTCATTATCTAGTGCTAATTTATAGTATAGATGGGGATGTGCAGAATCCATAATCTACAGAGTAATAAGAGCACACTGACCACAAATCAGTCTTCTGGGCATCTAGATATGAAAATACTGATGTGCTAAATCATCTTCCTTTTCTTTTAACAGATAGAAGACACCTCTAACTTCTAAAATATTTTTCAAATATTTGCTAGTTCTTTAATTAAAATATTTATATTGGTACCTTCCTCCCCTATGTCCACAGATGCTCCTCAGGTCATTATAGGTCTTCAATAGATACCAGATCTCTCAGAATCAGAGAGAATCAGAGGCATCCTCAGCTCCACCTAGTCCAGCCCCTCTCCAAAAAGAAGTCCCACCAGACCACACTCCAGGGACAAGCAGGCAAGCGCCCAATGCTTCAAGACCTTGAAGGAGGCCGACCCCAGCAGCCCCTGAGGTGAATCTGTAGGTCCTCCATTAGGGGAGTGCTCACGGTCAGGAAGCTGTTGGGGGTTTGTGACACCAAGCCCAAATCTGGCTCTCTGCTGCCTCTCCCCACCATCCCTGGCTTGGCCTTCTAGGGTTAAACAGAACAAGGCCAACGCCTCCTCTGCCACCTGATGGCCCTTCTCCTGTCTCTGAGTCTTTGCCAGGGTAGGAACGCACAAGTTCTTCAACAATCCTCATGTGCTATGGACTTGAGGCCCTCTCACCTCCCTTTCTGCCCAGCTCCTGTACTCTCCAGCTTCTCAGGGTCCTTCTTAAACGGTGATGACCAGAAACAAACAGTGTTCCAGAGGTGTGATGAGGGCAGGGTGCCTTCCTGGAATGACGCCCCGCTAATGAAGGCTTATTTGGTGGCTCCCTCCCACTGCTGACTCACACTGGGCTTGCAATCCACAAAAGTCTCCAGATCTTTTCCAAAAAACAACACTGTCTTGCAAGGCCTCTCCAAATTATGCTTGGGAAGCTTATTTTTTATACCTAGTTATGAGACTTTCTGTTTATCTCCACTGAACTTTGTCTTACAAGATTCACCCATGACTCTTCTGACTCTGTCTTCCAGCGTGCTAGCTCTCTGCCCTACCTTTGCATCATGTGCAAGTCTAAATGACACAAGGCCAAGAATGACTCCCAGGACACTCCATGGGAGACTGGCTGTGACTGTTAGCCCAACTAACCTGGACTCTTGGAAAGAAAACTGACTTCAAGTACACTTTGAAAAATAAATACTCGCAAATACATATACATGTACTAGCCATGCACACACACAGAAATATCACCATTTTGTATTGATGCCCACAACAACCTGAGACACTGTACAATTCCAAAATACATTCCAAATAATTAAGAAAGATTAAATCATTTGTGGAAACTTTAGTGTATCCTACTCCACACTTTCTTAACTGGTCACTGAAAAACAGTCATCTGCGTATGTTTTATGTAGCTAACTCCTTATTCCTGCTTGGCCAGGATGCTGGAATCCTCAATTACACCAGGTGGTTTTATTTTAAAATCATCACTTCCTTTTTCCTCTCAAAGGACAAGGAAATAACAGCAATATTAAGACCAGTTGATTTTAATAAAACGTATTGGTTCTTTTCAACTACTACTCTAAGGCATTAATGAAACTTTTTTCTTAAAAAAAAGGACACATGTTACCATACCGTGTCTTGCTTTGGAATCTGTACAAGAACCGAAAGCAGCTGTTCTGTATCCAGAAATCTTGAAATAACTGGAATAAGAAATAAAGGAGAGCAAAGAAGTCTTTTAAGCTTCCACTAAGACAGTGACAGTAAACCAGTCTGTCCTTGTAACCCAATACGCATCTCTACACATAGAGACACTAAACAAATGCCTGCGGACTTGAATGGACACAAAAGGCCGGCCAGGTTGTCCGCCGTGACCCCACATGGGGAAGCTTTGGATGGACACTACTGGAGACGTGGCCATCTCCTGAGGGCCCAGCTGAGGGACAGAACTAACTGGGGCTGGGGATTTCCTCTGTTTTCTCTTCCTCAGTAGCCCTGGAACACTGGGGAGGAAATCAGGGAGAAGAATTCAAAGGCTGGAAAGAAGTAGTCTGAGGGATAAGGATGCTATTAAATAGAGTAGGTGAAAAGCACTGTGTAGTGTTAGACGTGATAAGTAAGACAGATTTGCTTTCAGAAATCAAAGCGTGCAGCCCCAAGCTCCCTTATCTACTTTAAAAGCAGAAAAGTAGGGTGAGGGGAAAAGGGACATCTCACAAGCCCAGGATAGTTTTAAAACTTGTACTTATATAACCAGAATAAGATACTCCTTTACCTGACTGAAGACCAAAAAAGAGTTCCTCCTCCTGGAGAAGTTCCTCAACGCAGTCCAGTCTCATGGTGATCGTGTCAACATCCGTTAGGGGCTCTAGGATGTTGGAGCGAAGTCTTCGGCTCCCACCTGGCGTTCTGGTGTGATTGAGAACACCAAAGAGAGTGTGGCTGCTCCTTTGAAGACATCAGGAGCACAGCAAAGGAAAAAAGTCCGGAAAAATTCATTGAAGCTTCTGAGGAAACTATGTAATAATCTACAATGTATTCCTCTGCATCACTGGAAAGCACTTTGCACAATGCCTGGCACACAGGCAACACTATGTAAATGTTAGTTATTATTATCACTTATTTAATTGGAATCTGACACGTTTGTAAGTACGTGCTGTTCCAGGTCATGAAAATCCGCAGATTATGGCACAGAATCGATTATACACTCCTTGTAAGAACAATGCTAATGTTTTGCAATTGAGGCCAGTACAAATGCAAATACTCTAAGAAGCTAGGAACAGGGTGTAATTAGAGAGGAATTTATTTCAAAACACAAAATGTCTGAGCCATTAAATATAGACCATTTCAGTAGAATAATTACTAGAGGGGAAAACAACTTTTCATAGATCAGGTAAAACCTTGTGGGCTGCTAGAAATTCTCATCATCAGCAGAAATTAAATGATCAAATTTTGGCACTGTCATTTTAATAATCTCTAAAAAGCAAATCAATGCTCAGCTATAATTCTTTCATGAACAGTTCTGGCCCTTGATTTCTTTAACTGACTAACAGCAGGACAAAGGAAGTGGCCCATTATCAACTACTCAGTATGGGTAGGGATCACTAAGCGATGGGTATGGTGAACATGGGGGCAAGCCCTTAGAAGAATGAAGAAAGTTTCAACAGCTCCGCCCAAAATGCACCTGAGCCCTGATGCTCATTCTTAGTACAGACACACTTGGCCTTTTGTTCCCTTTGAGCAACCACATGCTAAGTATGTCCAGTATAGAAACCTTACTCCGCACATTGTATGTGTGCATGTGTTTATATGTGTATATATTCACACACATGTGTTCACCTGTGTATTGTGTGCATGTGTATATGTGTATATACTCTTCTGTCTCCTCTCACTGCCTAAGCATTTGCAAGTGTTTAGGAATGATGATCACAAAACCCAAAGTATAAATTAATCCCTTAAACAGTAAGATTGGGTAAGCAGTGATGTGTACCACTGCACATTCTGCTGGGGCTGCTCCTGGTCACTAATTAGTTTCACAAATTTAGCAAAGAGACCACCAAGGGTGGCTAAGACCATTCCTTGACCCAACACCAATCTACTGAACAACCAGATGATTGTTTATGAAAGGGGCTTTAGGTACTTTGCCTGAAGAAACTGGAGCACTATGGTCAACATGAACCCTCCTCCTCCAGTAAGCAGGGACCATGCCCTGAACAGAGAGTGGAACACTTGAAGTACGCTCTTTAACAACATGGGCCATAGCAAAGTACATCATGGGTACCAAGGGACCACAGAAAGGAAGAAATGGAGATTGCTATAGCCCAGAACCAAACACAGCACTCTACCAACTGAGAGTTACCTCATTAAGACTGAGCACCACAAAGCAAAGAACGAACTAGTTTAGATAACTTAGGCCTCTAAATTTACATCAGACCACGAAAAATGAACCTTCCTGCCTACAGATTTCACCATAGGGAACTTCATGCCAGCAAAGAAAAATTTAAAGAAATAATCACACAATTTTGATAGCTCAGTTCTAAACTCCTGTTGGAATAAGCAGAAGCCTGAGTTGAGAAGCCATCTATATTGCCCTATCACCCCCTCTGGCATTTAATCCATGGCATCGAATTTTTCACTCTTAATGAAACCCAAACACAAGGGTTTATCATACAGTGGATTTAGTGCTGGCCTCAGTTAGACTTGGGTTGAAATCCTGCCTCAGGTACTTACTACCAATGTGACCATATGCAAGTCACCTTAGCCTCAATGTTCTCATCTGTAAGATGGGGATAATAATACCTGTAACACTAACTTCAATTGACTGAGGATCAAATGAGATTTCATATGTAAAGCATTTATTATTATTCATTATTTATAACTGAAAATTTGAGCCCCAAACTTTTCCAAACTGATCCATTATTTGATTGTTTATTTCATACCCCTGTTCCTCACGTGCCAATTGCAAGCTTCTGTTTTTATTTCTACCCCTTCCCCCAAACCTGCAGGGGCAGTCCATTCTTTATTCACCTATTTTATACTCTCACCAATATCTTCTGCAAACAGAGCCCCAAACTCTCTAAATTTGCCTTGTTCATCACAGAACTCTGCCCTGACCACTGACAACATGACTAGGTTCCTCAGTGGTTGTCGTGGGCCTGCTGCTTCTGAATTTAAAGCCTCATAAGCTTTGGGACCCAGAGCAAGCCCCTCACCCTCTATCACCCCAAGTTTCCTCACAAAAGATAGGAATAGTAACTTCTGTGGTTCAAATGAGATAACGTACACGCAGCAGTTTAAGCCTCCAAGCACCACGTAAATGTTGGGGATGATAATGAGGAGCGAGGCAATGCCCTCTGAGAACAGCTTTGGGGAAGACCCAGGTTACCAAAAGCCCCCAGAGACTACAGTGAGCCTCCCGAATGTTGCAGATAAATTATTTAGGACTTAAGAGGGATCACTGGGGTGCTCTGTCTGCTTCCAGCAGCTTCTAGGTGGGTGAGTTATGTTCCTCATCGTCATAAGCCCTGGTAATTTCCTGAATTTCCTGCCTTGGTGAGGAGTATGTTTATGACTTCAGGCTATTAATCCACACACAGTTGGGTCTGAAAACCGAGTTAGTTCTTCTGGTATACAACCCATAATTTAATTATGCCTTTTTTGGAGGAGCAAGGTGGAAGGAGGAGAGGAGGGAAAGACTATCAGATCTGTGATTTAATCTGTGTAGGGAACTTCTGGTGTGGAGACTCCCGCCATGGACATCAGCAACTACTCAGCAGTCTGAAGTCTAAGGTTAAATGATTCTGTCTACAGACACACAGCTAGTATAGGTCAAAGGCAGAACTTCAACTGGGTCCTTCTAACGCAAAGCCAGCTGCCTCTTAGCTATGTGTTAGAAGGGTTAATGAATATTAAATGATGATAAAAATTTATTTACACAACATTCCCCAAAGAGTTCAAAGAACTTTAAATCAGCAACATCCTTAGGCAAATACAATGTTTTTTTAAAAGGATATTGTGGGCTTTTAAAAATGGAACAATGTTACCTGCAATCCTGATTATTAACTAACAATTCGAGGTTTTGAGCTGATGAGGAATCTATCATGACTGTCTTCTCACTGCCCTGGAAACAAACCTTCAATGAC
Source organism: Phascolarctos cinereus (assembly GCF_003287225.1). NCBI lineage: Eukaryota > Metazoa > Chordata > Mammalia > Diprotodontia > Phascolarctidae > Phascolarctos > Phascolarctos cinereus. Next base: position 477,637,703 of record NW_027555958.1, on the reverse strand, counting down.
TTTGGTGCATACACTGAATTCTGAATAAATTCCATGTATTTCAGCAGAGCAGCAACAGCTGCCAGACAGTAGTACCTGTAAGATAACCAACACAAGATGTTTCTACAAGTCTTAATAATAAAAACGAATAATGAAAAAAGAGAAGCTTTCTTTTACAAATTCATGATGCCTCGCTGGGACCTCCCTGAAGCAAGGTAACCTTGAGAAGCAACTCCTACCTGAACACTCATGACTGACTGACTGACTCACTGACCGTATCCCACGAGCCAGGTGTCTCTTTACCATGAACAACTGTTCCGGTTTTCTCTTGACCCTCGGCCGCCCCTTGGTCCCACTGCCTCAGACTTCACTGACCACACAGAGGCCACTCTGTGAGCTCCTTTTTCTCCCGGACTCTTCCTCTCCGAACTATCTCCTCCTCTCCTCAGAGGAAGCTGTGGCCCTTCTCGTCACCAAAGCCCGTCCTTCAGTTTACAGCATGGAGTCCATTTCCTCCCATCTTTTCTACAGCAGTGACACCCCACTCAGCCCCTTTCTCTGGAATTCTCTACCACTTCCTTCTGGCTCCTCTGCTGCCCACAAATAAGCTGAGAAGACTGAATTGATTCTGTATCATTTTTAATGATCCTATTTATAATCACTTCAGTCCCGTACCTGCCTGGATCATGCTTATCTCTGAATGTAGCTGTGTCCATTCAGCTGGCCTGTAATGGGCTAAGTTCAGAAATCCAGCTCTCCTGCTAATCACAGTCCTTCTCTTTCCTCCAAGAATTCTACTGTCCTCCATCAGGGAGTCAAGGCATCTTTACACGCTAAGCTTTCCTTCAAGGACATCTGGTTTGCTATCCAAAGAGGTCTGGGCCACCATCTTTTAACTTGCCGGCAGATTCAAACAACGAACACTTCTTAGTCACAGGAGGGAAGGAGGGGGCTGTTGTAGCCCCTCAATTACCAACTTCCAACTAATCATATTGTTCCCCTCCCCTCAGTTACGCAACCAGCCATGTTGTCTTCAACCCCACGATGTCACCTATCCTGCCCTATTCTTTGTTCTACCCCCATAAAAAGAAGTTCAGTCTTCATCTTGGGGTCTTGGCACAAAGGGAGGCAAGCCACTGACCCCTTTATTAATAGATTCGGTGCCCTATTAACATACTGTTATCTTGCTCAGCAAGAACATGCCTCAGTCTACCTCTGTGGACTTTTTACTGGAGACAATATCCAAGTCTCCCTCATCCTTTTAACAACGGCTCAGAAAGCTCTGTCTACACTGCTCATCTCTCTCTTCTTATCCTCACCTTCTTTTCTTTCATTCGCCTACTACCTTGCACTCTGATGCTCCTCGCCGCTGGTTTCCCTCTCATCTGTCTCGCTATTCCTTCTCCATCGCCTTTTCAAGCTCATCGTCCAGTCCAGCCTCCTAAGTGGGCATCCCTGCAAGGCTCTGGACAAGCCCTTTTCTCTTCTCTCCTTGTGATGTCGTCCACCCTCACAGACTCTCTCTGTCTGACTTCCAAACACATATTCCAGTCCTAAACTCTCTCCTGAGCCACAATCCTTCATCACCAACTGCCTACTGCACACTTCCCATTGGATACTGCCTAGGTATCTAAAACTCAACATGACCAAAACACGACCCCATTCTCCTTTCCCAAATCAGAGAAGAATCAAAGATTTGCTTTGCTGCAATGAGGGCCCAGTTGTAATTAGGTCACACAAAAATGACATGTTAGGTGACTTCCTCTAGAAACATTTGATTCTGCAGCATAGGAATGGAAGCAGAGGAGGAGGTGTGCCTTTTCTCTATTAATTATTTCTTCTTCATCCTGCATTTAGCTTGCTTTGTATTTCTGGTTTGCACGTTGCCTTGCCCATTAGATTGTAAGCACCTCTTTTTGACTCCCCACCACTTAGCACAGTGCCTGGCGTACAGCAGGCACTCAATAAAAGAATACTGATTGGTTGGTTGATTTATATGGCAGGAGGGAGAGATAGAGGGGGTAATAAATAAGTATTGGAGGTTATAGCAGAGTACGAGCAGAAACAGGACAAGGGGACAAGGAAGCGGGAGAAACAACAGTACAAAACCGAACTAACTACAGGACCAAGATGAGGCAGGAAGGCAAATGCAGCCGAGTGTGAATGGCGCTTAAAGAGCCTGACGGGGAAGATGCAGGGGAGGGTGAAGTGATGATAAAGAGTGAGCTTAAGAGCAGCAAGGCCTAGGGAGAGATGGAACGAGCAGAGTTTCTGGCTGGACAGAAAAGCTTCAAAGCTCTTTATTACAGCAAAGGAACCCGGATGGCCGATGGGAAGACCAAGACCGCAACCATCCCCATGTGTGGCTGAGGTGGATCATGGCAGAAGTTGGGGAAGCAGATGTTTATAGACTTGAGGTGAGGACATTTAAGTGAACCTTGATGTTCGTTTTAAGCTGCACAGTCAATATTGTTTCTAAATGATACTTACTTGGACTGAACCTCCATTAAGACAGTGCTGAATTCTGCTGCGCATAACTGCTCGATGTACTCTAACCCTTTAGTTTCGTTGAAGTATTTCCTTTGAATGGTAGTGAAAGTCACGTTCTGAAAGAAAGTTGTGATCTCAAAACAGATTCTTCAAACACTAGTTCCACTGCTGTACTTTCAAGCCCATTTAAGCACATGGATGGGTTGCTTAAGTACTGTCCAAACTTTTAATGTCTTGGAGCAAAAGGATCCATTGTCCAACACGTAAATGTGGAAGTTAAATTACTTTCTCTCCTTCCTATGACAAATTACAAGGGAAAAGAAACCCAAGGACAAGAAGACTCAGGTCTTCTGTCAGCATCCTTGGGGATAAAGACCAGGGCTTGGAGATCATGCAATCCTCTTCTCCCACTCTTACACTGCTCCTGGTCCTAGAACATCCATCTCCACAGGCCCCCACAAAGGCAGACGTAAGGAGGCTAGAGCGTATCAGCCAAAGAAGACTGGCCAGCACCAACCACAGCCTGCTGACAACACAAACGGGCCGTCCCAATAGCCACTGCCTGGTCTCCATCCTGCGAAGCTCTTCCAGCCACAGTTCACTGGCCACTCAGCTGCCAAAGTTCTCCCGGGAGCCCCGATGTGTCTCTGTCACACCTACATTCAGTAAGCTCCAATGGCTCCCTATCTCCTCCAGATTCAAATGTAACCCTCGCCCCTTCCTCCCTTTCCAGTCTTCTTACACTTCCTCCCTGCCACACACCATCATCCAAGGACTCCTTACTGTCCCTCACACAGGATGCTCCCACTGCCACTTCCAGGCATTCTCACTGGCTGTCCTCTGCCCCTAGAACTCTCTCCCTTTTTTGTCTCTGCTTTCTGACTTCCCTGGCTTTCTTCAAGCCTCCACCAAATCCCGTCTTCGGCAAGAAGTCTTTCTCAGTCTGCCTTCCCATAAGACTGCCTCCATTTAGTCCTGAATACAACGTTTGTCCACAGCTGTTTGCATGTTTGTGTCTCCAGTGAGCTGTGATGGCCTAGAAACCAGGGACTGGGGTTTTTACCTTTCTTTATATCCAAAGCACTTAAATAATTCTTGTTGATTTGACTTGACAAGCAGTGCCCCAGAAGTGCAGGACTGAGGGGGCGGGGGAAAGGTCAGTCGATCAAACAGCAAGAGCAAAAGATGACCAGTGGACAGCCTGTCATTTGAGTTCTCACCTTTCAAGCTGTCTATGGCCCACCACAGTACCTAGTACAGAGCAGACACAATAAATGCTTGCGAATTGATCTGAGACTCTTCTCTCTCCTTAAACACTCCTAGCCAGTGAGCTGCCACGTCTCATCAATCCTGCTTCCAGGATATTTCTAATTTCTATCCTCTCCTTTCCACTGACTCAGGCCTTCATCATTTCTCACATGGACAACTATAATTCCCACCTAACTCCAATACATCCTTCACACAGCTCTCAATTATTCCTAAAACCATAAATCAAAAATTCTGGAATTGTAAAAGATGTTATTAGTCATCTAATCCAGCCCATCCCCCCTCAATCTACCTGAAGAGCAATGATCCAGGCAGTTTTTAAAGCCCTTCCCTGAGGAGAAGCGCCTTCTCAAAGAAGGCAGCCCAACCCACTTGGGGACAGCACTGATTTCCTTCCATTTAGCCTAAATTTTCCTCTTTGCCACCTTCTCCTATTAGTCTCAATTCTACCCTTAAGGCTGAACAGTCCAAACTGGATCTCTGTTCCCGTATGATAGGCCTTCAAATACCTGAAGACAGCTATTAAGCCAACCCGAGTCTCCAAAAGGCTAAAGTGGAGGAATATTCTGACCTGCCTTGAGATTTTGTGAGTCGAGATTTTAGAGCATCCAGGAGAAGGCTGGAAGCAGAAGCCCACGGATTAAGCAAAGGGGCCCTACAACTAGAGTAGGGAGCTCAGCTAGCACCCCTGCTCCCATCCACCACACCTCACATGCAGGCTACCAGTGGTTGTACTCCTTAACATGAAAGATAGAGCTTTATGTATCTTTTATTTCATCCCTGTTAAATGTTAAAAAATTTTTTTTTAATTTACCTGGAAGTTCTCTGTAATTAAGGTGAAGAGCTTAGTCGAATTTCCCACAACACAGGCAGTGTTAGACATTATTATTTCCAATGGTGCTAAAATTTTTAGTTTGGTAATTACCTGAAAAAGTTTACATAAACAGCTTCTTAAAATACTAGTTTAAGGTATATTCTGAATCACACAAAAAAATCATTTTCATCAAGAGGTCTCTTTAAATAAAAACCCAAACAGACAATTACTTACATTTCCACTAATTATATTAACTTCCCGCTGCATATTAAAATATGTCTCATATGTATCTTATGTGAACATAGACTAACATCATCGTGATCAAGTTAGGCTACACTCTATTTGAAATACTCTGAAACAACCCGGGTTCAAGTCCCCCATTGAGAAGATGTTCCAGCTTCTCAAATGCACTACCTCACTTTAGATTAGTTTTTGGCTTTGTTTGTCTTGAGTCCTCCTATCCTCTCCCTGTAGCCCTGTCTCCTCTACTTGTAGCAATATGTCTAGGGTTGCACAGAGACGGGTCAAATCTGGACAACAGAAACTTTCCAATCCATTAGGATCATTTGTAAGTTGGGGTGATGTCTGGTGGGTAGAGGCATGTTGCAGCTGCCTACCCTCCTGCACGAGACTTCTAGTACACACAGGGATTTCACTGATTAGAAAAGGTATTACTGTTAGAACTTGACAAACTGCGGGGTATACCACAACATTCATTTTTCTTAGAGAAACCTTGACAAATCACAGCTCCTCTACTAGCTGTGTAACCATGAGTAAGTCACTTAAAATACATGAGCCCTAATTTCCTTATCTGTAAAATAGGAAAATAATATTTAAGATACCAGTTTAAGCAGGTTGCTGAAAGCCCTTTGTAAATGTTAAAGCAATACATAAATGTCACTCATTATTCATATGAAAGCTTGCATTACAAGGCTCAGAAGTATCACTTACAGCATTGCACACACTTGGATATTTCAGGGGTACCCTGACATCACTCATGTGCAGACACCCCTGACCCAAAGATGCAGCTCTCCGGGGCCAGGGCACTTGGGCTCACTAATGGCGCTGTGCCTCCTCATCATGTCTTTACTTATCGTGGCTAACAACTTCCCACTGGGCATCTCCTGTTCTGTCTACTCAAGTCAAGAGGTCATTCTCCAGAAGCCAGTAGCTCTGAATTGTGTCTGCCATCAGGGGTCACTGTCCCATCACAGTCCTTTCAATCTCTGACCTTGCTCTTTTCCCCTCTGATCTTCTGAGCTTTAGAACTCGATACTATTCTCCCAGGCTCTGCCATGCTTTTGAACTCGCTGCACTCTCTGGAATCTACTCTTACATCTATTTTCTGCACATGTCTTTTTAATCTAAATTGGCTGGCAGTTCTCTTTGTATCCATACTGTTTTTTTTTTTCCCCAAATAACTTCCCTTTTTTTTTTCCTCTTTCTAATCACTATATTATGTCTTCAGAATATCACTACTGAGCATTTCCCATTCTTCCTGGATTGGCTTCCTCCACTGCCCCCAGTTTAGTCCATAGGCTTCTGACTCTGACATTCTTCTGGATGCTCTAAAATCTCCTCTCACAAAATCTCAGGCAGGTGAGAATATTCCTCCTGGCCTTCTTCTTCTTCACTTCACTTCACAAACTCTAAGTGGGGTGGTCACTTGGCCCAAAGGTTCTCCCCCTCGTGGTGGTTAAAGATCAAACATTCTTCTTCCCTGCAGAGGCTAAACTCCTACCACCTCCACCCACGCCAAGGCCCCAGGAGCCATGACCAGACAAAAAAACCTGAACATCATAGTTCAAGAAATCATAAAAACACTTCCCAGATCTATCAGAAACAGAATCCACCATCACCTACTGAATGAAACTCCAAATTGAAAACACTTCAAAATCCAGAGCTTCCAAGTCCAAAACAAACAACAAACAACAACAACAACAAAAACTGCAAGCAGTCATACAGGAAAAAATTAAAGTAGCAAGGAGCCAGTTGGGATCAACCAAGGCTTGGCAGCTGCCAGTTTAAAGAAGAGAAAATCTCAGACTAGGACAAAGGCTAGGATAAAAACTGAGAATATTTCACCCTCCAAAACTGAGTGTAGCTCAGCAGAGAGTTATCATGTCTAACTTTAAGAAAATAAAGGTCTTTCAAGAATAACTGATGAAAAACAAAAACAGAGAGCTGGGTAGAAACTTTGAAATGTAAACACAAGAGTGTCGAGGCATAGACAAGTCAATACATTTGAACATTAGAAAAGGCTAAATGATGAATCTAACAGGAAGAGAAGAAAGAAATTTCCCTTTACAATCTTAGTCTCTTCACTGGTCACAGAAAGAGTTAGGACTAGGTGGGGGTTTTGTTGGTTTAAATAGAAGAAAGGGGCGGGTAGGGAGGGGGGAAGAATGTACCAGAAAATAAATGAGAAAAAGAAGGGCGAGGAATTTACTACTTTGTATAAATAGGGTGCATGAAAAGAAGAGTAAACAAACAGGCATGAAAGTGTGGAGGAACAAACATCTCCTGACCTCACTTTTATCTGAACCAGATAAAGGAAGACTACAAAGATGAAGACACCCAGAGAGTTTAGTGCAGAAATATGCTCATCATGGATACATACAGGTAGGACTGGGAAAGGGGAAGGTGGGAATAAGAGGCTGGACATGGCTGAAGAAGGAAGAGTCCTAAGTCTCTGGAAGCTACTCTAATCATGAAAAGGAGAAGGGGAGCAGAATGGGTTGGAAAGGAATATCGAACAATATGTCATTTGCAGGAAATACATTAATAACTTAAAGATTAACATGGAATTCAAAAGAAAGGCAAGAGACAGAATGTGTCAAAATTCAACTACAGGAACAAAAGGTCAAGCTATATGAAGAGACTTAATGAAAAACACTGGGAAGGAAGTGGGCAGTACCAGATCGCAGACCACATGGCACAGCTGTAGTCCTTAAGACAATTTGGTGCTGGGTAACAGACAGGTTGATCAGTGGATATGATTAGGTATAGAATCACTGTTTGTCCTTATTCTCGAAGAGGACCGTGGCATCAGGAAGGAGATGTCATGAAATGAGGGAGGGCTCTGCAAAGTCACCAGTCTCTTTCCTCCCGAGCCATCATGTACGCAGTACACAAAAGCAAATAAGTCTGAGGTCCCCCTGATCTTACCAGCCTAGTCCCACTGTCACTGAGCTGAACGAGTAAACCTAGGGGAGAAAGTCCTGGCCTCCTTAGCCATCACAGCTACTAAAGACTCAGAAAAGATTCTCAACAACATAGCCCTTGGCTCCATCAAATGGTATCAGGGAAAATGACCCCAAAGATGCAGAGTCCCTGTCTCCTTTGCCCTTCACCCCAAGGATCTGCAGCTGAAACCTGTCTTGTGTTTTCTCCCCTTATGGGAATGCGGGCTTCCTGAGAGCAGGAACCATCCTGGTTTTCTGTCTGTGTACCCATGGTCAGCACTGTGCTCTGGCAGTAGTAAGGGCTGAATGAATGCTTTGTCCTTCATCCTCAATGTTCATCCTAAGGGATGGCTCCCATGTTGCATCAACCAGGACTGTGTCACTCTTGTCTTTTATCCACAGCCCCCAGCACACAGAAGGCATTCAACTTAGTGAAGGAATGTGGGGAAAGGAAGGAAGAACCATGATGTCTTGTGAATAAAGCATGTGCACACCTTTTGGCAAGCAGTCTTGTTGTCACATGACTCCTCCCCATTTCCTTTATTCTGAGAAATAAAAAGTCCATCGCACTGCTGAGATAATGAATGCTCCAAGTGCAAAAGGCACGTAAAGCAGAAGCACGCTAGGATGTGGCCTTGGTGCTGCCCCAACTCCACCTGTCCAGGCCTTAGCTCTGTTCTCTACAAAGGAGGGGCCTAGAACAGGGTTCTGTCCAACAGACGACCCTCTGGCTTTAGAGTCCTGCTGGAGAACCAAGTCGTCCCACCAACAGACTACAAGTTCATGACAGAGCTAACACCGGCAGCACCTGGTGTCCAAAGGGCTTTGTGTATCTTACCTCATTTCATCTCCACAACAACCTTGTGTGGTAGGTGCCATTATTATTATTTCCATTTTACAGATGAGGAAAGTGAGGCTGCATCAGGTTAAGGGACTTGTTCAGCGCCTCAGATTTCATAAGTTTCAAAGCAAAATTCTAGTTCAGGTCTTCCTGACTCCAATTCCAGTACTTGATCCACTATGCCACCCAGCTCTCTGGTCCAAAAGCCGCAGGTGGTTTTAATTTACAGTATTAAATCTCAGAATCTAAAATTTCAAAGCCATTTGGAAATTTTAAAATATGAGCCCAATATCTTTTTTTAGCCCATTTTTTTTACTATGAGAGAGGCAACCTGGCACAAGGCCATTAACTTACTGGCCTTGGAATCAAGAACACCTGAGTTAATGTCCTGCCTGGGCCAACTTTATGACCTTGGGTCAGTCTCTGGACTTCCCAACAACCCCAGCCATTCTCTAGGGCAGGCTGCTTGACCCAGGGTCCATGAATTTTGTTTTAAAGCACTTGACACATCTACATCAATAGAACTGGTTTCCTTTGGGTTCCAAATCACCTTCAGAATCAAATATAAAATCTTGTTTGGTGTTCCAAGCCGTTCACAACCCACCCCACCCCATCTTTCTAGTCTTCTTACACCAGACACCCCCACATGTATTCTTCTATCCAGTGACCCTAGCTTCCTGGCTGCTCCACGAAAAAGACGCTCCATCTCCCGGCTCTGGGCATTCTCTCTGGCTGTCCCCCATTCCTGGAAGGCTCTCCCTCCTCTTCTCTGACCACTGACCTCCCCGGCCTTCCCCAAGCCTCTTTGTTCCAGCACCTTTATTTCCTATTTATCCCACACAGGGCTTGCTTTGTACGTCTCTGTTGGCATGTTGTCTCCATTAGACTTGAGTTCCTTGAGAGGTCCACAGTACTTAGCACGGTGGCTGGCACACAGTAGGCACTTACTAAATGTTGACTTACTGACTAGCAGACTGACTTGGTAATCCTCTGTGTTTTACTGCATGCCTTTACAAACATGATTCTGAAAAAGCCTTCCTCCCTTGGCCTCACCAGCCCACGGCCCACAACACACCAGAGGGGTTCAGAGGGCCTGAGCATGACAATTAACAACAGATGGGCTGGAAGCTGTTGCTCGCAAACTGTGGTGGGAGTCCCACATTGATGAAATCAAGCTCTGAACCAAAATTAAAACTTTAATAATTAAGCCAATGCTTAATAATAATTCTATCTTAGTTCAGATTGGTACCCAAGAAATCATGATTACTATTCTACCAATAAATCATCTGATTCCTAAAGAATAAACCTGAAAAATGTCACGGAGTTCCTGATCTCGTATTGTTCTATACTTACCTTGGTATATGTCGTGTTGTCAGGAAACTGGGATAACACAATTTGAGGCCTTTTCGAATCAATACTTGCTATTCCTATTTCCCCTCTGGCAAGCCCTCTCCCTTCGACAACCGCGACAATAACCGAGGTAACAGAGTGAGTCGAGACTGCAGATGAGGACGTAACTATAAAAAGTTAAGAAAGGCAACTGAATCAGAACAAGAGACTTGCCCACCCAAGCTCTGTGCACTCTGTGACATCTGCTCCAACCGCCTTCACAGCCACTAGAACAAAGTATTCTCAACCACCCACGGGGTGGATGGTGGAAAGTCTTCACACACTTGGGGTAGACATCCCCCTATCTCACCAACTGATGTGAGGCCTCTAGGTTACCCTCAACCTCGTTTAGCCTGTCTCCCAAAACAGTTTACCTGGGTCTGGCTGCTGTGTGTGCTACAGCTTCCTGTAGCCACAGGCGAGAGCCGAGTGCCAGATGGACACCAAAGTTGGAGAAGCAGCCCTTGCAGCAGGGGGCCGAGCACTCCCTGAACATCCCAGACCCGGCCCCTCCTCCGGTAAGAAATGGAGAGCATTACTGCCTCCCTCTCTAGCTTGTCATCCGCCAGTTGGAAACTGCCATGGACTTGAACCCAAAACCTACCCAATTTAAATGTGCAGTATTCCTTGGCCAGGAAGATGAGAAAAAAAAAAAGCCCAACAACAACCTTAGAACTCTGAGTAGAAGTCCTCTTACCAAGCTCTGGCCCAAAGGGACTGTGCTACATTGACAATATGAACAGTCCCTAAGTAAAATGAACCTCTTTGAATGCCTAGGTCAAGCATTTAAAGCTCTTCCCAAACCCGTTCTTCATCTGTATTTACTGTCTTCCATTAGAAGGTAAACTCCTTGAGGGCAGGGCCTATTTTTACCATTCTTTGTACAGATCCCCCAGTATTAGCACAGTGCACAGCACAGTGTAAGCAGTTAATGAATGCCTGATGATTGACTGACTGGCTGATCCTTGCCTCTGGACCCTCTGTATCACCTCCCCTTCCCATCACCCTGGCTTCCTACCTTGGGGCATGTTCAACTCCTTCCTTGCCCTCAAAGCTGATCTGCTGCCAAATCTTGTTTCTCCCACCTTCACAGCAGCTCCTGTTTGCCTCACGTTCCACCCCACCCTGGCTCTCCCTCTCTCCCCTGCCATTCCTGCCATGGCCTTCTAACCCTTCATATTCAGCACCAACCTACCCTCCACTCTCAGCGACCAGCTCATCCCAGTGAGCCCCAGTAACTCACAGTCACTTCCACGATCAGATTCTAACTCCTTTCACTGGAACTTAAAGCTCAGCATAACCTGGTCTCTTCCTAATTTTTCAGTTTTTTGAATCCTTACTCCCTTCCACAGCCTTTACTTTCTCACACACAGCTACCCACCTCCCACCTTTGCCCTGGCTGACCCCACATCTGAAATGGTTGGTCCTTTAACTCCCACCTTGGCTTCCCCAACTTCCTCTAACCAAACCCCACCTCCTATAAGAGGCCCTTCCTGGCCCCCTCAGACTCAGGCCTTCCCTTCACAGAACTGTCTATCCACTCTGCACACAGCTCGGATCTACCTAGTTTTTTACAAGTAAACTTGAGGGCAGGAGCTATCAGTTTGCCTTTCACTGCATCTGCAGGGCTTAGCACGGTGCCAGGCATGGGGTAGCGATCACTTAATAAATACTTGTGGACTTGACCTGTGGCAGCTGTCTGTGTACCTGCCTGCAATGTCCTCTGTCCTCACCTCCACTTATTTCAAGTACTTGAGGCTTCTCCCTGAAGAGCAAAGGCCTTTCCTGCTCCCCCCAGTGGCTAGCTTGCCCTCTGAGGTGACCTTGAATCTCCTTATGACATATATGTGGGTGTTCTCCAATGAGTGGCTCGAGAGTAGAGCCTTGTTCAGCTCTTTTCTCTGTACCCTCAGTGCTGAGCACAGTGACCAGCATTACCATTTGCCAGGTGGGTCTTGTGCAGGCCAGGGTCCCTTTTAAGTTGCAGTGATGTTCTTTTTACTTTCATAATTGTTAGTCAACTGATTATTTAAGATCTGCAGAAGGAAAGAGAACTCTACCACAGTGTGAAGCATACCTATTTTCCAAATGTGCAACAAGGCCCTAATTCTACTTAGTTCTCTTACTTTTCCCAGTCAGCTATTTAATGACAATAACTTGGGGTTAAAGCAAACTGCACCTTCTGCTATAACTAGGATCCTAAATAGTCTGCTGCTTTGGGACTTGCTTTCCCCAAAACAAAAACAAACAAAAATCAGACATAGCAGGCTTCCTTGCTGAAATGAAAAAAGGAGGATATGTGTTTTGGAAACTCTGTAGCTGGGTAGTTATTTTATTTTTTGCATGAGGGTGGTGAAAGAAAAGGTAACGAAAGTTACGGCAGTCCCTCTAACCCTGTGAGAATAGCTTATGGCACACTCTATGAAGATTCAAGATGGTGAGATCCCATCTCCCACTTTGGCAAAAGGTTTTCCCCAGAGAACGAATAAGTCATAGAACCTGTGAGGCTGTGAGGGCCCAAGGGAGCACCTAGTCCCACACACTGTTTCACAGATGAGCAGATGGAGGCCCAGCAAAGCAAAGTTACTTGTCCAAGGTCAACACGCTAATAAGTACAGAAGGGATGTCCCAAGCCTGATGTGTTCCTCTCCAGCTTCCCCACATGAGCAATTCTTATACGTAGGTGCAGGAATCTTCTCTCTCTCATCTAAAGCCCCTGACAGCCTCTGCTTGAGCAGTAACAGGGAGCTCATTGTTTGTACCCAAAGCAGACTTCGTGACTCTCAGGACAACCTCAGAAGAAAGTCTGTCCAGTCTCATTTCCTACTTTAATACTCCATAACAAATAAATCAACCATCCCACCACCATCACCATTCACTTCAGATGTTTGTGATTCTACAGAAATAAAATTCAACATGTTAATGTAACAGTTTCACATTCTTGCTTTTTACCTGAATGTCCCATTTGAGGTGTCTTACTTCCATAACTGGATCTGGGAGGATTACCAAAAGCCGATGGTGTCTTTATGACTGGAGCAAAACTGCTATCTCTTGCTGAAGATGAACTTGCAACAGAGGTAAAATTCAGTGCACTAACATTTTCTGCAAAAGAACTTTTGTCCCCAAAGTATGAATCTAAGCAGGAAAAATAAAATGTGAACATATGGTTTTAAAAACTTTAAATACATCAAAATCATTTAGTGATGATGAATTTAAATAACCATGTATTATGTCCTGTAGTCAAATGAGATAAGAGCTAGCATTTATGTAGCATTTTAGGGTTTGCAAAGCACATTAAAAATATCTTAATTTGTTTTCACAACAACCTTGGAAAGTAGGTGCTATTACTATCTTCATTTTAGAGCTATGAAATGAGCATTAATGAAAAAATTTACAGAAAATTTAATTTCTATAAATGCTGAATTCGCAAATCTGACAACAGCACATTAACATCTCATTTTTCCTACATCCCTTCCTACATTTGTCATTTACTTTTTCTGTCCTATTATCTAATCTGATATGGTTACTTTTTTTTACATAGGGTGCCTTCTCTTTTTAGACTCTTCAGTGTTGTGGTCTCAGAAACTCTCTTTCCTTTTTCTGTCTCTTGAGAGAGCGATTTTTATGAGCTTTAGAGAGAGCCGATGAAAGTCTAGGGGTAAAGCTGTGTGCTCAGGTAGGCTATATCCAAAACCTATTTTAAACTTTACAGGAATATCAAATTCTGCTAAAAGTGATTTATCAAATAGAATTAGTAAATCATAAGGTCCACAGAGAATGAAATTCTTCCTTTTAGAGGCATCTAGGTATTACAGTGGATAAAACACTGGGCTTGGAGTCAGGAAGATCTGACTTCAAATCCAGTCTCAGACACTTACTAGGTGTGTGGCCCTGAGCTTGTCCTCCCTCTGTTTGCCTCAGTTCCCTTATCTGTACTGTTGTCGGAGTTGTGAATTGATCAAACTATTCTATAGAGCAATTTGGAACTATGCCCAAAGGGCTATAAAACCATGGATACCCTTTGACAGAACAATACCACTACTAGGTCTGCATCCCAAAAAAGATTAAAAACAAAAGGGAAAAGGACTTATATGTACAAAAATATTTATAGCAGATCTTTTTGCGGGTAGAATTAGAAATTGAGGGGATGCACACCAACTGGGGAAAGGCTGAATAAATTGTGGTATGTAATTATGATGGAATACTATTGTACTATAAGAAATGATGGAGAAAAAAAAGAAATGATGAACAGGATGCTTTCAGAAAAACTTAGAAAGACTTTCATGGGTTGATGCAAGGTGAAATGTACTGGGTACAAAGTAACAGCAAAATTGTATGATGATCTGCTGTGAATGACTTATTCTCAGCAATACAACAATCTATGACAACTCTGAAGGACTTAAGATGAAAAATGCTATCTATCTCCAGGGAAAGAACTGATGGTGTCTGAACACAGAGTAAAGCAACTTTTTTTTTCCACTTTATTTTTCTTGAATTTTTTTTTGTCTATGTTTTCTTTCACAAGATGACTATTATGGATATGTTTTGCATGACTACATATGTATAACCTATATGGAATTGCTTGCCTTCTCAATGAGAGGCATGGGGAGGGAGAAAGGGAGAGATTTTGGAATTCAAAATTTTAAAAACAGATGTTAAAAAAGATTTTTTTAAAAAAGGTAGGACAGTTTGTACAGGGGATGTGGGCGAAGCAGGCTGGAAGTCAACAGTTTCTGTTGTATCTGTTAATTAAGGAAAAGTCTCTTTTAATGAAATAAAGGTTTCTGATCTAGGCAAAAAAAAAAAGTTAGTCATATCAATCAAGATAAAAAAATCTTTGTAAGATTACCATCTGGGATGAGTACCCGACCTCATGTTTTACTAAGTAAAAAGCTCTTTTCACCACTAGCAGAGATTCCCTTCTCTACAACTCAAAACCCCCTGACATCTCCTCTACTCCAGGTTCTGACAAAAAAAAAAGGTAATCTTTCTCCTCAACAAGGCCAACCCTTCTTCATGTGACCTTGATCTCATACTCTCCCTTGTCATCTCCAGCAGACTGCCCAGACAATTATCCCAGTTCTTTCCAATCTAGAGAAATCTCCTTGTTTGGGAGAAACTGAAGAAAAATTAAACAAGAAACTCTCTAAGCCCAGATACTGGCCCAAAGTCTACTGCTGGATCAAGGAAAAATAGGGAGTAGAATGTTAAGAAGTAGACTCAAGAAAGTTAAAACAGTTGGCAAGATGAGGTAAGGTGAAATAAGTAGAAAAATGAGAAAGTAAAGTGAATTAATAAGAGTGAATAATTGGGTGGGGCAAGTTGGTGAGAGGTAAGAGGCTGCTATAAGGCTAAAAGTGACTGTGGAATTGTTAGAACTAAAAAGATTTGGAGCAAGTCTGCCAGGTTATTAAGGGGTGATTATTATCTGTAAAAGATGTAAACAGGCACTTAGGGTTGGGTTCAAAAGTTATTTCTGCTCTAAGTGGACACATGCCACATGTGTGCCCAAAACACAAAATCATATAAGAAAAACGACAGGGCTTATAGGGAAAATGGGGTTAGGGCAAAATTCCCCAAAACTTTGTCAATGACATATAAAAAAGGTAGGAGTCCAGTAAAAATGGTTTTACAGATTAAACAGCTGAGCAATACATAAACATTACGATAATGTACAGCAGAGTGTGCAGCCTCAGGCCCCTGTTTGGGAAAGTCTTTTTCGAATTGGGCAGGTGGCATCTGGTGGGAGGGCGAGTTCTGGAAGCCATCCCCTCTCTCCTATTGCACAGAAGAGATACAATACACACGGCACTTTATCTTGAAAAAGATCTGAAGTTTGCCTGTGGAAAGGGCCTCAGAAAAGTTTTAGCTTATGAGTGGAGATCATACATTAAGCAACTCAAAACTGTTTTATGCTCAAAATATTCCTTAATATATCAATTTCACTGCAATAAAATCACATTTTCAAAGAAAGTGATAAAGCCCAACTGTACCCACAAATTGTTCAAAACACAAGGATGAAAATTTCAGCCATTGTGGAGAATAGAAGAAATTGTACATGAAGTAGCCAGTGTGTGTATTTTTGCACAACAGAATGACTATTATCTGTGTTCCATATGTAGGCTAATCTCTCTCCTGAAAGAAAAAGTGAAGGGACTCCAACACCATCTCTCCAGTTTGTTACAGAGAATTAAGTTTCAAAAGGAAAAAGAAGCAAAGCTTCAATAGGCATTCTGAAATGTGAGGGAAGACTAGATCCTTGTCATGTTGGAGAGCTGAAGGGTATTACATCAAGGAGAAAGGAGAAAAAATGGATACTGTACACCCAAAATCAATCAATCTGAGGCTCTTCACAGAGAAGAGGAAGAAGCTCTTGGTTACCCAAAGAACAGCACAGCTGAACCATAAATGCCACCATCCAAGTTTCAGAAGAGAAGGGATATTAGGTGGTGATTCCCCTGCTCAGGTGACTAGGGGAAGCAATCTGCCCCCCAGGTAACCATAATGGAGAGCCCTACAGTCTCCCTGGAGCCTGTATTCAAGACATGACAGAGAACCTCCCAAGACTTTTCAAAACAGATGACAACTACCCACTTCTAGTGCTTAACATGGGTACAAATGACGTTGCCAGAAGGAAGCTCAAAAGTATTACCAATTCTTTAATTTCTTCAAGAAACTGAAGACCATAATGACCCAGATCAGTTTTCTTCATTGCATCCACTGAAGTCAAAGGATACAGGAGAGAAAAATTCATTTGGTAAGTTAATGGCTGGCTAAGAAAGTATGCAGTAGTCACAAAATGACTTTGTGGCTACAGGTGGAGTGCATATAACAAAGGCTGTAATTTGCCTGAATGGAAAGACATGAACTGAACCCTTGTGAAGTAAGAAGCATCAAGAAAACAATGTCTACAGAATGACAATGATAAAAATGGAAAGAATAACAAAACAATGTAAAACAGATATTGCAATTGTAAAGAACAAGCCAGGCCCCAAAGATGAAATAGGAGAACCCTCCCCCTCAACTCCTTTGCAGAGATGCAGCATCCACACGTTGGGAACAGGGCTTACACTGTCATGTTTTCCCTGTGCACTGATAATTTATATTGACTTTTTCCTCTTTTGCCTTTAAAAAATACTGTTACTTGAATGGCTCTCAGAGAAGGAGAGGGCAACACTGAGGGAAACTATGGTGAGAAAATAAAAATGTATTTAATAAGTAAGTTTGGCCCTGAAGAATAGGTACAAGAAGACACCATTCTGAACTCCTCTGTAGAGACAGTGGAGGTTTATGGGTGAGAATTGGTAAATGTAAAATCAGAATTTTTTTTTGATGGTTTTGCTGAATTTTTTTCTTTTAAAGATTCTTTGTTTTTATATAAGGTATGGCTCTCCAGATGGGGAGAGAGGTTAGTCAGTCAGTCAGTAAATATTTCTGAATTTTTTCTGAGCACCTTGGGGATTCAAATAAAAGCAGAAGACAGTCCCTGTTCTCAAGGAGCTCATTGTCTAATGATGGAGACAACAAGCAAGCAACTATATATGAACAAGACACAGACAGGATACATTGGAAAAATAAAATATCAATAAAATCTATTTTTAAAAGAATATATTTACCAAGAGTCTTGCAAAGCTAATCAAAAAGGTCTCAAAAACTTTGAAAGATAGGAGCAGCTAGGTGGCGCTGTGGACAGAGCACCAGGCCTGGAGTCAGGAGGACCTGAGATCAAATCCGACCTCAGACACTCGACCTTATTAGCTGTGTGACCCTGGGCAAGTCACTTAACCTCACTGCCTAGCAATAATAATAATAATAATAATGATGATAATAATAATAATGATAATAATAATAGCGGACTGCTGATGTATACAACCAAGGTGGTCAGTCTGCTTGCCCCAAGTCTCCCCCACTGCAGTCCATCCTCCACTGAGCCACTGAAGTGACTTTCCTAGAGGTCTGATCATGTCACTGCCTTACTCAGTCAACTCCAAGAGCTTCCTATCACCCCTAGAATAAAATACAAAATGCTCTGTTCATACCCCAGGCCCTTCCTCCCTTTCCAGTCTTTACATGTACTCTCTGACACTTACCTTTCTATAGGAGGTCACTGGTCTACTGGCTGTTCCACAAACAAGACCCTCCAGCTCTCAGCTCTGAGCATTCTCTCAGGCCTTCCCCAGGCCTGGAATGATCTCCCTTCTCTGCTCCAACTACTGACCTCCCTGGCTTCCTCTAAGTCCCAATTAAAATCCCACCATCTACATGAAGTCTTCCCTAAGACCTCTTAATTCCAGTGCCTTCCCTCGGTTAATTGCTTCTTTTTTTTTTTCTCTATGTAGCTTGCTTTGTATATATTTACATAGTTTCCATTCCTTGTGGGCACAGTCTGTATTTTGTGTCTTTTAGTATTCCCAGCACTTAATATAGTACTTGGCACATAGTAAACACTTGGGGCTCAGGAAAAGACTTGTGACAACCTTCCTCCTCCCCTCCCCCTATTCTTTTATACGCCATAGATATGCTAAATAAATCCTTTAATATCCTGTATCTTCATTTCTCACCAGGCTATGTTCTGGACTTTCTTCACCATGGCCCAGCAATCTAATCATCCTGGAATCCCACTCAAGCCCTGGAATTCTGACAATGGAAATACTCTCTGCCCTTGGCTATCTCCCTCTCATTGGAAGGCTGTTCTAGATCCTTCACTGCAAGAGGACCCACAGACCAGCTAGGTCTTCATTTCTCTGCATGACAGCCTTCTCTGCTACTCCCTGTCCTAACCCAACTCCCAGAGGGTACCTTCACATTCTTCCTCTCCTCCCGAGCTTCATTTTACGCAGTCTTCCTCCATCAGAATGTAAACTCCTTCATATATTTATATTTGCATATTGTCTCCTCCATTACTGTAAGCTCCTTGAGGTCAGGGACTGCCCTTTGCCTCTTTTTGTAATTTCAGGGCTTAGTACAGTGCCTGGCGCATCTTAGCACTTAATGTTTGACTGCTTGTATTTATATTCCTAGTTCTTGCACAGTGACTGGTACGTAATGCTTAATACTTGCTACTGAGTGATTATACAGGCATTTTATACAGGTGAGTCAAGCACCAGAGATGACATAAGGGGTAATGCTTATTAAAACTCAATAATGGGATTAAAATCACATTTCAGATTTCCCCAAGTGGGCTTCAGATAATGTTCTCATATTAGAAACCATTATCTTCCCGATGAAGAACACACAGCATAATGTCTTATAGCTATTAGTGTTCAATAAATGAGTTGAGGAAGAGCATTCCAGACACGGGCAGAACGTCTGGATTTGGGAGATGACCTATCTTGTTCATGGAATAGCAAGACCAGCTCACTGAATAACAAACGAGGGTGATAACAGGTTTAAGAAGATTGAGAAAACATGAATGTGGGGCTAAGGAGCTGAATGGAATTTAATGAGAACAATGACATGACTGGGCCTGTGCTTTCGAAAATCACTTTGGTGGCTGAACAGAGGATGGCCCAGAGCGTGGGGATGCCCCAGCAGCCACTGCAGCAGTCCACATGTGAAGGGATAAGGGCCTATCTCGGGGGTGACAGTGTCAGAGGAGAGAACAGGGTGCATTAGAGAGAAGTTGCAAAGGTAAAATCAATAGGCTCTGGCACCATATTGGATATTGATATGGGGGGGTGAGAGAGTGAGTCCAGGGCGACTCCTAGCTTATGAGCCTGATAGAGGAACTGGGGTCACAGGGGATAGAGCACTGGCCCTGGATTCAGGAGGACCTGAGCTCAAAAAAAAAAAATGGGGAAATCTGGAAGGGAGAGGTTTGGGGTGGAAAGCTGATGAGTTCGGTTTTGGCCATGCTGAGTTTATACTTCAGGTAGGTGGTTTCTTTTGCGTTTTGTTACACGCCCGTGACAACATTATTCTATAGTCCTCCCCGCCTCCTCAGGCTCCGTCTGCCGGTCCTGCCCTTGCCTCATGCTTTCCCTCTGACTCCCTCCCCAATCCCTGCGGGGCAGAGCTCTGCTCTCCCTGGGTGACCCTGCCTCTCTCTGCGTCCTGGTACGCTCAGGCTCCCCGCTAAGCACGGCTCACGGTCTGTACAGGGTAAGCACTATATATATATATACACACACACACAGCTATATGTGTATCTACACCCGCGCCAGCTATCGACCTCGTATCAGGCGCACAGCTGGTGAGCCAGGCCCTGAGCAGCGCAGGGCACACGAGGGGCCACGCGGGCCTGGACGCAAAGGGAAGCCTCCCGGGCCCGGCGCACCATGACGTCATCGCCTCGCGTCACTCCCCCCCTGCGGGAAGGGGGCCCTCCTGGGCCCCACTTTGCAAAGGAGGGAGGGGCCGGAGTCTAACCCTCCCAAGGGTCCGACGACTAATTTGACCTTGACCTCGGCTCTTCTGGCCTCCAAGGCCGCGACCCCGTGGGGGAGGGGAGGTCACTGCAGAGGAGGGAGGGGAGCCTGGAGAGGTCCGCGGCCCAGCCGTGCCTTCCCCCACCCGGAGGCACCACGGGGCTGGGCGGGGGCGGCCCCACCTCGATCTGCCCGGGGGGCGCTGCCCGGCACGCTGCGGCCGCTGCTGCTCCACCGCACAGGGCCGGGGCTGCTGCTGGGCCCAGGCCCCGACCAGGAGCTGCTGCTGGGCCCGGGCCCCGACCAGGGGCGGTGGCCGCCGGGCAAGGGCAGGCCGCGCTCGGCCGAGCCCCACAGCGGAGTCCGCCGGGGGTCGGATGTGCAGCAGGGACCCGGAGGCGGAATCCCTCTCGCAGGCGAGGGGAAGTCCCACAGCCGCGAACATGAGGGGCTCTGAGCCTCCGGCCCGGACATCCTCCTCAGGGAAGCCCCGCCCCGCACTGACGCGTCACCCACGGGGGGCCGGGCCCGAGGAGAAGCACAGGGCGCAGGTGCAGAGTCACGTGGCCACGCCCAGCGACTGAGCCCCGCCCCTCAAAGCAGGCCTCTCTGCCCGAGCGAGGCTGCAAAGGCACGCCCCGCTGGAGCCGGAAATAGGCCCGGAAGGGGAAGCTAGAGCGGCGGGCAACGTAGGGAAGGATCAGCCATTTGCGGAATTAGAGGGAGACCCGAAAAACCAGGCTAAGGATCACGGACTGGGCTCTCCAGGAGAGGGAAAGAACCCAGGCTTGGAATAAGCACATGGACAAAACCGCGAGCGGCCGGCAGGAGGCCTCACTCGGCCCACGTGATCAGTGGGGGAAGGGCCGCCCCGCGTCTGGGCAAGCCACGTGCCCTGAGGCTTGTTCCTGAACTGCAGTCTTGGGCACTGCGGTGAAAGTGGGGTGGGCTGAGTGGAAGCTAATGATGCCGCGGGAAGTCAAAAAAAACGAAAAAACGTGAACTATCCTGTGTGTCCTAAGGAAAGCAACTGCCTCAAAATACATCAAGGAGAGATCTTTTTAAGCAGTGAACTACTTGAAAGCAGTTTTAAGAATTCCTAAAACTGCCCGTTCCTTAAGCAGACGATGAAAGAAGCCACCAGTCACCCCATGAAGGTACCCCAACACCGGAGCTTCCAGGTCGACAGTATTCCTGCGCCATGAAGCCACAGTTAGGCTCCCGAGGGATTAGAGTCACCACAGTAAAGGAACGGAGTGCTTGGGATCCAGAATTACCACGAGGGGGGAGAGGGTGGGCAGAATGAGGACTCAAGTGTTATTGATGACAAGACCAAATTGAAGATTTGACATGCAAATATAGAACTTGAGAAGCACCAAAATGGCAAGAATGAGAAACCATTAAGGACAGTGTTCCCTCTTGACGAAGACTCAACGATGATTGAGATGCTCCCGTCCCCACCCAATTGTCACCACTGAGGAAGGAATTTATAACTTTCACATTAATCAACGTGTAATGAATATACCAATAGTTTAGTTTTCTGAAGAGCTTCCTCTCTGGCTTGGGAGTTACAAGCTCACTATGCAGCTTGAACTTATTAATCAACACTCACAATCCTTGGACCTTAAGTGAATAGAATCACAGGTTGTAGAACCTGTTCCCTCTCTGGTTCTGTACTTTACGGGAGGCAGTCACATTCCCCAAAGACTTGACACCATAATTACAGTATTGTGGAGCTTAAGGGTTTCTGGTGGGAAACCTCTAAATGGCTGTAATCCACCTTCGCCCCCCTCCCTTCCCTCGCTGTGATTTAAGTATATAACCTGTGCTTTTACTTCACCGTGAAGTAAATTCACATTCCTCACTCTAATTAAACTACTTGATTACTGGCACTCCCATCTCTAGGCCTGCTCTGAGCATTCTCAGCTTAGAAAATGGCATTACAGGCCCAATTCAGCCATTTGGGGGCCTCCTCAACGACCCCATTTATAAATGTCCTCTCAACAGGACCACCTTCAAGATTTTACTAAATGACTTTCTGCGCTTCTGACGCATTTGCCCCACTTAAAGGAAGCTCCTTGAAAGCACAGCAGCAGCAGCAGCAATGCAGCCAACATCAGACCATGTGAAATCCCAATGTTGTCTATGGACAAAAATGTTGGGGATCTGTAAGGATGTAGAGGGCCACAGACTGTTCGTGAGGTCTCACTGACGGACAGAGGCTCCTCTCGCAAAGGTCTTTAACTCCCCTAGTTATTATAGGGTCATTAGCAGTCTATTCTGGGATTGGAGTCAAATAAGTACACAGGACGTGCATGCACTGGTCTCTGAGCACAGCATGGGCTATACGTCATTGTAACTTGAGAAAGAGTTCCTGTTATTTTACTATATAAGTGCTTTGCTAAAAATAAACGGAGTTGCTTCCATCCTGCCTCCCGCCTCATCAATGCACATTCGAGATAGAAAATCAAGCTGGTCTTGATTCATCAGGTGATTGGGAAATCCTAGGCCCTAGGTAGGCTCTATAGACAAGTGAACTAGTTGTGTACAACAAACAAAATAAAATTCAGGGGGATACAAAATCTCAACTGGAATACTCACTTTATTCTCAAATTTTTCCATGCTAGGCTGAAGATCCATCTCCATGTAAGCACACTAAAATCATTCATCACACTGCTGTTTGGACATTTTCCTGAGACATATACAAAGAGTATGCAATATAGGTGGGCAAGTTCGTAACTTCCTAACCCATTTATAGGGAGCAAGTCTACACAACAAATCAGTCCTTTCCCAAGTAAAAGATGTTACACCGTTTACTTTACATGAACACTAATGACAAGCTAATGACAACACTTCTACAGTCCTGGTGAGGAAGGGCTTTCATTTGTTGCTGGGTTTTTATGAAGAGCTCATTAAATAGAAATGACATCTTTTCATTATTTACACATCAAAACTTCTGATACTTGGCAATCATTTACAAAGGCATTACATGCTTCAAGTGCCATTAACCTACTGCGCCAACAATTAGACAGCATTACAGTCAGTCACCTGAAGCTATGTATTAGGACAGGGTTGCTTTTTACAATATATATCCACACACATATATAACACAAATTTATAATTATAGAATTTATTAAAATTGATTTGACACAATGTACAACGTAAGACCAATTCGCCAAAACTCTGTTCGGCTACGTTCATGTGCACGTTTGAAAAAGTAAAGATGTGTCAAGCACTAGTCTAGTGGGCTTGCTGTCTAGTTCACGAGTTCTGGCTGCACATTGATTCTTCTAAGTGCTTCCTCAGGCATGCAAAACACAGGATTGACTGGCTTGATTTGTTCATCTCCTAACAGAGAAAGTCCAGCAATTCCAAACAAGGTATGAAAAGGGTCCACCTATTTCGGAATTAAGAAAGCAAGGTCAGGAAACACAACTCTTTGATACATTACAACAGGTGTTCAATTGCAAAAGGCCTCCAGAAAGTATTAAGGAAAATTAAAATGTGAAGGGCTGCAAAGTAAACGAATCACATTGAAACAAAGGTGTAGTTTTTATTTGCAAAAACCAGTTTAAGAAATTCTGGCATAGAGGAAACCAGTCCATTTAATTAAGTAAAATGTATTCTGCTATAAACCAAAAGCCCTAAACAGACAAATTAAAATACTCTTCATCACAGACACAGGTCATTTTTTAAAACGGGAGGCTTTGTTTTCCTTTATAGTTCCCGAGGAATTAAAGTACATTTTTTTGTCTGAAACTTGTGAATAGGCCTGTAGTGAGATAAAATTTTCCCCAATAAATCTGTATTGAGCTTACTAAAAAATAGTTTCAAAGGCCCCTTCATCACCCTGTTGTTGTACTTTCAAGGACAGCTCTATAGTCACATAGTTGTTAAATCAGCACTAATTGTTAAACAACAAAACCCCATTCTGCCTTCAAGAACTATCCCCCACTTCCTCAAATGGGGCACTCTACTTTATCCCATTTTACAGCTCCAGGTCAAAACTATGACAAAAACAGCATAGTGAGAACTTGCCATATCTCCTGGCCTGTCTGCAAACCCTCCGGTCTCTTCATCTTGACAAGCCAAGATGAAACTGCGCAATTTCTCCCGGTCAATCCAGTGAAGTCTTCCGATTATTTTCAAGGAAGCTAAGACCCACCAGGAATAACATACATCTGGTAACTGAGGGGGAAAAAAGATGCAAACATTTGTTTCACTGGTAACTACCCACCCCTCCACCTGTCTATGGATGAGAAAACTGCTAAGTATTAAGAAACAGGTGGATTTAAATAGGCTACCTTAGTCGAGGAAAAATAAAACACACAAAAAGAAAAATTTCTAAGCCCTTTTAATATTAAGCTAGAAGGGGGCAGCTAAGTGTCCCAGTGGATAGAGCACCAGCCTTGGAGTCAGGAGGACCTGAGTTCAAATCCAGCTTCAGACACAACACTCACTAGCTGTATGACTCTGGGCAACTCACTTAACCCCAATTGTCTCAAAAAGAAAAAAAAAACAAATTTAGAAGGAATGAAAGCTTCCAGTTTAGGAACATTCCAAAATTGAATGTGGAAAGAGCTTAGGATAGGGCCTTTCTTAATGTAGAACAGGCAGCTAAGAATTACAGGAGAGAGGGAATAGTAAAGATCCTCCAAGTACAGCACTAGCACTGATGGCTGATCGGGTATGAAGATGACCCTAGGTATCACATAGCAGGCAGAGGAGGGAGATTAGCAAGTGCATTCAAATCTGGGCAGCAGGTGGACCACAGCTTCACTGCCTGGGCCAACTCTCTACTAGTGTTTAAAAGATAACAAGATATCCTTCACGGGATCTAAAAATCTAGCCTCGAAAAGGAGTTTATGTTGTAAAAGTA
Source organism: Phascolarctos cinereus (assembly GCF_003287225.1). Classification (NCBI taxonomy): domain Eukaryota; kingdom Metazoa; phylum Chordata; class Mammalia; order Diprotodontia; family Phascolarctidae; genus Phascolarctos; species Phascolarctos cinereus. Next base: position 477,612,493 of record NW_027555958.1, on the reverse strand, counting down.
TCAAGATGACTTTAATTGTGAATTCCTGTGCCAGCACAAAAAAGGCCAAGGGGAATATCCTTAGGGAACACATGAAGATTGTGCCAATTCTTAGGATTCTCAAGATTACAATTACCTTCTCTGGTCGTCCATTGAGGCCACCGGATGGTAACTGGCGTTCGCAAAGCCACCAACCGAGCAAATCGGAATTAACTTGATGCAACTGGCTAGTAATAGCCAGAAATCCTGTGCAACAATAGATCTAAAATTACAGACATAAAGTTCATGTATATAAAATTTTATTCTGACTTCCATACTACAGGATTACTGCTAAATTAAGGATCGCTTGGAAAATTAAACGTAAGCCCCGGAGAGAAGACTGTACTCAACTATTTGTGATCTGTCAGCAAATTAATTCATCTTTGTTCCCCTACATCTTAATGTATTTTAAATGGTAATTAGTACACTTGAACATAGGTAGGAATGTTTAGTACTGTGCTGAAGATGATCACTATTTTTGGCCAAAAAACAAGGTGGCAAAGTTCCCAGACTTTAACTCACCTACGCTGCCATACGCTAAACCAGGGTGCTAAGTGCTTCTGGTTTCTAGGAATGGTGGGGAGGATCTATCCCACAAAGGGTTGGTAAGCCAGTTCCAAAAAATGGAGGAAACACAGCTAGTTAACGGTATAACAATAAAAATGTGCCACTAAACAGCAATCATGTGACTTGGGGCCCCGGGTCAACATTCAAATACTGCCTGAATGCTCCAGACCGTTTACCTGCCCAGCGTGGGATTCAGAGCCTGGTCTGCACCCAAATCCACCATCAAAGTTCATGCAGGATAAAACAAATTCTATTGCCTTTTCAATATTGATGGCATCTAGCTTCCCCTACAAGACAGAAAGTGTTTTTCAATGAAATTCCAAAGACAGAGACAGTTAAGTTCACAACTCCAATACAATACTTAAAACTTACCAAAAGTGCTAATGTTGCCACAGCACAGAAAGAAAATCTTGTATCGATTTCACCTGGGGAAAAAGGCACCATAATATAAACACCCCAGTAAATACATGTGTATCACATTAGATCAAGATCTGCTATCTCCCACACGCCACAGCCACACCATTCCTCTTGTAAGCAAAACTGAAAATAACAACCTGGTCCCCCTTCTTAACAATAACAGCTAATGTTTATCTAGCATCTACAGCCAGCAACTGCACTAAGATCTTCACGATATCTTATTTGAGGCTCTGACTAGTCCCAAGGTCACAGAGCTAACTAATCAGAGCAATCCTAGAATTAAAAATGCTTGGAAACACAGGAAGGGATTAACTCCTTCCTCCTTTAAAAACAAAAATAAAAAACTGGATTTTCATATTCCATCAAACAGCTGGTTGGTATCCAGTCAATCCCTTTCCTGGACAGCACAGCCTGCACTGTTTTCAGAGAGGTGATGATAATGCTTATACTGAAGATTACAGAAGGACTTGGTCTACATTTCTAAGGTGAAATGTTGCCCTCTCCCTCTTCACTCAAATATTCAGCAAGTTTGTAAAGTTTTCTTATTTCTACTCCCTCTTTTCCAGTGCAGATTCTTTTATAAAGAAAATACCAAAAAACTTTACAAAGCCACCAAATATCAGGGGTGAAATTTACCTACCTTATCATTCTAGACTTGCCCCCTCTGATCCAGTGCTCACATATGCTGAAATAGAATTACTACAGTGCATGCTGGGACTTCCAGCAGACAGACATATCTCCAAACAGACCAGCTGCTTAGTGGGACCTGAAAAGATGGCAAACTTAAAGAGTTTAATTTCTTTTTCAAGTCCCAGATACATGGGGACACATTAACTTGCCACGTCAGCTCCTAAAATAGAGTTTAAAAGCAGCCTATCATAGAATACTAATTCTCCGCTCCTAAAATGATTCTTTACTTGCACTTAGGGCCTACTCTAACAGTGCAATTCTGGTCATTATGCTAAACTGACATAAAAGCATTACCCCAGATGTCGCCAGCAAAGGACCCATCTTCTTTCTGAAGACTTTGTACATATTCAACAACTTTATTTACATCAATAACATTGAGACTATCATAAAGAGTAAGAATCTGCAAAATAAAAAATGCAGTAGTTACTAAAATTTACGTCACTGACCTCCACAATACTCTTTACATACAGCCCAACTTTCTGAAATTTAACTAGGCCCTTTCCAAATTCATCTTACTCACTGTCTTTTTCCTATTTTGATTATTAAGAATTAAGGGCAAAGAGCACATTTTACAGTTAATTTTTAGGCAATTATTTAGTGCCTGCTCAGTACAAAATACTAGGAATACAAAGTGAAAACCAAAGAGCCCACACCACCAGGGTGCAGATAAGCTACCAGAGAAACACGTGGTGGACTACTTGCAGGGTACATTTTGGACATTTGGTGTCCATTCAGTACTCTTAAGAGGATATTTAAACCTCAGATCACCTAATCCCAATGCCCCCATCTTACAGAGGAAACAAGTTCAGAAAAGGACGTTCTCTTCCCCTAAATTATACGGGTCAGGTAGGACTTAGGACTTCTGCAGATTTTGCTCTCCCTAGTACAATGTAAGCTCTCCAGGGCAGGAAGATCATTGTCAGGCACGCCATGTGCTTGGCAAATAACCCCTATCAGTCAGGTTAGGTAGCCCATGGGTATCCACTAAAGAGTTCAATGGTCCCAAAGAAGCCAAGCTATGCCCAGTCACACAGCAAGCTGGCAGCAGAACAAGGATCACAGAATCCTACATCCCACTTCTCAGTCCCCTCTCCATTTTACTGTCCCAAATACCAACTGGGGACAGTGTAACTTTACATTAGTATCTAAGGAACATAGCATCAGATATGAAAGTGATCATGAAAAATGAATTTCCAAGGTCTCAGCGTAATTCTAGAGCTAAAGTAGTGCTATGCATCAACTTTAGATTCAGCTAATACATGCCATCACATCACTGACCTTGAAAGTAACAGCTTTGATTTCAAAACAAATAGCCTTACCTAGAAATTGCCCTCAACACTGTTAGGTGATTTAAACAAGGGAGAAAAAAAAAAAGCAAGGGACCATATTTACCTGAATAGCACTAAGAGTGTACAAAAGGTGAGGATCGTGGCCGAGGCTGGCACTGATGCCACCACACTCATGCTGGCATGCCTTTATGAAAGTGAGGATTTCCTCTCGATTCATTCGATGAAGCTGTCCCATTAGATCCATCACTGTGAGTCCCCAATAGATTCCACTCATCCTCAAGTATTCAGACATACAGTACTCCTGAAGGGAACATTTGTATTGTATCACGTTAGACTATGTTGATATTACTGTATATGTTTTACCTAACATGGTAAGCAGGTATGCTTTTATAGTAATTCACTTTCTGACATGGCAAACTTCAATAACTTCAATGCTAGCTATGACTAATTCTTGGTACCATGGCGTATACAAACACCATTAATCAACCTCTGCTCTCAAGGACCTAGCAACACAGTGGATAAAACGAGGAAATCAAAGCACAAATCTAACTTAACGTGGAATTTTGCTTAGAGGAACACCCCCTGCAGAGAACAAAGGTACCTCTCTTTCTAATATACTAAGCTACCTACCTGGACAAGTCCCAATGACTCTGTTAGGAAATCAAGCACAAGTCATGATCCCTCCCCCAGTTAAGAACTTGACTTAGCTGATGACTATTCCATTACTGTATCAGAAACTACCGGAGTGAGCGGCTAGGTGATGCAGTGGACAATGCCAAACCTCGGAGTCAGGAAGACTACCTCCCCGAGTTCAAATCTGGCCCCAGACACTAACTAGCTTTGTGACCCTGAGCAAGACACTTCACCCTGTTTGCCTCAACTTCTTCATCTGTAAAATGAGCTGGAGAGGGAAATGGTAAATGCCATGAAAAGTCAGAAATGACTGAATAACTACAAAACAATAACAGTTTACTCTAACGGTTTAAGTAATAACCCGAACAAAAATGAGCCAAAATGCATTAAGGAAAATGTTTCCCACTCTCAAATTTTAATGCTGATGTTAAAAAAAAAAAAAAGGCCATTTGCCCTCTCTATAAGGGCTGGCTGAAGCGCAGATGCGTTTTCTGATTTAACGTTAAAGGGTTTACCCGCAATCTTAATGACAAAATAAAGCCCGAGAAACGGGACTTTACCCAGGCAGGCTCAGGGCCCGGCGGCCTCGTACTCTCGGAGGCGGAGCGGGGCCGCGGCTGCCCCACGATCCGCACTTCGGTCCAGACCCGTCCCGACGCTTTCAGACAGCGCTGACCGACGGCGCTCCCCTCCCTGGCCCCAAGGCCGCCCAGACCCCCCCTCCCCCAAGTGAAGCAGGCCAGCCCTCGCTCATTCCCTAGGCCTCGGCCCGCCCGGCCCGGCCCTACGTACGTAATCGTCCTTCTTGGCTCCGTAGGCCGAGATGTAGCTGGCGTGCTTGTCCAGCAGCAGCGTGTCCGGGGCATCCGGCCTGATGACCACGTCCTTCTCGGGCGTGCCCTGGGCAAGACGCAAAGGCCGCTGGTCAGGGCCCGAGCGACTGCGGAGCTCAGGACCCCGGTCCGCTCCCCAAGACACGGCCACCCGCACAGCTCGGCCCCCGGCCCAGACGCCCCCGAGGCCCCGGCACGCACCGGCCCAAGGCCTCGACCCCCCGATCCACTCTCCCCGGACACCCCACGGCCTCCTCCGAAACCCGGCCCACAGACCGCCCAGGAGATCATACCCACCATGGCCAGGTCCGGAAAGAAAGGGCGAGGACGGCCGCGGGCGCCCCAAGTCACTCGGCACCTGCGTCAGCACGCACGCAGGCCCCGATCGCGCCGCCGGCGTAAGTGGCCCCGTTCTGGCCGAAGGACCTCCCTGCTCTACGAGGCGTCCGCGCCGCTGCCTGCTCAGAAAAACCTGGGACGCCGGCGCGGGCACGGGCGCATGCGCATGCGCAGGCGCTTCTTTCCCTTCCTCGCACTGGAATAACCCAGGAGACTCGGGTTTATGGCCTTAGGATTATATTTGTGGCCGCTAGGGGGCGCCAACGTGTACAGAAGGCTGAACTTGGAGCCCGGAAGGCCTGACTTCAAATCCAACCTCAGACTCTAGAAAACTGTGTGGCTGTGGGGAAGGCACTTGGCCTCCCATGCCTCAGTTTCCTCCTCTGTAGAACGGAGGTCATAACAGTCCCCGCCTCTCGGGGACGTCGTGGGGAACCAATAAGAGAATCGTTGCGAAGGGCAGTCACTGTGGCAGATTTCGAGCTCAGATCCGGTCTGGCCGCTTCCTCTGGCACAGGAGGAACCGGAGGCTGAGCAAGGTTGGACGCCTTGCCCAGGGTCACGGAGTTAGGAAGTACCTAAAGCGGGAGTAAAACCCCGGGGAACCTTCCAGAGGAAGGGCTCCTGGGGCTTCCCGGAATGTCCCACAAAGGCTCTCTCAGCAGACTTCCTTCCTTGAGGGAATGGGCTGTTAGCAAGTGGGCGGTGCCTCTCCAGCACCCTCGATCAGTCAGTCAATCAATCACCAAGTGTGGAGGACCTACCATCTGCCAGGCAAGGGCAGCCAGGTGGTACGTGGCTGGAGTCAGCAAGACCTGAGTTTGAATGTGACCTCAGACACTTACTGGCTGTGTGACCATGGGCAAGTCGCTTAACCCTGCCTGCCTCAGTTTCCTCATCCGAGGCAAACACAGTTAAGGGACTTGCCCGGAGCTGGAGAAGGAAATGGCAAACCAGGCCAGCCTCTCTGCCCAGAAAACCCCTGCTGGGGCCAGGAAGCGTCAGACGCCACCGGCCACTGGTCACCTCTGCTCATCGCCCGGAGCCGCCCTTCTCCCAGTGGGCGTAGTTAAATGCGACCGTGGCTATCCCTAGCAATCTGCCATTCTGAAATGGTGTGTCTCACGATTCCTGATGCTGCTGTCCCTACAAGACCGCGCCTGCCTCGGCTCCATCTCTGGGGCTTTCCGTTTGACACGTTCAGTTATGAAGTGCCTCCTGTTTGCCAGGCTCGGTGCTCGGTGCTGGGTGGTGACATAAGACCCAGGCAGTGCCCTGCAGGAGCCGAGATGGGGGACGTGGGGTGGTGGGCAGATAGACCTGAGATGTAAGTGCCACGTACTGACTGAGGCGTTTCGTTGCCAGGGGAGGCAAGGCTAACAGCCAGGGGCCATGCCTGGGTAAGTGAAGGAGGGAGCAGACTCCCAAAGGAGAGGGGAGAGAAGGAGGCGCTGCAGACGGGCCGGGCACTGGAGGGAGGAGAGGGAGCGGCGCAGCATAGCAAGGAAAACCCTAAGCAAGCCCCTTTGGGGTGACGGCGAGTATGGCGCCAGCGACCTACAAGGGGCCTGGAAAGCTGTGGCGGGGGCATCTTCTGCAATGCTTGAGCGAAGAGTCCCCGCAGACTCTGGGGCAGGGCCGGGAGTGGAGACATTGGGCATCGGCACCCTGGCCCGCTGGATGGTGATTGCCTGGGCCTACCACAGGAGCTGAGAGCCTGGCCCGTGGGGGTGGGGTGGGAGGGGAGAGAGGGGATGGAGAGGAGGGAGGGAAGAGCTGACCACACAGGGTCCCTGACGGCAGGGCAGCAGGGGGGCGAGGGAGCCCACACTCTCAGCCCCGGGTGTCTACAAGAATCATGGGGCCCTTTCCGATGGCAGAGAAATGGAGAAGAGCGCTGGGTTTGGGGGGAAGCTCATGACGTTTTCTGCGAGCTGGTTTTGAGATGCCTTTGGGACAGCCAGGTGTTAGAGGCAGATCCGGGAGGGAAGGCTGGGAGTCCTTGGCTTGGCCATGACAGTGGAATCCCCAGAACTGATGAAATCTAAGGGAGGGCAGCAATGAGAAGGAAGCCTGGGATGGACCAAACATTGGGGTGGGGCGATGCTGCCCCAGAGCAGGAGAGTGATGTCAGGTAAGGGGGGGTGGTCAGCACTGCGAAAGGGACGGAGAGGACAGGAAGCTCTAGATCTGAGGATGGGCCACTGGACAAAGAGGCGCCAGGGAGGATGGTCAGAGAGTAGCCGGGGCTGGGCCCAGAGGTGGACACCACGCTGCGCAGACTCACCCGAACAGAGCCACCCAAGAGACACAGCCAAATGTTCACTTGTCGAAGGGAGTCTATCTTCGTTCCTGGAGCCCACCCGATGGGGTCAAGAGGGGTCGTGAGCGTGCGAGTCCAGTGCAGAGTGCCCTCGAGATCCTCCCATCAGGCTGAGTGACTGCACTGGCGGAGCCCAAGCAGCAGGTGCCATGACGTGTGTGTAGTACATGTGCATCTCCCGGGTGCCGGCAGCACAGGGAGCTGTTTGTGTGTCTGTCCATCCCTCCCATTGCACACATGTACTCATGTCTGCACACACATGCCCACGCACTCTTCACTTTTGTAGCCTGCTGATGGCCGAGTCTCTTTCCGAAATGCTCCTGGGCTGGGCGGCACAGACGTCTGGGTGAGGCTTCCAGGTCCTCCTCCCTGCTGAAAACCTTGGTGTCTTGGCTCCCGGCTCATTCCTCAACAAGAGCTGGACTTGGGGGGATTGGAAGAGCCAGGCTTTTGGAGGAACCAAATTGGGTCAGGCTCCCTTCAGGCTGACCCACAAGGAGGAACCCTCATCTCCAAGCCCTGCCCTGACAAATGTGGAAAATGGGGTTCTAACAACTCCTGCGAATCAAAGGAGGCAGGTCCAAATAGGAAAAATAACCAACGTCCGTGTCTTCTAAAAGCCTCCAATCTCTGTCGTTTATTCTGATGAGGGCTGCTGTTAGGAGCACAGGACTTTACCATTGTGAAGCGAACGGTTCCTGCAAACTTCGGCGATGTGATGATATGAATCGTGTAATTATTATCATGAGAAAACTGGTAAGTATTAAGAGACAGGTGGATTTAAATAGGCAACTAGGTGGCACAGTGGATAGAGCAGCGGCCCTGGAGTCTGGAGGAACTGAGTTCAAATCCAACCTCAGCTATGATCGTGTGGGACTCTCCTCACGGGCAGAGGTCGAGTCCTTTGCCCCAGGGGTCTGGCTGAGAGATGGATACAGCTGATGGGAAGGAGCCAACAGGGAGAGAAGCCAGCATTCCATCGTCTCCCTCTTCCTGGCCTATGGCACTGGGAACTGAAGGCATTTCCCATTGGGTGAGGGCTGAGATGCTCTGCTATGAGTTCAAATTCAGCCTCAGACATGCAGTAGCTATGATTCTACACAAGTCACTTCACCTCTTTCTGCCTCAGTTTCCCCAACTGCAAAATAAGGACAGCACTCCCTCCTAGGCTGTTGTGAGGATCAGATGAGACCCCACAGGGCTTTGGTTATTACCCCAGTGCCTGGTACTTAGTAGGCGCTGTATAAATGCTCGCAGTAACTACTATGACTACCTCAGGCTCCCTAAATCAGACCTTCAGCTTCTGATGCCAGACTCTTCAGAGCCAGCGGAGGCCACGGCCCTACCCACTGCCACAGGGAGTGCCCCAGTCCTTGTGGGGAGCTGTGTCTGGAGCCCACACTGGGCTGAAGCTCCACCTTGAGGGCCACCCCCAATCTCCTCTTTTCTCCTCCACCACCTGACTGCGTAGAGGGGGCCGGGGAGCTGGGGCCAGGGAGGGGAAGGGGAGGGCTGGGGGCAGGGAGGGCAGGCCCTTTCAGCTCCTCCCAAAGCCACTCTGCTCATTCTGGAACCCAGAACCTTTAGGATGTGTAGAAGTTTCCTGCTTTCTCGAGTCCCTCGTCTATAGAGAAGGCACAGTCTGGTGTGCATCTCTACACCGTATGGTTCAATTTCATGGATCTTAACAATGACAAAGTCAGCACCGTCCTTTAAAAAACCCTACTGCGTGCTCTTCAAGTGTCAGAGACAGTGGTCTAGCAGGACAGTTTAATAAATAAAATGGGCTGTATCTTTTACAGATATGCTTATTAAATTTAAAATCAGAACAAATGCAGTCACAAATCAACTTCTCTCCCAGTGAGCACATAACTCATGAATTAAGGTCAGAAAATATGCCTAGAGTATTAATACACCATCAACTGTTCCCTATAAAAGTATGTGCAAATAAAGACTGCACAGAAGTCATCAGGAGACCAACGTAGTCTCATATGTAGATTTCTTTACCCTGTTCCCTCCCAAAAAAGGCATTGGTTGGGCACTGCGCCAGATTTCCTCCTGCTTCTAGGGACTGGCGCTCGGGGTGCCATCGACAGAATTCCCATGCCCAGGGCTGATGGGCGGCCCCATTCCAATCACAGCCTAACAGACAAACAATGGGTTCCTGGGGAGGCTGGAAGGTGTTGAACGGACACTGACCAATTATATGCTAGGATCGGGCAATCACACTGCCTGCTTTGCCAATCTTAGGTAAAAAGACTGCACCTCTGAATGTCACAATTAGGCATCTCAGGGAGCAGCGTAAGCCTTGCTGCCTGAGAAATGGGCCAAAAGAAGGTGAGAAGCCCTAATGCTGGGAGATCCCCTTCCCTTGTTTCAAAGTCTACTGCTAGAAACCCCACAAGCTTTTGGTATTGTGGTTTTTAAAATGACCATTTCCACATAATCAACTCTTTTTCTTGATGCTTTATGATTCCAGTACAAGTGCTGTTGAAGAATACACAAGTATTTTAATGATGTTAAACAGAGTGTAAAACTACCATCGTAATGTCTTACTCATTTCTAATTGTCTTCATTTCACCAGCTGATCCATCCAAGCGTCCTCCCTTTGCCGTCTTCTCCTGGGCAGGCGCGCAGCCGAGGGCTGCGGGCCAGGGAGCGCTTCTCAGTTACTTCTTGTACTTGCCGATGTGCTCACGAGCTATGATCAGCCTCTGGATCTGAGCGGTCCCTTCGTAAATCTGAAGGCATTGTAAGCACATCAGTGACTACAGTTATTGGATGTTCCATGAAATATCATTTTCCCATTTTAATGAGCAATCCTACGGTCAACAGATAAAGTCCACTGCAGAAGATTACTGAAAGCCTGTATGTACTTTATGCTTGACAAGCAGTTTGAAAACAAGCCAGACTAAAATCAAACCCTGACTGGAACACTAATGCATTGTTGGTGGAGTTGTGAAATGATCCAACCATTCTGGAGAGCAATTTGGAACTATACCCAAAGGGCTGTAAAAATGTGCAGACCCTTTAACCCAGCAATAGCACTTCTAGGGCTGTATCCCAAAGAGATCATACAAATGAGAGAAAAGGACCCACGTGTACAAAAATATTTATAGCAGCTCTTTTTGTGGTGTCAAAGAATTGGAAATTGAGAGGATGCCCATCAGTTGGGGAATGGCTGAACAAGTTGTGGTATATGAATGTAATGCAATACTATTGTGCTATAAGAAATGATGAGCAGGCAGACTTTAGAAAAACCTGGAAACACTTGTATGGACTGATGCTAAGTGAAATGAGCAGAACCAGGAGAATGTTGTACACAGTAACAGCCACGTTGTGCGATGACTAATATTGATAGACTCAACCCTTCTCAGCTATACAAGGATCTAAGACATCTCCAAAGGCCTCATGATGGAAAATGCTATCTACAAAGAAGAAAGAATTATGGAGTTTGAATGCAGATCGAAGCATACTATTTGCTATTTTTCTCTTCTGTTGTGTTTTGTTTCTACTTTCTGGTGGTTCCTCCTATTAGTTCTAATTCTTACTTACAACATCACTAATGTGAAAATGTTTAATAGAAATGTATATGTATAACCTATATCAGATTGTGCTCTGTCTTAGGGAGGGAGGGGGAGAAAAATTAAAAACTCAAAAGCTTATGGAAGTTATTGTTGATAATTCAAAATAAATTAATCAAAAAAAAAATCGAACCCTAAGGTCCCTCATTGTGATAATGCCGACCTCTCATTTGGAAAGGCCATCGAAGATCTCCCAGTAGCACCTAAGGAGTGCTAGGAAATGTTTTCTTAAAAACTATAAAGCAATTTTAATTTTTCTCTTATTTACAGAGCGATGTTATCAGAAACCCAAACAAAGCATGTGGATATAAACAAAGTTCCTTTTCTTGACATCAGGATATAATGAGAATCACCAAGTTGACTGACTTTTCATGGAAGAAAAACTTGAAACCGATCAATACTATCTGCTTGGGACAGGGAATCACAAAAGCTTCTTCATGTGGCTGAAAGGAGGCAACATATTGTAGGGAACTGAGTTAAGAAGACCTGGGTTCAAGTCTTGGCCCTGACTCATGACTGTTGGTGACTCTGGGCAAGACCCTTCACCTTGGTGCCCAAGAGAGGGCGCTTCCTTCCCCAGTCTAGACTCAATCAGTCAACATTTATTAAGTGACTCTTTTGTGTCAGGGACTATGTTAAGAACTGGCCATACAAAGAAAGGCAAAAGAATTCACCTTCTAATGGGACAGAGTCTGCAAAGCAGCCAGAGAGACGATGAATAGAGGGAAGGCACTGGAATGAGGAGGGGCTAAGGGAGGCTCCATAATTCTTTCTTCTTTGAGGATAGCATTTTCCAATTGATGGGCATCCCCTCAACTTCCAATTCTTTGCCACCACAAAAAGAGCTGCTATGAATATTTTTGTACATGTGTGTCCTTTTCGCATTTGCATGAAGGTGCAGTTTTAGCTGGGACTCACATGAAGCCAAGGAGGTCAGCGTTCCAGGCCTGGGGGACAACCAGAGAGAATGCCCCGAGCTGAGAGTTGGGGGGTCCTGTCAGTGGAACATCACTGGACTGATGGGTTCATGGTGGGGAGTCAGGGTGAGAAGACTGGAAAGGAGGAGGGGGCAGGCTTTGAAAGGCTTTGAGCTCTAAGAGGCGTGTTCTGCATTTGATCCTGGGGACAATGGGGAGCCACATGGTCAGACCCGCACTTCAGGGAAATCACTTTGGTGGCTGAATGGAGGATGGACCGGAGTGGGGGGAGACCGAGGCGGGCAGACCTTCAGAAGCCACTGCAGTGGTCCAGGTGTGGGTGAGGAGGGGGTGCACTGGGGTGGGGGCAGCATCAGAGGACAGAAGTGGATGTTTTAGAGAGACGGCGTAGAGGTGAGATGGACAGGTCTTGGCACCATATTGGATTTGGAGGGCGAGAGAGAGGAATGCAGGCTTTCTCCTAGGCTGGGAGCCTGAGGTACCAGGAGGATGGTGGTGGTCTCTAGAGCGAAAGCAGGAGGGGAAACCCCCATGTTTCTGTGTGGAAGTGTTTATTCCACTCTTCTATTTCCAACTACCCCTTGAGAGTGGACATTCTTGAAGGAGCGTCACCAGGCAAACAAAGGGGGGGAATGGTGTGTGCAGAGTGGAGGGAGTTAATGCCTCACTCTAGGACTCTAGGAACCCCTTTGCTGTCCTTTCTCCCCATCTCCCCAGTTACTGCCTGCCTTCCCTTCCCCTTGATCACTGTTGTTTCTGCTCTACCAGAGCCATCAGGGTGGGGGCATCCTCACCAGCAGCCCTGACCTCCAGCCTAACCTGGGGATAAATGGCTGACTGACTGCCGGGAGGCCGAGCCCCGTGGCTATTCCTGGAGGCCCAAGGAAAGGGAGCCAAGCCGGTCCAGCTTTCTCTCGTTTCAGAGGGACCACAGGATGGAGGACCGTTTCCATGGCAAGGCGCCGGGGTCAAGTGTCATGAGACCTTGGGGACCTTGGGCAAGTCCCTTATCTCCAGACCCCAGCTTCCTTGTCCAGAAATGATGGGTTTGGGCTAAATGCCCTCGAAGGCGCCTTCCGGTGCTCAATCTGCGGCCCTGGGAGATCACTTTCAGTATTTTTCAGCATTCGGTGGTGTCTCCCCAAATGCTAGTCTAGAGCTTTTACACAACACAACATAACAAAAAAAGAACACCTAGCACTTGTATTGCCCTGAGGGGGTGCCACAGTGCACCGCGCACTGGGCCTGGAGTCAGAAGACTTACTGTCCTGAGTTCAAATCTGGCCTCAGACTCTTACCAGCTCTGTGACCCTGGGCAAGTCACTTCACCCTGTTTGCCTCAGTTTCCTCATCTGTAAAATGAGCTGGTGAAGGAAATGACAGAAGACTCCAGTATCTTTGCGAAGAAAACCTTAAGTGGGGTCATGAAGAGTCAGTCACAACTGAAATGACTCAGCCACACAACTTAAGGCTGAGATGTGGAAAATTCACATAAATATTAGATGGTGATAAATAATAATCGATGCCATTTATGTAATGATCTGCATCATGGTTGCCTGTACCAGCAAGATGCTGGCAGAATTCCCAGGGATTAGAGCTAGCAGGGACCATGGCTAAGAGAGAAGGAGGCCAATCCCCTCTGCTTTACAAATGCAGGGGACTTATCAGGAGCTCCTAATTCCTTAGCCAGGAGGGTGACTCGTGGGTTACTGCTGGGGAGGCCCAGAACGGGTCCCGGGCAGTGCCCCTGGGGCCTGCACTGTGACTGTAAGTGACGCTGGCAGCATCCCCAGCAACGAAGCCCAGGAACCCACTGGGCTTCTCCGTGTACACTCTCTATCTGTCCATCGATGTGCAGCCCCTCGAGGCCGGGGACTGGCCTTTCTGCCTCAGCATCCTCAGGAGCCACCCAATGGGAGTCACTCTACCTCGGTCACTCTTATGTACATGTCAAAGCTCCAAATAAGTCACCCAGGTCATCCTTTTGTCCAGTGATCCAGGTGCTGACTTCTTACTTGGAAAACCACTCCTCTGCGCCCTCTGTAAATACTGACAACCTTCTCCAGCCAAGGCTGCTTTGACAAAAGCCTAAAACACCTCCCGCCCTCTCCAAGTGGCCATTTGGCAAACAAATTTAATTTGTGTTTTTAAGAAATGTAAGGGCCCCCATTGGCCACCATGTAACAAAATGAACGGGAAGAAAACCCTCCAAAGAGGTCGGGAATCACTGATGTTGCAATGTGAGCTCTTTCACTGGAGACGGGCACTTAGCCAACATTGCGTCAATGCTCTTCCCATGTTTACTGACTCGAGAATCTGGGAAGAGTACTACTCAATTAATTTAAAATGTGATATTTAATTCTTAAACAATGTGAAATTTACTTGTCAATCTGGCAACATTTTGACTCTGAAACAACGTTTAATTAACTTACCTGGTAAATTTTGGCATCTCTCATTAGTTTTTCTACTGGGTATTCACTATTAAATCCACTGCCTCCAAAAATCTGCACAGCGTCACTAGCCACCTGGTTGGCAATGTCGCCGGAAAATGCCTTGGCAATGGAGGCGTGGTAGGTATTGCGGCGCCCCATATCAACTTCCCATGCGGCTCGTTGGTAAGCCATTCTGGCTAGTTCCACCTTCATGGCCATTTCAGCCAGCAGAAAGGACACTGCCTGGTGCTAAGGTTAGTGAGAAGAAAGAGAGCATGAGAGACATTATTGGTCTAAAAATAATTTTGAGACAAAATGCTAATTAACCTGTTTCCTGACAACAATCCACTGTGCATGAGTTTGATTTCTGGCCAAATTATAAAACATTTTAAAATGACTATAAATTTAACTGCCACTAGCAATTAAGTATTCAAATATACAACCAAGAAAAAAGATTATATATGAACTTCTATTCTTAACAGTCTTTAAACTGTATATTAATTTAAGTTCATTTTTTAAAAGCAATACATTTGGTTTTTTTTCTTTTTTTGATGAGGCAGTGAGGATTAAGTGACTTGCCCAAGGTCACACAGCTATTGAGTGTCATGTGTCTGAGGCCACATTTGAACTCGGGTCCTCCTGACTCCAGGGCCGGAGCTCTCTCCACGGCGACACCTAGCTGCCCCCTCAATGTATTCTTTTCGCGGCTTGCTTCTCTCTCTCTCCTGCCCCTCCCCTCCTACCGGTCATAAGAACATTAATCCTCACCGCCAGCGCCCACTTGTGTCTTCTTGGGGGAGAGGCATTTCCTCAGCTGTGGGGCTAAGGCTGGCCATTCTTTGCCTCTGAGGGTGGGCTGTGGTCACTGAGCACCTTGTTTCTGGGGTTTGCTTGCCCTGTTTCTCTGACCCCTCGACATCCACTGTTTCTTACCAGCCCCACCCCCAATCTGCCATTACTTGGATGAGCCACAATGAGCTGAGTCCCAGTTCTGCCCCCATCTCTAAGACCCCCGGACAGATCCCTCAGCCTCTCTTCCCCTCTGAGGGAGGGCATGCTGTGATTTCCAAGGCCTTCCTGCACTTTGTGGCAACACCTCGACAAGGTGCCTTCCAAAGGTCTTCCTCTCCAAGGCATACTTGGTAGCTTCGTCCAAAGCTCTCTGTGCGAGCCCAACGGCACCGGCGGCAACCTGAGGTTGTGAGAGAACACCATTTTAAAAAGCCGCTCAGTACCCTCTGACCCAGCCATAGCACTTCTAGGGCTTATCCAAAAGAGACCATAAAAATGGGAAGTAGACCCCCAAGTACAAAAATATTTACAGCAACTCTTTGTGTGGGGGCAAAGAATTGGAAATGGAGGAGATGCCCATCCGTTGGGGAATGGCCAAGCAAGTTATGGTATATGAATGTAATGGAATACTATTGTGCTATAAGAAATGATGAGCAGGCAGGCTTCAGAAAAACCTGGAAAGACTTGTACGGTCTGATGCTGAGTGAAGTGAGCAGGACCAGGAAGATATTGTATCCGTTATCATCAACATCGTGTGATGATCAACTGTGAATGACTCAGCTTTTCTCAGCAACACAAAGGACTCATGATGGAAAGCTCTCCACATCCATATAAGGAACTATGGAGTCTCAATGCAGATCAAAGCATCGTTTTTTCACTTACTTTAATTTTCGTGGGTTTTTTCCTTTTGATCTGTTTCTTCTTTCACAACTGTGACTAATATGGAAATAATTTTACGTAATTGCACATACAGAAGTATATGAAATTGCCTACCATTTTAGGAAGAGGGGAGGAAAGGGATGGAGGGAGAAAATTTGGAACTCAAAATCTTGTAACAATGAATACTAAAAATTGTCTTGACATATAATTGGGAGAAAATACTATTTAAAGAATAAAATAAAAGGCTGCTCATTGGGTAACCCCAAACTAAACAAGAGATAGGCCAGGTTCTTTCATGGGAGGGCCATAGGCCATTGGTGGCGCAGGCTCGATGGGATGGGGAGAGAATGATTGACGGCATTCGGCCCTTGGCAGCCGTCTGCCTTCATCCATGAAGATGGAGATTCCTGCCTGCAGGAGGCTGCTCCCTGGGCCTCTCCACTGTCCAGGGAGGGGCCGTGAAGAAGGGCTAAAGTCAGTCCCTCCAGTGGTGCTATTGACTCATTTCCGAAAGCAGGCCTCAAGAAAAAGCTCCTCCTTCCTAATGAAAAAGAAAGTGGATGGCTTGAGGGGGCAGGCAGCCCAGCAGGGTCCTGAACGACAGCCCCCCGGGAGAGTCACCTCCTCACTGCGGCCATTCCTCTACCGATGGCCACTGTTCAGAAGTCAGCAGAGCAGAGCCCTATTCAGGAAAAGCCAAGGCCCACAGAATACAGCACAAGTGAATGGCACCACAGCCACGGAAGGTCATGACACAACTCTCCTAAAGGTAAAAGCAAAGCCATGCCCATCTTCACTCACCAGAGGTCTGGTTCTGTCGAAAGCGCCCATTGCAATTTTGAAGCCGGCGCCCTCCCCAAGGAGGACATTCTCTTTGGGCACAATCACATTTTCAAAGACAATCCCCCTGGTGTCTGAGCAGCGCTGGCCCATGTTTATCTCCTGAAAAGGACAGTGACAGCCAAAGACATTTCCTAAGGAAAGGTTTGGAAACTATTTACATACGGTGTCTGATTTCTTAATGGAGAAAGCTCTGGGAAAAGAACTATAGGTTAATGATTTAGTGCTTGCTCAAAAATAGATAGGCTGTTGCTAAGTCGATTTCTGAAGAACAGCAAATATCCTGGTGGAGAGAGTCCCAATCCACAGGGATCAGGACAGCCTCGAACAATGGGCCCAGTTTAACAGGAGCCAATGGAAAGTCATAGCTAGGTTACCGATGACAAGCGCACACGTATGGGATGACGGACGTGGCTCTAGGTGGTCTGCAGGACCCAGGGCCCTGGGCTTCCAGGGCCTTCTTCTCTGGCTCCTCCCACTCACCCACCTTTTTGCACTGGCATTCCCCAGGCCTCAAACACTCCCCCTCCCAGCCTCCACCTCAGGGAGTCTCTGAAGACTCAGCTCACATGCCACTTCTCCAGAGAGCCTTTCCTGATCCCTCCACCAGCTAGAGCCATTTCCTCTGAGGTCCTCCATCTCGTGTATTCTCATTTATTTATGTTGTCTCCCCCATCAGAACGGAAGCTGTTGGGGCCAGGGCAGGGACTGTCTGCTTTTTCTCTGAAACCCCGGTGCTACTCAGGGGCTGCTGCAAAGGGAGCACTTGATAAATGCTGGGTGAGTGACAACTGACCTCGTCAGACCCTATCTAGAGAACCGTGTCCTGCTATTAACGCCTCTAGGCTGGACAACGCTAAGCCAGCCGGCATGACCAAAACTGCTGGAGGTGACAAGCCTACGAGTACTCAAGACACGTTTTTCAGATCCGACTTTGAAAAGTGGGGAGGATGATTCCAAGAAAGAGGTCCTTGAGAAGACACCGGCATCTCTACCCATCTGCCTGCCTTTCCATCTATAAATTCCTCATCTGGGAGTCAGCGGTATTCTTGGTGAAAGGGAGGACACTGGCAGGCTTTCCCACCTTTAGAGCCACACTTCTGACAGAGTTTAAGAAATGCACAAGCGCTTTGTGTCTACACAAAGCAAATGCAGCCTGGAGTCTTCTCCTCCCCCAAAGTATCTTCCATGCACATGTCTAACCACTAGATAAGACTTTTCAACAATCCTCTGATCAGGAATACTGAACAGGGTGTGACACCGGGAGATGTGTGCTCCCCAAAGGCATCCCTCCATTACAATTCTAGATTTCCTGGGAGAAGGGTTGAGAAGGGATTCCCTACTGATAGCGCCATTCCTCAGAAGCTTCTGTTGGCCTCTCATCCACCCACTTTCAGAAGACTGGGCTTCCAACACTCTGAGCGTCGGAGCCAGGGGAAGGAGGATGTTGCTTGTCTCGATCATGGAAGCTGGACGGGTCCCTCGTGGAGTCAGTGCATCAGTGCAGACTTAGGACAGAGATACAGATGAAGGAGCTGGGCCCAGAATGTAAAACCACAGGGAGGACAGGCTGGATTGTTCTGAGGACCTGACAGTGCTTTGGGGGACAACGCTTCTCCACTTAGACGCCATGACTGAGAACTAGGGACCATCTAGTGTCAGGTGACCGTGGCGGGCGGGTGTCCTGGGCACTGAAAGACAACCCAAGGACGTATGCTGGGAAAGAGAGGAAGGCAGTTCAGGCAGCTATGGGAAGGGAAATGGCGGGTCACTAACAAACAAGGGGAGGGACCCCAGTGCCAAGGAAGATCAGCAAGAAGATGCAGGCAAGAGCCTCCTAGGATAAGAAGGCCTGCGGAGGCCATGGTCTGGCTGGTGGAGGGAGGGCCCACACTTAGGAGAGATCATGGATTTATCCAACTCTCCAGCTAAGCACTGGGGAAGCAGAACATACTCTGGGGGGTACACCCATCATGCGTTGGGGCTGGAGACCATGCCTTTGGAAGATGGGCTGAAAGAGCCGGGCCTGTTCACCAATACCAGGCTTCTCTTCATTCCAACCTAAGACAACCCGTGGTGGTGAAATGCCTCATTTATTCTGAATTATAACTAAACCCTTTGTGGCGTCTGCATTTTACCTTTCTTCCGATCTGGACTCCCGGGGTGTCTGCCTCTACAATAAATCCAGTGAAGGCTTTGCTGGCAGGGGCCTTGGGATCAGAGTCAGTCCGAGCCAAAAGAAAATACCTACAAGAAGACATGAAGGACTCATCAGGATTGGGGCAGCAGCAGAGGGAAGGCAAAGTCTCTGCTGTTCCAACCAGGTCGACGTGCCCATGGCAGAAAGGGTTCCCCATGCCCAGAGGTGACACCAACATCAATGCCCGCTCACGCCTTGTGGGATTCGTGCGTCAAGTGGCTTTGTTTTCCTTTTATGTAGTGTGAGTGTGTCGGTATGCTCATGTGCACACAAATGTGAACACGTCTCCCCAATACAATGTGAATGCCTAGAACCTAACAGGCATCTGATGGATGCTTAATGATTGTATAAATATCTTTTCACAGAAACAAAAACCAAATCCTTTTGGCTTCCTTGCTGTGGGCTAGTCAGTTCGCCAAAAGCCACAGTGATAGATTGGGTCGCCTTTCTTGTACTTTGAACTTGTGACAAGTTCAGGTTAATGATGGTCGGGGGGACAAGGGGAAGAGGGAGAGAGGAGACAAGGATCTGGGAGTTTCCATAAAACAAGGTGGAAGGGAGGGCAGCAGCTACTTCCATGAACGCACCAGTTGGCTTTTCCTCCGTTGGTTATCCACATCTTTTGACCATTAATAACATACTCATTGCCTTTCTTCTCTGCTCTGGTCTGTAAACCAGCCACATCAGAGCCTGCTCCAGGTTCGGTTACACAGTAAGCCTTGAAAACAAAGACATGAAAGTAAGGACACATCAATGGTGAAACATGACCATTGGGAATCCCACCACAAGCACCATGTGAGGAAACAGACCCTATCATTCTAAATCAAGATCTTAGATGGGCCTAAACTACTGAGTTAAAGTTATCAAAGAGTTGGTGGGCACTCCCTCGTCCAACAGGTCTAATGTGGCAAACTGGCACATGCCAGACCCTAAAGGAGATTGTGTAGAGGCCTGTGACAACATTAAGCCTTCTCTTTTCTTTTTAGGGGGATAGTCATTTCTGGGTCCACCTGTCTCTAGGCTGGATTCATCTTGATAAGATGCTGGTGTCAGTGGACATCTTGCAGGCAGATGTATGAGTGCATTCACTGGCCAGCTGTGTCCATCTCCAGCACTGTGGCCCCGAGGCAGATAGGCCTCTTCCTGGCAGACCCTTTCTTTCATCAATATGGAAATGTAGTGTCCAAAGATAAGAAAGGGCACCCAAATCCTTCAGGGACTCTGAGCCTCAGGCCCCTCATCGGTGCTGCTGTGCTCCCACTATTCCGTCACCACCTACCGGTCCTCGGCCCTATCCACAATCCTGTCCTGCCCTTCCCAGCTCATGTTGTCTGCCCTCTCATGCCCTCCTTTGGCATCCCTGACAACAAAGTACAGAGTCACAGCCTTTGAGAGGGGGAAGGGACCTGAGCAGGTGCTACTTCAGAAGCTGGGGCTACTTTTGTTGTGGCCTTTTGAGACACTCACAGGTACTGCATGATGAGATGACCAGGTTCCCCATGAAATGTCTACCATTGCTTTGGGTCCATGACCTTTAAAGAGGAGGCCATCTGCCCTTCTCCAATCTGTGGGCCCACTCCTACTTCCCTTATTCATTCAACCCTTCCTGGCAGCAACGGCTTATTCATTCCATCGGTCACTTCTCCCAGTAACGAGAGAAGGTGGTGTGAGCGGGCCAGCTAACTTCAATTCACGAAGGAAGAGCTGGGTTCTCTCTGACTGCTTTCTCTCTCCTGGGTATAAACTCCCTGCTAGGCATTTCTGTTTCTTCATTTTCACTGAAAAGGCCACTCTCCTTGGAGGAGAACACAAGCCAAGTAGTGGGGTGCCTCTGCCCTCTTCTTGGTTTGAGCTATCACCACCTCATCCACCCCAGGCAGAGGGCCTCTCATCCTCTGGCCCCTTCTCTCCCAACCTAGCTTCCCACACCTCTTTCTGTCGGCCTTTGATGGCCCCAGCTCTGAGCCTTGGCACTCCTGACTCCTATTTCAGAGGCCCACACCACGCTCTTCTCTTTTCCCCTTGTTCCTTGGCCTCATTTCCATCTTCTGGGGAGTTCCCTGACCACTGGTCTTTTCCAATCTGGAACCATACAAAAAAAGGATCTAAATTGCTACTAATTAGATAGAGAAACACAATTTATACCTAGCAAAGAAGCAAAGACGACAAGTGTTCAAGGAGCGGTGGGAAGACAGACATCGGAGTGCCACTGGTGGCCCCGTGAATGGGTGCAGCCATTCCGCAGAAGACAGTCTGGCATGATTAAGCAGCGCGTGCCCTCGGCCTGAGCTGCCTTACTGCTGGACCTCTGCCCAGAGGGATCAAAGATGGCGAAAAGACCGCGCTCTGCACAAAAACCCACAGAGCAGCTTTTTGTGGGGGCGACGCCTGGAAATCTAGAGGCTCTCCTCTGACTGAAAAAGTGCTAGAATAAGACAAATGTGATGGAATAAATGAGGAAATGGAGGCTTCCACAAAGACACGGCTGGGCAAGCCTTCTATAAACTCACAGACCCGAGTTCTCATGAGATACCTGTAAAGCACGCGCTTTGGCAGAGGTGCTAAATGCGTGCCGCTGCCTTCTCCCCCCCTCACAATGATGTGATTGCTCCGGCCTGCCCCTTTTCTACTCAGCCTCTCCTACCTTTGGCCTTTTCCCACACACTCTTCCCTCCCTGGGTCTCTTGGCATCCTTCTCTCCCAGTTCTCCTGCTCGCTCCATCTGTCTCCCTCACGGGACCATCCTTTACCCATCAAGGCCTTCTCTCTGACCCTCTCCCCTTCTTCCCTCACCCTCCTTCTGTGGCTCTGATGATCATATTTATGCCCATTTCCCACATCTCCCCCTTGATCTCCAGGCCTGACTTCCACTGTGTGCCAGGAAGGTTTCCATCCAGGCATCCCCTTGGCATCTCAGACCTGGCACATTCAGAACAGAACTCGAGCTTCTCCCTGAAATCCATCCTCCCTCCAGACTTCCTCTGTCTGGAGCACTACCAGATGCCCAGATGTGTGGCCATCAAGTGATCCTGGACTCTTCTCTGTGAACTCTGATATTCAATCAGGGGTCGAGTCTCTGTCCTGCCACCAGAAGGTCTGAGCAATGAGGTCTTTCACTTCCTCAAGAAGTTCTGGTCCCTCCCCAGGCTTCTGGGATAAAACACAAATTGTGGTGCTGGGCACTGAAGTCTCTCTGTCTCTGGGATCACGTACTATTCTACCTGGGGCAGTCTAAATTCCAAACAAACTGCTGTCCTTTCTTACTGTCCCTCATACATTGGATTTTATCTTCTGCCTTTGAGGTCTTTGCAAAGCCCCTTCTCCAAACCTGGAATGCTCAGCTAAGGCAGGAGGCCCCCCCTCCTCTGGGGGCCCCTCCTGGCCACATTGGCCACTAGCGCTTTCTTCCCGTCCCTGAAAATACCTCATATTTACTGTCTATATTTTCTCATGTTGCTCCCCCCTCAGCAGAAGGCAACCTTCTTAAGGGAAGAGCCAAATTTACATGTGTTGTTTCTGAATCTCTCTGCACTCACTGGGCACACGGCACGCACACCCGCTGGTCTGATTTAGTGAGTGTCTCTAATGTGTACTGCTGTCCATCTCTTTCTTTACATTCTCATGGCTCAGCCCTCTTCATCTGGACTACAACAATGCCTTCCTAATCAGTCTCTTTGTCTCTGCAGCTCCCAGGGAATATTCCCAAGAAAAATGCCTGGTGATGCTGCTCCCGGGCATGAGAATCTGTGGTGGCCCCTGCCTATTCTCAGCAATAAGGGCAGGCAGTATCGATCTCAAGGCCTTGCCCCAGCCCTGTGAGGACTTTACAGATGAGAAAACTATGGGTCAAAGCTAAGTGGTCTGGCTCGGCTGGAGCCAGGTGGTAGACAGTAGTGTGAGGCCACGCAAGAGGCCCTGAGTGAAAAGCGACTCAGTAAGCTCCGTGCTTTAGGAATGGATGATGGGCTGGAGAGGAGAGGGCTGGTGTCGGAAAGACCAATGAAGAGGCTACTGCAATAGTCCAGGTGCAACAGGCAGAACCAGGAGCTCCTGGGTGCTGGCCGTGTGCCTGGGGAAACACCTTGGAAACTGATAAGCCGTGGAAGTGACGTAAAGGGCTCAGAGCCAGTAAACCCAAGGGACTAGAAAGATGAAGAAGTTTAGGAAGAGGGGTGGGAAGAAGATAAGATGCTCTTCTGGACACATTGAGGCTGAAATGCCTCAAAACATGTGCAGGTGAGAAAAGGGCTAGACAGACCCATCTAGCAGGCATCGGAACGGAAGCCATAGGAGCTGACGGAATCCCAGCTGAGTATTCACTCGGGATGGCCTTGAGTGCTGGAAACGAACTGGGCAGACACCTAGAGCAGAGCCAGGCCCAGAGTGCCACCAACACTCTGGAAGGAGGAGGGGAAGGTCAATGTCGCAGAGGGAAAATCCGACTTTTCTATTTCTCTTCCAAGTGCCCTGAACACAGTGGGGGCTGAATAACTGTTTGCTGACCAGAAAGCATTCTCTAAGCAGCTTTAACACGTTGCAACTCTGAAATGTCCTGTACAGCTTGCCGGTGTCTGGACTCTTCTAGAGATGGCTACTTCACAATCCTCAGGACCAAGAGTGCCAAAGCTAAAATGGTTATTCTGTGGAGGCCCTCCCCAGTACCCAAATGAGCTGCCTGTGCTGCCAGAAGACGACCTTCCCAATGAATCCCCAGGAATCCTGACGTACGTGCAAAGGCAGTCACAGAGCCATCCTATTTTAAGATAGCCCTGCTTCATTATTCAAGGACGTGCCTGGAAGGAAGGCCGGCCCATTATGGACACACAGAGTCGTGCCCTGGCACACTGAGGCAGGCCTCCTTCCTACGGCACCAGCTCTGCCCTTCAGAGGAGCTCTGGCACAACATGTACAAGGTCACACTGGCTGAGAAGGCCAGGCACCGCCACCACGTTTCCTGTCCAAAGAACTGCCCTGTTTTCCGGCTTCATCAGGGTATGACATGTTCCACGTAAATGAACTTTAAAAAGTAAACTTGCATTCATAACAAAAACTATCTTGAACTGCAACCATTTGAGCAGAAATCTTCCTAAGACGCTGAGGGCACCTCAGCAGCCAATCCGAAAGCTGCCCAGGGAAATGAGAGCCGTAAGGGATCAGGGATGGGCATTTCACAGGTGTGCGTGACTGGTCCCAGAATCCCCGGCCCGTATGGGGCCCACAGTGCAGCTATGGCTTTGGAGAACCAGGACACCCATTCCCAGGAGGGCTTTGGGAATCACGGCCCCCTACTCAGGCCCAGGGGTGGGGGGGTCAGCATCCCTCTGCTGGCACAGAGCTCCCTGTAGCGGTCATTCCTGGCAAAGGCAGGCAATTCCTGTGCTCCCCAAACCAGTACAATTCTGGCCCCCAGGAAAGCATTTTTACCCCTTTCAGTAAATAGAGCAGCTGAATGGCTACAGAAGCTCTATCGGGCACACTTCAATGAACAGACCAGGCGTCTGCATGTCTGTTCTAGTCAGTAAATACAATCATCTCCAGGCCAAAGGCCTGATTCCAACAAGACAGCACGGACACGCAAGGACGTCATGGCAGTCAGGTGCCGCCCCACAAAGCAGAACCAGGGAAGAAACAACCCAAGGCCACATTAGTAAAAACGTGGCCCACACGAAGTGAGCAGCAGAGATGGCCGGGAGAGCCATGAAAACCCGGGAGTCCCCCGACACCAGCCAGGCTCTCTCCTCCTCCAAGTCTCTGATGATGGGTGGGGTCCCTACCCCAGCCCCCCAAATCTTCCACCTCTTCCTAGGTCCCTCCATCCTTAAAACCCCCAAACCTCATGAGACCTGCTGTCCAACCCAGGAGAAAGCTGTCTCTGGGCCTTGCCTCCACTCCCTCTTCTCTCTTCAGTCTGGCTTCTGACCTCGTCACTCAAGTCACTCAAGGCCAGTGGTCACTTCTCAGTCCATGTCCTTCCTGGCCTCCTGTAGGCCTCTGGCCCTGCAGGTTCCTCGCTCCCATACCCCCTGGAGTCTCTCTGTACCCCCAGAGGGCTGCCGAAGGGTTCTCCTGAAGTGAAGATCTGACCGTGCCTCTAGGATTGCACACAAACTCCTCTGCTCCGCTTTAAATACTTTGCCCTTGCCCTCACCATCTTTCCAGGCCCCTGGTACGGGCATCCCTTCCCCCCAGCCCCCCGACACATACTGCAATCCAACCAAAGCAGCCTTTTCTCCATCTCTAACCCAGGGCTCGGCCTCTCTGGTTGCCACACCTTTTCTATGCCCATCGGCCCTGCCCAGAATACATTCTCTTCCTTCGATACACAGCACAGGTACCGACTTCTGTGAGGGGCCCTTCTTCATCCCCACTGTTTGTGCCCTCCCTCTCTTCCAAGGCCCTGACATTCCTAAAAAGAGGTCCTCCTCATCAGACTAGGTGTTCTTGGGGGCAGAGACCGCTCCAGCACCTAGTGCTGGGCTCAGCACACAGCAGGTGCTTCATAAATGCTTGCTGGATTGAGCTGGGAAATTTCATCTGAAGTCAGATGGCCCTCGCCACTCCAGCAGCTGTCAGGGAGACAAGCCCAGAACCCCAAGAGCTGAGAGGCCCCTCGGTGAGATCACTCTGCAGCGTGGGGTGCTCCAGCATAGAAAGCGCTGGACCTAGCATCAGGAAGATCCGAGTTCAAACCCCGTCTCAGATCCTTCTTAGCTGTTTGCCTCAGTTTCCTCATCTGTAAAATGGGGGTAACAACAGCAGCTCCCTCTCTCCCAGGGTTGCTGTGAGGCTCACAAAAGATAATTGTAAAGCTGGTGGCCTGGTGCCTGGCACACAGTAGGGCCCTGTACAGCTACTACTACCACTACTTTCGTGGTTCTGTCCTGGAAGATCAGGTGCAGGGTTGGCATTGAAATAATTCAAGAAACGCTGATTAAACTGTCCAGACAAGAGAGTACCCCAAGAAGCCCTTCTTTCTGGGTACTGGAAACAAAGTGGAGACCACAAGAAATGGAGTGTGGCGCCCGCAGGACTGTGGCATGAGAAAGGAGGAGGAGCAAGAACTCGCAGGAAGATGGGCATGAATGGATGTCGAGCAAGGCGAGCAGGGCCACAAGAACGCCGGACTATGAGGAAGCCTGACTCCCAGACTCCTCCTGGCCGAGGAAGACGGGGGACCATGAGGGTAGAGCGCTGGACGCACAATCGTTCACACCGAGCTCTCCTCCTCCTCTGTCACAGGGAGTGACGCCTTCTCTCTTGAGTGATGAGGATCACAAGTCTTCCGGTGCTTGCAGACGTCAGATCCAGGAACGGGGCACTCGGTCCTAGCTGGGCCCCCCATATATCACAGGAATTCAGAAGCAAAACCTACATGGTCAGGGCCACATGACAGACCTCCCACCTCACCAGCACACAAATGAGTGAAGGGTGAGTCTGATTCTATTCAGGTACCAGGCTGATGAAGGAATGAGCAGAATTTCTGGAGGGTCAATTTACATTTCAGCCAAAGCTAGAAATGACAATAAAAGTTCAATGGCAACTGTCTTGGACACTAAGAGCATGACGGAATTTGGGAATTAGGTTAGATCTGTCTACCAAAGTGGCCAAGCCAGGGCCTAAAACCCTTGCTGCTCTAAATGATCATCATGAAAATCCCAGCTCCTATTTCTAGAGCACTTTCAAGTCTGTGAACTCTCTGGGGGGTGGGTACTGTCATGATCCCCACTTTAGAGATAGGGAAAGTGAGGCAGGCAGTGATGTGACTTGTCCAAGGCCACACAGCCAGCAAGGATCCGAGGCTCTATCCTGACGCTAGGCCCCTCTCCCCCATGTTAAATATCTAACCCTAGAAACCTGTGAAGTTGTTCATTCTAAAACCCTAAATGACAAGCCCAAATCTGATCAAATACTTATAAGTAAAATTTCATACTGGCAAGCAATTAAGATACGATTGTGCTCCTGTGACGTCTGGGGACAGACCAGACAGCAGCAGGAGGGGCCTTCACATCACCTTGGCCTTCTTCAGCTGAACAACTTTCAGCTTCAGGCTCCTCCCTCGCACTCATTCAAGAAACAGAATATGAACCGCCCCACCCTCAGATGATGAGACAATTAATTATAGGCCTCCCCTCCCAACCCCAACAAGGGCATTTCCCTCTTGTAAAGCCATATTGTCATCCAGAATGCAAACTGTCGGGACTTGTGTGTGGCTAGGAACAGCAATGAAAGGTCCCAAAGCCCCCCTCATTCACGCTGCCCTCAGGGGCTTCCATTTGTCTGGATTT
This sequence comes from Phascolarctos cinereus, assembly GCF_003287225.1. Classification (NCBI taxonomy): domain Eukaryota; kingdom Metazoa; phylum Chordata; class Mammalia; order Diprotodontia; family Phascolarctidae; genus Phascolarctos; species Phascolarctos cinereus. Next base: position 477,585,434 of record NW_027555958.1, on the reverse strand, counting down.
GCATTTTGGAACACTGGGGTAGGCCCTGGGCACTGGGGCACTGGACAGCGTCCAGACGCAGCAGCCAGCAGGCAGTGGGGTGGCTTAGCTCGGAGCACAGCGGGGAGCTGCCATGTACATGTGGAAGGCCCCAATGGGAGCTGGGAGAGATGGAAACCGCGCAAGGAAAACCCCCAGCCCCTGGTGCAATCCTCCGGGGCAGAATGGGCGGAGAACGGCCTGATGGCCTCCCAGCTGCCTTTCACCCTCAGCTTCTGTCACACTGTTAATTATTAAGCAGCTGTACTCCAGGGCACTCTTATCACCATTCAGGCAATTGGATTCAACAAACATTCAAGAGAGACTTGTCAAACAGCTCCTGGACCCACCAAGATAGAGCAGTCTGCTGACCTCACCTAAGGAAGTGTAGGCCTGAGGTCTTTGCCCAGTATTTTAGAGCGGAAGGCTGAATGCCCCGGGGGAACCTTTAGGAAAGGCACTTGGGAGGGCATCAGCACATGGGGGCCACAGGGGCCCTGACCGAGCAAGGAAGCCTGGGGCAGGGCCTGGGAGGGTATCAGGGGTGGTGTCCACAGTTGGACCACCCCCGCTCATGATCACGGAGAGTGTGTACGTGTGCGCGTGTGTTGGGGGAAGGGGGGTTAATGCGGGCCTCCCTAATCCCACCGATATTCTGGCTCACAACAGCTTTAAGGACATTTAAGCAGGCGGGGCTCAATGGAGACACAGAGCTGCCCTGGGAGCCAGGAAGACCTGAGTTTAAGTCCTGACCCTAGAGAGGTCACTGGACCCCTCGGTCCTCAGCCTCAGTGAAGAGAAGGTGCTGACCTTCATGCCAGGGGACATTTCTTTACCGGGGAGCTGCCTGCACCAGGCACGATTCCTAACCTTATCCTAAGAGATGCCGAGGAGGAGGCTTCAGGCCCGAGCGTACCACAAGACACACTGGAGAAGGGAGGGGCGATGCGGGTCTGAACTAGAGGAGGGAGCAGGGGAGGGCAGAGAAGGGGTCGTGAGCAAAAGCAGACTGCCCCCCCATCCCATCACTCCTGAAAACTTCCAAAATTCAGAATTTATGACCACTTGACCAGCAGCTGGTCTGACGGCCACCACAGACAGAGAGATGACGAGAGGGATCTAGTGTACGCAGGAGCTCAGCCACTTCAGAAACACTTACTGACATACAACTCACATCGTCATTCCTGCCTAAGTACTTCTCCCTGGGATGTATTGTTCCCTAATTCTAGTAATTCTATTTGCTGGTGGTCAGTCATTTTTCAGTCCTGCTTGATGACAGAGTGGATTGACGTTTCCTTCTCCAGCTCATTTTTACAGATGAGGAAACTGAGGTAAACCAGGTTAAGTGACTTGCCCAGGGTCACACAGCTAGTTAACTGTCTGAGGCTGGATTTGGTCACAAGAACTTGGGTCTTTCTGGTTCCATGGCTAGTGCTCTATGCATTACGGCACTACCTAGTGGCCTCATATATAAATGACTTCAAAACAATGACATTTCTAAATCTCTACTTTCTTCACTGATATGAGTACAATGGATGAAATGTGACTGTGTCTGCTGCCTCTCCCCTCCAAAGAACAATCAGGCATGAGATTATTCCAGAAGGTTCTAGAGCCCTTGAGTGTGTGGGACTCCCAAGCGAGAGCCTTAGCCCAGTTTTGCACTCAGGTGCCATTTTGTTCGTCGGCTGCTCTGCTGCTAAAGGAAGGTAGGAATGAGCACCTTGGGAGGCATCCTGGTGGAGTCCCAGGCCAGGGTCCAAGCCCCACTTCTGGGGTCTTCTCAGTGGCAGCCCTGTGGGCCAGTGACAGCATGCAGACTAGAGGTCCTCAAAGGCCCCACTCAGCTGCATGCTCAGCATAATGCCATCAACTATCCCAATTTTCAATCAATGGATAGCTTTCCATGTCTGAATTTAATATCAATCCCTTGTTATTCCAAAGATTCCAATCCCATTACACACACACACACACACACACACACACACACACACACACACACACACACACACACCACACACATTAACCCTCCAGCGCTGCCTACAATGACTGCGTCCAACTGGTGCTGAGCAATTTCTGAAATGTGTGTAAGGGTGAAATGGTTGCAAAGGGAGTGGAGGAATAGACTTTGGGGGCTGTCCCTAGATTTCTGGCTGTCTGCCAAGACCCGCAGTCCTGTGTGCAGAGGGTTACTTTGTAATTCACACTACAACTGCAGTAACTATTTCTATCTGAATGACATTAATGACGAGCAGACACTAATGAATACCGCCAGTGAATAAATGTACTCACACACATCAGTGGCTGCTCCGTCATCCTCCCCAGATACTTCTTTCGTTGCTGTTCATTTCCCGCGATGATAACAGGCATTTGCTATGGGAAAAAAGGATGCTTTTAAAAAAGGATGGTGTGCCACTAAAGATGGAATACGGAGACGATCATTCAAGCCCACGGTCTGGGAAGGCATGCCTGGCCACATCCCGGGCAGTTCCCAGGAGGACAGGCCAGGCCCTCTACAGAGTCAGAACAACAGACAACTTTCCTAAATGAATCGTGACTAACGCTTCCTGCTCAAACATGTGGAACACCCGCTCCAACAGCCTTGGGTAATAAGAAGAAGGCTTGCACACGTGGCCAGGTAGTCTGTTTTCTGCACTGTGGCTGGTGACAATAAGCCGCGAGGCCGCTGGACTCTCCAGGCCTGAGTTTCATAAAAATGGCCAAAGTCACAGCAAAGTCACACCTCCCATGAGGCCGCCTCTTCTCATGGAGAGGAGACTGGGCAGCAGAGCAAAGACACAGGCTCCAGCGCTGGCCAGGCCACACCAGACAAAACCAAACTGCTAAATGTAGTGCAGACACCCCAGGCTGGGCGGTGTATCCCAAAAGGTGCCCAGAGAGGGCAGTCTTGAGATGGCCACAGGGGAACACAGGGATCGATCCCCCAGGAGGCCCAGAAGCAGCTGAATTCTTCAGCCATCAATCACAAGTGAAGTTCAGGCCTATCTAGGATGCTAGAATATTTTAAGTAAGAGCGTATGATTCAAAACCCCTCTGTGTTATAAGAGACTGTGGGAGTGTAAACTTTCAGCAGGCCAAGCACTATTAGAGACTACAATATAAACCCCAGAGTGGAATTTATAATCCCTGGGGTCTAAAAACATCCCTTTCCCATTGATACCTCTCTCTAACTTTGGAATGTGCCAATGGGAAAGGACTTTAGAAATGACATTCCAATGACCCACACTGTCCAGTGCAATCTCAAGAGCTTCCTTCAGATAGTGCCGGGCCAGGGCTTCCTCTCCCTGCCCCTGCCCCCTGTTCTGTGGCACAGTCACAGCCAGGGTCACTTACTCCCAAAGAATTCCCTTCGATGGCAGTCTGAAGGCCCGTGCACCCATATGCCAATTCTTCAGTAATCAGGCAAGCATCGAAGCTCCCAAGGCCAAGGCCACCTGTCAACATTGGAAACATAAATAGGGAATGACACGCCAGGGCTTCGGAACACAGGTTTGGACTAGAGGAATTACTCCCAATGAAAACAACATGTTTGCGGAATTAGCTTCCAAAACAGGTGGGGCCCTGGCACAGCCCAGACAGGAAGCAAGGGGGACAAAGGTCCCCACCTACCACAGCCAGGCTGGGCTCACTGAGCAGTTTTTCCGGGGCTCTGTGTGGCAGAGGCAGGTGACCACGGCTCAGAGCCCCAAGACAGCGGAGCATGGAATCCCAAGATCCAACCAGCAGCCCCTCACCAGCCACAAGTCTGAGCCTCAAGCTTCCTCAACTTTACAGGGGATCACAGATGCAGGGTCTCCAAGGTAGTCTGGGAAGGCCAGCCAGCAGAGGTCCAGCATGACTCCAGGGCACACAGACCACACGCTCGTGGGCCTTCCGTCCTCTGGGCTGCTGTTTTTCTTTCCTGTCTGCTGATGTTATTTTCCATGGCAGGGATGCAGGGCCTACCCACAAGCCCACAAGATGGCACCCTCTGGGCATGCCTGGGGGCCCACGTGGGCCACTCTACTGCTGCAGTTGGTAAAGTGTGGTTCCAAGGAGATGTGGTAAGGCCCAAGGGTAAGTCCTTTCTTATGGCCAAGTGCTCCATCCCTGCTGTGCTTCCAGGGGTTGGCACTAGACTCCAGCTCCCCCTCCTCCATGGAAGAGCACAGTGGAGGCAGGACCAGATGCAAGGCTTCTGGCCTCATCTTAGAAGGCCAGGCTGCCTCCGTGATGGAATAGCGCGGGAGCACTCAGTCACCGCCTTGGCAAGCTGTCTTTCTGGAGATGAAAACTCGAATCCCAAGTCACAGCCAATGAGACATGACAAGGCCCTCAATGCCAGATACGCAAGGGTGCATTTTCTGCAGAGGGACCCCACCTATGGGGTTTGATACACACTCTAGCCTAGCCATATGACACAGAAAACAATGGCCAGAGCTTTCAGAAGGAAACTTGGACCAATCCTGTTCAGCATCTCAGTCACATCCCCCTCCAACACCCCTCCCCATGCATTATGTGTCCTCGTGCCTAGGAGCGAGGGAGCCCCAGCACTGTGGTTAGGGAGGAAGCAGGCTCTCCTTGGGGCCAGGCAGTTCCCTAAGACTGGGGACGGCAGAGGCCTTTTCCTCACAAGGTGATAACATCACAAATTTGGTCAAACGCACTGTAACCCGACCTAAAACATGTGTCTGTAACCATTTGGTTACTTCAAAGGGAATCATTCAGAGCCAAAGCATAGGTGACTCCAACTTTGGACCTCCGACTTGGCCTAGCCCTGGTACTCGGTTACCAGACTCCTACTCCTAAGCTTCCTTGGGGCTGGAAGTAAGCCTGCTTCCTGAAGGCTGCAGCAGCATGAGGTCCCCCCTCTGGCAGTGCCCACACAAAAACGGCTTAAGGCTGTGAGTATAGGCAAGTGTTTCTGCTGCCTGAGGAACACTCTGGGAAAGATAAGGACTCAGGTGGTAGGGAATGAAGTGGGGGAGGGGAGTTGTCTCTGGCAGGTTTATTTTATGACCACAGGAACTTCTACAACCATCTCTGAGAAACAGAGACAGAGATGGAGAGACAGAGACAGAGAAAAGAAACACACAGATAGAGACTGAGAGACAGTCAGAGAGAGAAAAAGAGAGACAGAGAGAATGGGAGAGACAGACATAGAAACAGAAAAAGAGACAGAGACAGAGAGACAGACAGAGACAGAATTTCAGAGGGAGAGAGAGAGAAAGAGAGAGAAAGGGAGAAGGAGGGAGGGGAGGAGGGATGCGGAGACAGAAATGAGACAGAGACAGAAAGAGATCTAGACAGAGAGACAGACAGACAGAGACAGAGAGTGTGTCAGAGAGAGAGGGAGAGAGAGGGAGACCAGAGATACAAACAGAGAGACAGAAAGAGACAGAAGGAAAGAGAAAGAGAGAGAAAGAGACAGGGAGGAGGGAGGGAGGAATGGGGAGACAGAGATAGAAACAGAGAGAGACAGAATGTTAGAGGGAGAGAGAGAGAAAGAGAGAGAAAGGGAGAAGGAGGGAGGGAAGGAGGGATATGGAGACAGAAACGAGACAGAGACAGAAAGAGATATAGACAGAGAGACAGACAGAGACAGAGAGTGTGTCAGAGAACGAAGAAGAGAGACGAGGACCAGAGATACAAACAGAGAGACAGACAGAGACAGAGAGACAGAGACAGAAGGAAAGAGAGAGAAAGAGAAAGGGAGGAGGGAAGGAGGAATGAGGAAACAGAGAAAGAAACAGAGAGAGACAGAAAGAGATAGAGACAGAGAGACAGAGACAGAATGTCAGAGGGAGAGAGAGAGAGAGAAAGGGAGAAGGAGGGAGGGAAGGAGGGATACAGAGACAGAAATGAGACAGAGACAGAAAGAGATCTAGACAGAGAGACAGACAGAGACAGAGAGTGTGTCAGAGAGAGAGGGAGAGGGGGACCAGAGATACAGAGACAGAAAGAGGCAGAGAGACAGACAGAGACAGAAGGAAAGAGAGAGAGAGAGAGAGAAAGGGAGGAGGGAAGGAGGAATGAGGAAACAGAGAAAGAAACAGAGAGAGACAGAAAGAGATAGAGACAGAGAGACAGAGACAGAATGTCAGAGGGAGAGAGAGAGAGAGAAAGGGAGAAGGAGGAGGAAGGAGGATACAGAGACAGAAATGAGACAGAGACAGAAAGAGATCTAGACAGAGAGACAGACAGAGACAGAGAGTGTGTCAGAGAGAGAGGGAGAGGGGGACCAGAGATACAGAGACAGAAAGAGGCAGAGAGACAGACAGAGACAGAAGGAAAGAGAGAGAGAGAGAGAGAAAGGGAGGAGGGAGGGAGGAATGGGGAGACAGAGATAGAAACAGACAGAGACAGAGATAGAAACATAGAGAGAGAGACAGAGAGTATGTCAGAGAGAGAGGGGGTGGGGACAAGGAAGGAGGAAGGGATGGGGGGACAGAGATAGAAACAGAGAGACAGAGAGATAGAGACAGAGAGATAGAGAGAAAGAAAGGGAGGAGGGAGGGATAGACAGACAGAGACAGAGAAAGTGTCAGAGAGAGAGGGAGAGAGAGGGGGACCAGAGATACAAACAGAGAGACAGAAAGAGACAGAGAGACAGACAGAGACAGAAAGAAAGAGAAAGAGAGAGAGAGAGAGAGAAAGGGAGGAGTGAGGGAGGAATGGGGAGACAGAGATAGAAACAGAGAGAGACAGAAAGAGATAGAGAGTGTGTCAGAGAGAGAGGGAGAGAGAGGGGGACCAGAGATAGAAACAGAGAGACAGAAAGAGACAAAGAGACAGACAGAGAGAGAGGTATTGACTGAGACAGAGACTGGGATGTCAGTTAGGAGTCTTAGCAGAATGCTGGTTCTCAGTGTGACCTACATGTTCTGACTTAGTCAAGCCTGGCAAACAGCAGGCACTCAACCAGCAGTTTCTGAGTGGAATCTGGAGCTGCCCTCTAACCTGGGCATCACCATCTCCTGGGCAGATTCGTGAGGAGGTGCAAACCACACATCTGTCTTCTTTTTCCTGCCCGTTTCACCCTGACAACTGAACAGTCATTCAAAACAGGCAAAAGAACCAGCTCACCACAACTCTCTGGAATGTGCACGTTCATCAGCCCGAGCTCCCAAGCCCTTTTTATAAGGGGAACAGGGTACTACAAGAAAAGAGTTGGGGAGAAAGTGAAAACACTGAGCCAAATCCCACCCTCCTCCCGCGCCACCCATGCCTCTGGTGCCGTCCAGGGCTCCCACACTGACCTCGCCAGTTCTGTCGTACTCAGCCGCCACGGGCATAATCTCTTCTCTGGCGAACTTTCGAGCTGTGTCTTGGAATTTCTTCTGCTGCTCAGTGAGCTCTACGGGGAGATCAGTCAGTAAAAAGGAGGCCCACAAGGCTGGCCTGGTAGAAACTCTGGGTGTTGAAAGGGCATGTACATGGTGCAAGTGTGGTTGCCTGACCAGGACGCTAATGCAACAGGGCGAAGAAACCACAAACTGAAGTGGGCACCTGGGCATCACTGGTTAACCGGAGCGTGCACCTCCCCTCACAGCCCATCCCGGATTATCCTACACCCAGATGGGCATGGAGGTGAGGTCACAAGACAGCAATGCACCAAAACACAATTCTTCTAATTACTGCTGATCAGTACTTTTCAGTCACATCCAACTCTTCACGGCCCTATTGGAGATTTTCTTGGCAAAGATACTAGAGTGGTTTGCCATTTCCTTCTCCAGCTCATTTGACAGATGAGGAAACTGAGGCAAAGAGGGCTAAGTAACTTGACTAGGATCACACAGCTAGAAAGTGTCTGAGGCCAGATTCGAACTCAGATCTTGCTGACTCTAGGCCCACTGTACCACCCAGCTGCCCCATTCTAATTATTACCATTTCACAAAACAGAGACTCTGGAGTGTTTACTTAGTGTTCAGGCCCTGAGATGTAGACAAGTACAATATATGCCTTCAGGGGCCATCTCTCTGGAAAGTGATGATGAATCAGTACAATCGATGTCCTATGTCTCACAGGAAAACAGGTTGATACTTAATCATCGCTCCCATACACAGATCAGCAGATAAAGAGGCCTGGCAGCGAAGGGCAAGTGTCACAGGAAGGAAGCCTCACGGAAAGAGGACAGCTGGATGCCCACCACCTGCAGGGGCCTGGACAAGTCACGTGACCTTCATGGGTCCCAGTTCCTCCATCTGTGAAAGATGGCATAGGATGATCCAAGAATATGAGAATTCTCAGAATTCAGACAGAAGGAAAGGGCTACGGAGGAGGCGGCCCTTCAGCAGGGCCTGGAAAGACGGCAGAAAAGGAAAGGACCCACTGCAGGCTGAGAGCACAGTGTGCACACACAGCAGTACAGAGACGGTATGTATATACTCCCCAGTATGCCCCGGGGCCATGAAGAGATGTGGGGGAAAGACAAGGAGAGGAAGACCACGGAGGCATTCATGCCAGGCTAAGGCCTCGGGAGCTCTTAGATTAAGAACCTAGGGTGTTCACCTGCAGAACACCCAGTGTTTAAAGAAAAAAGACTTGTGCTCCACGACGGAGGGAGCAGCCCTCTGCACCCCAAAGACAGTCCCTGCAGGATTATTTGAAAGAGAGAATCTCTAGTTCAGACAAGCTTTGAATGAGGTCTAGCACACTAAAATGGAAGTCTACATATAAAGGATTCATACAGAATTCCTCCTGTCTCTTCAGGCTCCAAACGCTGAACTCACTTACAGCACAACTGATGTCAAGCATGTAATGCAGAACCCTGGACACCTCCCAACTGTTTCCATTTGGACTGGAAAATTGACCAAGAGACCAGCACTTCTCTCCTTCTCTACACTGATCTGATTCTTTACTGGCTCAGGATCTACTTAGGGGCTGACGTGGCCCTGAAAAACCTGCCTCTTCACTACAGCAGACCAACTTGTACCACGCTGTTTATTTGCAAGTAATCACTCCTCTCTTGGCCTGAAATCTCTGACCAGGGCACCACCCAGTCTGCTCTCATCACTCAGCACTGGTCATTCCCTTGCTCAAAAAGCCACAGTCCTATTTCTTTGCTTCCTTATTGACTCTGGGGAGGCAGGTGTGGGCCAGAACAGTAGAAATGGAGGCCCCAGGGGCAGCTAGATGGTGCAGTGGATAGAGCACCTGCCCTGAAGTCAGGAGGACCTGAGTTCAAATCCAGCCTCAGACCAAACACTTGACACTTACTAGCTGTGTGACCTTTGGCAAGTCACTTAACCCCAACTGCCTAAAAAAAAAAAAAAGAAACAGAGGCCCCAGACTTGCCACCTTGCCTTTGGCCTAATGCCACACTTTGACCATCTCTCTATGATTGCCCCCAGCCCACAAATGATGCTCCTCCAGAGGGCCAGGATGAAGGCACATGGACAGAAGAGAATGTACGCACAGAGGGAAAGAGGCTGGCTTATCCCCACACACCCAAACATCAGCCACATCTGATCCAAATGCTCTCACTTCATTTTTGTCCTCTTTTCTGAAATTCTACCGGAGATTTATTCTGCTTAATACAAGTCTTTCTGGAAAAGTTGGAAGATTATTTTTCACACCTTAGTGTGAATAATCTCAACCAGACTGCCTGCTTCCTAACACCTGGGTGACAGATAATACAAGCCGGCAAGTTAATTCTTCCAGACATTCTGTCTACTTTATGGAGGGGGGAGAAAACCAGGGCTTTCTGACTCCAAGTGAACTCTCCCCACCATCCCAGACTCCTGCTCACACTGACACAGCTCAACCCCCTTTAACCCCCCCCAGTTCTCAGTCACCCGACTTCCTGAGTACTCCTCAGTCCACTTCTGGCCTGGAGACCCTTACCTGCATATTGTCTCCCCCATTAGATTGTGATCTCCTTGAGGACTAGGACCTTGTGTTTGCCCTTCGTGTACTCTCATGCACAGGGTCTGGTATACAGTAGGTGCTTAATACATGCTCATGATACTACCCTTTTCTGCAGAGAGCAGAGATGCCAGGGCAACTCACATGGGGGGGGTATGGAAGTAGAAGAAAGAGGGTGAAATGCAAACCACTATTTTTGCTCAAGTGCAGATTTCCACCCAGGAAAAGTGGGAAATGAGGTTCTGCTTGCCCATGGGATGGAGAGCATGAGCTCCTCCAGTGAGAGCCCTGGCTTTCCTCCCCTTTGCAGGCTGCCCCAACTTGCTGTGCCAGGGGCTCCCGGAAGGGGAGGGGCCCTCCCCACCTCTCTGTCACTTCCTTGGGCATTTAGGATCAGGCCCAGGTTACTCTAACCCTAAATTCGCATTGGGCGGAGCCTGCCCCCATTCCCAAGGACTTTGTGGATCTCTCCTGGGGCCAGGTTAAATTTAGTGAGGGCAGGAGCCCTCAGTTTGGTAAATGTTCATTGACTGACTTGGACACTCCAGCTTGAAGGCTCTCATCATTGTAAGGGAAACTGTGAGCTCCCAAAAGCAGTTTAGACACAAACTCCCGATACATCGTGATTCCGGTGCGGGTCTGGGTCAGTAAGCCTCCAGGATGTTTGCTGGTGGGAGGGTGTGGTTGCGGCCAGTTCGGTCTTCATACCAGGGGCGGAGAGGAGTAGGTATATCCGACCCAAGTACCAAGGGCTGGCTGCCAGACACAGACACAGACCCAGACCCGATACACAACAACAAAGACACATGCGTGGGCAGCAGCCAGGAAGATATTGACCAGCCCAGGTGATATTTACCAAAGTTAAAACCCGACAGCGCCTCCGGCTTGGGCTCAGTCTTGCTGTGCTGGGACCTCCAGAAGCCTTGTAGCGCCTGTCCAGAGAGAAAGAGACGGTGCTGATCTGGCCGCCGCAGCGGGGAGCAGGGCCAGGGCCAGGGCTGGTCACGGTCCAGTTGCCCCGGCCCAGGGGCTGCCCCGGACAAGGCGCGGGAGCGGACACTCGCCTAGGTCTGCTCCTCCCTGGACCACAAAGCACCGCTCGCTTCTGGGGATCTTGGTCCCCGCGACCTCAGCCCATCAGCCCCCACACCTACACCTGGGTGGCCCTCGGCCACTTTCTAGGCAGGTCCGGCTGTTTTCTGGAGGAAGCCCCGCCCCTGTCCCTTGCTGAGAGCCCAGAGTCCGGGCCCCAAGGTCACCACCGGGGTCCTCCACCGCCCCTTCCCCGGGCAGCCAGCGCCCGTCTTCCCCGTGGGCATTTCCACCAGCCTGAGGCGCCCAAAGGGCTGGACGCTGACCGCTGACCTCTGACCTGGGGGCTGCCCACGCATCTAAGGCACCTGCTGGGGAGGAGAGCTCAACAGAGGAGGAGCGGGAGGTCCCGAGCGACCCCCGCCCATCGCTGGTGGATCTTCAGGCCAGGGCGGATCATGTCCCTGCCTTGGGCCTCAGTTTCCCCATCTGCCAAAGGCAAGGCTAGGTCTGTGCTGCCTCTAAGGGTCTTTTAACTCCTAATCCTGGGCCTTAAGACTCCCTTCGGCGGCCCTTCACTTCCTGCAGTCCGGGGTCCCGGGCACCCCAGGTGGGCCTCGGGCGGAGGCGGACGCAGAGAACTCTGGGGGGCGCTGGGGAAGGGGCACCCCCATCCCCCCCGCCCCGGGCCCCCAGGCTCACCCGGCCCCCGCGCCTCAGCAACGCCGCTGCCATAGCTCCGCCGCCTGCGCTCAGACCCGCTGCTTGGCAGCCAACCTCCCAGGGCCAGACCTCCAAGGGCTAAGTACGCCTGCCCCGCCCACCGCGGGGAGGGGGAGGAACGGGAGTGGGCAGGAGGCCGCCGGGGCACGCCCCGTTGGGCGAGGAGAGTCAGAGCTCCGCCCACTTTGGTCCCACTTTGGAGCGAGAGACCCGCCCCACCGCGGGATAAGATTGGATGGAATGTGGTAAGGACACACCCACCTTGGGAAGAAGACTTACCACCCCCCACCGCCCACCAGAAGTGATAAGCACATTGGCTGGACTCTCGTGGGCTCGGATTGGACGAGGAGAGACCGCCCTTCTTGGGACTGGAGCGGGGCGAGAAGTCATGGGATCACGTGGGACGGGCCTTGCCCTTAGCCTGGGGGGGCGGGGCGGGATGGAGAGCTAGAGCCCTTGGACCTTGAGAGAGTTTGAGCCGGTCCGAAGGAGTTTTTAGAAATTGTTTGTTTGTTGTTTTGGAGGGGAAAACGCCAGGTTCAAGTCTGGGACCCTCCCATCAGCGCCCCAGGCCTTGTAGACCTACTGTGTGGGTCCCACGGCGCCTTTGCACGAGTCTCTTAGATTTGAATGAAGCTGCCCCCTTATCATTTCTTATAGCACAGCGATATTCGATTACAATCACACGCCACAAGTTGTTCGGCCATTCCCCGGCTGAAGGGCATCCCCACTACCAGTTGTTTGCCACCACAAAGACAGCTGCTGTACGCGTTTTAGAGCGCAGGTTCTTTCCTTTCCCCTAATCACCTTTGGAAAGAGACCTAGTAGTGGTGCTGCTGGGTCAAAAGGTCCAGGCAGTTTAGTAACTCTTTGGGCATAGCTCCTGTCGGATCAGTCCACAATCCACTCCTCAGAGAGCTTCCATTCCAACGGGAGAAGCTGAAAAGCAGGGGTGGGCTGGGGCTGTCGCTAGAGTAGATCCTGTTCTGTGTCTACAGTTGGTACACTGTCGTCTTAGTAAATATCTTTGCCTTGAGCCAGTCGTGTTCATTGACTGACTATATATATGTATGCACACACGTACATTCTGATGAGAAACGAGATTTATTGAAAGCCATTTTACCAATAACTGCCGTCTTCAAAAAATAAGAGTTGTGGTTGATTGGGGAAAGTGAGAGCCCTGACTTTGTTGTTCCCTGGGATGTGGTTCTCCTGGGTCCTCTGGAACCTCCCGAATGCTAGTTTATGCACCCCCGGGGCCAGAAAAGTCTGCAGGGTTAGTGTTTCTACCCCCTAGGCCAAAGGCTGAAAAGTCTCCACAGTACTGGAGGAAGGCAGTTTCTTGTCACTTTAGCATAGAATTCCTAAGTGAGGAAACACATCCTGAGGTCTCAAGATTTCTGTAAGTTAGAAGATAGAATGTATCTGTTTCCCAATTTCCTAATTCTTGGAGTCTGAACATTCATCCTATGAGTTTCTATATAGTGAAGGATAGCTGTTCATAGTTGTTCTCTCCCTCTCTCTCCTCCCCCCAGCACTGTACTGTGTTTTCCTCAAGAAAAAAAAACCCAGTAACTTTTCATTCACTATTTTCTTCATGTTTTAAATGTTAAGGATTTAAAAAACCAAAAAAACAAAAATATGGCTTCCCCTTAATCTTAAATCTGCATCATTGAACATGTTACCGCTTTTACTTCAGTCTTTGGAGGATGCTTGGACAAAGAAAACTCTTCTCACACAATTGTGCATACTTCGAAAATTCTTTGGCAGAAGGGGTGTGAAGGATTTGTGAGTATTTAAGCCTTAAGCCACGGACCCAGAAAGTGAAATGGAAGAGTGTGTGGGTGATCTCCTTCATAGGGTTGATGCAACTATCATTTGCATTGGGTGACACGTACCAAACGTAGCCATTGCCCATTGCTCAACTGCTTCCTCCAAAGTGTCTGCTCCAGACTGTGACCGCACATCAGATATGTGAGCCAGAGGGTACTGGCCCTTCTTGGAGCCTGTGGTCTTCCTCATCTTCCTCGTCATGTGTTTTGACTGCTGTCTATTGGCTAATTAGAAAAGATAAACTCATCAGTAGGGGCTTGTGAGCTATAGCTTTTAAGAGAATGGACTTACAGACCCTCTCTTGGGCAAAGGAATAGTCAGCCCCTCCCTCATCCCTGAGTCCAACCTGCAAACCTGTGAGTGCCCAGTGCTGGCATCTATTGTATTATCTTGACAATTATAAGTATGGAAGCTGATCTGAACAGTATCTATGTCACATTCTTATGTTCCCTGGGATGGCCCCCCACAGGCCAGTTTAGCCTCAGCTGCAATAGAATATCAGCTTTCTTAGCAATTTGCCCAGAGCATTCTGACAGAGTTCATCCATGATCATTTTTTTTTTCAATTTCGAGAGTACTTTTCGGGCTTGCCTTACTTGGAATGAGTCCAAATGGCTTGTGTGAGTTTCCTCTGGGCTGCAGGTTTGCCCAGGGCTCCGAAGCTTTAACGAATCAACCCCAATGTTTTTGATTTCTTTTAAGGTAGTCTGCCTGTCTGAGTGAGAGGTGAGTTCAGATCTCCATTTGGAATGCCTTGTGTTTTCCAGGGATCCAAGGAAATATTTTGAGTGTCCTATGTGTTGCAGGGACCTAGAGAAATGCTTCCCCAGCATAGCGTGGTTTCTTACTTGAAGGTTGGGGATGACTTACAGTCAATGCCAGGTCCCTGAACCTGATCCAAGCCCTACTGGGACCAGACTTTCCCTCTGAAGGGGAAGTTTGTTTTCCTTCTCTTTTCCTGATTGTCTTTGGGTTATGTTAGGTCCTTGTATGTGCTCAGAGAAGCAGTGTCGCGGAGAAACTGACAAACGTAATCCTCAAGGCCACTGGCCATGGTAGGAGTAGATTTCAATGGGAGAATGTAAATTTAAGGTTATTTACAGACTGTGTCACCTGGATTGTGATGAAATTCTTTAGTGTATGACACTGGGGATAGCATTCCAGAGGATAATGCCTGAGCCTTCCCCAGTAACTGGAGATTTAGCTAGAAGGAGGCAAACCTGGACAGATATACTTCAAAGTACCCCTGGGAATTTGCTGAGGACAACAAAGGTTAAACAGGGGGGAAGTGGAGGGAGAAGTTTCCTTTAAGAAACTAGCTTGTTAGCTCGGCAATCAGTCTAGGCAGGAGCCAACGGTCTGAGAAGAAGCCAGATCCTGAAAGGGAATGGTTCTTGTTCTGGGGAAGTGGGAGGCCTTTTTTGCTCCTCCTCTCTTCTCTTTTCCTTCTCTCTCCTCATTTCTCCTCTCCTCTTCCTTCCTCCTCCCTCTTCCTCCTCTCTCCTCCTCATTTCTCCTCTCCTCTTCTTCCTCTCTCCTCTTCCTGCTCCTCCTCCTCCTCTCCTGTCCTCCTCCTCTCTTCTTTTTTCCTCCTCCCTCCTCCTCTTCTCTCCTCATTTCTCCTCTCCTTCCTCTCTCCTCCTCCTGCTCCTCCTCCTCCTCCTCTCTTCCCTTTTCCTCCTCTCTCCTCATTTCTCCTCCTCCTCCCCTTCCTCCCCCTCCTCTCTCCTCCTCATTTCTCCTCTCTTCTTCCTCCTCCTTCCTCCTCATTTCTTCTCCTCCCCCCCCCCATTGATTCTGGTGCTTGAAGCAAAGCTACTTGCTAACTAGAAAATCCCATATCCAGGAAGGAAGAGTTCAACAGAGTCACAGAGTTGGAGGGAGGGAGGTAGACAGATGGAAATTGGGAAGAAGAATCAGAGGGCAGGAAGCAGCTTTAAGGAGTGACTGAGAGTCCAGTCGTGGATAGGCACAGACCCAGGGAGCCAAGGTTAGCCCCGGCCCAGCAGAGCCCAGGGAGGAGCGTCATGAATAGAGGGCAGACGTCAAGGACACAAGGACTGAAGGTGAACGGTGCTTTTTTTCTGTAGGCTTTGCTCCTGGGGCATTTAGGGTCTGTGCCTCCTCATTCTACAGATGCTCAGCTCCTAGTTCACTGATAAAAGAAGGAGACGATCAAGAGCTCCCTCTTCTCCCCTCCTGCTCGTCTCGGATGACATCCTCCTTTATCTCTCCCTCACATGGCGAGGCAGTCCTTCTAGCCAAGGCCAGCACCTCCATATGCACAAGGGATCCCATTCCATCCCATGTCTTCCAACAGATTGCTCCCTCTGTCATCCCCAAGCTATGAGTAATACTCATTCTCCATCTACTGGAACCTTCCTTGCTCCCTATAAACATGCCCATATCTCCCCATATTCAAAGACCCCCACTTGGTGCTTCCGTCCCCTTGCTCATCCCACACCCCTTTGGCCTTTTGTAGCTAAACTCCTCGAGAAGGTTGTCTACAACAGGTGCCTCCACTGGCTCTCCTCTCCCTCTCTTCTTAACCACTTGCAGTCTGGCTTCTGATCACATCATTCCCGCAGAACTGCTCCCTGCAAAATTACTGATGATCTTGGAATTGCCAGATCCAGTGGCCCTTTCTCATCCTCATTATATGTCTTTTTTGAATTCTTTATTGAGCAGAACAAACGTTTTCTTTGTTCCTTGACTTGCTAACTTGGGAGCGTGCAAGGGAGTTGAGAACACCTAAATGAACACTAGAAATGAGCCCAATTCTGACATCCCTGGTGTAAACCCAGGGTGGTGGCATGATCCAAACAGACAAGCATTGGGAAGCCTCCAAAACTAAACAGAGTCTATAAATCCAGATTTTTGGTTCTTGGTAATAATAGCTTACATTCATCAAGGTGGCACAATGGGTAGAGCATGGGGTCTGGAGTCAGGAAGACCTGAGTTCAAATCTAGCCTCAGACATTTGCTAGCTGTGTGACCCTGGGCAAGTCATTTACTCTGTTTGCTTCAGTTTCCTCATTTGTAAAATGGGCTAGAGAAGGAAATGGCCAACGATTCCATTGTCTTTGCCAAGAAAACCCCAAATGGAGTCACAGAGTCAGACACAACTGAACAATAATAACAACAATGCCTCATATTATTATTACTTCCATGCAGATGCTCCCCTCCTCCTCTCTTTCATACTGTTTCAGACTGAATATGCCTTTTTATGGGTAGAAGAAGGAACTGGGAGATGACTTTTAGCTATCAAGTTTGAGATCTGCTGGATTATGGAGTGTAGCTTTTTCTTACAAACTCTGCCCAAAATTCCTTATCCTGGTTAGGCCTTAGTAGGAATTTCTATCCTTCACTAACCCAAGCCAGGATAGGCAGTTCTCTTAGTGCTGGGCTAATTGGCCCTATCACCCCTTCCAAATTCTCCCACACCCCCATCACTCAGCAGCCTTTCCTCCTTTGAAATCTGCTCAGCTGAAAATGTCCACTCAGTCCCATGATGGTGGCTGCTAGTATACCAACTCCAGGCCATTCTCCCTTGCTCCTGGAGGGGCTTAGCACTGGGCTTACTCATCTTCCTCTCCTCTCCAGTTTCTGCCCTTCTCCTAGAAGACTTCATGTTCACGTAGAAATTCCATTAACCTCCTGAACCTGCTAATGCCTCTGCCTCCTTCAGTCCTATCACCTGCTCCTTCACACTGCCTCAGCCACGCCTGAAGATAGTCACTGTTACCCACGTATGCTTCACTTCCATTGTCAGAGATTCCAGCATTCCCTTATGTGACCCAAACCTCTGCCTCTGCCTGTTCCTTGCATGCTTTCTCAGGCCGTTAGCATTTGCCTCTGCTCAGTCCCAATCCAATTGTTAGCCATTTCAGTTCTGCACTCTGCTTGGCTCGCAAAGCTGTCACCCCCTGTAACACTGCCTTGCACCTCTTGACAGATCTTAGCCCAGGACTGCTGCCTCCATCTGCCTCCTCCAACCACTTGAAAGAAGCCAGGGATGCTGGAAACAGAGATAAAGAAGGGCAGAGTTCTAGCCACGTGGTACAGGCAGTGAAAATACAGTTGGGAGATGGAGGGTCTTATGTGAGGAACAGCAGGGAGGCCTTTGTCACTAGATTCCAGAGTACTAGGAGGGGAGTAAGGTGTAAGAAGACTGGCCAGGTACAAAGGGGCAACATCTGAAGGTCTCTAAAAGCTGAAGGATTTTATATTTCATCCTGGAGGTGGTAGGAAGACATTGGAGTTTATTATAATAGGAGAGGGAGAAGGTCAGATCCGCATTTTAGGAAGATGAATTTGACATCTGAGAGGAGAATGGATTGGAGTCAACCACATTGGCCAGACATGTTACAGATTTATGTTATCCAACCCCAGCTGGGCCCCTGCTACAGCCTGATGTTCCTTTTAATGTTCCCTAATTGATTCCTTTTTCACTCCCCATTGAAGCAATTCCAAATCTTTAATTCCCTCTTTGAGCCTTCCACATTGCCCCCATCCTCTCTCAGTTAAGGATGTTGACTCTTACTTTGCTGAGAAAATGGAGGCCATTTGACATGAATTTGCTCTCCTCCCATTCTCTTCATCTCAAAACCTCTTGACGTCATTTACCACTGTCCCTTCCCTCCACCAGTCTTTGACAAAGAAGTAGTGGTCCTCTTTGCCAAGGCCAATGGCTTTACATTTGTACTTGATTCTATATGCCCATCTTCTCCAGAAAATTACATCCTTAATAGTTCTTTCTCTGTGTCTGTCACATTTTCAACCTTTCCTTATCCTTATCTTTCCTACTCTTTTCAAACATCCCCAAGTCTCCCCCATCCTTTACTTGATCCTAGCATCCTCTCAAGTTGTCACCCTATACATTCTTCCCTTTCTCAAATTTCTCAAAAAATTTTTCTACACTGGTTGCTTCCAGTCAAGTATCCCACACCTTAAACCCAAGAGTCTTGGAAATACCAACACCCCACGAGCAACCCGCCAAAGAAGGATGAACCAACAAAGGGAGCTTCTATGCTGGATCTGATTTTCATTAACAAGAAAGAATTGGTTGCTCATGTCGAAATCATAGGAACTTCTTGGGAAATTACTACTCTCCCTTCGATTTTGTAATCAGCAGAAAGGAAAACTAGGCATAGTTTGACCCATGACCTATATTTTCAGAGAATAAATTTCAAACAGTTCAGAGAAATAATAGAATCCCATGTCTTACAATTCTTCAGGGGAATTAGCCTAGGAGAAATGTGAAACTCTCATAAATCAAATTTTAAACCCCAAGAAAAGGAAGTGGGAATCACAAGGAACCAACATGGCTTCATCAGGAGCAGGTAATGCTTGACCAACCTCATTTAATTCTCTGTAGGGTTATTAGACTGATAAATCCAGGAAAAATGTGGTAATTATAGTTTACCTAAATTTCAGGAAAGAACTCAACCAAGTTGTTAACGCTATTGTTCCTGAGAAGATGGAAAGATGCAGATTGATAATACAGTCATTTTGTAAAAACAGACTCAGAGTAGCTGTTGATGACTTGCCTTCCCCCTGGGAGGAGGTCTCTGGGGGTTGATTGCCCCAGGAATTTCTACTGTGCTATTTAACATTTTTATCAGTGACTTGGACAAAGTCAAAGATCCAATAGGCAGATGCCACAACACCGGGAAGGAAAGGTAACACCTAGGATAACAGAATCAGGATTCAAAAGGATTTTGAGAGGCTAGAGTCCTGGGCTGAACTGAATAAGAGGGACTTTAACTGAGATAAATGCAAAGTATTAGACTTGAGTTCAAGAAAGTCAACTTCTCAAACATCAGATAGAAGAGGCATAGCCAGCCATTGATTGGCACGAGAGCTAGCTTCCTGCCAGCTCAGCAGTGTGGATAGAACTGGCTAGAGAGTTAACTACTCTACTGAGACTACTGGGGAGTCACAGTCACTAAGACTCACTAGGTCTCATCTGTTGAACTATACCCTGGGCAGACCACAGATGCGTCTCGTGGACTGGGTGCTGCATTTAATTTTTTATTGATTTTGTTTTTGGTTTTTATGTTACAGTCCTTTCTAGAAACATATCTCCTCGCCATGAATTTTCCCTTATAATAAAGAAAAAGAAACCAGTTAAGCAGAACCAACTGACACAGTGAGTGCAGCTGGCAGTGTCTGCAACATAATCTTATACTGATAGTCACCCAACTTTCCAGTGAAAGGAACAAAGTTCATTTTCTTCTCTTTTCTCTGGGCCCAACATTGGTCATTAAAAGGTAACAGCATTTGGTTAATTTTATTAATCTTTTTTTCACTCACACTGTTATTGTGTATATTGTTTTCTTAGTTTTTTTTTTAACTTCACTCTGACTCAGTTTATACAATTCTTCCAGTTTTTCTTTGTATTTTTCATATTTATTTCTTCTGGAGAATATTCCATTACATTCACATATCATAATTTGTTTAGCCATTCCCAAGTTGATGGGTACCCACTTGGTGTCCAGTTCTTTGCTTGAGTGCCATAGTTTAGGAAAGATATTGATAACCTGGAGAGTATACAGAAAAGGGCAACCAGGGTGGTGATCCAGTCAGACCATCATCTTGTCAGATCATACGTGTGTGTATGTGTGTGAGTGTATATGTATGTGTGCATGCGTGTGTATATGTGTGCATGTGTATGTGTGAGTGTGTATATGTGTACATGTGTGTGTATGTCTGTATGTCTGCATGTGTGTGAGTGTGTGAGTGTGTATATGTATGTGTAATCTTATTTGACCCCCACAATAACCCAGGGAAGTAGGTTCTTTTATTATCTCCAGTTTACAGATGAGGAAATGGAGGCAGGCAAAGGTTAAGTTACTTTCCTAGGATCACCCAGCTAGTAAGTGTCTGAGGCAAGATTTAATTGTTGTTAATGTTCAATCCTTTCAGTCATGTATGTGACTCTTTGTGATGGCAAAGATGCCAAGTGGTTTGCCATTTCCTACTCTGACTAATTTTACAGAAGGGAAGGCATAGTGAAGACATGACAGCTAATTAAGTATTTGAAGGGGTGACTCCACTTGTCTGTGAAGGGCAGACCTAGGAGCATCAGGGAGAGGTGAAGAGTGGAAGATTTCACATAAATAGAAGGGAAACAACCCCTTCCTCCAAGTCAATGGCCCCCCACTCCAAAAGGCTTCCCTGGGAGGTGGTGGGGCGGCCCTTTCTGAGCTCCCTCAACAGCATCTGGAGCCCAGAGACAGGCATGGATAGGGGCTGCTGTTCTGCAGAGATGGACAGGCTGGATTCCATGGCGCCCAACTTCCTGTCCAGCTCTGATATTCTGCAAACCTGGGAATGCTTTGTAGTTGCTTAGATGAATATGGTTTGGCATTAATAGGGCTTTTGTTGTTTTCCTCAGTCCTGAACTTGAGAGCAGAAAATGGGCTGCCTGAAGCCCCTTTCTGAAGATGCCTTTAGCAGCAAGCTGGCGTTTCTGGTCTTCAGAAGTGGGAGCAGAAAGCGTGAAGTTTCTGGAACAGCCAGGAGAGGGCAAAGGGAGGCAGCTTATGGCTGCTCTGATTCCACCGCAATTGATCAGGGAGGGAGGTTGTCCTGGTTTCTTCCCCCTTTTTGGGGTCTTGAATCCCTTTGGCAGTCAGCATCTAGGCCCCTTCTCAGAATCATGTTTAGTTGCTTACAAGATAAAGGAGATGCTAAATTCCAGTGAGAGGTCACTGAAAATGAAGATATCTTTTTTTTTCCAATCCCAGCTCATGGACCCCTTACCATCTGAGGGCCCCAGGTGAGAACACTTGACCTCGCTGGTCTCTAGGGCCGCTGGCAAGTCTAAGATTCTTGCCTGCATTTCACTGATTTGCTAAGATCCTTCTAGTGCCAAACAGCAGCTTTAAAAATCATCAACCAGGCCCTCCCCCAATTATTAGATGTTATGTATGAGAGGGCAACAATTTTGTCTGACATAAATGTGATATCCAATTCAATTCAGCAAATAGTTATGGAATGACTTCTCTGTAAAACAGTGTAGCATTGTGAAAAGAGTATTGGACCCAGTACTAGCACCATTGACCTTAAATCCCACCTTAGATGCCCATTGGCTGTGTGACCCTGGGAAAGTCATTTATGTCTCAGAGACTCCATTTCTTCATCTACAAGGTGGTCATGAGAACACTTGCACAATCCATCTCATAATGCTAATGTGAGGAAAGTGCGTAGCAGTGCTTAAAATGCTATAAAATAACAACAATAATAGCTAGCATTTACATAATGCTTTCAAGGTTGCAAAGTGCTTTACAAATATTATCGTACTTTATCTTTACAACTATCCTGGGAGGTAGGTGCTGTTATTATCCTCATTTTACAGATGAGGAAACTGAGGAAGACAGAGGTTAAGTGACTTGCCCAGGGTCAAATCACTGAGGGTTGCATTTGAATTTAGGTCTTCCTGACTTCGTGAACAAGGCTCTGTCCATGGCATGCTGCTCAGTTGCCTAAATGTGAGTTATTCCTATGTTGCTCGAGTCATACTTAGTGTGTGCATACTATCTCCAGTACTTTGGTGGAGGCTTAATAGGATGGCTCTTGGGTTCTCCTTGGAGATTCAAATAACAGAGCTGTTGGATTTCATTTTGCAATGTGTCCAAAGGCAGCAAGAACATAATTTTATGGGATACTTGGTAACTTTGTCTTGCAGTGCTCATAATGAACATAAACAAAACAAAACAAAAAACCTGATACAGAAATAATTTCAGCTTATGCACCAACTTCTGTTGTAGAGGACATGGAATTAGAGAACTTCTGTGGAGAAAATCAATCAAATCCTCCCTCCAAGTTGTACTTTCATTTTTAGTGTCTTTAAGACCTATTGGAAGCAATTTTAGGATGGCAACAATTTTGGAAAATATGAGTGAGGATCAAGAAAAGAAAGAGGTTGAAGGTTGAAAGGCTATCCAGAGGACTCCTGCTGAGTCTATGGACATTTTCTTCAAGAAAAGAGTGTTGAGGCGTTAGATATGGTAAGCACCAAATAACATTTTACAAAAGACATTTATTAAGTTTTTATGGAGAGGAAATAAATCATTACTGGGAGTCATTTCTGAACCAGCTATTGGGTAGAGTCAGACCATTAACTTGTTGGATCAAAGATAAAACTCATGACCAAATTTTTAAAAAAATGAGATGAAGGTCAAGATGTAGCTGCCATGACCTACAGCATTAGACCACTATAATAACTGGGCATATCAATATATGAGGAAATGTACTTAATAATAAATATTTTCTTTCTCCTATTTGTACAAATAAGTAGAAGCAGGTATTAGAATCAAACTTTTTGACCTCAGGAGTGGCCTTTACACTAAAAAATTATTAAGGGCCTCCCTCCAAAGAGCTTTGTTTAGCTGGGTTCCATCTGATATTTACCATCTTAGAAATGAAAACATCTTGGTTTTAACCTCACAGGTCCCATGAAGGGAGCTCTCAGATTCCCAGGGGTCCTCAGAGCATCCTCGAAGAATCACTGAGGCAAAGGACTAGGCATTAACATGGGCTAGTTCCATTTCGGATAGAAATTTAACTCTTATAAAGCAGTTGCTGCTGTAAGGATCTTAAAAGAGCCTGGAAACTATCTCAGCAACCAAATTCTTGCTCCTACTTGCCAAACAGATGCATGGCAGCCAAGGGCTGTAAAATCTTACTGAGGAGGTGGTGGAAAGAAAGAGCACCGCATTTGGAAACAGTTTCCTCAAGTTTGACTCACTGCCGATATGACTTTGGGGAAGACGCTGAATCTCTCTGGGCCTCAGTTTCTTTGTGTGTAAAATGAAGGGGTTGAGCATGATGACATTCAAACAGCCAAAAAAGTTTGTTGGTTGCTTGAGTCAAGGTCCCTCATGACTCAACAGCTACAATACTGTGAAGCTAGTTGTTAATATGGCAGTGAGAAGCAGTGGAGAAGGAAATTATTGTCAGAAACCCAATGGGAACCCAATCAAACTAGAGTTATCTCAAGAGAATTTGGAAGGAGGAGAGAAAACAGACAAAAATGGAAAATATCTGTTGATATTTCTGTAGCAGACTATTTTCTTCATCAATGACAGCAGATTTGGGTGCTAGCCTATGCTGTTCTGCTTGAGGAAATGGAAGGGGGTCCAAGGAAACAGAGAAGAGAAGAACAGCCAGCTGAATGGTTCTGAAGCTGGAGGTGGTGAACTTGTTTTTTTACTATATGGGTGTCTGTATGTATGTGTGTGCACACATATGCATGTCTGTATCTATGTATATATAGTAAGTATATATACTTACAAGCCTGAAGTATACAAGCCTGGAGTGGACAAGCCTGAAGTGGACAAGCCTGACATACGAGCCTGAAGTATACAAGCCTGAAGTATACAAGCTTGAAGTGTACAAGTCTGAAACATGCAAGCTTGAAGTATACAAGTCTGAAACATGCAAGCTTGAAGTGTGCAAGCCTGAAGTATCCAAACCTGGAGGGTACAAGCCTGAAGTGTACAAGCCTGAAAAGTACAAGCTTGAAGTGTACAAGCCTGAAACCTGAAAGCCTGCAATGTACAAGTCTGAAGTGGACAAGCCTGAAGTGGACAAGCCAGGAAAGCTGGAAGGTTCTGTTAGCCAGAGTGGGGCTCTGAGGGAGGTCCAGGAAGGAGGCAGCCCTGGGGTTCAGCAGCAAGCAAAGGGACTCAGGAAGAGTCCAGCACAGAGGTGGCCTTGGAGCCCCAGGGCAAGAGCCCAGAGCTGTGAGAAGAGCCCAGCTGAAGACAACCCCAGAGCTCGGTGGCAGGAGAAAGATCGCAGGCAGAGCTCAGGATCAGGGCAGTCCCAGACTTTTGTGGCAAGAGCCTGGTGAGAAGGTAGCCCCAAAGAGAGGGTGGTCCTTGGCAAAGCCTGGGTCTGGGGCTGCAGAAGCCCATGGAAAAAGTTGAGACCTAAAGCAAGAAAAGAGTGGAAAGGGTCCCTGAGAGCCTTGTGAGGGGGTGGCCTAGAGTTTCAACTGCAGTGGCTGAGCGGAGTCCTTCGGGGGGGGGGGAGCAGAAGTCTGCTGCAGTAGGCTCCAAAGGCCCACAGAAAAGGAATTCCAGGAGTCACGGCCACAACTGACAATAGCCCTGAGCAGCATCCCAGCAGCCCCAGGACAACGAGCCATCTAGACAGCCTGGCCTGGTATTCTACACTCAGGAGACATGGCCAGCCCAAGTAGGGCCTACCCAGAGCACTCTGGAGTCCAAGAGTGAAGCTTGGCCAAGCACAGTTTCCCTCCTCCTTCCTCATCATGGCCCCAGTCTAGACACTAAGGCTGCTGATAGGAACAAACCAAAGAAAACACTATGAAGAAATACCTTGGACTGAAAGATACCCAAAGCGGCAACCCTGAAGAGAAGGGCAACCCCAAAGAAGTATAGATAGAGCCTCCGAGTGAAAAGCTATCCTGGCCACAAGGATCATGAGAGTACCAGGGAGGAGGAGAATCTGAGATACCAAATGGACTAGGCAGGAAGGCAAGGAAGGCTCGCAGAAGGGATACCTCAGAACAGACAGCGAAGCACATCTCCTGAGAGCTGGACCCTTGAGAATTAGAAAGGAGCAAACAGAAAGCAGTGACTCAAGAAGACCATGAGAAACAGTCAAACAAAATAAAAAGACTAAAGAAACAGGAAATGTAAAAAAAAATCTAAAGAACCAACAAACCTGGGAAACAGGTCAGGGGAGAGAACCTAATAATTGGCTATCACCTCTGTCTAGTGCCCTTTGGTCATTCACAATTTCAATTTTTCTGAGATTGGGGCAATCTGTGAGTTGCAGCCACATGGTGTCACCAGGAATATGTTGATATTAAAAATATATATATGTTTTGGTCTCACAAAGTGGCAACTCCCCTCCCCCCCAATAAATGATGGAGGAGAAAACCAGCTCTTTTTCATAAGAGGCAACATATCATAGTGAAAATATTTGGTCTGGTATATTTTCTTTTCTTTTCTTTTCGAGGCAGTTGGGGTTAAGTGACTTGCCCAGAGTCGCACAGCTAGTGAGTGTTGTCTGAGGTCAGATTTGAACTCAGGTCCTCCTGACTCTAGGGCCAGTGCTCTATCCATTGCACCACCTAGCTGTCCCATCTAGTGTATTTTCTAGATATTTGTGGGAAAGGTAGAGTGGAGGAACTGGGCTATACTCCTTCCTGTTACTCCTCCATCTTAACTCTGCCCCCATGATAGTATAGTGAAAAGAGCATTGGTTCTAGACTCAGAGGAGCTGGGTTCAAATCCTGCCTCATTAGTATCACTCCCTGTATGATCTTGGACAAATTACTTAGCCTCACTTTCCTCCTCTGTAAAATGAGAGAGATGTACTACATTAGGGGCTCTTAACATTTTTGTGAGTCATGAACTACTCTGCCAATCTGGTAAAGCCCATGGGCCCCTTCTCAGAATAATGTTTTTAAATGCATAAAATAACACACATAGGGCTAAAAAGGAAACTAATTATATTAAAATAAAATTAACAACATACTTCTAAAAATCAAATTCATGGACCCCAGGTTAAGAATTTGTGGCCCATGAAGGCTCCAAAAGTCCCTTGTAGATCTCAATCGATGATCCTTTGTAAACATATAATCTATGGAGAGTAGTGGGACCAGTGTGGGGAAAGGCCCAGTAATGGATTCTCTAGCAGCTACGCAGACCTGGGACGGCTCCCTACACTTCCAGAGGCCTCTGTTTGAGCTATCAGCTCAGAAGAATTCCTCTCTCAATGAAGGCCTCTCTCAACGTGTCTCCTAAGGTTGTAAGAGTACATGAGATAACAACATAAGGGACAGCACTTGGAGGTACAACCATAATTATGCTAATCACATACATTGCAACGATGACTCACACGCAAAGTAAAAGAGGACACATTCTTTGCACCCACGCCTCTTACAGCTTTACTTGCTAATATAATTTGCTCACATGAAGAATACCCAAGAACATTTATAAGATAATATTCCAATGATGGCAAATTCATATATTACCTAAAAATATAGTTTCCTGTGGTGAAAGTTAGAGCTCACTTCCTGGAGGAAACCCAACTTGGTCAAACTGATTTGGAAGACCAGGGAGGATGGGATGTTGGCCAGTTGGGGTGCATATGTTATGGCTTATTTTCTGGTGAAATCCTTCATATGTGTTTACAGTGACTTGAATGGTGACTTGCACACAGTAGGCACTCAAGTAGTAACTGAATAAATGAATATCTTTCATAATTCTTATGCCATAGTTTATGTTTATATATATGTATTTATGTATATATATGTGTGTGTATATATATGTATTTATGTATATATGTGTGTGTGTGTATATATATGTGTGTATATGTATGTATGTATGTATGTATGTATATGTATGTATGTATGTATGTATGTATAGTAGCTAGATAGCACAATGCATAGAGTGCCAGGCCTGGAGTTGGGAAGATTCATCTGCCTGAGTTCAAATCCAGCCTCAGACACTTCCTAGCTGTATGACCCTGGGCAAGTCACTTCACCCTGTTTGTCTCAGTTTCCTCAACTGGAAAATGAGCTGGAGAAAGAAATGGCAAACCTTCCAGCATCTTTGTCAAGAAAACCTCAAATGGATTCACAAAGAGTTTGACACAGCTGAAAATGACTGAACAACATACATATATAATACATGTACATGTGTTTGTATACATATGTGTATGTATATGTGCATATATGTATGTTTTATATATATATATATTTCTACTATTAATCATGGAGTGGAGATTTTTGTTTATTTGTTTCTCTGGAACTATGCCAGTAGAGGGCAAACTCTGACAGGTTCTCCCAAGACAAACTCTCAATCAGTCAAGAAGCATTCATTAAAGGTCCTTACCCTAAAGGAGTTCACCTTCTTTCTAATGGGGGTAAGCAACACGTGGATAACTATTTACATACAAGATATATTGAGTGTAAGTGTAAGATAATCTCCATGAGAAAGCATAAAGTGGGGTGAAGGGGGGAACCCTGAAAGAAAGGTATCTTAACTAAGACTGGATTTGAGCTGCATCTTACAGGAGTCTAGGGAATCTAAGAGGCACTGGTGAGAAGGGAGGGCATTCAAGGCATGGCAGACAGCCAATGCAAAAACAAGGAGGTGGGAGATGGAGGATGGTGTGTGACCAAAACCGAGGAGTCCCATGTAGTGGGATCATAGAGTGCGTGAGGGGGAATGAAGTAGATGATGTCTGGAAGTCTAGGTGAGGGCCAAGTTGTGAAGAGCTTTAAATGCCAAATAACATTTTATTTCTCACCCTGGAGGTAAGAGTGAGCCGCTAGTGTTCACTGAGCAAGGGCAAGACGTGTTCAGACCTGTGCTTTAGGCAAATCCTTTTGGCTGCTGAGTGAAGGATTGGTTAGAGTGGGGGGGGTTTGAGTAAGGGAGACCAACCAGCAGGAGAAAGGTGATGAGAGCCTGTCCAAGGGTGAGGACTGTGTGTCTTGAAGGCATACATTTGGATAGTCAAATACAGGCTGATGGTGAAGTAACTGTGTCATCCAGGAGTTAGCCTAACTAGTTACTTAATGGTTCCTACCCCAAAGGTTGGTCATATGGTGGCAAATTGTTTTGGCCCCAGAAATTCATAAAGACTGCTTAGCAAGGCACTGAGATGTTTCATCTGAATAGGAAGAACTACCCACATTGCAGAGATGCAGTGTGGTGTAGTGGTTAGAGAGCCAGCAATGGATTCAGGAAGATTTGGGTCCAAGTCCCACTTTTGTGTGACTCTGGACAAATCACTTAACCATTCAGTGCCCTAGGTAAGACTATGCTGCACACCACACCAGGGGTTTCTCCCCCTATGTCTAGGAGCAAGAATTGATATTCTGTACCTCTGCTAGAGAAGTGGACACAAGGTCTCTTCTGGCAGTCATTCAACATCTGGACATAAACTTAGTGGTACCAATGCTATGTAGGAACTGGACTAATCCTATTTCTGAGACAGATGGTATAGAGGAAATTATGCCCCTGAGGGGGAAATGCTTGTATGTTCGTTTGTGCTTATTTTTGAAATAGTATCCGTTTATAAAAATTATTCCATGTTAAATGGTTCAATGGAATTGGATACTAGTCACTGGCTCCTGACAGATGCAGCGAGGGAACACAGCCAGTGACTGGGCCTTGAGCATATAACGGTGGGAGAGAAAGCAATTTCCCCACTCTCTCTGGTCACTTGACTTCTCAAATAAGAGGAGATGTAGCAGACCTGGACCCAAGAAAGGAGGCCACAGCATTCATGTTACACAAAGATCCAAGCTATATGGTCTCTGTACTGAAATGGAGCTCATGCCATCCATCACTCAGTAGAATTCTGGCTGGTTTTCTTGCTTCCAGCAAGGCAGCTTAGCACACCCCTGATCCTATGCATTTCTCCTAACAAAAAAGCATCAATTTAATTTTTTATTTTCAGGTCCACATTTTCTCCTTCTCACCCCTTTCCACTCCCACTGAGAGAAAGAAAAACAAAACCTGTTACAAACATGTAAAACAAGCAAAACAAATTCCTACATTGACCAAGTCCCCAGAAGATGCATATTATTTTACCACGGTGAGTCCACCACCTATGAGGAGGTGGACAGCATATTTCATCTTGAACCCTCTGGAATTGTAGTTGGTTATTGTATTAATCAGATTTAGTAAAGTTTTCAGAGTTGATTGTCTTTATAATATTGTTATTTTATAAATTGTTCTGTTGATTCTGCATGCTTCACTTTGTATCAGTTGATACAAGTCTTCCAAGTTTTCTCTGAAGACATTCCTTACATAATTTCTTATAGCACAAGAGATTTCCATCACATTCATGTAACTTGTTCAGTTATTCCCCAATTGATGGGCATCCCCTCAGCTTCTAATTCTTTGCCACCACTAAAAGAGCTGCATAAATATTTTTGTACAAATAGATCCTCTTCCTTTTCCTTTGATCTCTCTAGGGCATAGACCTAGTAACAGCATTGCTGGCTCAAAGGGTAAGCTTTTTTGGGGGCATAGTTCCAAATTGCTTTCCAGAATGACTGGACCAGTTCACAGTTCTACCAATAGTGCATTGTGTATCTATTTTCCCACAGCCTGTGATCATGTAATTTTCCTTTTTTGTCAACTTTACCCATCTAATGGGTGTGAGGTAGTACTTTAGAGTTATTTAAATGTGCATTTCTCATTTAGTGCTTTAGAACACTTTTTAGAGATGGCTACTGATAGCTTGAATTTCTTCTTCTGAAAACTTCCTGTTTGCTTCCTTTAATCATTTGTCATTGGAGAATAGCTCTTCTTATAAGTTGAAATTAGTTTTTTATATATCTTAGAAAAAAGACCTTTATGAGAAAAATTTTCTACAAAGATTTTCCCCCAATTTTCTGTTCTTCTAATTTTAGCTGCATTGATTTTGTTCATGAAGGAAAAAAAAACTTTTGATTTTATGCAATTAAAACTGTCCATTTTAACTTCCATTAACCTCTCTATCTCCTGTTTGGTCATGAATTCTTCCCCTATCCATAAAAGTGACAAGTAAATTTATGCATATTCCACTAGTTTGCTTCTGATATCACTCTTTCAGTCTAAGTTACGTACCCTTTTGGAACTTGTTTCCCTTGGTATATTTTGGTTTATACCTTGTTTCTGCAGACTGCTTTCCAGTTTTCCCAATAGATTTTTTTTTCAAATAGCTTTTGCCCCAGTAACTGGATTCTTTGGGTTTATCAACCACTTCATTACTGTACTCATTTGCTTCAGTGTATTGTGTACTTAATCTATTCCACTGATCATCCTCACTATTTTTAACCAATATTAAGTTGTTTTGAAGACTACAGCCTTGTGATATAGTTTGAGACCTATTCCTGCTAGGCCCCCTTCCTTTCCACTTTCCCCAGTAAGCCCCTTGGTATTTTTAACCTTTTTTTTTGTTGTTCTTCCATATAAATTTCATTATTATTTTTCTAGTTGTAGTAAGTAATCCTTTGGTAGTATGATTGGCAGAATACTGAATAAATAAATTAATTTAGGTTGTATTGTAATTTTTATTATGTTGGCTCAGCCTACCCATGAGCAATTACTATTTCTCCTGTTGTTAGGAGCTGCTTGTATTTGTGTAAAGAGTGTTTTGTGATTGTATCCATAAAGTTCCCCAATGTGTCTTGACTCCCTGTATTCTCTTAAAGTTGAATTTAAACCCTCCTGGTCAATGCTGTGCATTGTATTCTGCATTCAAGTCATCACCGATATATGTATATAATGAACACAATTAGATATCTGACATTATAGTACTTCAAAGTGCTTTCACAATTATAGCTAATAATAACTAGCATTTACATAGTACCTTAAGATTTTCAAAACACTTTTTCAAATAATATGATGATGTAAGAAACAGAAGACATCAATAAATGAGAGAAGGAGGGGAGAGAGAGAGAGAGAGAGAGAGAGAGAGAGAGAGAGAGAGAGAGAGAGAGAGAGAGAGAGAGAGAGAGGGAGGGAGGGAGGGAGAGCGCGAGCGAAAGGGCCAGGGAAGAGAAAGGCTAGATTAAGCAGTTGTATACCATGGACAGCTCTCAGCTCTCTCCATTTCACTGGGCCTCGTTTTCAGTCATCTCTCTTGTTTCATAAAAATAGTGAGGATAAACGACAGAACTATACACAAGGCATCCCAAAAGTCTTAGTGCTGCAGCTTTAAACCTTTAAATCTGAAAAGCTTTGCAGTAAGACTTTGAGGACCCTAGACAGCTAGGTGGCAGCAGGGCTGGACCTAGCATCAGGAAAATCTGTCTTCAAATGTGGCCTCACTAGCTGTGTAACCCTGGGCAAGTCGCTCAAGTTTGCCTCGGTTTCCTCATCTATAAAATGGGGATAATGGTAGCACCTACCTCCCAGAGTTGTTTTGAGGATAAATTCAATATTTTTTTTGGTA
This sequence comes from Phascolarctos cinereus, assembly GCF_003287225.1. Taxonomy (NCBI): domain Eukaryota; kingdom Metazoa; phylum Chordata; class Mammalia; order Diprotodontia; family Phascolarctidae; genus Phascolarctos; species Phascolarctos cinereus. The sequence goes on along the minus strand of NW_027555958.1, from coordinate 477,554,022 downwards.
ATGTGTTTTGCAAATCTAAAAGATTTATGTTAATGTTATTATTGTAGCTATTATTATTATTAGCTATCCCTTATTACAAATAGTATTTTGAAGAGGAAACAAAGTCAACACATATGATCAATACATTGGGAAAAGTCTGAAAACAAGTGCAATGTGTAACACCTGTTGATCCCCCACCTCCACAAAGAGCTGGGCTAGGGGTAGCCTCTCATAGCTCTTCATTGATTGACCTTTATATTTGTGTCACAGTCACTTTTGATTTTTCTGGTGAGTGGTTGTTCCTTCCACGTACATTATTGGAGTCATTGCATACCTCGTTTTCTTGGCTTCGGACTTCCCTCTACATTTATTCATGTAGATCTCCCGAGCTTTTATCTTCATCACACACATCATTTCTTTACATACTGCACAGGATATCCCAGGACATTCATAGAACACAGCGGATTCAGCCTTTCACCAATCGATGTCTGTCCCGGCTCCTCTCTCAGAGGAGTGACAGGGAAAGACATCCTTTCTTTCTTTTTTAAATCAGCACGACAGAGAAGGACAGCTCCTCTAGACAAATACTAACTTTCTCAATCGCAGAAAGGAGTAATAAGGCCTCCGAGAAACACTGGAATTCAAAGAGAATGATTCCATGTCCCTCCCCCAACCCCATTTCTCTGTAATATAGGTCTGATAACATCAGCTCTCTCTCCTCCTTCCCCAGTGGCACAGAGGAACTGCCCTGAGACCCTGCTATTAAGTTTCTCTGGCTAGAATTGGGTCATTCTGCCAGGTGTTTGACTTTGACCCGGAATTTAAATTCCTCCAGGTCTAGACTTGCCACCAGTTTTTTTAAATTTTTCCCCGAGTGGAGGCACAGCTTTCTGGAGACCACTAAGCTTAATCCGCCTTCTTGGCAGGCCCAGGAAAGTCGAGGCGAGTGGAGGATGAAAGGGGTAGGACTATTTAACAGCGCTAAGGCTGTGGCCCACCTCGGTTCAGTCCTCCACCCTTCCACAATCTCCACCTTCTGTCGCGGATTTCAGGAGTCGGTGCCACTTATCCGAGTCTCTTGGTCCCTGCGTGTCTCCTCTCTCGACCCTGCTGCTGCCACCCTCCCTCTCTCTGTTGCCCCTCAAGCTCATAGTGTTTCCTCCTTCTCCTCTTTCCCCTCCTCCTCTCCCTTTCTCTCCCTAACCCCTTCAGCATCTCCCTCTTTCCCCCTTTCCTCCTCCTGATCCACTTTCTTCCTTTCCCCTCCTCCTCGTTCCCCTGCCTCTTTCTCCTCCTCCTCCTCCCTCCTCCTCTTCTTCCTCTTTCTTGTCAGTTGCTGCGGTCCTCACTCCCTCAGCTGTCCCTCTGGCTCACTCGGTCCTTTCCTTCCTCTCCTCACTCCCCCCCCCCCCGCCTTCCTCGGCTTCTGTGGCCCTCCCTCTGCTTTCTGCCCCTTCGCTGCCTCCCCGATCGTAGCATCTCCTCCTCCCCCATCCCCTCCCATCCCCCCCACCCCCGCCCCCACCCCGCCCCAGCTACTCTGTGACGGCGCCGGCTCTGGTTGGATCGGAGCAGGTGGCTCAGTTCCAACGGGACACCAGAGGCTAGGGGAGGGAGAGAGGGAAGGAAAGAAAGGTGTGGGAATAGGGAGAGGGTGGTGAGCGCGAGCCAGTCGCCCTGGAGCCGGGAATCAGCCTTCCCTCCGGCTGCGGCAGCAGAGGCAGCAGCAGCATCATCAGGCGGAGCACAGGCAGCAGCAGCGGCAGCAGCAGCAGCCGCAGCAGCAGCAGCCCAAGCGGGAGGCGGCGGCGGCAGCTCGGGAGGGCGCCAGCCGAGTGGGCACGGGGCTGAGGCGGGCAGCTAGCCCAGCTGGGGAGGCTGCCTCGCATATGCCATCACAGCCACAAAGAGCGCGCTGAGCCGAGCCGAGCCGAGCCCCAGGCGTGAGCACAGAGCGGAGCGGACTAGGGAGCCAGGCGTGCCAGCCCCGCGAGCTCCCGGAGCTGCAGACAGCGGCCCACGGGGAGCCTAGGGGCAGAGATGGAGGCAAAGAAGCGAGGGCGCCCAGACAACTACGGTGAGTCCTCGCTTCCGCTCTCGCGCTTCCAGACCACCTCGCAGACCCCCGGCGCTCACCCTGCCCTTGCCAGTCACCGCTCTGGCAGGGCAAAGGAGCGGAGGGGGAAGTTTGCTTTTTTTCTTGGTGGGTGAGGAACGTGAGTTCATTAATTGCCTACCGGGGGCGCCGGAACAGGACTCTGAGGTGGGCTCATCCCCTTAATTCGTAGAGGTCTCGGGGAACTCGGCCGCACCCGCATCGCTCTCCTCCAGCTATCTGTTGCACCTGCCTTTCTTGGGGCAGTGGAAAGAGATTAGGGGCGCCTAGTTTCCGTTCAAGTCCTGCTGGGGTGGAGGATCTAGCGCTCCTGGCAAGTCCGAGGGCCGCGGTGACCCCTTGCTCCTCTTCCCTCCCGAGCCTGAGAAGTTCTGCAGGCTGCTTGTTCAGCTCATGGACCTGTTTGGCCTTTCCTGGCAGGCGGGAGAAGAGCGAGCTCGCCGCGGGGCCGAGAATTTTGATCCGGTGTGTGAGGGCGGGGGGCTTTCTGCTGTTGTCCCTCGACCTTTCCAGACGAGCCACAGAGAGTCACGCTCCCACCCCCCACCCCCGTCCTCTTGCTGCTGTTGTGTGGAACCCAGGCTTCCAAAGTTGGAAAGTTGGGGAGGGGGCCTTGCCTAGAAGGGGAGGCGCACCGGGGCTTGCGCTCAGGGGGCCGGTGGGGGTGGGGTGCCGGGGAAGCGAGCCCAGCCGAGCCGAGAGTCTGGCACGGTAGTCTCGGCTGATCGGCTCCTGCCTGTGTGCAGACAGTCCCCTGCGCATCCTGGGGAGGGCAGGGAGCATGCCGGAGGGGAATAGGTGAGGCGTCGGGGAGCGCCGGGCAGAAGAGCTGGGGAGCAGAGGACACCGCCACGAGTCAGGCAGCTCGCTGGGGAGGCAGCCGGTCTCAGGAGAGGGTCTGCAGCACTGCGGAGAGGAGTGGAGAGGGGTTTGCGGCCGGTTCCTTACTAAGCAGGGCAAGGGAACCTGGGTTGGTACTCGGGCACAGGCCGAAGGGGTGACCGCCTCCGCCTTGAAACTAGACAGGTTCTTGCGTCTTGGGATTGTAAGGAGTGAGAGGACAGACCTGGTGGTGGTGGGTTGGCTCTGGACCTGATGAGGCGGGTGGGGAGAGCAGAGGGCTGAGGGACTGGGGGTGCTGCCGCGGACCAGGAAGATGTTGGTCCAGCTGGGTGGAGGCTTTGCTATTCCAAGCAGATCTCGACCTGAAGGAGCCTGGCTTTACTCCAAAGGTCACTGAGGGACACAGCTTTGATCTCCCAGATTCAGGCTGACTTTTCAGTTGTCCCCGAGGATCTCTTCCATTGTGGGAAAAGGCTTTAAGCTCTTGAGTCATAAACCTGGGGAAGACTAGAACAAAACTGAACAGGGCTTACTTTTCTTTTGAAACTACAATGACTTCGCTGTAATTTCCAGGCAAAGGGTTGTTTTTTTTTTTTAATTATCAGTGTTTGTAGAATGTAAGCTTCTTGAAGGCGGGGCCGCTTTCCTTTTCTTTGTCTCTGTATCCCCAGAGTGTTGCTCAGGGCCTTGCCCGTTATAGCTGTCCAGTGGAATAGTTAATGGAGTCTTGAAAACAGTTCACTTCCTCTGTTTTCTGTTAGTATCACCTTCTTGTTACTGAGGGAGATGACCTTTAAAATGTCCCAGGCACAGTGGGCAACTTCCTCCACAACCCTCTTCATGCTCTGGAAAACACTTCATTGAAACCCAGATTGGTGAGGCATCTCAGACCGCACTTTGGTCTCGGAAGAAGTTTCTTCTTTCCTCCATGGAGCCATATGGCAGGTGAGGAAAACAGATTTGGGACATCTGCTGCTGGGGCTGGGCATGGGCAGAGAGGCTGCTGCCTGCCCCCTGGAAACATGAAAAATCTTCCAAAGTTCCCTGGAGAGTAAGTGGAATGAGAGCCCTTGTAGCATTCACTGGTTGTAGGCAACTCCACCTGTAAATGAGTAGACCCAGTATGGTGTGGGCTGGACCACTTATTATCCATGTGACCTTGGGAGAAGTCACTTCACCTCCAAGGTAAAATAAGACGAATGGGTCAGATGATGTTTTAGGTCCTTTAGTCTGCTCTATGGCCCTATAAGCCTTAAAATGAACCCTCTTCAGATAGAAGCTTGAGAAGAAAGCATATAAAGGGACTTTCAGGAGCTTTAGTAGGAGAGACTCTATTGAAAAATAGTGGCCTGGGCTGGCCCCAGGGGCAATGAGTTCTCCCTGCCATGGGAGGGAGGAGACTTTGCCTTGTATGCCAAGACAGGGAGTTTGTCTTATTTCAATTTAGCTCATGTGTTTGTGGAGTGAAGGATGGAGATGATTGCAATTCTAACATGGAAGGGTTAAGTGCTCCCCTGAAAGAATTAATGTCAGAGAGCTTCAATGACATGTATTTTCAAGGACTGCCATTGCAGTTTTGTGGAAGGGAGGGTTTTCTTGTGCCTTGCCTTATTTTAAGGGAGACCAATAATATTTAACTCACATTATTGTATCCTTCATCTTCTTCTCTCCTGTCATGTCAGGTGTTTGATCGGCTCGTTTCAGTTTTCCTGGAAGAAGGGAGATCTTTTCTTTGTCCTTGGAGTCTCCCTAGGTCAGGGCAGGAATGGTTATCACGTTTCTGAAACTATGAAGCAAACTCAATACATTTTAGTCTCTCTACTTGCCTCCATTGAACATTTTGGGTGTGAAAGATTCTCAGTTCCTATCTGCCAGTGACAGCTGACAAGAGGCCTGCTCAATTCCTCCTCCTAAGTCCATTTCGGAGCTAACTCTAGCTGATGGCTAGCGAGCTGCTCCCAAGCTTGAGCTGGATAGTGCAGGTACACATTTCTCAACCTAGTTTGGCTGCGACTGCCTTTGGGAACTTGGCTGGCTAAAGAGCTATTGGACTTAGGGATATTACATGCTGTTTTGGTTGTCTTTTTAAGCAAGCTGCATCTCTGCTTAGGTACACTGCACGGGATGGGGAGGCCATTTGCTGAAGCCAGTAACAGGCAAGTTGCTCATTGGCTTCCCAAGTCCTAGAAATAGAGAGCACATATCTAGAACAGACAGAAATTGACTTAAGGGAAATGCAGTTTCTCCACACCAACAGTGCAATGAGATAACTTGGCAGTATTGCTCAAGTGGGTGATAGCATTAATTCAGGACACCTCATCAAGAAGTCATTTTTTTTCCAGCATGGCAAATTAAATGTTTATCATTTCAGTGTTTATGATGCATTTATGTCAAAAATCTCTTGAGTCCACAAACAAGAAATGTCTTACAACAATCCAGAAAACATTGTCAGTGTCAGTAGAATAAACACTACTCAAATCATTACGTCCTTTAAAAATGGAGCTTCTAAGAAGGAATCCATTGGAAAGCACCCCAGGGGGCCAACTGGGGGGCAACTTGGCTACATCTTCTCTCCATTATTGCCAATAAGTGGCCTTTGCTTCGAGACCCCATGGGAGGGAGAACCCATGGCCCCTGGGGCCAGCCCAGGACACTTTCAATGAGCTCCAGTTATTAGGTTGCTTTCCTCATGTGGAGTCTTAATCTGCCACTACTACAGTTCTGCCCTCTCAGGTGAAAAGGACAATTCTAATTTCTTTTCCATGTGACATCCCTTTAAATGCTTCCCACTCCACATTTTCTCTTGTCCAAGGTAAGCATTCTTGTTCCTTTGACAGGTTCTTATATGGCCTGGTTTTTGGTTCCCTCATCTTCCCTGGTTACCCTGCTCTGCTCATGTTCCAGTTTGTTAATGGCTTTCCTAGAATTTGGAATGCCTTGAGATGTGGTCTGAGCAGAGCAGTACAAGGGACTGTCCTAGGTCTCCTCCCAAACCTCCTCTCTTTTAAAAGCAGGGAAGCCCAATTGTTTCATACTGAGCTTGCAGGAATCTGAAACCCCAGATCTATTTTAAAAAATGAAAACATAAGGTTTTGAGTGACTGGACCCATACCTTCCCTGACTTTCAAGGAGGACACCAGGAAGTACAAGCATTCTCTTTAGGATATGTATCAGTGACTTGGATGAAGATGTAGCAGGTGCGAGATCCATGCTTTTGGCTTTGTTTTTGGTTGAGATGCTGGATGAGCAGCGCTGAAGAAGGCATTTGGAAGTCCCTCCATGATATTTGTGAGCAAAAGAAATGTAGGCTGTATAATAGTAAAGTAAAGGATATTCCTCACTGGTTAAATGAAGTCAAGTGTTTAAGAATGTATCCCTATTGATCTGAAGAAGGTCTTTAGTGGGGTGCCAAAAGGCTCTTTAGCCTTACTATGTCTAATGTTTTCATCAATGCCTTGGATGAAGACCTAGATGGCATGCTTATCAAATTTGTAGATTACATCAAATTTGGAGGATAACTAACGCTTTAGACAGATGATGGAAGAAAGATCTGAAAGAGCCAGTTTGTTACTCTCCTCCTCAGTGGAGGATCTTGTGTCCTCTTTTACTGATAAAAAAAAAATCTGACTCCTGGGGTAGCGAGGTGGTGCAGTGGATAGAGCACCGGCCCTTAAGTCAGGAGGACTTGAGTTCAAATCCTGCCTAAGACCAAACACTTGAGACTTAATAGCTATGTGACCTTGGGCAAGTCACTTAACCCCAATTGCCTAAATATTAAAAAAAATCTTATTCCCTATTTTGTACCTCAAACCTGTCTCTAGCATCATCCAGTCTCTCCCTCTTTGATCCAGTATCTGACTGATCTCCTCTTGCTCTAGGAGCTGGACCCTTCTATCATCTCCCCTCTCTCATCTTCAGTTTCTCCTTATTGATTCTTTCCCTGATACTTAGAAACATGCCCAGGTCTTCACATCCTTAAAAACTATAAACCTTCACTGGATCCTTCCACCTTCACAAGCTATCATTCTGACATTTCTCACTTCCACAGACAAAACCCCAACAAGGCTGGGCATACTTGTTTTGGCCTTCTACCTTCTCACCACCCACTCACTTTTAAAAACCTGGCTCTGTTCTAAGGAAGCTGTTCTCACTCTGGTTGCCAGTGATCTTCTAGTGGCTAACCTAGTGCCTTTTCTTGGCGCTCACTTTTTGACCTCTTTGCCGCATTTGAGACTGTCAAATTCCTGCTCTGACCCCAATATTCTCTCCTCCCCTGGTTTTCTTCTTACCTGGCTGACTGCTTTTCCTAAGCCTTCTTTTCTGGGATCATGATCCATGTCTCAACCCTCACCTCAAGTGTCCCTCAAAGCTCAGAACTGGTTAAATTCTTGCCTCTTCTTACTCAGAGATCTCACCTGCTTTGGTGGGTTTAATTGTCACCCCATACAGAGAATTCTCATGTGCATAAACCCAGCCCTCATTGCTTTCCTGAGCTCCAGTCCTTCTTTAAATGCCAGCTGGCCATCTCCACCTAGGTGTCCTGGAGGCACCTCAAATTCAGTGTTTTAAAATAAAACTCCTTGTCCTTCTCCCAGAATCTCCTTTATTTCTTTTGACACTGTCTTTTTAATAACTTGGTTCTTCACCTCGGAGTTATTTTCCATCACTCTCCTCTGGTCCCTTTCTCTGATTTCAGGTGTCATATCTTGTTAAAGTCTACCTCCCCAGTGTCTTACTTGTCCATTCCCTTTTCTGCCTGCACATGGAACATGCTCTCATTCAGGGGTCCTCTTGCTTGGACCATGGCCATCACCTCCTACCTGCTCTCCCTGAGCTTGGTCTCTTCCCTTCCCAAGCAATTCTCTCTGCATTTTGCTAAAGCATGGCCCTGATGCTCCTGTCATTCCCCCCCTTAAGAGTCTTCAGTAATTCTCCATTGCCCAAGAGTCCTCCGCATGGCCATAAATGTATAGGTGTAGACACACACTTGTATGATAATATAAAGCTAATGTGCTCTCATAAATACATGTATGTTTTCATGTGTGTTTAATGCACAAATGTATGAATGCCAGTTGAGATCACCTGTAATCTTGCTCCAGCCTTCCTGGATTTATTTCCCAACATCCCCCTTCATACCTGATACATTTCAGGAGGCCTCCTCCCTGCTTCTGGCATGTAACATCCCGTCTCCCACCTCAGCCTTTGTACAGGCGGCCCCTATTCTGGGAATCTATAGCCTCCTCACCTTGGGCTCTGAGAATTCTTTCTTAGCTTCTCTCAAGGCTCAGTTCAGATCCCAACTCCTGTAGGACGTCTATCTCCCTAGCAATTCGGGTGCTCTCCTGCCATTAATTGTCTCAATTTTATTCAGAGGTTCCTTTTGACAGGACTTCTTAAACTTTTTCCACTGGTGACCCCTTTTTGAGTTTTGGCAGTGTTCACCATTGATGTATGGTGTGACAGCATCTGCTTTGTGTTCAGAACCAAGACTTCAGTGAAGCTGTGCCACGCAACATGGGCAATCATTGCCCGATACACTCAGATTCATCCACTGTGCACCGAGCTGCAGCTAATGGAATTGCAGGCTAATACACCGAATGAAATGGAATACATGCCCGGATGAATTACAGAAATGGAGGGGACCTTCATTAGCAGAGTAAATTCCTCATCAGGAGCTCCCTACATTGAGGCAAGATGAAATCATATATGTACACATGCACACATGTACACATGTCTATACACACATACTTGTCACATGCACATGTGTGTATGTATATGTCTATTCTGAATTATGGTTTTATTGGTATAAGGGAACTCCCAAGGTGAAAACTCCCTCCACTGATGTAAATGGGAAACTGCTCCATAACTTCTAATTTTAGAGAGTTGCACTGAGGAATTAAATGACTTGGCCACGGTCATACAAAAATTTTGTCTTGGACACAAGACTTGAAACCAGGTTCTTCAGAATTGTGTTAGATCACTGTATTTCAGAGAAGAGCTAAGTCATTCACAGGTGATCATCGTACAATGTTACTGTTACTGTGTACAGTGTTCTCCTGGTTCTGTTCTCTTCACTCCGTGTCAGTTCATATAAGTCTTTCCCAGTTTTCTGAAAGCATCTTGCTCATCATTTCTTATGGCACAGCAGTATTCCATCACAATCACATACCACAACTTGTTCAGCTATCTCCCAGTCTTTGGGCATCCCCTTCATTTCCAATTCTTAGCTACCGCAAAAGAGCTGCTATAAACATTTTTGTATATATGGGTCCTTTGAGGATTGTAGATTCAGAGCTGGAGTGGATGTCAGCAGCCAACCATTCCAACCTTCTAGTTTTACGAATAAGGAAACTGAGGTACATCTAGAAGTTAGGTAAATTGCCCAGGCAGTAAGCATCCAAGGCAGGATTTGAATCCAGGGCTTTTCCTCCTGAGTCAATACGCTTTTCACTGAACTGCCTAACTTCTGAACAGCCTGCTTCCTAATCCGCAAATATTTTAGGATTATGTTTAGCTCCAGCTAGGTGAGAGGCAGTGTACTGGGAGCTGCAGATAAAGTCAAAATGAAAAAGTCACTGCCCTCACAGAGTTTATATTCTAGAGGTGGAGAGGAGGGTTGAACAAAATAATAACAATAATAATAATAGCATTTATATAGTGCTTTAAAATTTGCAAAGCACTTTCTGTATGTTAATCTCATTTAGCCGTCACAATAGCCCTCTGAAGTAGGTACTTAATTTATCCCCACTTTTCAGATGAGTGACTGAGACCAAAGTGACTCACCTAGGATCATACTGCTAGTAAGTATTTGAGGGCAGATTTGAACTTGCATCTTCCTGACTCCAGGTTCCATTCTATCCACGGTACCACCTAGCCACCTAACATTTACACAGATAAGTAAAAAATATTATAGCTGCTCTCACATATTTGAAAGGCGGTCCATATGGAACACAGCTTACCCTAATTTTACACCCCAAGATTGGTGGGGGAGGGGCACAGGCCATAATCAATGGTGGAAATTATAGTGAAGAAATTTTAGTTAAATATGAGGAAGGACCTTCTAACAGCAGGAGCTGTCCAAAGATGGAATAGAGGTTGCTTAATGAGGTAGGCTGTTCCCCAACAGTAGAGGTGCTAAAGCAGAGGCTGTTTGAAATATGGTTAAATGAGAAATGATGAGAACCCTGGGAGAAAGTGAATGTTTCATCCTAGAGTTCATTAGCACCAAAGAGGGGAAGGTGCATTTTGATGTGTCTTTATGAAAATAGATTTCAAAAAGTTTGGTAAAAACAATATGGGCAGTAAGACAGTTCAAGGAGAATGGGCGGCTCTTGTGGGCAAAGTTCTGCCAGCCCAGTTGCAGATAATCCTGATCTAGAAGGCTCACTTGGCTGTCATGGTGTACAAAAGATGCCCAGTCAGAAGAGCACAAAAGTTGGCCTGGCCCTTTAAGAGTGGTTCAGGAAACCCTTCTCAGCATTACCAGGATCTAAGACATCTCCAGAGGCCTCGGGATGGAAAATGCTGTCCACATCCAAAGAAAGAACTATGGAAGTCAAATCACTCTCACTTAATTTTACCTTAAGTTGAATTTTGTTTCATCTTTCTGATGGTTCCTCCTATTGGTTTTAATTTTTACTTACAACTTCACTAATGTGAAAATATGTTTAATGGGTGTGTAAATATAAAGCCTATGTCAGATTGTGTGCCATCTTGGGGAGGGTGGGGGGGGAGAAAAAGGGAGAAAAATTTTCAACTCTAAATTCTGGTCCTCCAGACTTTTTGTTAATTACATAATAAATAATGAAGAGGGGGGAAAAAAAGAGTGGTTCAGGAAGCCAAGAGTCCAGGATAAGCTGAGGCCTGTGGGAGATGCTAAGGACCCAAGAGAAAGCCTTAAAAAAGTTAAAGCCTTAAAAAAGTTCTGCTGAGGAGGTAGAGCAGAAGACAAAGATAAGCTAGGCCATTCATTTGGGTTGTATGGGATGATGATGGAGGAGGCCAGAGACAAAGCACAGCTACTCATTCCCATTTGGTAGCAGTCTTCTCTGCCTCAAACACCACCCACATGGGAGCTGGTGTTACTGGGGAGAGGGATCTGATGGAAAATGGACTGACCAAATGTGGCTGGGAGGAATGGGTGTCAAGACTGGCAAGAACGCTGTCTTCTGTTCTTCCTGGGATCAAGGCACCTGGCCCTGATGAGTTAGGTCTGTGTGATTGTGGAACTGCAGCTGACCTTGGAACAAAGTAGGAGAGGGGCGACTGTGACTTTGTGGCTGGTTCTCACACAGGAGGAGAAAATAGATCCTTCAGACCTTAGACCAGGGTGTGTTGGACTCATTCCTGGTGAAATTGTGGAACAGATTGTTGGAGAGCTAGCTCTTTTGTGACCCAGCCCTTACAGAAGGCACCTATGATCCCTTGAGACTGGACTAGTTTCACTTCAGACAAGTCTCATGGAGATAATAATATCCCACTATTCCAAGGCTGTGGACAAAATGACATCGTATTTGGAAAGCACTTTGCAAATTTTAAAGCACTACATAAATGCTAGTGATTATTATTATTATTATTATTATTATTATTATTATTATTATTATTATTATATTATTATTATTTCCTTATCAAATACTTAAATAAAGATAGAGAGGTCATGCTATTGAACTGGTAGGTGACAAAGCTAAAAATAATGGCTGAGACCCTGGGTGATGGACAGAGCATTTAATAAATGTTTACTATGTGCCAGACACCTGCTACATACTGAGGATGCAAATACAAAAGAGCAAGGCAGGCCTGCCCTCAAGGAGGTTACATGCTAAAGGTGGAAGAGAACACATAAAGAGGAGGTGAGAGTGGGGGGTGAGAAAGGACTGGGCTGGTTTGCAGAGGAGGTGAGGGTGGTGCCCAGAGCGAAGGCAGCGTGGCTTGTTCTAGTGGCTGGGAAATGAAGTAGAGGTGAAGGTGTGGGTCATGTGGTCAGTCAACAAGCATTTACCAGTCTCTTACTGTGTGTCAGGTTCCTGGCAAGATAGAATGAAAGCTAACTCATCAGAGTACTGGATGGGTCAGAGGCAGAGACAACATCAGAATTTACAAAGATTGGCAGGCTGGAATGATTGGTCTAAGTGAACAAGAGAGGAGATTCAACAGGAAGAAATATAAAGTTATGTACATAGGTCCAAAAAATCAACTGCACAAGTCCAAGTTGGAGAGTGGGGGTTTCTTGAAGGTTTTAGCTGACTAGTCTTGGCAAGATGGGACCAAAGGGTAGAAGTTATAAGGGAACACACTTTCAATGCAGAGGATCCCCAAAGTCTCAGTGCAGGCATGGCTTACACCTGGGGAGAATGACCTGTAAGCTACACCTGCCTTAGACTTTTGAGACACCCTGTATAATGAAGAACTTTTTAGCAATTAGTGGCTTCCTGTGAAGAAATGATCTGCATTTGTCAGTGGAAATCTTCAAGTAGAGTTGTGAAACCCACTTATCAGAGATGTTGAAGGATTCAGGCACTGGGCAGGGTGTTGGGCTGTATGAATTCTGAGGTCTCTTCCAGTTGGGGGATTATCATCCTATTTCATGAGGTACAGTACTACACACAGTACATTTCATTGTGACACTCAAGGTCTTTGTCTATGTGATTGGATGGTGTGAGGCCAAGTGGCTCCCCTGAAAGACTTTCCCCTACCAAGCAAGCTCCGCCCTCTCCCAAGTACTTGGGATTCGGCCACTTCTACACCCGTTCTGTTGAGCCAAGGAACCCTCTGTTATGTCACAGAGATCTCTTAAAGAGAGTTAACACAACAAGCCACTTAAGTTCTTTGGTCAGATCAGCCTGTCCTTAGACAGGGCTTCAAAGGAATGAGAACCAAGAGAAGGGAGGAGCCTTTGACCAGTCAATGCATGGAGCAACAAGCTTTCTTTCACATGCCTTTTCTGGATCAGGTCTAAGGGTCTGGGGCTACAAAGAGCAAATAAACTAACTCCCTTCTCAAGGAGCTTCTCTTCTGTGAGGTGAAAGGCAGTTTAGTGGAGTGGGAAGAGCCATTGATGAGAAGTCGGGAAGACCTGGGTTCAGATCCTGCCTCTGATACTAACTGGGAGACCTTAGGCACATTACTGAATTCCTCAGGCCTCCCTTTTGTCACCTGCAGAATGAGGGGGTTTGACTAGGGGACCTGTAAGGTCCCTCCCAGCTCAAAATCTGTGATCCTGCTAGGAGCAGGTGTCTGCTGGGAGAGGAGATGCTTCCTAGCTGGCAAACACCATTGTCTTATGGCCTTTGCAGAGCATCAGTCAGGAGAATGGGGAGGGCAGGAGAGCAAGGGGGGGCAATAGAACTGGGAGGGGCAGGATCCCTTCTCTCATCAGCTGGTCTACACAGAAGGAATCTCTACTATTTCAGTGATATGAATCATAATGCATATATGGCATCTCTATAGCTCTCATCTCCTTCATCCTCATTCCCAGCTCCTTTTCCATAGCTCTTCTCTGCTAGGGGTTAAAAACAACAGTTCTATTAGGAAGGCCTACACCTGAAGTCCTCTGCTACCCTGTTATAGGAGAAAACCTACCAAAGTCGATGTACCACATATATGTGATAAGTTGGATTATAGGCTAGAAGGGGGAAATGTTGAGTCTCTCCCCAGATGGGGAGGCTGGGAAGCGGCTGTGGCCCAGACTTCTTCTCTTTGCCTTCTGCTACTTCTTGCCTGGTGATCTCATCTACTCATGGCTTCAACTGTCATCTAAGTGCAGATGACTGCCCTAGCCTCAGTTTCTCCCCTTGGCTCTCATTCTACCTCTCCAACTGCTCCATGGACCTCTCCACCTGAGTGGGGCTTATATCACAAACTTGGTCACTTTGTCTGAAGCAGTATGTCATTTATTATTTCAAATGAGATATTTGGAAAGTGCTTAGCACAGCGGCCTAGCCTGGCTGGGCTTTGCTTGGCACACAGTAGGTTCTTCCTAGTATTGGTAGCTAAGTATCAGAGTCGAGATTTGAATGGAAGGTTTCCCCACTCCAGTCCAACACTGTATCTATTGTAGCACATTAATCAGCCAGTCAAGAGACATTTATTAAGTGCCTACTGGGTATCAGCAACTGTGCTAGATACTTGGGATAAAAGGTCAAAAGCGAAACAGTATTCATACTAATTAGAAATTCCTTCCTTCCCTCATTCTCTGCTGTCCTCTGTGCTGGCGTCGGAATCTCTAGGAGGGGATTCTTCCAGGTCCAGCTCCTGTGATGCCTCCTCCATGTAGCCTGCCCTAATACTCTCCAGCCCAAAGGCATGCCTCCCTTTTGAACCTCTTGTGCTCCTTCTGTTTGGATGTCTCCTATGCGTGTGTCATATACTTGTATTTCAGCAATTTAGGATCAAGGAGATAATACGTGCAAAGTGCTTTGTAATCCTTAGAACCTATAGAAAGATTGGCTGTTATTATTTGAGTAATTTGTGTATTTTTCTTTGGCTGTCTCCTCAGTGTCTTTTGTGCACGCTCAGGGCCTAGCACAGGGCACTGTACAGAGTAGGTACTTACTAAATGCTCGTAGAATTGAAACGTCCTCTTTACCCCAAGAACACATTCAATGATTCTTCATCATGGGCAGGGGGCTTGGCAGAACCGCTCCTCGGCAACAGGCTCAGATGAGAACACTGGATTAGGAATAAGAAACCTGTGCTGGTGTCAGCAGCCACAGGAGACTTTAAGGATCATCCAGGCCAATCCCTTCAGTTCATGATGAGGAAACTGAGGTACAGAGAAACTACATTAAACTTGTGTATGATTACATAGGCACTTGCACATCATTTGAAAGTAATGAAATTGTATTTCTTTATGCATTCCTCAATTAGTAGATTTTTTCATTAATTCAGACTGACCTCTCCTTCAATTATTTGAATTAATTTTATGGTGCATTACATTTTTCTGAAAGTAGGGTTTCTATCCCTTGGCAGAGAATCTGTTATGTTCAGTCCATTGGTTCATGCTTCACCACAAAGACTGTGGGTCTGCTTGTGAGTAGCTACATCACCAGGATTTATGAGTCTCCGAGGCCCCATACATTCGGGGTTTAATATTAGCTGAGAATCTCCTAATTGTTCCCTCTGGTTCGAGCACCTCCTGCTCTCCAATCTGTGCCCCACACAGCTGCCAGATTGACATCGCTAGAACACACATATGACCATGTCATTCCCCTTCAGAGGCTCCTTCTTGTCTCATCCTGGCCTTGAGGGTCCCCCACCTTTCCAGCCTTATTTCATATTACTTTCCTTGACACACTCTCTGTTCCAGACAAAGCATCCTGTTACCTGGTCCCCTCATGTGACAGTCCACCTCTACCTTTTCTCAGACATGCTCTTCTATCTGGAATGTGTTCACTCATTACCTCTGATGACTTAAAATCCCTCTGTAAGGGTTTGTGTGTTGGGTGGGGGGGACCCTTGGAATTCTTGATTGAATCAGTCAGTCAAAGCTATGAACTCATTGTGAACAAAGCCTAGCCATTTCCATCAACCAAAGGCATTTTAACAATGTGCACCAGTGAGTTGCAATTGGCTGAATAAACTCAGTTTCAACTTGTAGGTCTTCTATAAACTAGCAAGCTAGTTCCAAATCCAGGATGCATCCTAGGGTTGGCAGCATAGAGGAGAGAGCAATGCACCTAAACTTCTGAGAAGGAACCAGAGAGCCTCTGCCTCCTTCTTCTAGGCTCGCCCCCACGCCACCCCCACCACTGGAGGAGGACATTGTGAACCACAGAGGGCTGAAGGGTTAGGATTCACTCTCCTTCCAACATCATGACACAGTTGCAGTTGGGGCCAGTGTGTGCCTCAAGAGTTGAGGAAAACCTCAACAAATGTCCCATTCAAATGAGAATTTCCTTGAGGGAAGGGGAGTTTTGTTTTTGTGTCTCCAGCACCAAAGACAGTTCCTGCAAATAGTTGGTGATATATGCGTATTTGTGGAATTGAACTGAATGACTCATCAGGGCAGGTGCAGTCCAGTATTATCCATTCCCGATGGTGTCTCCACTCCCAACCCCCCAATTCTAGCCCGACTTCTGTGTAGGGAGAACAAACATACCTCTTAGATATCTCAATGTGTGTGTGTTTTTTTTTTTAGTTCTGTGCATATGTTTCTAGATCTCCCAGCTCTGTAAGACACTAGGCAGTTTTTCATTCTCCTTGGGTCATTCCTACTGTAGAGAGCCTAGTCTGAGCATATGGAACAACAATGGAACAATGGAAAAACAAGTGGGCCAGAAATCAGTAGGTAACAGTGTAATTCTGGAGTCAGAGGGCCCAGGTTCAAATCTTTCCTCTAATGGGTGCACCTTCTATGACCTTAAGCAAGTCACATTACCCTGATGTACTTTGGTTTCCTTATCTGTAAAATGAGAGGGTTGGACAGCTGACCTCTGAAGTTCTTTCCACTTCTAGGGTTAGGATTTGTGACCTCTATTTGCGGCAGTGCTGCCTCTGCCGCTGCTTAGGGTCATCTGTGAGACTTGGAATGACAGATCTCCACCGCAGCTCACAGGGTTCTGGTGAAATGGGATGGCAAAATGTCTGGACATGTTTTTCTTCTTTGAAGCAAAGCAAAGTGGAGAGCACTGTATTTGGAGAGCTGGACCCGGAGTCAGGAAAATGTGAGCTTGAATCTGGCCATCTCTAGAGAATCCAGAATTATTTAGTGTTTGTGATGTCCCTGTGAGACCTTGGACAGATGCTCATTCTATCTACCGGGTCTTGGGGTATTCGGGGCAAGGCATCAGCTTTGGGGTGGGAGAGACCTTGGTTCCTGCTTCTGACATTATGTGACTGTAAGCAAATTGCTTAATTTTGTGTTCCTTAATTTTCTTGTTTGTTAAATAGGCATAAGAAGGCCAGGAGTTCCCATCTCACAGAGCTCTCTCTGTGTGTATATACATGTGTGTGCATACACATAGGCAAGGGGCAGGGCAAGAGGGCAACAGAGATCAAATGGAATCATGTATGCAAGATGCAACTACTAGAACCTATTTGCTATAAAAATAATTGATTCATTGCCCGCAGGAAAAATTATTACATGTTTTCATGTTATTGTTTTTAATTGCTAATGTCTTGAGTGTTAGAAAGTCTGTTTTTATATGTCTGTCTCATTTCTGTCTAGTTCTCTCCATCTTATTGTTTCTATCTTGCTGTATCTTCATCCATCCATCCATCTATCCATCTATCTCTGTCTGTCATCCTGCTAGCCTGCCTACCTATTAAATCTGTCATTCTGTCTGTCTGTCTGTCTCTCTCTCTGTCTCTGTCTGTCTGTCTGTCTCTAGATGGAAAGAAACATCAGAGGGAAATAAAGTAATGGTAGAAACTGTCTATAGAACAAATCTCACCCCCACCCAGTGGGAGGACAGTTCAGTTGGCCCCTTCCTGTGTTTGGAATGCCTTAATCCCATTACTTAATTTTTATTCTGTAATCCTGAGGGAGCATTTTCTTTTGTGGTGGGAAAATTTAAATGGGCATCAATATTTCTATCCTTTGAGTCAGGCTTGTATAGCCAAGACTAACATTTTTGGTTTTTAAAAATAAATATCATGAATCCATGTCTTCCATCTGAGGGAATATAACCTGCAAGTGTTATGAAAAGGAAAAAAAAATCCAAGCTCTTTCCAAAATTCTCACAGCAGCTTTATATAAGAAGCACAAAAACTAGAAACAGTTAAAGGTCCAGCAGGAAGAGAAGAGTGAGATGGATTGTGGTCCCTGCCATGGAATATTGTGATAAGGTTATGATGGACAAGTATGAGGAATACAAACAAATATGGAAAAATCTCTATGAAATGGTGCAAAGGAAAAATATCCAATCTAGAACAGACTGGAGAAGCAGTGACTAAGGGGTTCCTGTTATTAGCTCTGTGCTTGGTGCCGAGGAAAGAGATAGAATATGAAAGCGATCCTGCTGTCTCTGGGAGCTCAGCCTCTAATGGCGAGAGTTATCACGCAAAGGAGGGTCCAGATCTCAGCAAAGACCAGGTGGGCCTTAGGTTATGGCAGAGAAAGTAGTAGAGAAGGTATAGAGCTCCTAGGACCTTAGGCAACATCAGTAGAGCCGATGAGCTGTGGTGAAGAGGACCACATATCTAGGGCTCAGAGTGGAGTGGAGCCTTGGCTTTCCTCTGGCTGAGGCAGGGATGGAAGAAGAGGGAATGGGGTCAGCCTCCCTCAGCCAGTGGGCAAAGGGGCAATGGGAGTCGGGCTTGGAAAGGTCCATGGTGTCTAGTGGTGACTTCCAGGAACGTACTTGTCCCTGTCCGGAAGAATAGAGCCCACCCTAAATAAGACCGTATATGAGGAAAAGGGAATGAGAATGAATGGACACAGGGAGCATCCTAATGAGGAATTAGAGGGAAGGATGGAAAACACGTTATGATACTTTAGCATTTAAATGAATGCATTTAAATGTAAATGGTTATTAAGCAAGTTTAATTGCTTGTATTGATGTTTGATGTTAAGCCTTTAATAAAACATTTATAATAAAAATGCAATAGAAATATCAGGCTTGTAACACCAGGTGTCATTTTAAGGGTGGTTAAATGCAAATTATTCTTTCTCTGTTCAAAATGTGCATGTTTAACTGATGTTCAGGGTTAAATATAGTCTCAGAAATGCCTATTTGAGTATATTTTCAGGTTACTTCCTAACATAGAGCCCTCATTACCTGAAGACCAGAATTCTAAATCCTGTCTCAAACATTTACTTACTAGTAGGTGGTCCTGCATAAATCATTCAGTTTTCTCAACTATAAAATGGGGATGATAATAGCACTGACTCCCAGGGTTGTTGTCAGGATCAAACGAAATAATGTTTTTAAAGCACTTAGCACAATGCCTGGCACATAGAGGGTGCTATATAAATGCCTAGAAGGCTCTCTGATTCTAAATTCAGTGCTCTTTCCACTACACCTTCAGAACCTGCTAGGAATAGTGAAACCTATCTTTTCTTAGTGGACCACACCCTAACTTCCCAGTAGATTCGGGGGAGCAACTCACAGGAGACAGTAGGGTACATAGTTAAATTAACGTGTAGGAACAGAAAACAAACCCTTCCAGCAACCTGGGGGTGAGGAGGAGGGCCACAATTCTGTGTTTGTTCTTCTCATTTGAAAGGTGGAGAGGAAAGGATCCCAGATCCCTCAGGGCTGCCTGGTGGATGAGTGAGGCTGGGGGCAGGATCTACTCTCTCTCTGGGTTCCTCGGTGCTCTGTCCAGGAGTAACTGTCTCTACCACAGGCAATTTGCACATAGGATCTCCAGTCACTTTTGATCTCTTTCCATCTGGGCACTCGTGATATTTGGGGCTGGCTTAGCACTGACTCAGACTCTATTTAAACTGCTTCTTTTCCCCGCAGAGCTTCACACCTGAATTTTTTAAAAGCCGATCCATTTCCAATTTTTTCAGTTTCCTTTACCCTCTCCAACATTTATGGTAACCCATGTACTTGGTCGTTAGTGCATTTCAAACAATGACATCATCATAATAAGAGCTTGCATTTACATAGCAACTTGAAATCTATGTAACACTTTAGATATGGGAAAGAAACAGGCATTTATTAAACACCTACCATATGCCAAGAACTTACAACTATTATCTCATTTTACCCTCACAGTAACCCTGGGAGGTAGGTGTCATTATGATCCCCATTTTACAGAAGAGGAAACTGAGGCAGTGGGCAGTGAAGTGACTTGCCCAGGGTCTTACAGATAGTAAGTGTCTAAGGCAGGATTTGAACTCAGGTCTTTCTTCCTGACTTCAAGCCCAAGACTTTATTCACTGTGCCTCTTAGCTGCCTGTAGGTAGAGAAAGGGTGGGAGGGCAAAAGGCAATGAGAACTCTGGAGAGGTGGAAGGCCTCAGAAGAGCCAGGACAAGAAAGAGCACAGGAGGAGGAGATCTCTGAGATTCCCTATCTCTCTTCTTGGAGTTGAAGGCCTCTTTGTTTCATGAGATCCCAGTCAGGCTGGGTGGAGAAATCTTTTTAACCAGAGAGGAAAATTGATGTTTCAGGTGAGCCTGACATGGAAAATAACAGCAGAACCACACAACAGAATAAAAATAAGTTACAAAAGTAGATGAAATTAGAATCAAAACAGCATCTGAAGAGGAGAAGACTCTTAGATGCTGAATAAAATTTCAGGGAAGAGCTGTGAGAGGTGCCCAGGCATGAGGAAGTCAGCTGAGTAGATGTGTGTGTGTGTGTGTACACATGTGTGCCTATGGGCATAGGTGTGCATATGTGGGGAGGAGAGATCACATGGGGTAGTCACAAAAGGAGCAGACATTAAATAGCTCATTAAGGTTTGCAAAGTGCTCCATGAACACACATTCTCTCAATGTAGGTTGTACTATAGGTAATATTGTATTTCAGATGAGAAAACTGAGGCTCAGAGAGGTTGGGTCTCCCCTGTTTCCTATAGGCATAGCACGCACATCGCCACATGCTACCTCTCCCATTATTGATGGGAGAGCACTTTATAAGCCATGAAGCACTTGACAAATGTCGGGTGTAATTACGACTAAGACATCAGGCTCATGGGTTACCAGGGAAAAGGGCAGGGACCCTGCTTCAGCTGTTCTTTTATGGAATCCTGGACTCTGCATCGAAAAGGACCCCAATGGGCATTCAACCCAACTTGGTGCTGCTTAGGAATCTCCCCTCATAACATTCCCATTGGAGGCCACATGTCTTCTGTATGAAGGTGCCTTCTACCTCTGAACCCTATTCTTCTGGGCTGCTTTAATTGTAAAAAGTGACCTGAGTTTTAGTCTGCCTTGTTGAAATTGATATCTATGGTTTTTATCTATCTATCTATCTATCTATCTATCTATCTATCTATCTATCTATCTATCTATCTATCTATCTTTGTGAGTCAATAGGGGTTAAGTGACTTGCCCAGGGTCACACAGCTAGTAAGTGTCAAGTGTCTGAGGACAGATTTGAACTCAGGTCCTCCTAACTGCAGGGCTGGTAACTGTGCCACCTAGCTGCCCCTGATATCCATTGTTTTCAGAGTAACACCCCCTCTGGGGCTACTCCCTTACCCTCTGGTTTGGGGACCCCAGAAGGGTAGTTGCTGCTTACTCTCAGTGTTCTAGAAGTAATTCTGGGCTGTATGCTTCTGGTACTGATTCTGAAGAGTCCTTACCACTGTGCTTCCCATTACTGCAGTCCAGAAGACCTGAGTTCAGATCTGGCCTCAGACGCTTACTAGCGGTGAAACCTTGGATAAGGCATTTAGCCTCAGTTTTCTCAGCTATAAAAAGGCATCTACCTCGTCATGTTGTAAGGATAAAATGAGACAATATTTGGAAAGTGCTTAGCATAGTGCCTGGCACCTAGCAGGCACTATACCAATGCTTATTCCCTTCCCTCTACTAATAAGCCAGGTGACTCAATTAGGTTTTATAAAAGGTGTTTGCTGAGTCCTGCTTCAGCTGCAGCCAGAAAGGAGAAAGGGGACGAAGGGGCAGGTCATCCCTTATGCATACCCACTGAGCTCTGGCTTAGCAACCTTCTGGATCCACAGCCAATGAGAGGACTCAGACATGACCCACTCCTGCATGGATAGAAGCCATCTCCATTCAAGTATCTGTCATGGTCACTTGGACTGGACTTATCATCATCAACATCGTCATCATTAATTATTATTCCCCTTCTGAACTCAGGTTGGTCCTCAGGTAGACATCCAACCCATCCTTCTACCTGTGCCTGAAACCTTTCCAGGTTGTCATAGGAGTGGCCAGGATCTGCCTGAGGGCTTAAACCCAGCATGTCATTTGCCTTGCAATGCGGCATCAGAGTGGAACATTAGAAGAGGTTTAATCTACTCTATGACAATAATAATAATACATGGAAAATATAAAAAACACAACTTTTTTTTCAGTAGCAGTAACATCCTGGAAGATATATAGGCACTATTAGAAAGACATGCACTTGAGAAATGGTAGAACATTTGTGCTAATATTTCAATGTGAAATTAGAGAAAGGAAGATGACCTATATGGTACTTACCAAATTAATGACTTTGCTGATGGTTCAATGTATTCACAAATCATAAAATGGGAATATGGCATTTATGATGAGATCTCAGTTTCCTAAAGCTCGAGGGAAACACTGCCAGCTTGCTTCGGTTCCACTTTTGGGTAAGAAGAATCTCATGACCCTAATTACTTAGCAGATGAAAAGGACAGTGAAAAGCCACCTGTGTGCCAGCTGATTTGTGGTCTTAGAGCCATGTAGCTTTCCTTTGACCACATAGATAGTGACCCGTCCATTCCCTCTCCTCCTATGGGATTCTTGTCCTTGCCATCCCCTCCTTTCCTCACAGTGGGTTCTCCCCAGATGTTAGACACCTTCTTTTAGATCTCCTGACATCATTGGGCACCAGGTCAGTAAATGGGATGACCATTTGTTATTCTTTACTCTTGGTCTGGTGAATAAGCTCATTTTAAATTCAGATCGCTTTTAATAATTTCATTGTGATGTTGTTCTTTCTATTTTCTGTAACATGACAGGATCTGGGGATTTAAAATAGCAATCACAGCCAATATTCATGTAGAAGTTACAGGTTTACAAAGCGTGTGTGCATAGGTTAGGTTTGGGTTTGATGAACCTCATGTATTGGTTTTGGGTGCATCAACTAACTGGCAGCTGCGTTGGTCTTCATGTTTCCTTCTTGCTTCTTTACCCGTTACAGTCGGACCTTTGACCTTGTCATTCCACCAAAACCTCCCTCTCCAAAGTCACTAAGGATCTCTTGGTCACCACATCCAATGGCCTTTTCTCAATCCTGCGGCCTCCGACAATGCTGATCACTCCTCCTTGGTACTCTCTTCTCTCGAGGTTTTTGGGACACTGTTGTCCTGGTTCTCCTACAACCTCTCTGTGCTGTCCTGGGCCTTCTTCTCTTCTCCCTCCATACTGCTTCGCTTGATGATGCATCAAGCTTCCATGGACTTGATCACTATCTCTATATGAATGATTTTCAGTATCTACCTTTTCTGCCCCAACCTCTCTGTGGACCTGCAATCTTGTATTTCCAAACACCTTCCAGGCACCTTGTGTCCAACAGCCACCTTAAACTCAGCATATCCAAAATGGAATTCATTGTCTTTCCTCCCTACCCCATCTTCCCTATTACTCTAGCCATCCCACAGGCTCACAAACTAGGAAGCCTCCTGGACTCCTCACTTTATCACCCTGACCTGCATCCAATTTGGTGCCGACACCTATTGATTTCACCTTCAGCATCTCTCTACTATACCCTTTTCTCTCCTGGGACGTGGGTCCTACCCTGGTGCAGGCCCTCATCACCTCACATCTGGTATTGCCATAGCTGCTGGGGGGGGGGGTCCGCCTGCTCCAAGTTTCTTTCTTCCCTCTAGTCCATCCTTCATTCAGTCGCCAAAGTGATTTTCCTAAACTTTGGGTGTGACCCATGTCATGCCCCTGAGTAGGGGTTCTCTATCACTCCAGGATTAAGTACAAAATGCTTTATTTGGCATTAAATGCCTTTCGTAAGCTAGCCCCCTCCTTCCTTTCCAGTATTCTTATAGCTTACTCCTGCCCAAGTGGCCTCCTGATTATTCCTTGAACATGGCTCTCAGTCTCTCAGGTCCAGGCATTTTCTCTGGCTGTCTCCATGCCTGGAAATCTCTCCCTCCTCTGTTCTGTCCTCTGACCTCCCTGGCTTCTTTTAAGTCCCAACCCAAATCCCACCTCCTACAGGAAGCCTTTCCCAACGCCTCCTAATTCCAGTGCCTTCCCTCTGTTCATTAGCTCCTATTTTTCCTGTATGTAGCTTTGTGTCTGCTTTGGTATGTTTTCTCGTAAGGGCAGTCTTTTGGCTTTTTTGGTATCCCCAGCACTTAGCACAGTGCCTGGCACACAGTAAGTGTTTAATAAATGTTTGATTGCTTGAACAAAGTCATAGTTAAATATTTCAACAATGTGTCACTTGTAAGAAAGCTCCAATCAGAATCATTTCCAGCCACACACTGCAGCTGCCAGCTTCTCATCTCCAGCCATGCACTGCAGCTGCCATCTTCTCTGCAGACCCTGGAATCAGCTCCGGGGTCCACTTTCTCAAGAATTCACTTTATATATTTTCCTTCAGTCTCAGATGAGGCAGTTAACTCACTCAGAGTCGCAGGGAAGCAGTGCCCTCAGTCTTCGCCTCCCACCAGCTGCTCTCTTTTGGACAGGACCCATCACGGACCCAGAGGTTCAGCATCCTGGAGATGTCATCAGCCTTGGCACTTGTACCTCACCAGTGCCCTCTTTGCCCCCTGACTGCATGGCTGAGCTGAAACATCCTTCCAAAGCCTCCCTTTGACGAGGCCCCCAAGCTAGCCCTCTCTTCATTTCCAAGCAGCTATGCTCCTTGGACTGGACTCCACCATGCCGCCATGCTGGTACCACCCTCCTCCACTTTTCTGCTCTCTTTTCTGCATCGTCTACCCTGTTAGACTGTAAGCTCCTTGAGGGCAGAGACCTTCTTCCTTGCATGTGCATGCCCAGTGCTCAGCATCGTGCCTGGCCCGAAGAATCATTCAATGCAAATGCGCACTTTCTCTGCAGCTCTTGGGTAAGAGGAGTCTCCTGACCCTGATCACTTAGTGGATTAAAATGATGTTGAAGGATGCTTACCTGTTTTGATTGATTTTGGTCCTGTTGATGTGGGTATTTAACAAAGCAGATTGCAGCCCAGGCAATCAGCAATTTGTGTAATTCTAGTTTTAGTAGATACTTAGATGAAACACAATGTATTTTTGTCTCTACCTGTGATTTCATTCATATGGGAATTCCCAGGATGGAGACTTCCTTCACCAATGCAGACCTGTAGCTTCTCTGTGACTTGGTCTTAAGAGAGTTGCTTGGTGCCCTGAGACTTACCCACTCTGGTATGGGTCAGAGGTAGGGCTTGAACCCAGGACTCCTTGATTCTGAGGCCAGCCAGCTGTCCACTTTATGGTATGTTGCCTCTCCAGGTATTCTTACAAATACTACATATGTTTATGTACATACATTATATATACACACACACATATACGTATACAAATGTACATATGTGTGCATATTTCCCTTCAACATAATTTCATGTCAAGGGATGTAGCTTATATTTGCACTTGAACAATACAAAGTGACTTTTTCTTCTTACCTCTCTGACTCTAGTTTAGTTCAGCTGTAACAGTGCAGTGTGTTAAGCCATGACAGTTTCTAGGCCCAGAGAACAGACCGGCTCTTCCTCCTCTCCTGTGGCTCCTTCAAACTTAGGCTGTGCCTATGGGCAGGAAAGCCCTGGACCTTGTCATCCCTCAAAGGTCGCCCCATGGAAGACAAGCTCTGCTTAGGGCCTTCCGTGATCTGGAAGTTCAGTTAATGGGCCACAGCTCTGAGAGCCTGCTTGTTAGATTACTGAGACTGACCATGCCAGACTCAGTTAACATGCGAGCAGGCTTTTTGCCCGACCTTTCTGGGCATTTAGCCTCTGACGGGGCTAGATAGTTTCCTCATATCTCCACCTTCCATCACAGGCATTGGTTCTCCAAGAGAATTCTGGGGTCAAGAATGGGGAGGGGCGAGGCTTTTCATCCTCACCCTTCTGTACCTGGCTATCCTGTCCTACCTGTCTAGCAGGCCTTGGGTTTTTACTGTCACATCAGTGTCAGCAGAAGAAGCAATGGGCTTGGAATGTGAGAACCTGAGCTGGACGTGGGCCCTCCCATTCACCACCGGCCTGACTGCGGGTGCATCACCTCCTCTCGGCCTGTTTCCTGTAAAATGCGGGGACTGCACCCTGAAGTCCCAAGAGCTTTCCATGGGAGCCCCCCTGTGAAGCTGGGGCTGCAGCGACCATTCTCCTTTGGCGCTTGAGGGAGCCAGGACTCCTAGAGATTCAGTGACTGGCCCAAGGTCTCAGGGTCGTTATATGTGTTGGGCAGCCCTCACTCTGTTATAGGACATTGCCAGCTTGAGCCCAGCGGTCTGCTGGACGTGTGTGCTGAGGGCCTCAACAACAGAGAGTTCTTAATGGAGGGGCACAGTACCATGGAAGAGACGGTGTGTACTTGTACTCACTGCGATGTCAGGGCAGAAAAGGCTGGTGAGTGGGAAGAGGGAAGTGTCAGCAGACAGACAAAAGATGGGAAGAGGAGCCAGCCTGCTGTTGTGGCTAGTGGACTGGGCTTCGAGTCCTGGGTTCTAATCCTGCCTCAGATACCTCCTGGTATGTGACTCTAAGCAAGTCATTTACCTTCTTTTCGGCTAGTTTCCTCACTTATTAAATGGTCCTGATGATGGCACCTGGCTCATGGGGTCATCCAGAGGAGTGATCGATGCTCCGTGTGTGAGCCGTTGTTAAAACAAAATGACCTGGATGTTCCGTCTTAGATCGAACACTTTTAATTGGCTAGTTAGTTATTTTAACTAGTTATTCTTAATAAGCCACAGAAGACGAGCCCCAAAGAAATACATATGTGATGGCATGCTACCCGACGCACTTGATTGTCCATTACTTTAGAGGCATCTCAGGCCTGTTTGAAATGAAGATTATGTACATATGTTTTTAGAGCTCATTAAATAAAAGGCGCTTTTAATGGAGCATCGTGTAAATAAACGTCTCTGCAGTTGGAGAGCTGGGCGCTCTTGATGTTAGACTGCTATGTTAGTTTTTAAGGGACATTTTAAAGAATCTGTCATTGCAAGATTGGTCTTTGAAAGTGAACATAGCCAGCAACAGAAATGTATTTGGGCAGTCTTTAAGAATTGAGCCCAACTACAGAGATGGACCCATGGTGAATACATTGAAGGGCTGATTTTTTAATTAGGTTATGGTCTAGTTAATTCAGAGAATCAAAGAAAGGGAAAAGACCAACAGCATAAGCCCAGGAGAAGATGGATCTAGTCTAAAGGAATTTCAACATCTGTGCTTTTCCGGATCTCTCTGCCCTTTCACCCTCCGAATGGCATAACTATATGGTGTAACAGATGGAGCACAAGACTTGGAAAGAGGAAGATTTGAATTCAGGTCCAGCCTCAGACTTGTACTAGCTATGTGACCCTGGGCAAGTCACTTAACTAAAGTCTGCCTCAGTTTCCTTATCTGTAAAATGGGGATAATTATAGCAACCTCCCCCAGGGTTATTGTAAGGTTGAATGAGGTAATATATAAATGTTTATTTACATAATAATATGTAATTATATAAAATGTAATTAATATGTAATTTAAATGCTTTGTAGTATTATTCCTCTTTTTGCTTTAGAAGATGCCTCTAATGTCAGTGCTAGCTACCTGTACATATATGTGGTTGGTGGCAGCAAAATCTGATGTTTGTGTTCAGGCTTCCTGCTCCTTCTGCTCAAATAGACTCATTGCAATCCATTAATAAGCATTTATAAGTTCCTTCTAAATGCCAGACACTGTGCTTACTGCTGGGGAGACAAGGACAGAAATGAATCCAATCTTGCCCTCAGGACACTTACATTCTACCAGGGCAGACGCCTTGTTCTCTTGGCATTCCCCTGGGTAGCTTCAATTACACTCTTGCTGGTGGGCTGGGTCACTAGAGGGTCTTATTTCTTGAAGGCTGAAGTACCCTGTAGGTCTGCACCCCTACAACTATGTAGCTCATGACCCTCGCTGCTGGACTTTGAATAGCAGTCGTCAGACACAGTCATCTCAAAGTGAAGGCATTGACTAACGTAACCAGTGTACATTACGCCTTTAAGGATGGCAGCTTTTGCTGGTGTTTCTCTCCTTGGGTTGCCCTCACCCTCTTCTCTGGGTAATGCATCCCTTCCGAGTGGATTGCTCAGCAGGACTCCCAGTGTCTACACAGCTTGGCTCATGATCATCAGGGCTGACACCATCTTGAGTCTGGATCTGGCTCTCTTCTTTGCTGCCAGAAGTCCCTTTCCTGTGCTTGTGTCTGCCTCCCTCGAGGGTGTGGGTCTCTGTTCCTGCTGGGTGCAGTGTCTCCTCCTGGCTGCGTGGCTCTGTTTCAGAAGGCTGTGGGCCAAGGAAGAGGGAGGGGGATTTCTTTCTCCTTCCTTTCTCCCTCCCCTGCCCCACTCCTGCCCCTCACTCTGGTGGTCGCTCTAAGCCTGGACTGACTCCACCTCTCAAACTACCCTCAGTCTCATTGTGGGGCTGATGGGCTCCACTGTTCAAAGGGCTTCAGGGGAGCCTTAGTTTTTAGTTAGCTAATTATCACCCCAAGCTTCTCTTTTTAACTCTGAGAAACATTTCCATGTTTATAGGAGACATAGAGAGTAGAGGCATCTTTGCAGTTAAACAGTAACACCTCAGTCCCTCTGTTATCTGCCCTTCTGTATCTATGCCCAATTGTGTGTGCGTGTGTGTGTGTGTGTGTGCGTGTGTGCGTGCGTGCAAGACCAGCTGCCTCCCTCTGTGCTGAAGTTAAGTGTGTACAAAATACGGGATGTGTGATTTATTGCAACAAAGAAGTCTCTGGGATGGGTTTTGGGTTCAGGTTTTACAGACCCTGAGGGAGTCACTCCATCTACTGTGACTCACTGACTCTCATATTATATTCAAAATAAACACAAGGTAATTTTTTGGAGTGTCTAGAAGACTCAGGGAAGACCTTAGTTCAGAAGTAGAATCCAGGGGCAACTAGGAATTCTAAGAAGTTTAGATGAGAACATTGAGATGGAACACATTCCAGGTATGGGGAACAGTCTGTACAAAGACTTGGAGATGGGAGATGAATATTGTATATGGTGAACAAGACAGCCGGTTTTAATTTTTTTCCTAGTCTGAACTTAACAAACACAAAATAAAATGATCATCTCCATATTCAAAGTAGAAAGGAAAAAAAAGGCTCGTACAAGAAACTGAAATCTCTCTTATGTACAGCTTGATTTTCCTTTTAAGTGCATATATTTAAATTTAAATTATATTTCAGTGTATATCACATGCATATAATAAGTTCAACGTGAGCTTTCAAAGCTGTCCCGCTTCTCTGTTTCCTTCTGTTCTCTCCTGGGCATTCTTCATCGCACCCCCTTCAATGACATCTTCTTCCTTCTTTCTTCTTTCGTTAGCACGCCTGGGGCCAGCTCCCTCCTTCTGGACTCTTCCCCTCCCAACTGAAAGCATAAGCGCGCTAAGCCTCTGTGCCAAATGTTACCAGCAAAACAAATGGCGACGTTGGTCACGTTGGGAAAGAGACGTCTCATTCTGCTTGGTTGTTGCTGTTGCTGGGTCACTTTCAGTTGTATCCAATTTGTAGTGACCCCATTAGGGGTTTTCTTGGCAGAGATACTGGAGGGGTTGGCCATTTCCTTCTGCAGCTCATTTTACAGATGAAGAAACTGAGGCAAGCAGGGTGAAGTGAACTGCACAGGGTCACACAGTTAATGTCTAAAGTCAAATTTGAACTCAAGATCCAAGCCCCATGCTTTATGCACTTCGATGTCACCTAACTGCTCTTTGAATTCGGCACCTTGAGTCTAAAACCTTAGTCAAGACACGGTGAGCAAGCTTCATCATTGGTCCTCTGGCTTGTGACTGGTGTTGCACCGATGGGTTCCGAAGCTTTGATTTTCTTTAGGTGTCATTTTTATTGTAAACATTATCAGTTCGTGCAAATGATTCCAGGCTGTTTAACTATCCTTTTCTTCATTTCTTATGGAGCAATGATCTTCTGTTACATTCATAATGCATAATTTGTTCCAGATATTTCCCAACGGATGAGCTTTCCTTCTTTCCAGTTCTTTGCAGCTGTGAAAAAAGCTGCTGTAAATATTTTTGTGCTATGAATCTTTGCCTTATAAAATCCTTGGTTTATCTTTTAAAGCTCTTCACATATTATTGGTCACCTGACACAGGAGCCAGCCATGGGCTATGTCAACGAGAGGTCAAGAAGAATGAGTGCTGAGAAAATGAAGAGATTAAAAGATCATTGGTAACTGCGGAGAGAGGAATTTCTGTTGAATGATGAGGTTGGTAGGCAGATGGCAGAGGAAAGAAGAAAGTGAGAGGAAAGGAAATGGAAGAAGAGCCAATTTTAGATGGCTTTCCCAAGGAACTTTGTGGCTAGTGGAAGGAGAGTGATAGGATGTTAGGCATCAGAGATGGCCTGATCAAGCAAAGGCTGATTTGAAGGATGGATACAGTATGGCCATGCTGTAGATAGCAGGGAGTAAAACAGGGAGAGAATGACGATGATTAAGAAAGTGGGGATGATGGAGGAGATGATACGCTGGAGAACAGGAGGTGGAAGGGGATTGATCCATGTTAAGGGGCTTTGCCTTGCCAAGAAGAATGGTGCCTCTTCATGTGTGACATGGTGAAGGAGATCTATTAAACATTTGATAAATGCTTGCTGACTGACTTTGACCTTTTTAGGGCATAGACAAAAAGGCCAGTTTGGCAGGACCATTGAATATGTGAAGGGAAGTGAGGTATAATTACACTGAGAAGGCTCCAATCTTGGGAAGTTTCGAGGTGTCCAGCCTACCCTCTGGTTTACTGGAACTCTGACTCCGCCATGTCTTGGGTTGTGCTTCTGCAGGTCCCATAGTCTTTCTTCTCCTGTCTGCTAAGGTTGGAGTTGTAGCAATTGGCGCAGGGCTGCCCAGTCAGGGATCCTGCTCACTGCCTTCTCTTCTCCTGTCCTTGGTTCAGCCCAGAGGACTGCACAGCTCAGCAAAACAAATTGAACTGATCCCTTCAAGGCAGCCCCAGTGGCACTGAATGAGACAGGAGCATTTACATGATACATCCATCCCCACAGAACTGCTCCAAAGGACAGGTAAGTTTGTTTTCCTAGGTGGCTTTTTCCCCCTAATTCTTTTGATTTGAGTCAAATTCCCTTTTGGCTCATAGGAATTCTTGATACTCTGTGATGGCTTTCTAGAAAATATGTATCTGTAAATGAACAGTTGACATATCATTAAGCATCCTGCAGTACATTCCCTGAATCAATACCAGTGTAGTACACAGTCAATAGTAGGATTCATTTATCACATAGTGGCTGGTCTCATCAGAGTAAGTGCCCTATTAGAAGATGCTAACTCCTTTTTCTGGGTGGCAAGCTGGGTTGCCCTGTGATTAAACCAAAGTTTTCAAGTTTAAACTCATTCTGTTTGGAACTTACAAATAATAATATGCCTGATCGGAAGTGTTTAGCAACACATAATGATTTATTGGAGGGAATTTAATCTTGTGCTGCATTGAAGCCATGTGTGTCTGGAAAGCAGAATGCTTGAAGAACTGGTGAGCAATGCTGAAATCCAGGGTTCTAGTTTCTGGAAATGTCTCATTGAGAGTTTTCCCTTTTTTTTTACATCACAGACATTCCCAGTGATATGGTGGATAGAGGGTGGTGTGGCTCTAGGAGACCCCAGGTCAGATCCCACCTGTTCATTTTCAGAGAGGTGCCACGGTCTGGGGGTCTGAGCACTACACTCAAGGAAGGAGACTCTGAGACCATTAGCCCTGTGATCCTGGAAAAATTCCTTAGCATCTCCAAGTATCAGTTTTTTCATCTGTAAAATGGAGTTTGTGAGGAAGATATTAGGACTTGAGCCTGGAAAGGCAGGTTGGAGGCAGCTTTTGGAGGACTTTAGATGCTGAGTTGAGTCATCTGTTATTCTGGTGGGGGAGTTCTTCACCCCTTTATGTGATGGACCCCTCAACCAATCGGTCTGGTGAAGCCCAGGGCCCTTTCTCAGAATTACATTTGTAGATGCATGAAATAAAATATGTAGGATTCTGAAGGAAAGCAATAATTGTGAAATAGTGAAATGGAAGCAGAGTTCACAGATCCCAGGAGCAGGGAACCAGGACTTTGAGCAGGAGAGGGACATGGTTAGGACTTTGCCTTAGAAAGGTTGCATATTAATTTTCCAGACACCAGCTGAGGGCTAGATGCTCTGAGGCTCTTGTGGAGAGCTGTGAAGACAGCATTGTCTTCTCCATAATTCTGTCTAGTCGGGAGTCTGTGTCTTGACTTGGGTGGGGAGAGGACAGTGTCCTGACTCGGGGGGAGGGGAAAGGACAGTGTCCTGACTTGGGGGGAGGGGAGAGGACAGTGTCCTGACTTGGGGGGAGGGAGGACAGTGTCCTGACTTGGGGGAGGGGAACAGAGCAACGTGGCTGAGTTTAGAGTTGAAGGTCGTGGGCTTGAAGTCTGGCTCTGCCGCTTACCTGGGTGACCTTATTTAGGTTCTTTTGCCTCTCTGAGCCTGTTTCTTTCTCTGGATTCTGGGCCCCCTTAGGGTTCCTTAGTCTATGACTAGCGTTGGCTTTCCCTCCTCTCTTGGGCCTTGGTTTCCTCATCTGTAAAACAAGGGAGCTGACGTCTGCTCCCCCCAAGTCCAGCTTGAACTCTCTGATTCTAAGACTACATGGTCCACAGAGGGCTTCCTGGCCCCCATTTTCTAAGCTTCTGCCCTTGTTCCACAGACCTCCATTCCCTGACAGTGCTACTGTGGCCCAGGTAAGAAGTAGGAACCTTCCTTGTTTTTATACAGGAGCTCCTGAGGCAGGGGCCAGTATTGCCTTCTTCTTATCCCCAGTGCCTGGTATATGGTAGGCACTTAATAAATGCTTGTTGATTGATTATCCAAATTTTTATCTTTTTTTAAAAAGGCAATTGGGGTAAAGTGACTTGCTCAGGGTCACACAGCTAGTTAGTGTCAAGTATTTGGTCTGAGGTCGCATTTGAACTCAGGTCCTCCTGACTTCAAGGCCAGTGCTGTATCCACTGCTCCACCTAGCTGCCTCTTAGATTTTTACCTTTATCTCTTAGGATTGATCCTGTCCTTCTGTACCACAAAATATAAAAGAAGGCTCAGTGAGATAAAGGCCTTTGCAGACCTTACAGGACTACATCAGGAGCAGTTAATATTGTTATTATTAGATTGATATGACCAACTCCACTTATGTCCCAAGTTAGTTTGAGTGAAATTAATACAACTTCTTGCATCCAAGGGTCCTTTGAAAAAAAAACAACAATGTAGATTTTCCATCTTGCCTTCTTTACCAGCAAGTGGATCCCACAGGGCAGGCCACTGGGGGCAGTTTGGGAAGGCAACCCCGAAGGAAGAGCTGGGGCAGAATGCCAATCTTGGCTCTTTCATGGGACAAGGCACCAGAATGTCTTCATGCCCTTTGGTCTCCATGTATTCAAGGTGCTCACTGGAATGCACTTGGCACTGTCTCTGCTAACTTATCTCTCTCCTTGCAACCCCATGGAGCTTAATTCAACTAAGCCTAAAGTTAGATGAGTTGAGACTTTTGCTGACAATCTGAAGGTTTACCATATTTGCTGAGGCATTAGGTACACTTGGGTGTAAGGTGTATAATTATCTTTATCATAAATATTGTATCCCTGTATAAGATGCAAGCACTTTCTGAACCTCCACATGGTAAAAAAAAATTACAGTTCCTATAGCAGCAAAAATATTTATCTGGAGAGGGATGCCAACAGAATTTTTCAGCTCAGTATGTGAGATCTCCTTGTCACACAGAGGGTCATCTCTGATTCTTCTCTTTCCCTCATATCACGGGTGAAATCTTTCCATTTTATCAAGTGTCAAGTCAAATCCAATTCTACAAGTTTTTATTAAGCACCTACTAAATGTAAGGTACTGTGTTATGTGCTGGAGATAGATTTATAACAGAAACTAGTCCTCATTTCCAATGAATTTGCATTTTACTGAGTGTAATTTTTTTCAAATTTTTTTTTCCAATTGTCAAATATTTATTTTTTTCTTCTTCTAACTCCACCCTCACCCAATGGAAAAAAAGAAACACAGAGCCCTTGTATCATATGAACATAGTTGAGCAAAAGGAATTCCCACCTTGGTCGTGTCTAAAATTGAGTTTGCTATTGCATTGATCAGAATTCTAAAGGATTTCAGAACTGTTCATTTTTCTGATATTGAGGCTCCAATCTGAGTTGTTCTCCTACCCCTCATTTCACTCTGGATAAGCTCATATAAGTCTTTCCTGATTTCTCTGAAACATCTCTTTCTTTATTTCTTATAGCACAATAATATTTCATATATCCATAATTATATCCATACATAGCTATAATTTTTTTATCTAGTCCCCAGTTGATGGGAACCCTATTAGTTTTCCATTACTTGCCACTACAAAAAGAGCTGTTATAAATATTTTTATAAGTGAGGATTCTTTGCTCTTTCTTTGATTTCTTTGGTGTAGAGTCCTAATGGGGGGATTTCTGGGTCAAGGGGCATGCCCAGCCTACTAAGTTTTGAGGCATCATTTGAAATTGCTTTCCACAATGGTTATGCTATTTCTTAGATTCTCCCAATGTGCATGTTTTCCTGTAGCTCCTCTGATATTTATTATTTTTATTTTTGTCAACTTTTCCAGTCTGATGGGCATGAGGTAGAGCCTTGGAGTTGTTTTAGTTTTATTTCTCTGATAATTAGTGATTTGAACATTTTTTTCCCATGTTCAATTAGGGAATGATTTTTATTCTTGTACATTTGAAACAGTTCCTTATATATCTTAGGAATAAGACCTTTATCAGAGAAACTTGCTGCAAAGATCCACCCCCCCCCAAGTTAACTGTTTCCTTTCTAATCTCAGCTGTACCAACATTTGACCACCTCTAATCCTGGGGTACAACTCCCTTTTTCCCATAATCCTTCAAAGATTGCCGAGAGTCCCTCATCAATCAAATCCTCCCAGTTCTTTCAGACCTTTAAAATGTAACTCATCAGGTCTGGATGGCTTGAATTCATCGAGGGCGGTTAAGTTCTCTCTTATTGTCCCTCTAGGTTTTTCAAAATTGTAGCTCCTTGTGAGTAATCTTTGCACTGAGTTTTCTAGTTTAAAGATTGTACTTCTATGTAGAGAATACAAAAGCAGGAGAGGAGCTGAGCACCGCTGCCTTCTTGCCATTTCGAAGTCATTGTCCTGTCCACCTGAAGCAGCAATCCTGTCCCTGCTTTGGTCTTCTTGTCATCTTTCAAGTGGCTGAAGCCCCAACTCCGTTTTTGTCCTGATTTTTTCCTCTCGGGGTTGCATTCGCTCTGGCTCTGGACTTTTCTCATTGGGATGTGTCAGGCTTTTGTGCTCATCCTCCATCTTCTTAAATCTTCTTTACACAGCTTTGAAAAAACCCAAGTTTCAAATCAGCCCTTTATCAAGGCTTGCCTAGATGTTGTAGTAAGGCTCCTAGATGGTTTCCCTGCCTCCATTCTCTCCCAGTGAAAGGATTCATTGTTTAAATGATGATTAAACTTTGTACAGTGGCTAGATCCAAGTGGATTAATAAGTTTGCTAAAATCTGTTTTCATTCCTGAGAATTTCTCATCCTTCAATTGGTCAGTCTGCCAATCAAAAATCATTTATTTCACACTTACCTTGTGCCAGGCACTGTGTTAAGCTCTGGGGGTTACAAATAGAAGCAAGCCCCCCAAAACAGCTTCACTGGCACTAACATTCCATTACAATGCAGAGGAAATGGAAAGTGTGCAGATGTCTGGGAGATGGCAAAAATTCGTCCATCAGACCAGAAAGAGTTTCTCAGGTTTTCTGTGGGGAGGAGGTGGGACTGGTGGCCAAGTGAGGGGCTTTTCATGCCCCAGGGTGACCTAGGCTGAAGAATGCACAGCTTTGGACTTCAACTAATCTGCTACCCCAACCTAACAAGACCCCAGACCAGAAACGGAAGCCCCCTATTGGCTAAGCTTAAGTGGAATAGCCAGAATTTGAATGCAGATTTTATGACTCCAGATCCAGTGATTCCATGGCCCCTCTGCACCTCAAATCCACAAGTATGGAATTTTTACTGTAGGAGGGACTGGGGACAGGGGAGTCAGAAAGAACCAGACCCTGCCCTCCTCAGGGAGACAATCCAGACACTTCCACCACCACGCCAATGATATATGAAATTGAGAGGAGTCTGTGAGTACGTGTTGGACAGTTCCTGCAGCTCTGATCCCAGTGGTTCAGCAGAGCTCTTGGTGAGAGTGAGGAGACCTGGAAAGTCACCCAAACCTCAAGAGAAAGGTGTCGGTGATGGTTGTGCCGCCAACAGTTCCTCCTCTTCCTGTTCTCCTTCTGTCAGTCCCTGACGGCAGCTTCAGAGGCAGAAGTTTTTAAAAATGGAGGGTAATGAAGCCATACTTTCTTGAGTGTCATCTTGAATATAAGGACCTTAAATTCCCTAAATTGTTCAACAGAGATTGTGTATATTCTTTTTAACATATACCACACATCATTTCCTAAATGAATGAAAAAAACATTTATTAAGCGCTTAGTGTGTGCCAAGTGCTATGCTGATGATATGAATAGGAAAGTGACCTCAAAGAGCGTCCATTCTAATCTCTTGCCTCCTTTCCTCTACATAGACTGTGACCCCTGCTTGGAATATTTTCTCACCCATTCCAAGCTCAGCCAATTCCTCAGTTAACATTTCTTCCAGAAATTGCCTTGGGTTCATTCTGTATATATATTTTTATTGACTTATGTGTGTCCCTGTTATTTCTGCCCAGTAGAATATAAACTCCTTGAGGACAGGAATTGTTTTTGATTTTGTATTTGCATCCATAGCATCTGGGACAGTGTGCTGCACATAAAAGAGGTGCATAATAAATGCTTAATGAATGAAATTTTATTTTGATCAATTGCTTTCATAAAAAATAAACTTCATTTTTGGCTTTCCATCCTCAGTGTCTGGTACATAGAAGGTGCTTAATAAATGCTTATTGATCATGCCATTTAAGATGAAGTCTACATTTTTGTGTGTGTGTGTGGAAAAAACACACAACAATGGGGCTATTGCCCCCTTGCCAGTTCTCAGGTACCAAACCATAAACTAGTTGGCTCCCACGTCTACCTAAGGTACTTTTGCTGTATGAGAGCACCATGTTGCTCATTTCCGTAGCTCTGGGGCAGCCAGGCCTCCACATTTTTAAGTTATGAGGTGCTGCTCTACCCATAATAAAGAGCCACCATTCTCTTTTCTTCTCCCTTGGATTGCTGGCTGGAATAAAATTAATTTTGAAAATGACAATCTCGCAGAAGGGGAAGACTCTCCAATCCTTTATCTTGCTTGTGTTGCCTTTCCTACATTGAACAACTTTTCAACAACTTTCAGAAAGATTCCAGCACATTGGTTGGGTATTCGGACCCGAGATTTTGCCAGACATTCTTTCACACATTTTCTCAAGGTCACCACCTACTGTTGCTTCTCTTAACCATGAGCACAAGCACCACCATAGTCCTCAAGTGATCTGACACCTTGATCGATTGGCAATTTACACCAATGGTGTTACCCCCTCAGTTTCCCTTCTTTTATCTTACAGAGAGATGAGATTCTACTCCTGCATGTAGGGGCTTGGCTTCAAGAGTTACTCATAGGCTTCTCCATACCTGGAGGATACCCAAACCTTTATTAATTTTTACACCACTGGCAATCTTCCAGGATGTCCCCTTTTAGATGTCCCTGTTTCTGATAGGGTCTAGATTTCCACCCCTGCTGCAGAGTAGGCTGGGCAGTTCTGTTCATTCTGGGGGCATAGGCAAGGAGAGTTGCATTTTCTGGGAGGTTTGGTAGCAGGTTCCTACTCTCTTAAAGGAGTAGAGTGATGGAGAGTCAGAGGTAAAGCAGTCAGTGGCTGTGGCTGCTTCATGCCTTGTAAAATATAGACTATCAGGGAAATAGCAGGAGAGCTTCCAGAGCTCGGAGCCAGACTGAATCTAGTCATGTTTGAAGATAATCGCCATTTCTTGAAGTCCAGATTTCAGTGCCCAGCTAATTTGATTCAGAGAAATGCTCTCAATTCTGCTTAGCATTGGGAGGTCTCTTTGAGTCTGGAAGAGCCTTTCCTTCTTTTTGGATCATCAAAACATTGTTGTTGTTGTTGTTGTTATGAACCAATCAATCAGTGAGCACTTACCACATGCCAGGAACTGGGTACACAAAGAAAGGCAATAGAACTTAGCAAACACAAACATTTCTGTATATGAAGAACAGAAAAAGAGGGTTGTATATGAAGCTGTGAATCACTGTTATGTATAGTTTGTTTATTTAAAAGTATATATTAAAATGAACATGACAGTCCTGCTTATCTCTATCCCTTTCCGAATTTCCTACTATTTTCTTCCGTGTATTTTTGAATTATTTCATTGACATTCTTTTCTTTCTCTTCTTCCCGGCAATGTCAATGCCCACCCATTCATACCCATAAATTTCTCCCCCCCCAACTAAATACCTTCTCTTTTAACAAGTGTATTTGTTATATGCTGTGGCTGCGGCTAACAGTGCATGTCTTCTTTGGCATCTTCAAATTCACAGCTCCACCAACAATGTATTGGTGTGCTTCTTTTCCTTCAGCCCCTCTAACAATGGCCATTTCTCTTTTGTCATATTTGCTGATTTAAGGGATGTGAAGTGGAACTGCAAGTATTTTAATGTGCATTTCTCTCATTATTAGTGATTTGAAGCATTGTCTACACACACACACACACTGTTGTTAATGGCTTATCAAGATAATATTTAAAATATCCTAATATCATTTCTTTGAAAGTGACTTTTCATTTTCAAATTGCCACGTTCTGAAATACTTCAGCCTAAGTGGATGAGAAGACACACTCTACTTAAATGTGTACCAGTAGCCTATAAAAATGTTCAGAGCTTTCAGTTATATTTCCCATTTTAATGACATTTTTTACTTCCCAGTGGCATGGTTTCTTTCCCAGATTTCCTCAGCACTGTAGCTCAGTTGTTATTTGTGCGGCTGCTAACATTAGGCTTTGGAAGATTCATGAGCTCCTTTGTGCAATACTCCCTCCAATGGTAGAGATTGTATCCTGTTCAGTCCCTGGTCATGCCCCTGCAGCACTACCCTTCTGAGCATCTTCCTGGGTCCCTGGGGGCCCATTAGAAGTTGCTTGTACCAGCTAGCCCTCACTCTGTCCATCTCTTATTCCTTGCTCTCACTGTATGACTGGTCCACTTCCTTTCCCAATCATACATTTCCAGGATGATGTCTTTTATGCCACTTCTTGAAATTGCTTTAAGAAAGAATAAAAATAAATGCACTCCACTGGAGCCACAGGGTAAACTAGAGCATGTTCATAATAGCTCAAAGCCTCCTCTGCCATTTGAGGGAGAAAAGTAATTACCTTCTCCTATTGATGATCTAATCTCATCCAAATGATTCCTGAATCTCATAGAAACACTTCGGTTGTCACATGCATATTGATAACATAGAACCAGTATTGCTCCCAGCCTCCCCTCCCTGGTGGGGCTTCTGGAATATAATACAGGGGAGCTTGCATTTGGGTGCTTCAGTGGAGCTCACATCTGTAGCTCAGGCTCCAGCAGTGGGGGCCAGGTTTGCTGCTTATGCTGGCTTGGGTCCAACTCCCCTCTTAGAGACTTGGTTTTCTGTCATTAAGCCACTCCCCATTCTCTTCCCAGCCCATGAAGGTCATTGACACCCTCTCACCATCTGAGCAGCAGCCCAGCCTCATCCGTCCCATTGTGGCTGTTCATGGGAGCATAGCCTCCCATGTGCCTAGACGTGGGCTCTTCTTGGGCAACCACTGAATCTCTTTGGTGCGATGTTACTTCAGTTCATTCTTTGTTCATCCTCCTCAAAGAGTCAAGAAGCATTTATTAAGCACCTGCTGCATGCCAGGTGCTGTGCTAAGTGACAGGGATACAAAGAAAAGCAAAAGATGGCTCCTGCTCTCAGGAAGCTCACATTCTAATGAGGGAGACAATATGCAAACAACAATGAAGGAACGCGATGAGGTCAGCAGAGACTGGAGTTAATCGCAGAGGGCAGGCATAGAAATGAGGGGCACCAGGAAAGGCTTCTTGCAGAAGGGGAGATTTTAGCTGAGACGTAGAGGAAGCCAGGAGGCGAGATGAGGAGGGAGACCCTTCTGGGTGCAGGGACAGCCAGGAGATGAGTGTCTTTGTGAGGAACAGCCCGGGGCCGGTGTCCCTGGAGCTAGGAGTATGTGGAGGGGGAGCAGAGAGCATACAAAGGAGGAAGGTGGGCGGGGGTAGGCTGTGCAGGCTTCACAAGGTAAGCAGAGGGTTTTATATTTGATTCTGGAGGCCGTTTATTGCATTGGCGGTCATCTGGTTAGATCGATGAGTGGGAACTTGAAATTGGGTCTTTCTCCCCAAATTGTCAATCTCTGAATTATATTCCCCTCAGCCTCACCCCGACAGTTTTGCCTTAATGAAACGTATCCAAAAAGGCAAGCGTCCTTGGAGGAATTGTGGAGCAGCATCGTCTGGGCGTCTGAGACCAAAACATTTCGCCTTCTGCAATGATGGCGCGCCCTTTGCAAAATGGAGGCCTTGCTTCCTCCAGAGTGACCTGATCACAATCCATGACCTTGAATGACTCTCAGCAGGCTGGTTCCTTTGGGGCATTGCCCTACTAGGGCATTAATTAATGTTAAAGCCAATTAATTTATTATTAAAATTAATGGTTATGTCGGCATTACCAAAAAATGTTGCACGGCTTAGGGCCCCCAAATCCCCATTGCTCCTGCTGCTGATAACTAACAATGATAACAGCTAGCATCTATGTAATTCTTTATGATTTGCAAAACACTTTGCAAATATTTCCTCACTTGATCCTTATAGCAATTGTGGGGGATGAGTGTTTTATTATCCCCATTTTACAGATGAGGAAATCAAGAAGTGCCTTGTCCAAGATCCTAGGAAACGTCTGAGGCTGGCTTTGAATTCTGGTCTTTCTGGCTTGACGTGTAGAATTCCATCTACTGTCCCTCCTGGCTGAAGGGACGGTTTCTGTGCAAGATGGCACCAGTGGGAATACACCCTTGTCCAGTCTTCTTCCCTAAGGACCCCAGAGGCTCCCTGATTCCTAGGAGGCATTTCTCCACCTCCCCCCGGGGAGACCAAATGTCCAGCCCCATAAATCCTCTAAAGTGTAGGTAGGGCTTGGAAGTGATAACCAGGCAGAGTCTTTGGAAACGGGTGACCAGGTGAAGTCTGGGATCCCTAGATTCAGTGGAGATCCAGCCCCAGGCCGATTGCCTCTCAGGCATCTACATCTCCCCGGTGAGCCAGGCCCATTCTGCTGATAGAAGAAAGGGCTGTTATTTCTAATAATAATAATCATCACTGGTGCTTACACAGCACTTTAAAATGTGCAAAACACTCCACTGATGTTATCTCATTTAATTGTTACAGCATCACTGTAAGGTAGGTGACATTACTGTCCCCATCCTGTAGATGAGGAAACTGAGTCTGAGAGAGGTTAAGGCCATCCTCCAGGGTCACAGACTTAGGGTCTGAGGTGGGTTTTGCACCTTTGACTTTCTTGAGATCCGGGACTACTTTCTTTTGTTTTGTTTCCTCATTTTGTCTCCGGCACTTGGCATGGTGCCTGGCACATAGTAGGTGCTTAATAAATGTTTACTGAATTTACTGGATTTGATTCCAGGTCTGCTTGACTTCAAGCCCCTGTTCCATGCACTGGGCCACTCAGCATCCTCTAACATAACTTGGTAAAACTTGAGTTGCTCCTCTGTCCTTCCCAACATTTATCTCCCCAGTGGACATTCAGGGCCCCATCTCCATCTCTGTCAAATTGGCACAGGTGGTGCAATCTGTGCGTGGCTACCTGCAGCCACCTCCCCGAGAATGAGTGTGCTGAGCTGCCCAGAGTGACCCTCCATCTGGGACAGAGCCTTATTCTGTTTGTCATTGTGATGCATGATGGCCCATTCCTAGCCTGTTCTTAGGGCCTGGAGTGCCCCAAGGCAGAGTTAATGGTATTGACTGTGCCTCCTGCTCCAGGCCCGGCCCACCTCGTCCCACCTCCTCTTCTTCAGGGGCTTCCAGGATGAAATACTGGCATTACCGGACCTGAGCAGAGGGAGAGGACCCAGTCCACCCTCTGGTCACATCTGGAAATGTTCCAAGTACAGACAGCCAGGATCATGTCCCCTTTCCCTCTTGGGTTTCTTCTTAGAATGGTTCCAGTGGTTTGCCTTCCTCCAGTCAGTAGAAGGCAACATACTGTTTCTACTTCCCCAAGTGCGCCAGGTCACTGACCTGTACAAGAGTCGTCACTAGCTCCCTAGTGCCCGAAGGACAAGAAACCAGCATCTTCCTTCAGGCCTGCACACTCTGTTTTTCACCTGCCTTTGCTGCCCTGTTTCAGACCATCCTTCTACATCAAGCTAAACCGAATGGCTACTCTTGATGGTTCCTGGTTTTGCCATCTTGCATCTTCATGCTTTGTGTTTAGGTGCCCATCAGAGCGGAAAGCTTTGCTGGATTGGCTCATCCAGTCCAGTCCTGGCCAAAGCTGACCGCAGATCAGCCACTTCCTCGAGGCCCTGGGGCCTTAGCTTCTTTACCTGCAGAATGAGGGGCTGGGGTGAGATGATATCTG
Source organism: Phascolarctos cinereus (assembly GCF_003287225.1). Classification (NCBI taxonomy): domain Eukaryota; kingdom Metazoa; phylum Chordata; class Mammalia; order Diprotodontia; family Phascolarctidae; genus Phascolarctos; species Phascolarctos cinereus. Next base: position 477,511,622 of record NW_027555958.1, on the reverse strand, counting down.
AGGTCTCAATGTAGCAACCTGTGACCTGTGTAGCGGGGGTGAAGGGGCGATCCCAGGGCACAGCCATCTAACATTAAAGCTGCTTCCGGGCCCAAGCGCCCACTTCCTTCTCTTTGGGAGTGCCTCTGTCTGTGCACATGTGCCTGTCCTGGACCAAGTTCAGTCCCGGATCCTGGCCTCCACCGAGAGGCTGGCTGGCCTCCAATTTCTCAGCCTCCTTCTGGTGCCCTGGAGAACGTTACTGAAAGCTTAGGCTACAGCTCATGTTTAGGTTTCACCAAAGTGGGAAGTTACAAGGACACTCAACATACAGCATAAATGAGGTATGTACTTCCTGCAAACCAAAGAAATGGCCCTAGACCCAAAAGGCTCACATCGCTCAGGAGAGGACCCGATACCTTAACCTGGGATTAGTGGTATTCTCTCTTGGTAGGCATGACACTGGAACCTCACTGGAGCAGAACTTGCCTGTGGGGCCAGTGAATAAGCATTCCCCCTTTCACCTGGGCTCCCACCTGGAAAAATAACGTCCAGTGCCTGTATTCTTATAAAACAGGGACCCATTCTCTTGTGGGGGGCTCTTCTCCTGGAACGCTGGTGTCGTTGGTGGGGTCGAGTCAGCTTTAGCCCGGAGGCCCTAGGACTTCCAGATCTCTGAACTCATGGAGGTTCCCTCCAAGTCTAGAAATGTCCATTTTGGCATAGATAGCCATTCACCTAAGATCCAAAAATTCAGCCAAAGATTCAGCCACCAAACCAGTTTCAGGGTCATCTAGGTAGGATACGTTCTTTTTATCTGCTCTAGGCTCCTGGGACCTTAGTAGCTGGAGGGAGGGGAACAGAGCCAACTGTCCCTTTCCCCAGCCCGCAGGGGAAGTGACTTCCATAGCTGGAAGGAAAGACAGACAGACAATGGAGAGGGAGGGATCAGGCCCTTTGCCCTTGGGCTCAGTGGCCAGCATGAAGACTGTCTGGTCATCTCTGAGGGCTAAGCCCTTTACTCAGTGCCCCAATGGTCTGAAGGCATGCTTCATTCCCGAAGCATTAAACACTAGGTCATCATGACCCTGGAGCCCCTAGATGTTTCTAGGGGAGCTCCGGCCTCACGACAGCTTACAGGCCACTTCAACCCCTTCTCCATCTGCCTCTATCTGTGATCCCTGGACCCCACATTTGTGGTTTATTTCCATGAGACTAGTAACAGGTGGGACAGTGTTTACAATTCAGTAACAGAGGAAAGATGGAGGCCTTTGTCAGCAGACTTCCCTCGTCTCCTGCTGAGATCTTGTGAAACATTTCAGAGATGAGCTAGTCAGAGCTCTGCTCACCTTCTCTGATAGTGGTGCTTTTTACCCAGCATCATTTGATTCACAGAAGAGATGCCGTGATTTCCTGATCAGCCTCAAAGGTCAGATGGCCAGGGCCGCAGGCCTTCTTGCCTTCAGAGCTGGAGGGGGCCTTCGAGGCCTAACCTCCTCCTGGTAGAGGTGAGAAAATGGGGCCCAAAGGAGGTCAGGTTTTCCCAGGGTACAACAGGTCCTAAGAAGGCCTGGAATCTGGGGCTGTATCCAGGCTGAGCACCAGAGTCACCTTCCACCTGAGGCTGTTCCCCTAATGGTCAGCGCTCACACCTCTGCCCTGAAACTACTGGTCTTCACTGGCCTTGGTTTTATGTGTAGTTATCTGTGGATGTGTTGCTTTCTCTTAGTAGTAGTAGTAGTAGTAGTAGTAGTAGTAGTAGTAGTAGTAGTAGTAGTAGTAGTAGTAGTAGTAGTAATAATGATAGCTAACATTGAAGGTGTGCTTTGAGGGTTACAAATGTTTTGAAAATATGATCTCATTTGATCCTTGGAACAACCCTGAGATGTGGGTGCTATTATGATCCCTATTTTACAGATGAAGAAACTGAGGCAGACAGAGGTTAAGTGGCCTGCCTAGGGTCACACAGCTAGCAAGTATCTGGGGTTGGATTTGAACTCAGGCCTTCCTGATTCCAGGCCCAGTGCTCTATCTGTTAGCTGCCTCAATCATAATAATTAGCATTTATGTAGCACTTTAAGGTTAGCAAAGTACTGTACACATGTTATTTCAGTGAATGTAAACTCCTTGAGGTCAGGTGTTGTTTTCCTTTTTATCTATTTCTCTTTCTTTCTTTCTTTCTTTCTTTCTTTCTTTCTTTCTTTCTTTCTTTCTTTCTTTCTTTCTTTCTTTCTTTCTTTCTTTCTTTCTTTCTTTCTCTCTCTCTCTTTCCTCCCTCCTTCCCTCCCTCCCTCCCTTCCTTCCTTCCTTCTTTCTTTCCTCCCTCCCTCCCTCTCTCCCTTCCTCCCTTCCTTCCTCCTTTCCTCCCTCCCTCCCTTCCTCCCTCCCTCCCTCCCTCCCTTCCCTCCTTCCTTCCTTCCTTCTTTCCTCCCTCCCTCCCTTTCTTCCTTCCTCCCTCCCTTCCTTCCTTCCTTCCATCCTTCCTATTGAATTGAATCCACTTTCTGACTTCACACCCAGGATTTTCCTTTCTAGTGTTCTCCTTGGCTCCATGGTGGCAGCTCTGGCCGTTACATCTCTGGTTCTTGTTGTTCAGACCGAGGTGGTGACCTGTCCCCCCGGAGCCCATTGTCCATCCCCCTCCTGCTCCTTCCCCAAGTCCTCATTTGACGTTCACTTCTTCCCTATTGGAATTCCTTGGAGGTAAGGACCAGGCTGGGCTCTAATGAAAAGCTGATTCGTTTACCCCAAACCTCCTAGCTTTCAGACGCTTAAAAATCAGACTTACTCTTCTTTCCCCCAGTGGACTAGTCCAGCATGAATTCAGAGCAAGGAATATTAAATGCGTTTTCCCCACAGGAGGAGAAAGTCTGATTGTTATTCATAGGCCCAAAGTGCTGCTGCTGTTTGGAATCAATAGCATGCATTGCTTCTGGTGACTGAGAAAGTCATTTTTAAAGTAGTCTGAGCGTTAGAGAAAGGGCCTGGTTTGAATCCTATTCCCACATCTCAAAGCTTCAGAGCTGGCCCGGTCTTAGAGGTCACCTCCGGAGGCCAAGGGCCTGTCCAAGGGACTGCATAGGAGGATCCAGAGCAGAGTCAGGATTTGAACCCAGGACCACCAACTCGCCTATTATATCATCCTCCTTCATAGCAAAATTGAGCCAACAACTTCTTTCTTTTTTCATCAAAATAGAGAAGTATTTAAGAAAGCAATGTCTCCTTTGGCTAGGGGGTAAAGTTTCCAGATCTTGTAATGGATGTCTTGTGATTAATCATAATAAGTAGCATTTATACAGCACCTAGTGCATTCCAGGTGCTGCACTAAGTCAGCTCTTATACTCATTTGACTCTCACAACAATCCGGGGAGGTAGAGGCTCTTATCATCCCCATTTTACAGATCAGGAAACTGAGGCAAACAGAGGTAGAATGAATTGCCCAGGGCCACACAGCTAATGACTATTTGAGGTTGGATTTGAGCCCAGGTCTTCCTGAGTCCAGGCCCAGTGCTTTAACCTAGAATTTATGGATTTGTTATTTCTCCCGATGATCTGAGTCTTTTCTACTTACCTGCTTGGAAGACGGAGTCACAATTTCAAGGGAAGTTTGTAAACTGAGGGCTGCATCAGCATGATGGCATCATGCCTGTATGAACACTGGAAAGTTCTGTCCGGCATCTGGACGTTTTTGGCTCAGGAACACTAAAAAGCTGAATAATTGGCTGAATTCCTTGATTTTTATATAAATATGAGCTATGATGTGGGACAGGGCTTTGGAAGCTGGGGTCTGTGAATTTGGAAAGAATACATTTTGATAATCGAATCTCAGTCGGTGATGCTCAGTGGTAGCCCCTCCCTCCCCGAGTCACCATCAAGGTAAAATGAGTTACTGTATGGAGAGCACTTTGCAAACCCCAGAGTGCTATATGAATGCTAGCTATCAGCATTATTATTATGTAACTGGTTTTCCTTGAAATCACGTGCATTTTATTTTACGTGCTTAGAGGATATTATTCTGAAAGAGGTTCACTGTAGAGTGGTCTGAGCCCATAATCCCTACTTTAGGGGACGCAGAGGTAGGGAGATCACTTGGGTTCAGACCAAGCCAATTCACTGGGTGTCTGAACTAAGGAAAACACCAATCAGGTGAGACTCTGGGTGGGGGCCATGGGTCAGCCCACTTTGGAAATGGAGGAAACTGACCCTTTGAGTGCCTGCTGCACTTCCAGACTGAGAGAGAGAGGGAGACCCAGTCTCCAAAAAAGGAAGGGAAAAGAAAAACAAAGAAGGGGTCCATAGGGCTCCCCATAGTGCCAGTGGTGTCCATGATACTCAAGAGATCGAAAACATCTGCTTTTGATGATTATGTTACCTTTGTTTGATACAAATACTCACCAGACTATTGAACAAAGTAATAGCTCTAATCCCATGTTTCAGGGGGAGAAACCTAACACATTTAGGCTATGTGTGGGAGACTGCTTATCTGAGGACAGGCTTCCAGACTGTATTTTGTTCTAAGAAGTCAAATGCTTGGAAATCTCGAACAAGAGATAAAGCAGCATCTCGTCAATAAATCTGTCAGATTTGGGACTGGAAAGGCATGGCCAAATGTAGAAAATAATAGGAAGAAGTCTACCTATTGCCTTCTCAGGTTTTTATCAAGTGTGCCCTTGATATGTGGGGGCATTGATCATGGCCACAAAGATCTACAGAGAAAACAGTGTCTGAGTTGGTCATTACCAACATCTCCAAGGCCATCTTGTTTGATGGAAGGACCATCTCTGATTTCCTCAGCAATGGGCAGGACAAGATGGCTACCCACAGTCCTTTCAGCACTGAAATTCTGCTCTTATTTCTAGTTTTTTGGACCCTTCCCTTCTTGGAGATACCTTGGAAATGTCTCTGAATACCTGTAAATTTATTCCTGTTAGTCAAGTGCCTATTCTGTGCAAGGCACGGTGTTAGGCACTGTCTATACAGACAACAATGATTCTATTTCTGCCCTTAAGAAGCTTACACTCTAAGGATGGAAAGAAACACTTATTAACTGCTTACTGTGGCTGAGGTCACTTACATTGGTAGTGTACTTTCCAGGGATGTCCACATAGATGATGAGGTTAACACAGGCATCTCCAGAGCTAGCTCAGTGTTTGGGAGGCTCTGAAAGAAAGTGTGGGAGAGAAGAGGTATTAGGCTGACTACCAAACTGAAGGTCTACAGAACCATTGTGCTGACCTCATTGTTGTATGCCTGTGAAACCTGGACAGTCTAGGAGAGCCACGTCAGAAACTGAACCGCTTCCATTTTCATTGCCAGGAACATTTGCAGATTACCTGGCAGCATAAGGTACCAGACACTGAGGTCCTTTCTGAAACTGAACTGCCAAGCATTCGAACTCTACTGCAGAGAGTTAAAAATAATGCCATGATGGCCCACCTGAGAGACAGGAAGAATGGTGTGTCCATGACAGAAATGGAGACCAGCGGAAGAGAGGGCTGGGATTTGGTTGGGGAGGAGGGGAGAAGCTAATAAGTTCTCTTCTTTTGGGAGTGTTTCTGCATTCATTGCCTCAGGTCTGGGGGCTCTTTCTTACTTTGTCTGCTTCAAACTGATGCAGAGGCATTGGGGTGGCTCAGTGCATAGCGCATCAGATTGGGAGTCAGGACAATCTGAGTTCAAATCCGACTTTGGACACTTAGCTAGCTGTGTGACTGTGGGCAAATCTCCTCATCTCTGTCAACCTCAGATTTCTCATCTCTAAAATAGGGGAAATGAAAGAACCTCTGTCTTAAGGTTGTTGTGAGGGTAAAATGAGATCACACGTACAGTACTGCATAAACCTTGAAATGCTGCAGAACTGGTGATTCTTATTAGTGTTGTTGTTAATGTCTGACATAAACATGTGCAGAGTCAGTGCCAGACTGAAGAGGGAGGTGCCACTAATGTCACAGATGAAGACTGGTCGCGTAAAAACCGAGGAAGCGTTGTTCAATTTCAAGGTCTGGTTGTCTCTCTCCCTCCAGCTTTATCTGAAAATGTTCTCAGGGGTTATTATTGTTATTAATGAGATGGTTTGTGGCCACAAAGACGGGGATGTGACCGTCTCTTAGAACCAGCATGGCGGCATCATCAAGAACCAAGCATGCACAAGTGACCTCAGGGTGGCCAGACAAGGGGCTTCCCCAGTGACTTCAAGGTGGCCAGACAAAGGGCCACCCAGGTGACCTCAGAGTGGCCAGACAAGGGGCTGCCCGGGTAACCTCAGGGTGGCCAGACAAGGGGCTACCCCGGTGACTTCAAGGTGGCCAGACAAAGGGCTGCCCGGTGACCTCAGAGTGGCCAGACAAGGGGCTGCCCAGGTGACCTCAGAGTGGCCAGACAAGGGGCTGCCCAGGTGACTTCAAGGTGGCCAGAGAAGGGGCTGCCCAGGTGACCTCAGGGTGGCCAGACAAGGGGCTTCCCCAGTGACTTCAAGGTGGCCAGAGAAGGGGCTGCCCAGGTGACCTCAGGGTGGCCAGACAAAGGGCCACCCGGGTGACCTCAGGGTGGCCAGACAAGGGGCTTCCCCAGTGACTTCAAGGTGTCCAGAAAAGGGGCTACCCGGGTAACCTCAGGGTGGCCAGACAAGGGGCTACCCCGGTGACTTCAAGGTGGCCAGCAAGGGGCTACCCTGGTGACTTCAAGGTGGCCAGAGAAGGGGCTGCCCAGGTGACCTCAGGGTGGCCAGACAAAGGGCCACCCGGGTGACCTCAGAGTGGCCAGAGAAGGGGTTGCCCGGGTGACCTCAGGGTGGCCAGACAAGGGGCTTCCCCAGTGACTTCAAGGTGGCCAGAGAAGGGGCTGCCTGGGTGACCTCAGGGTGGCCAGACAAGGGGCTTTCCCAGTGACTTCAAGGTGGCCAGAGAAGGGGCTGCCTGGGTGACCTCAGGGTGGCCAGACAAGGGGCTTCCCCAGTGACTTCAAGGTGGCCAGAGAAGGGGCTGCCTGGGTGACCTCAGGGTGGCCAGACAAGGGGCTACCCTGGTGACTTCAAGGTGGCCAGAGAAGGGGCTACCCGGGTAACCTCAGGGTGGCCAGACAAGGGACTACCCCGGTGACTTCAAGGTGGCCAGACAAGAGGCCACCCAGGTGACCTCAGAGTGTCCAGACAAGGGGCTACCCAGGTAGCCTTGAAGGCTGACCTGGATTTTGGCAAGATGTCTATTATACATCCATTTAGTAAATGTTTATTATTCAGGCATTAGTTTAAGTGATGAGGATACAAGGAAAGATCAAAAATTAGCCCTGCCCTCGAGGGGCTTACATTCTAATAGGGAACAAGAAGTGAACAGGATGGAGAGAAGGGAGATGGAGGGACAGTTAGTAGGATTCAGATCTGGTTAAATCAGCAAAATTAAAGTGTGATCGTTAACAGAATAACCTCAGTTGGGAGCAGGAGTTCTTCGCCTGGGGCCTATGGATAGTTTTCAAGGGACCTGTGAAATTGGATGGGAAAAAAAAATCATCTTTTACTTCTTTATCATTGGTTGGTTTCCTTTGTAACCCTGTGTTTTATTTTATGCATTCAACAACAGTGTTCTGAGAAGGGGTCCATAGGTTTCACCCAATTGCCTAAGGGGCCAGTGACATAGAAAAGATAAAGAAGTTCTGGCCTAGCAGGAGGTCTCTAGTGGAGGGCCCTAGGGATCTGTCCTTGGATGTGTTCTGTTAAAGAGTTTTCTTTCATGCAGATGTAAGTGACATGATTTTCAAATGGGCAGATGACGAGATGCTGAGAAGGAGAGAGTGCTAACATGGCAGATGGCAGATTTGGGCATTTGTGTGAGGCAGGATAACTGTCTTCAGGAGTTGCGGGGCTCTCCTGTGGGAGTGCGAGTCAGCTTGCTCATCTCAGCCTCCACAGGCAGAATAGGGAGCCACCATGGGTAGGTGCTCCCAAGAGGAAAATGTGGGCTCAGTGTAAGGAAAGAGAGAGTTTCCAGCAACTAGAGGCATCTAAAAGCTGAGTGGCTTGTCTCCAAAGGTCATGGCTTGTTTCCTTTGGCTGGAGGTCTTCAAGCAAAGACCAGATCTCTCATAGAGGCTGGGCAAGATGACCTTTGAGGTGCCCTCCAGACTCTGAGATGCTGCGATCTGTGTCTTCAGAGACTAGAACTATGGGCCAAGTATAGTGGGATGAAATTCAATAAGGATAAACATATATATATATATATACATGTGTGTGTGTGTGTGTAAGTATATATCTATCTATCTAGAGAAAGAGAGAGAGAGTATGTATGTAAAGGATGAGGGATAAGTTTATGTGAAGCTTATAGTAATAGTTTATGTGAAAAAGATCTGGGGGCCTTAGTGAGCTGAAGGCTGGTTGACACAGTAACCAAAAAAGCCAGTCTCATTTGGGCTGTTTCGATGGAGGCAAAGCACCCAGAGCTAAGGAAGTGAGAGCGTCCCCACACGCCGCCCCACTCACACCACAGCTTGGCTGTTGCAGCCGGTTCTGGGGGCCATGTTTCAGGAAGGACATGGATAAGCTGTTTAGTTCAGACGAGGCCAACCAGGATGTGAAGTATTTGGACCAATTCTAAGGTCACAGGGTCTGTTTAGTTTTGAGGATCAAAGCCTTGGGGCGGAGGGGACAACGTGATCGCAGTCTCAGAAGAGGGCTACCCTGGGGAAGCTGGCTTAGCCTTCTCCATCACCGAGGACAGAGTTGGGGTCGAGGTCACCTTGCTGGAAGGAGGAGCTGCTGAGCCATTAATGTTCTGGGCAAGGGGCGGGGCAGACTGCCCGGCGTCTCCAGGCAGAGAGTCAACAGCCACTGGGCAGGGCTCTCTTTCTGGTGGAGGCAGGACCAGAGGCCTAGCCAGGCTCTTTTGGCTCTGGGTTTCCCTGGTTCTCTCTCTGCATTCTGTGAGTACTTTTCATCAGTTAAAATTCCTTGGGAAATCGTGGGAGTCTGAGGCAGTGTCTCTGCTTGACTCGAAAGTTCATTGGAACAAGTTGGGTTGGGGGCAGTCATATCTCATGCGGTATCTTGCCATTTTTCTCCTCATTTGGACATTTTCCGCCGACCAAACATTGTCCTGACTGCTTCCAGCAAAGTGAGTCTGAAATGATTGCTGCATCGTTCTCTGTCTCTCTGCTTTCTCCATTCGTCCATTCGTTTGTTCATTCATTCAGTTGTTCATTCATTCATTCATTCATTCGTTTGTTCATTTGTTCATTTGTGCATTCATTCAGTCTAGATCTAGAGCAGGACGGGATCTCAGCGGCATCTGACTCAAACCCCTCTTTTTACAGATGAGGAAATTGAGGTGCAGGAAGGTTAAGTCCTCTGCTGCAGGCTTTGCAGGCACTAAGCATCAGAAGCAGGATTCGAACCCTGGGCTTCTGCCTCCTGAGCCAGTGCTCTTTCCACAGAAGCTCAAATAGCCCCTGCCTTCAGGGAGCTTCCCATCTCTAAGGGGGCCACACGAGGTGATTGCTGGGGGCGGCTTCATGACACACATTCTGTGGCAGGTGGAAGAACTCAGGGATTCCACGAGGGGCAATGAGGCAGAGTGTCCTGTAGGTGAATAGCAAGCCAGCCACCGGGGGTGGAATAAAAAGAAAATTAATACAAAATAAGGCTGGAAAGGGACTTGTTGTGTTCAGTCGTGTCTGACTCTTCATGACCCCAGTTGGAGTTTTCTTGGCAGAGATACTGTATGGTCTTCTCCCGATCATTTTACAAATGGGGAAACTGAGGCATACAGGGTAAAGTGACTTGCTCAAGGACACACAGCTATTAAGGGTATGAAGCCAGAAGTGAAGTCAAGAGATGAGGCTTTTTTTTTTTTTTTGGTGAGGCAATTGGGGTTAACTGACTTGCCCAGAGTCACACAGCTAGTTAAGTGTCAAGTGTCTGAGGTCACATTTGAACTCAGGTCCTCCTGACTCCAAGGCCAGAGCTCTATCCTCTGTGCCACCTAGCTGCCCCAAGAGATGAGGCTTCTTGACTCCAAGCCTGGCACTGCCCCACCTACCTGCCCTAACTGGAAAAGGTAGGCTTGAGGCCAAATTATAAAGGATTTTATTTTCCCCCATTTAATAGTATTTTATTTTTTCTAATTACATGTAAAGATAGTTTTCAACATTCATTTTTTAAAGATTTTAAGTTCCAATTTTTTTCTCCCTCTCTCCCCTCCCCAAGATGGCAAGCAATCTGATATAGGCTCTACATGTACAATCATATTAAACATAGTTTCACATTAGTCATGTTGTGAAGGATGAATCAGACAAAAAGGGAAAAACCATGAGAAAGAAAAAAAAATAGCAAACACTCTACTTCAATCTGCATTCAGACTCCATAGTTCTTTCTCTGGATGTGGATCCATTTTCTATCTTTAGTCTTGGAATTGTCTTAGATCCTTGCATTGCTGAGAAGAGCTAAGCCTATCAAAGTTGATCCTTGCACAATGTGGCTGTTACTGTATACCATGTTCTTCTGGTTCTGCTCATTTCACTTTACATCAGTTGATGTAAGTCTTTCCAGGTTTTTCTGAAATCCACCTGCTCATCATTTCTTACAGCACAACAGTACAACGTGTTCAGCCATTCCCCAATTGAGGGAATCACCCTCCAGTGAAAGCCTTTCTCTGCAGGGTCCAAAATTACTTTATCACCATGGGGAAAACAAGGCAAATGTCATTCTTTTTCACTCTAGATTAGTGCTGCATGAAGATCTTAGAGCTGATTTTTCGAGAGATCATGGAAGGCCTACACTGAATTTTGGAAACAGTACCCAGTGTCTCAGTTCAGGATCAATGGGACTGATGGTCATTATCTTCCACTGTACCAAGACAGTCCCCATTTTGCCTTTTTAAAAGTTATTAGGATCTCTCAAAAAATCAGCTCTAAGATCTCCATGCAGCACTAATCTAGAATGAAAAAGAATGACATTTGCCTTTTTTCCCCATGATGATTAAATAATTTTGGACCTTGCAGAGAAAGGCTTTCACTGGAGGGTGATTCCCTGCAATAGGACGTGACACCGTGTTTGGGCTTCAGGAGCCAGCCGTGAGCAGTGCCTACTGCTGAGCTTACAAAACAGCGGATGTGCTGAAATGGTGCTGACTTGGAAAGAGGGGGGCTTTCATCAGATGCAATTGTAACCTCATTAAGTCTTCAGGCCCAAGTGTGACTAATGCTTGTTTTCAGGCCAACTTTTAGTTACTAGAAGATCTAACTTTAAAGTTCAGAGCTAATCAGGATGTGCCTTGTCAGAAGTCTGCAGGAAGACCCAACCTTGATACTAAGAGCCCTCCACCTTTCATGCGTCATAAGCCCCTTTGCTGGTGCCTATGGACCCTTTCTCAGAATGATGTTTTTAAAGACACAAACTAAAATGCCCTGCTTTGAACAGATTCCTTTAAAATGCCAATACTCCATAAGTATCATCAGCCAGATGTCATTGCGACCCCTCTGGAGCACATGCTCACTGTACCATGTGGTAGAAAATGTGAGGGATTGAATTCTCAGTTCCCACCTTTGCAAAGATTAGCTGTTAGCCCAGAGAATGAATGCCTCCTGCTAGAAACAGGATCCTTGGGGGAGATGTTGGCAGCAAGAGGGAAAAAAGGGAGGGGAGATCTGTGAACAGATCAGAGACCATCTTTGATTGGTCATCTTTTGTCCAGGACAGCTATATAGTGTTCCTTCAGCCTTCTAGAGTGTTGGGTTTTTTGACAACTGTAAAGACACAATGTGAGTGGAATAAGGCTGGACTTGGGATCAAAAGAGATCTCGATACAGATTTCAGCTCAGATGACATATACTTGTTGCATCACCATGGGCAAATCACAACCTCCCTGGGCCCCTGTCTTCTCATCTGTAAAATGGGCATATTCTTACAGTATGGCTCTTCCTGGGTTGTTGTGTGAGCCAAATACAATTTATATATGTAAAACAATATGTAAATGTTAGCCCTTGTTATTATTGCTAGGCTTCTGACCCCAGATGTGTTTCATCCTGAAGCATTTCTACTTCTTTATTCCATTCACCCAGTTTTCATTTCCATTTTATTTAAGATTTCTTTTCAAGGCTGCAGTGTTCTTAACCTTTAGACACAAAAACAGAAGGTTCTGTTGAGGAAAGAGGGCTAATCATATGTGACCAAGGAAAAAACCTTTTTTTTTGGCTTTAAAATGATCTATTATTAAAGTAAGAAATATTCTTTGAGGCAGATTTTTAAATGTAGTTAAAGATTTCTCAATTGGAAGGAAGCTCAGTGGCTAAATATCTACCTAACCCCTGCCTGAGAAGAAATTCCTTCTCTAGCACGCTGCAGAACTGATTATCTAGCTTTCCCTGGAAGACCACCAATGAAGGGGACTCATTATCTGTGTCTCAGGTACAGCTAATCCACTTTGGGAAAAGACTAGTCTTTATCGGGGAGGCAGAGAGGGAGGGAGGAAGAGGAAGAGAGAGAGAGCAAAAGACAAAGAGAGAGAGGGAGTGAGACAGAGAGACAGACAGAGATAGACAGAGACAGAGACACAGAGAGAGAGACACAGAGATAAGAAAGAAAGATCTAGTAGGTCTGTAGATGGTTGAATTCTCCTTTCCCTGCAATAGAATCCCTGTGGTTAAGGCTTGTGATTGTGCCCCCCACCTCTCTTTTCCACATCCCCTTCTGTTCAGGTGTTCTACACCCACAATGATTCTCAAAATTCTCTTCCCAATGCCATTCATCATGTTTCCCATCTTGGATTCTTCACAGAATCACCTAAATCAAGGATGTATTCTTAATACGCACTGCTACTCTCCTGCTGTGTTTCTTTTGTTCCTTTTCACTTTCCAGAGACATATTCCAGTCTTGAATACCAAGCCTACCGCCATGTGCTAGTGATGCCACGTGGTCAAATCTGCCTCCTCCAGTTAAGATCTCTAATCTGCCATCTTTTTTGCCCATTCTTAGCGCATTTGCATATGGATGTCCAAGGCCCTTAATTTCATGGCTGACTCACTTCTTTGGTATCTTCTCCCATCAATTCTAGGTCTTCTCTATTCTTCTCTTTCCTATGTGGTTCTGACATTAGGCTTGGCAGATACTTATGGACAGTTTCCTCCTTCACTTCCCTTTTAGATTGTTGATTGATCGCTTCCCCTCACTGGATTTGCAAGAATTATGTGTTTGTCATATATTTTACTGACCCTTTCGAGGGACATTTCAGTTCTAACCAGCTACTTGACATTTTAAGCAACGGCTCCAAATTCCAGATCTTTCAGGATCATAGAACCAGAGCCCAGTCCTTCCCTTAACAGATGAGGAAAAAGGCCCAGAGGGTGACTTGCCCAAGGTCATCCAGGTAGGGAGTGTCCGAGGTGGGCCATCGGCCGGGGTCCTTTACTGTACCGCCACCTTTCTTTTCACTGTCCTGACTTAGACACCATCTCAGGAGGCAGGTATTCACTTCCCAATATACCTTGCTTTTCTCAATCTTAGTAGTAGTAGTAGCAGCAGCAGCACCGGCAGCAGAAGTAGTAGTGGTGGTGAAGCTAGACCCCATGGCCCCAAGGTCTAACCCTCCCCTCTCCCCCCACAGCCATCATAATCTTAGCAATGCTTGGGAGGTCCCTTTCTGGAGGTGGCTTTCTGTCTGCTCTGGGAGATAGCAGACCTCTCTGTTGTTGATAACAGGGCGACAAATAGCCACCTGGGGCCTCTTGAGAAAGACTCACCAATCACTGTCACTTGCCTCTTTTTCCTTGGGTCGTTACTGGATGACCGCTCTCCTGATTGCACATGTAGATGTCTGCCATCAATCCTTGGAGTATAAGAGGCGTCTTCCTCCAGGGACATCAAGTTCTTCCCTCACTGGGATGTCTCATTCCTAATGGTTTCCTCCAAATACTCCTTGTTCTTTCTTCCCTTCTTCTTCAGGGATACGTCTTCCACCCTCCTACCTGCTGAGCCGTCTTTGGAGGCCCCTGCTCCTCTTCATGTCATTTTTCTTATCTGATCCTTCATGAAGCATTTCTTTCATTCTTTCAGGAAATACTCATCTCTCCCTGAAATCCTGGTGGGTAAAGAGCACCCTCCACAGCCTGCTCGCCATTTCTTCTAGAGCAGAGAGCATGTGACTGGTTATTGGTAGAAGCGCAAGCCGCTGGACATCTTCCTTGCCCACCATACTTGTGTGAAGCAAGATGCTAGTCCTTTGTTCTCTTTCTTGGCTGATCCTCCTGGGTAACTGTTGTGACAAATTTTCTACTTATAGGCTTGCTCATCGGGCTGGATTTTCAAGTGAAATTTAGTGTAATTAGGGTGGGCTTTACCTTTTCTCCAGATGGGATATTATTTGCATTGTTGCTGTTCAGGCATTTTCAGTCATGTTCAACACTTTGTGGCCCCGGAGTGATTTGCCATGTCCTCCTCCAGCTCATTTTTACAGATGAGGAAATTGAGGCAAACAGGATTAAGTAACTTGCCTAGATAGTATGTATCTGAGACCAGATTTGAACTCAGGGAGATGAATCTTCAGACTTCAGGCCAGCCTCGATGCACCACGGTGCCACCTAGTGGCCCATATTTCCTTTGACAATTAAATTCCTGACGTACAGTACAAATCCCAATCGTTCCAGAAGCGATGACCTACTTTGTTTGAATTACACACTTCGCTCCAGCTGACTCCCAGAAGTTTAGGCATCCCCATACATTTCCCTGGCTGCTCTGTTCTCTTTGAGCCCATTTCTCAGCTGAACTACAATCCCATATTTACAGCTGCCTGTGTGATGTTTCTGCTTGGACACATCGCATCATCATCACACCAAATTCAACGTCTAAAGCTGAGCTCTTTGCCGCCCTACTTCTTGTGATCCAAGGTAGTGTTCCAGGACATGGTGGGTTAATTTGGACTGATTGCTACAAATTCAGTAAGATCAGTAGAAGACAGCAAGTGGCTTAGATGGGAGGCTGAGGGAATTAGAGGTTGAAGCTGAGGAAGGCCAACTGGGATGGGGAGTCTACTGTCAGTCAGTGCCAGTGAAATGTCAGGAGAGTCCAGCCAAGAGGGGAGGAAGGAAGCTGAAGCTGATTTTTTTTTTAGACAATTGGGGTTAAGTGACTTGCCCAGGGTCACATAGCTAGTCAAGTGTTTGGTCTGAGGCTGGATTTGAACTCAGCTCCTCCTGACTCCAGGGTCAGTGCTCTATCCACCATGCCACCTAGTTGCCCCTTGAAGTTGATTTTTGGCAGGAAAGAAGAGTCCAGTCAGTATTCAGACCAGAAAGGAGTTGAGGGCTTGGTTAGGTAGGCTGAGTTGACCTAGTCAACTGAACCATGTGGAGCTAAGTAGGAAAAGGAAAGAAAAAAAAGTGGTGCTAGTAAATGCAGTAATTAGGCTAGGCCCGCATGGTGATGGCGCCACTCTAGTCTAGTCCCTGGTCACAGAATCACAGAATATTAGAATTAGAAGAGATTGAGAAATCATGCTGACTGGAGTCAGTGGGCTACAATGTAAAGAATTCTGGATTTGGAATAGAGTGATGGGGTGCTTATGGGGCACCAACATGATGAGGTTTTGGGGTTCTGGGACCCTGAGAAGGCCAACGCAGAGTTGCCTGGAATGAATTCACACACTCAAGCCTTCTCTTAATCAAGTGGCAAAGAGTTTATGTAACACTTTAGCAAAAGTGGGCAAGGGTCTTCATGGGAACCTGTGAGAGACTGAGGATGGTGCTGGGGTTTATATGGAAAAGGGGCATGGGAAAGCAATGCCAGGGATACTAATTAGGTCATCTAAGTGTCCAGGTGTCTTTGGGAGCTGTGGATGGGAAACTTAGGGAGCATACCAGACAGCGAGGGAGTTGTCAAAGGTATGGACCTTGGGGATCTGCTGGGAGGAAGAGTCCTTGGGCCAGCCAGGGATGCAACTCCTTGGGCAGGCACCCTTCTATCTATTCTGATAAGAGAATGTGTTTTGCAACAAGAGAAACTTTTCTCACAGGCCAGGGGCCTACTAAGAAATTGGGAGGCTTCCAGAAACATGATCTTAGGACGGGGGCCTAAGCACCCCATCAAGAGGACCTAGGTTTAAGCACTGGCTCTATTGTTCATATTGGACACTCAGGCGTCTAATTCTTCTGGGCTTCAGTTTCTTCATTTATAAAATGAGGGGGTTTGACTAGACCAGAGGTGGGGAAGCAGGCCGCAGGCTCCCCCCTGGACTAGACCATGTCTACATTGTTTTTATCCTGTCTTCATTTTCCAGATGAGGAAACTGAGACCCTGAGAGGCAAAGCCATTGCTTGAGGTCATGTGCTCTCTAATGGCTGAGCCAAAACCTGAAGCCAAGTGTTCTGTGATAGAGTGGGAAGGGCGCTGAGTTTGGAGGCAGAAAATTTACTGGCTACTAACTAGCCTGGGCCAGAGTGGTATAATGGAATAAGTGATGGCTCTGGAATAATTTAGGAACTGGGTTTGAATCCTGCCTCAGCCATCCCCATGATCATGGCAACTCAAATCAGGTATAAAAGGAGCCATGATGTCTTTGGGTCTGGACCACATGGGAACAGACGGGATGTTGCTCCACCGTCCAGATTTGTTACATACATTTGGGGTTCTGTTTTTTCTCCTTTTAAGTCGAAGAGTGGCACATGAGATATAATAAACACTTATTTATTGGAAAATAAGATAAAATTTTTTAAAAAAGTGATTTTGGGGGGGCAGGACAAGACTGAACATCTGGAAACAGGATGAGCTTGTGTCCACTGAGGTCACTGAGCAGCACCCATCTTATTGTTGGTGACCAAGGCCTCCTCCCATCCCCTCCCATTTCGACAGCATTTTCTGACAACTTGGGCTTTTTCTGGGCATAACTGGTTGCTTTTTTTAAGCATCTGACTGGGAAATCACAGCATTATTGTGATCTTTGTTTATGCTTGGCTTTCTCCCCCTTCTTCCCAGCTGAATGACCGATAGTCGGTTTGCTGTTGCCGTGCTGGTGGCTGACGAAGGGCAGAGGGGGTTAAGCTGGCATCTGAATCACCTCCTTCTTTGGCTCCCTCACAATGCAGGGTCTACTCTGGTTTCTAGGCAGCAGTTAGAGCCTCCAGCGAAATAATTGTTGTGATGCCCCCATGGCCACCAGGCCTGATAAAGCTTATCCCCGTAAATAACTGGAAAATGTGAGACGTGTCTTATCAGTCGATAGCGCCTTCCTTCTGTTTCTTAGCTGCAAACTGCACCGTCCTTATAACTTGCTACTTCCAATAAGAGTCGCATTTAGGTATTCAAGAAGACAGGTGGGACTGATACATGTAATGGGGAGTTATTTGGGAAAATGGACTAGAAATGAATCTGCATGTAGTTAAAAGAGTCCTGAAGGCCTTCCTAGAAGGCTGCTTTGATCAAAGATGGTGACATATGTGTGACCTTATGAACAAACTCTGCCCTTGTGTGGCAAAGTCCCACGCCATTTTTATGCTAAGAATTGGTGTAGTGGTTTCATATCCGAGGGGCAGCGTGGTGGCATGTAGAGAAAGATCTGAATTCAAATCCTGCCTCTGACACATAATGGCCATGTGACCCAGGCCTGCTGGGTGATTTTTCAGTGCTTTGGGCAATTCTCTGAGATGCTAAGGTTCAGAGAAAGTGCCAGCCTTCCTGGTGGAGGCGTTCTGTCCTTGGGAAGCTCCTCCTACCAGAGGTCTCACAGCCCCATCCCCTTCCTTATCCCTGAAAGCCTGCTGAGTCCTTCCCCTAGAAGATGTAATGTAAGACTCACCATAACTCTGCAAGAGGGTCTCTAGAGGTTTGATTATCTCTGTTTTGCAGATGAGTAACTGAGGCTGAGAGATCAAGGGATATGTCCAAGGCTACTTGGGTATGTCAGGGGCAGGATTTCAGCCCAGATCTCCTGTACTATCCTGCCTTTTGCTGCAAAGGAGAACCTATGTCCTCTCTAAACTTCCTATCTCCCCTGCATACAGTAGGGGCTTCATAAATGCCTGTTGAATTCTGCTCTACTTCTCCCCACTCCTCCGCTTAGCTCAGCTTCTCCCCCCCTTGCTTCTTCCTCTGCAGCCTGTTGGACACCTGCTTCTGCCTCGGTTGTCCCTCCTGTTCTCCTCCCCTGCACTACAGTCTCAGCATCTCCCTCCCGCTAGGTCTCCCGCTGCCCAAGACCACCCTGGCAGCCCTGTCTGACTCAGGCCCAGCCATGGCCTCTGGCTCTGCTCAGCTAACCACTGGCTATTCCCTGGGCCTCCCTATCTCTCTTACTGGGCAGACCCAGGGCGAATCATTTGTCTTCTCCCTCAATTTCCTCATCTGTAAAAGGGGCTGATAATGGCACTCACCTCCAAAGGAGAGAATTTAATGAGATAATATATGGAAAGTTCTTTGTAAATTATAAAGTGCTACATCCATGCTACCTATTATCATTATTATTATTATTATTATTATTATTATTATTCTACCTGGCACCCTAGTTAATAATAATGAAATGCTACCTATTGTTATTATTATTATTATTATTCTACCCGGCACCCCAGTTAATAATAATGAAATGCTAGCTATTATTATTATTATTATTATACTCAGCACCCCAATTAGCAATGATTACATGCTAGCAATTCTTCTTCTTCTCTGCTCCCTAGTGAATGATAATTAGATGTTAGCAATTCTTCTCAGTCTTCTTCTGCCCTGGGCCCCTGGTGGCGGCCAGCCCCTCTCTTTATCAGTGCTGCTTCCAGGCAGCTCTCTGTGCCTCTTCCAGCCTAGATGAAGGGACTTCTTCTCCACGTGCTCTTCCATTTCTCTGCTCTCAATCCAGGTTTCTTAGAGCTACCAGAAAATCTGAATGCAGAGCTCTAACCATAGCACTGTCCTGCATAAAAACCTTCAGCTCAGGACAGCTAGGTGGCGCAGTGGAGTCAGGAGGAGTTGAGTTCAAATCCAGCCTCAGACACTTGTGACGCTGGGCAAGTCACTTAACTCCAATTGCCTCACCAAAAGAAAGAAAGAACAAGCAAAATACCCTTCAGCTCCCTATTGCCTCTCAGAGGAAATTCGCATTCCTTACCTTGGCCTTTCCGTCTGCCAAGTTGGCTTTAACGGATTTTTCTAGCTTTATATAATAATAATAATAATGAGGATGAGAATAATAATAGCAGCAGCTAGCATTGCTATGGCACCTACCATGTTCCAGACGCTGTGCGAAGTGCTCTGCATCTGTTACCTCATTTGATTCTATTGCCCTGGGAAGAAGGTGCTATTACAATCCCCATTTTTAAATTTTACAAATGAGAAAACTGAGGCATTCAGAGGCAGAATGACTTGCCAGAGTCACACCGCTGGGAAGAGTCGGAGGGCAAATTTGAACTCAGGCCTTCCTGACGCCAGGCCCGGTGCCCCAATCCCTGCCACCAATTGATTGCTGACCTTCCTTGGGCTGTGGGCACTTTATCCTCCGTGCTGAGCATGTGCTGCTGTCGTTTCTCCACCTGCTTCCATCTGTTCACCATTTTCTTCTGCCCTGCAATTTCCAAAGATCGATGATCTCATTGGAATGGAGCTGCTTCTGCCAATGCGGAGGACGGCCGTGAAATTTCCCAGGAGATAATTTCAGGGGCGGCTGTGTCCAAGCCCGGGGTGATTAGCTCTTTGAACCTTGGAGGGGAGGTATGCAATTCATCCATCGCTCGTCCCTGAGGTGTGCAAGCTCTCCAGCTGGGGAGCCTCTGATAAGATGTCCACTGAGACCTGGCTGCTCACATTGATGGAGGAGTGAGAGCCCATAAATGTGAATAACAATGTAACAGTCATGACTGATGTTGGCATAGCACTTGGAGGTTTGTAAAGCACTTTACATACACAATCTCCTTCAGTCCTCATTGCTTCGGTCTTCAGCAGGTGCCATTATGAGCCCCATTTTACAGAGGGGGAGTCTGAGGCCCCAGGGGCTCACACAACCTTAAGTGTCAGGAGCAGGTCCCTCCTGACTCCAAGGCCAAGGCTCCATTCCTCCTACAGGGTCGTAAAGGGCTCATAGCATTTCCAAGGTATTATCTGATTAGTCCACATAAATACCCTGGGGGCTGGCAATAGGCAGGGACCCCGCTTCCCGATGATCATGCGAGGCACCTACGTGGAGCAGTGGGTAGTGCACTGGGACAGGAAGACCCAGGTTCAAATCCAGCCTCAGACACTGATTAGCCATATGGGCAAGTCACTTAACTTTTGTTTACCTCAGTTTCCTTTACTGCAGAATGGGAATAAAAATAGCACCCACTTCAAAGGTTGTTGTGAGGATCAAGCAAGGTCATGTTTGTGAAGCCCTTAGCATAATACCCGGCAAGTAGCAGGCACTAGAGGAACGCTAGCTATTACTGCTGCTGCTGTGTGCAATGTCCCCTAGCCCACGGGGAGCAAAGTTAGGGTGAGGTGGGACACGGAACAAACAAATCTCCTTCCTGACTCTTAGTCAGATGTGGTCTCCATTACCTGGGATACTTTTCTAGCAAAATGATGCCGCTTTTCTGGGCGAGATGTGAGGGCCATTAAAAGGGACCATGAAACTTTTGGTTCATGGGAAGTTCTTCCACCCCACTCTTAGTGGGTTAACTTCTAAGCCTTCATGTCCTGGTTCTCTTAGACTGAGGATGACAGATGGACATGGGACTGAAAAGAAGAAACCTCCCAACAAGCCCCCAGCCCCCACCCCAGCCGCAGCCAGATCTTTAATCTGTTCACTGATGGAAAGGAAAAGAGCAAGAAAGGGGCGACCATTGAGAAACCTTTCAAAAATCCCCCCTGTGTGATGGCAGAGATGTCACAGGAATGCAATGCGAACACCCCTAGAACAGAGAGAGGCGCCCCCGCGTAATGGAAGTGCTTCATTGTGTTCTGTGATTACAATCAACATCAGGGCACCCTCCCCTTCTTAAAATGAAAAGGAACAGACCAGGCTCGAGTGGCTGGATTGGGAATGGGGAGCATGGTAGCGGCTGAACAGAAGCCCTCTGACTCCTTATTTGGATGGGGAGGGGGAAACAACCAAAACATGTGCATTTCAAAGAGAAAAAATGCCCAGCCAGGAAATTTGAGCTTCTTGGCATCACTTTTCCCTGGATGAAGGAAGCATCTGTTTCCTTTTTTTCCTTCACATTACATATGTTGGTGTAGAGGAAAGGACAGAAATAATTTGATTTGGGGGGAATTGCCTGAAAAAAATCAGGATCTTTATGTCAACTAATTTAGCGAGGTATGTTAAAAAGGTTGCTTATACAAGAAAACTAGAGTATAAGAAATGCAAACAGTCTTATCGTTTAAACAATATGGAGGTACATTCTCGAGCCCATCCAGGTGTCTATGAAGAGAATGACAACACTAATTTTGGTCATTTGAATCTTCAAATCGGATGTTGTAGGACATAACCGGACGACAGTGACAGGAGAGTGGCCAGGCCTTGGAGACCAGGTGATCTGGGTTTAAGTCCCAGCTTCCACACATACAGATGGTTTGATCCTGGGCTAGCATCTGCGCCCAAGAAACCTTGGCAAGTCACAGCCCCCACCTGCCTCAATGTCTTCATCAGTGAGATGGGGGAATAATAGCAGAATCTATTTCCCGGGGCTGTGGTGAGGAACAAAAGAGCTGATATCTGCAAAGTGCTTAGCACAGTGCCTGGCACATAGGAGGGACTTAATAAATGCTTCCCTTCCTTTCCTTCCTTTCCCTTCTTCTTCCCCTTCCCCTTTCCTTTCCCTTCCCCTTCACTTCCCTCTTTCTTTCCCTTTTCCTCTTCTCCTTCCCTCTTGCCTTCCCCTTTCCCTCTTCCCTTTCCTCTTCCCCTTCCCTCTTCCCTGTCACTGGGAGGCTCATCAGCCTGCTTGCTGATGCCATGGCAGTGCCTGCCTTCACCTCCTCATCCTGTGGTCTCGCTTTAATCCTTCACCTGATCCAGGAAAGGCCAGGGTAGGCAAGTGTATTCTGAGGTTTTCTCCAGCGCAGACATGCTGTAATTCAGCTCCAGGACAATTCCAAAGACATGAGTTATTCGTCATGAATGACAGTGTGTGTGGCTGCTTCGGGAGTTCCCATCACCTTCACTGTGGCAGACACACTAACAAAAGCCACCTCCAGAATGAGAGACCTCGTCTGGGGTGCCATGTCCAGTGTGGGGCGCCATGTTTTAGGAAAGAAAATAGAAAAACGGGATGTTGGTCAGGCTGGTCAGAGGATGAGACCGTGCCGAATGAGGGGTGAGTGAAAGAACTGAGACCTTTAGCCTGAGAAATATGCCCCGAAGGGAAAGGGTGGTAGCTGCCTTCTCGTATTTGGAAGGCCCTGTCGTGGCAAAAGTGTTATCCTCCTTTTGTACGTGGTCCCAGAGGGCACAGCCGAGATCAGTGGATAAAAGTGGCTGAGGCAGATTTTGGCTGGGAGTAAGGAAGCGCTTTGTGGTGATAGGAGCTGCCCGGAAGTTAGGGTTGGTCATGGGGAATGATGCTTCTCAAACTCATCACCAGACTCGGGGGCCAACTTGTTTGGGGCCTTTAGCCTTCTATTCACTGATTAGAGAAACGGCTTCACGAGTGAAAAACCAAGCCAAACCATGATGAAGTTGTGGTAGCAAGATCTCAGGTACTTTTTCCTTAGTATACTTTTAGACTAATTTCAGGCGGAAATATATTGGTGTAGCGGACAAAGAGTTGGCCTCAGGGCCAGGAAAACCAGGGTTAAAATCTACTCTCCAGCACACACTGACTGCGTAACCCTGCCGAGTCATTTAACTGGCATGGGACTTGGAGGAGGCAGGAAGACCTGAATTCAAATCTCAGCTTCAGACATTTACTAGCTGTGTGACCTTGGGCAACTCTCTTCATCACTATCTACCTCATTTTCCTTATTGGCATAATGGGGATAATAACAGCATTTACTATTCCCTGACTTCAGTCTTTTTCTCTGGCCATCCCCTATGCCTGGACATCTCTCCCTCCTTATCTCCACCTCCCGATGAAATCCCCCCTACCACAAGAAGCTTTTCCTGACCCCCCCCTAAATTTAGTGCCTTACTTGGTTTACAATCTCCAATTTATCCTGTATGCATCTTGTGTGGGTGTGGTTGTTTGCATGTTCTGTCCCCGTTAGATTGGAAGCTTCTGGAGAGTAGGGACTGGCTTTTGCCTTTCTTCACATTTCTAATGCTTAACATAGTGACTGGAAGATAGATGGCGCTTAATAAATGTTTATTGATTGACTGACTAACTACCTCTCAGGGTTCTTAGGATAAATCAAGATAATAATTGTAAAGCACTTCACAAACCCTAAAGTGATATATATGTAAATGCTAACTATTATTATTACCAAGCATCAACTGGCAAACATTTATTAAAATCCTACTGTGCCTACAAAAAGAGACAAAAGACAGTCCCTACTCTCAAAGAGCTTCACAGTCTGATGGGGAAAGCAGTATGTGAGCAATCATCTTCATCACCCTCATTATCTTCATCATCACCCTCATCATCATCTTCATCTTCTTCACCATCACCATCTTCATCACCCTCACCCTCATCATCATCTTCGTCATCATCATCATCCTCACCCTCATTTTCATCCTCATCTTCATCCTCATCCTCATCAAACCTCTCACTGCTCTAAGCAGCTCTCCAAGATTCCATTCTGCAGATATGGTATGAGCCTGTGCTGGTCGGGAGTTTCTTTTACCAATAAAATTCTAGGTCCAATCTCTGTCCCTTTCCCATAACTTTTTAGAATTGAAGCATTTAAGATGTTTTTTTTTCCCATGATTTCTGAATTTGACGGATTCATGTAACTTATGATACATTGAATATGAAATTGAGGTAAAAGAAATGAATGATTGACAAAGGTGGAGCAAAAGCAAGTGAGGAGAGCCGCCATTGTGCTTCCATCAATTGCCAAGTGCTTGTGAGGCACCTCCTAGTGAAAGTGCTGGGGACACAAATACAGAACTTCCTTCCAGGGCTGGCCTCAGGATGCTTAGGGTCATAGGTTTTCCAGTCTAATCCAACATCTATATTTTACCAATGAGGAAGCCAAGATTGGTGGAGGTTGGTGACTTGACCAGGGTCTCTTAACTTGTGTTTGAAGAAGAATTGGAAATCAGGTCTTCTTAACTCCAGGCCCACTACTCTCTCCATTGAACCCCATAGCTGCCAGTTGTGAGGTGAGGGAATAAAGTTTCTGGGTGCTATCTCATTTGAACCTCACAAAAACCCTGTGACATCAGTGTTATTATCCTCATTTGACTGATGGGGAAACTGAGTCTCAGAGAAGTTAAGTGCCTGGTCCAGGCACACATGGCTTGGTAGGGTTTGATTCTAACCCAATACTATCTCTTCTACCAATTATATTGAAACAGATGGATTGCTCCCCAAATTAGACTTTTGAAAAAATATTCCCTTTTTGATAGAAGAGATAAAAGAGATAAAAGTAAGAATTAATCTGTACAAAGCCAGTAGAATACTAATGAGACTGCTGGGTGAAAGTTGAGACATTTTTTCTAGGTGTGATTAGATAGTATTAGAATAAGAGACCTGGCTGAACCAGGAGGGTAATTAGAAATCTGAAATAAGGATAGAGCAAAATTTTAAAAAAGAGAGAAAAGCAGAGGTACTTGCCCCGGAGCCTTAGGAAATGTCTGCTCTGTGCTTTTCAGATGGACCACAGAAGTATCAAAACAGCCAAGGAATTGCAACAAACACACTATGCACTTCGCCCAGTTTTCAAAAAAGGAACCTTTGAACCAAGGAGAGCATTTGAACAAATGTGATTGTGAATGACCTCATGAGGAGGGGCTACTGTCTTCTGAAGCCTGGGAGTAGTGCCTTCTGCTGCAGGGGACTCTTGCAAGGCCGATGGAGGAGACTTTTCTTTAATGTTGACCTGGCTTCAGACACGCACTGGCTATGTGACCCTGAGCAAGTCACTTAGCATTTCTCAGCCTCAGTTTTTTTCATCTGGAAAATGGGGATAAAAATGACACTGATCTCACAAGGTTGTTGTGAAGATAAAATATGACAAATGTTAGACTTCATTCTCTTCCTCCAAGAATTGCTTGGTGAGTTCCTACCCCCAGCAGCGACATAACTATTACCATACTATTCATTTAAATCTTCAAACCTAAATTGATCCTGTAATTAGTGAGCGCTCTCTTGAGGTGGCAGTGGTTGTGACCATGTGGTCTGACCAACAATGGGTGCGGTCGGAAGGTGTCATGTGATATTGGACAGGAAGAGCTGGATTTGAATCCTGCCAAAGACACTAGTGATATGACTGTTGCCATTTTGAATTTATCTCTCTATATTTATTATAGCAAGCATAGTAGAACTGAAAGAACACTTGGAGTGGGGGGTGTGGGTTCACATCGCACCTTTGCTCTGTCCTGTGTGACCTTGGACAAATCTCTCTGGGTCCCAGTATCCTCACCTACAAAATGAGGCATTCAGATGAGATTTCCTTTAAGGTCCCTCCCACTCACTCCATGGTCCTGTGATCTGATGGGCTTCTCTCAGCCTCAGTTTTCTTCTCTGTAAAATGGGGATTATCATATAAAATCAGGGTTGTTGTGAGGATCAATAAAATGAAACTGGAAAGCTGTTTGTAAACCTCCAACCACATCTGCAATGTTCTGTTCGATTTGGGACCCACACGCTTGGAAGGAAGTTGACAAGAGGGATGGTGATCAAGATGGCGAGGGAATGGGAAGCCATCACCAAGGAGAAATGGAAAAAGGCCTGCACATCTTTAGGCCTGGGGGAGATAGAGCATTGTCTTCCTTCAGCATTCAAAGGCTGGTTTGTAGAAGAAGCCCTAAGTCTGTCAACTCCAGAAGGCAGAGCTTGGCTCACTGAGCCATACATACCACCCAGACTCTGGCTGGGAGGGAAGAAACATCATAGATATGGTTTTTAAATACCCGCCAGAATGCCTCTCTGAAGCCCCGCGTAGGGGCCTGGGGCTAAAGGACCAGAGCTATGATAATCATCATCATCCATCACTCCCACACACAATGCCTGTAGGTCAGTTCTGCATTTTCCATATAACTGTCCTGGGAAGTGTATAGGTAGATTGATTTATCACGAGGCTGGACAGCCACACTGACCATCGCTTGCGTATGGCGAATTGGAGCAAAAGAACTTCAGACTTCCCTTATGGCTAGAGGTCTTGTCATTGGCACTAGAGCCTGGGTTAAGGATTCCTGAATGTTGATGGGCCAACAGGGAGCAGGAAGAGCCCTGCCAGTGCTAGAAACATGGGTTGTAACACTGCCTCCAGCACTTGCTCTATGGCCATGGGCAATTCAACAAGCCTTCCTGAGTCTCAATTTCCTCATCTGTAGAATGGGCATATTCTATCACTATCTCACTGGGCCGAGGTGAGTACTAAATTAAATGATGCATCTGAAGTACTTTACATATCTTAATCAGTCCTGAAGGGATGGGAAGCTGTCAAGGAAAAATTCTGGAGACACAAAGAGAACTAATTTTGATGGAAGACTGTTTTCTAAGAGATTGACATGGACACAGAGAACTCACCACTCAATACAGATTTGTTTTGATTTAAAACCATCAACCTTTATTCACAACCTGTCAGTGGACTTGTGGCCATTTTTCTGGAATATTGAAGAAGTTTTAAAACTTTTGTCTCATTTTTTAGTGATGGTTTTAATTTTTTATATCACATTAATTCCCCAGTCTAGCCGTTCCCTTCCCCCCCACGTTGAACCATCTCTTGCAACAAGGGAAAGAAAGGATGCAGATCAGAAAACTCACCAACCATTCATGGCTCTGAGAGACTCTGGGATACAGCCTACCTCCAGCCCCCCACCTTGGACACAAAGCAAGATGGGCACATTTCCTCATCATGGCCAAGCCTGGGCCTTATAATGAAATGTATAACGGCTGGTTTCAATTTGTTCTTGTTGTTCTATTTATATTGCCCTAATCATTATATGTGTATACACACACACACACACCACACACACACACACACACACACACACACTGTTTTACTGGTTCTGCTTTCTTTGATCTTGTTATTTCATCTAAGTCTCCTCCTGCTTCTCCAAATTCTTCAACATCTCTGTTTCCTACAGTGCAGTAACATCGCACCACATTTATGTGCCACATTGGGTTTAGCCTCCTCCAAGCCACGGATCCCTGCTCGGTTTGTAGTTCTTGGCTATCACAAAAAGTGGTTTTATCTGTATCACCCGTATGTCTTCAATCTCTTGGTGGGCGTGGTGTCTCCTTTTTATCCTAAGCATATTGATTTTGTGCAAAAATGTTTTATTTAACTTAGATTATCGTGTGTGTGTGTGTGTGTGTGTGTGTGTGTGTGTGTGTGTGTGACATCTTCTCTCATTTGGTTAAGAATGTGTCCTCTCACCACAGTTGTGAAAGGCATCTGATGTCATTCTCGGCTATTTTTTTCTAACGATGTGACCCTTCACATTCAGGTTGTGTAACCGCTTGAACTTAATGTGGTATGTGGTGTAAGATGTTGCCGTAAATTTAATTTCTGCTGAACTCCTCCAACCTAGATTTTAATGGAAGCAAGGACGGATGCTGGAGGAAGAAGAGGAAAGATTGGCCCAGTCCTGTGAGCACTGTCAGGAGCACCGAAGCCAGGGCTCATGGGGAAATCTAAGGGCAACAAGAATCTGGGTGTGGGACAGGAGGGGGATCAAAGAATGTCTGGGATTCCTGCTCCCCTGGGATGTTCTGCTCAACGCACTTTAGTTATTTCTTCTGCTGATCAGAACAATCCTTAAATCAAAATGAGCCAACCAAAAACAACCATTGAGAGGCTGATGCCCAAGACAAGGAATGGGAAGATGAGAGTGCCACTGTGCTAGATGAGGCCACATCACCTGGACCAGATGAGGTCTATCCTAGGCATCAGAGAACTCAATGATGGGCCACATTGCAGAGAACAGGACTGGAGACGCCAAAGCATCCTGGTTTATTTTTATTTATTTTTGATTAGGCAATGGAGTTAAGTGACTTGCCTAGGGTCACACAGCTAGTAAGTGTCATGTGTCTGAGGCTGGATTTGAGCTCAGGTCCTCCTGAATCCAGGGCCGGTGCTCTATCCACTGTGCCACCTAGCTGCCCATCCTGGCTTATTTTTGAAAGGAAGAAAACAATGGAGTTTGTGAAACATAGGCCAGTGAGCTGCCTCTTCATATGATCAGGAGTGGTTAGTCAGTGAACGTCTACAAGCAATGATCACGCAGAGGCAGCCTGGCCTCATGAAGAGCAGGTCATGCCTGACCGACATGATTTCCTTTTTATTTTGACAGGCTTACTCATTTGGTGGGTCTTTGGCAGACACACAGCATCACAATCATAGGTATTGGATAAAGTCCTTCCTGCTGTTCTGGTAGTAAAGAGGCAGAAAAGCTGGCTAGAGAGACGATAGTATAATTAGAGGGATTCAGGACTGGTTGAAAGGCTGAACCTGAAAGGAGGGTAATTATTATTTAATCTTCTGACTTCACCTTGGGAGGGAGGTCAACACTGGAGTGCACCAAGAGTCTACGGACACTTGGGCATTTTATCAGTGATTTAGGTCAGGACTTCTTCACTTTTCTTGTGCATGTGCTGTACTTCTTTAGCAGGGAGGTGAAGCCCTGCTCTGAACGACATTTTTAAATGCATAAAATAAGATAAAATGGAGACCAATTCCCTTGGAATGCCATTTATGCACACAGGCTTAAGAAGCTCTGCTTTAGGTGGAGATGGCAGGTTTATCAAATATACAAGTGACACAAAGGTGGCAGGATGGGGGCTGGGTAGAGCCGCAGAATGGATCACATTTTGGCAGGCTGGACTGTGTGCCCAAATAAGGAAGATAAAGCTTAATAGGAATGAATGTAACATCTTACACTTGGGTTAAAAAGGGGGAGGTGCAAAGGGTAGTGTTTATGCTGAGGTGTGACCACTATGCAAAAAACCCAAAGATATCACCCAAATGTGGAAGAATTTTTAAAATCAATAGGTGTAGGAGTCATGGCCTGCCAGCCGTTTGGCTGAAAAAAGATCTGGGCTGTTAGTGGATTTTAAGCTCATTTGGAGACCACAGTATGAATGGCAGCCACAGGAACCTATGCCATCTGAGCACTGCCTTAGCAGAAGCAGAGCTCAGCACTGTAGGAGCCAGGCCCCATCTGGGGTATTGGGTCCAATGGTGGGGCCATGTGGTAGGAGAGATGCCAAGAGGACAAGAGAGGCAGCGTCACAGTCAGGAAGATCTGAGTTCAAGTCCCATCTCTGCAGCATACAGGCTGGGTGGTCTGGGTGAGTCATTGAAGCCCTCGGTTCCTGCTGGCCCTGGAGCCTTTGTTTCGGGGAGGGGCTCAGGTCACAGCTGTCCTTCTCTGCTCTCCTGGCTTTACCCCTGGCCCTCTGGACTTTTCCTCCAGGTCAGAATGGTGGTGGGGGGGTGCCTTCTCTTCCTGCCCCAGTTCTTCAGCTGCTTTTAGGACTGTTTTTGGCTACTGGACCATAAGCTCCTGAGGGCGGGGGCTGTCTTTCTCTTAGGTTGTATTTGTATTCCCAGCACTGAGCACGGTGCCTGGCACTTAGTCATTTCTGAGGGCTTGTTGACTTGAATTGACAGTGCTTTGGACAGTTCTCTAAAACCAAGTTTCAGAGAAGGTGCCCACTTGCATTGGGGGAGAGATGGCTTTCACCTGGAAATTCCCTATGGTGACCATTGCAAATACAGCTGGCACTTCTACAACATTCTAAGGCTTGCAGTACTTCAGGGATTGCACTCGGTCCTCACAACCACCCTGGGAGGTAGGTGTAAGTATTTCCCCCAATTTATAGATGAGGAAACTGAGGCTGAAGCAGTTTAAGCAACTTGTCCAGAGGCCAAATTTGAACTCAGGTCTCCCAAACTCCAAGGCCATCACTCTATCCACTTGGGGATTACCACGTACTTCGTGCACATTCACACACACACACACACACACACACACACCACACACACACACACGGGTTGTCATGCAACACTTTCTCTGTGACAGCATAAAAACCCAGAAGCCCTTTCTTCCAGCTGGAGGCATCTCTCTCCTTGATGGAACTTGTCTCTTGGAGCCTTTTCTTTTAGCGATGATGTCTTATTCCTGCTCCCTGACCTGAGCAGACGACTCGTCCTCAGCAATAACCCAGAGGTTTCCAGTATAAGCTTTAATCCAAAAGCTCATGTATGTCTTATCAGAGAACCCTCTCTGCCAAACACGTCTGTGCATTTTTTCATCTGAGCCCCATACCACTCCCATGAAGTAGATAATATTATGGTCATTTTACAGAAGGAGAAACAGGTTTGGTTAAGAAACTCGCTAGCTCATGGCGACGCAGCTGGTGAATGTCAGAGGGGGAGGTGACCTAGGTCTTTCCGACTCCAAGTCACAAGTGCTCCCTCAAGTCAAATTAACAAGCATGGGGGAAGCACCTACTGTGTGCCAGGTACTGTGCTAATCACTAAGAATGCACAGAGAGGCAAAAGCAGTCCCTGCCCTCAGGGAGCTCTGGTCTAAGGGGGGAGACCCATGGACTCGACTGTGTACAAACAAAGCATGTATGGGGTAAATGGGAGATGGTCTCAGAGTACAGGGGAGGGGGACGAGAAAAGGCTTTTTGTCAAGGTTAGGATTTTAGCTGAGACTCAATGGAAGCCAGAGAAGTCAGGAGGTAGAGACGAGAAAGGAGAGCACTGCAGGCAGGAAGGACGCCTAGTGAAGTCTTATGGAGTTGGGAGATGGAGTCTGTAACTAAGAAAGCATTTATTTAGCATCTGTTGTGTGCTGGACAGGGGAGGAGGCTGATATCACCAGCATCACTCTGTTGGGGGAGTGAGTTAGAAGATTGGAAAGGCAGGAAGGGGCCAGTTGATGAAGGCTTTAAAAGCAAAAAAGAGGAATTTCCATTTTATTCTGTAGTTGATGGGGTCTCCCTAAGACAGAAATGATCTAGGTATTAGATTTTTACGTGCGATTAAAAGCTATTTATAAATTGGTAGTTTTTGCTTTGAGAGTTAAGGACATTTGGTCTAAACACTATTATGTTAGAATTGTTTATTTGGAAATGGAAAGACTTTGCAGTTCCTTTGCTTTGTCCCTGTTTGACCGTGTGCTCCCAGCCTCCGAGAGAGGCTAAACCTTGCTGCCATTCAAACCATTTATGTGGAAAAATGGAACTTGGTTCAGTTTTGTGGCTGGAAAGGACTGCGTGGGCCTTAGCTCTTGTAAACCATCCACTTGATATGAGTGAAAAAGCCAGGAGTTTAAAAATCTGATTGTTGTCTCAAGTAGGAAGACAAAATGTTAAGTCCAAAGTGGTTTTATTCTCACAAAATCCCACATATCAGGAAAATGGAAGGAGAGAGGCCGTGATGGGAACTGTCAAGGGCAAATGATCTCCCCAGGACTTCCAAGGAAGTGGCTGGAAGATCAAGCAGCCTTTCCAGCTGAAATCAATCTCGTCTTTCCTCTTCTCTGAGCACCAACACCTCCATTTCCAGGAAAAGTTGGGTCTAATCTGAAACGACACTCAGAGAAGCTGGTTAATTGTTTGTTTATCCCTTTGCTTTCCCCTTTTCCTTTTCTACTTTTTCTTATCTTTTATGGAGAAGCCAAAGAGAGCATGTCTCATTAGAATTTGCTTCCCAAGTGAGTTCCTTTTCCTGTTCTTCCAAGGAGATACCTGCAGGATAGCAGAGAAGGACAATATAAATGTTGGCCAGTCCTAGGACCGAATGATAACAATGATAAGAGCTACCATTTACATAACACTTACTATGTGTCACGTGCTTTATAGTTATTATCTCATTTGGTTCTCACAACAATTCTAGGAAGTAAGTGCTATTATTGACCCCATTTCACAGATGAGAAAACTGAGACAACATAGGCTAAGTGACTTGCCCAGGGTAACATAGCTAGTAAATATTGGAGGCTGGATTTGAACTCAGATCTTCCTGACTTTGAGCCTAGCACTTAAGTGGCAGTGTGCTGTAACGGATAGGCTCAGGAAGAGAGACTCGCTTCAAACTGTACTCCCAACACATCCCAGCTCTGTATGAGCATGGGCAAACACTTACCTTCTCAGAACCCTGTGTTCCTGACTCTCAAAGACTCTCAATGCCAGAGGAGTTATTGATCTGCCTCTGTGGAAGGAATTACCATACTGGGAGTTTCCTAAATGGGTACATAAGCTGTTGATGCCCACTTTAGACCTCGGAGGGAGTTAGAGAAAAATCATCAGAGAAAGGGTAGATTGAAAAGAAAAGCTATCAGAGAAGCTAAGTAGTAAAGTCCCCAGCAGGGCCTGTGAGGGGACCTTGGGGGGTTTCTAAGGAATTCTGTATCAATGCAGAAGTCACTAAGATGGCTCTCTATCACTAAGCCGCCGGGTGTTTGCTGGCTCTTCAGTTTGGTGTGGTCCTGCCTTGAGTCGTGGCGAACCCCAAACCAAACCCAGTCCAAAGCCCTCACCCGCCGCTAGCTCTGTCTGCTGTTCTTCTAAAATCGGTCCCTCAGGATGATTAGGAGGAAGCCAGCAATCCCAAGGGGAGGATCAAGGAGCTGAGAAGGAACTGGGTGGTCATCCTTGAGGCTTTTCATTGAGTTGTAATTCAATGTAAAATGCAAAGACTGATTACCCACATTTATGCCATGGCCCTCTGCGCCAAGGCTCTGCCTCCCACCCTTTCATTCACCAAGCGCCTCTCACCTGGGTTATTGCAGCAGCCTCCTCTTGGTGTCCCGGCCTCCCCTCTGTTCCGCTTCCAGTCCATCCTGCCTTTTGCTGCCAAAATAAAATGTCCCTGAACACTCGTGAGGCCCTCCTCAGTCGACGCCAGTGGCTTTTTCTCACCTCAAGGATAAAGTAGAAACTCCTCTGTGGAGCTTTTACAAAGCGAGCCCTCAGCAGCCCGACCCTGGCCTGTCTTTTCATCCTTGTTGGCTTCTCACCCCAACCCTCCACCTCCCATCTTTGTGTCTTTGTAATGGCCATCCCCCAGGCTTCGAAGGTCTTTCCTCCCTGCCTCCACGTCTCTTCCTTTAAGACAGCCGAGCACTTCTCCTGCCTTTGCTCCTCGCGCCCCTCCTCCCAAATCCCCAGGTCCTCGTCACCTTTGGACACACTGCTATTTGTTCGCCTCCTATTCGTGCGGTCTGTATTCCCGTGTGGGCTGTACCCTCTCCGCCACTAGAGTGGAAGCTTGTAGGGAGTGCGGATTGTTTTCTTTGTATGTCTAGTATCTAGTACTCGTCAAAGAAATGATTGATTGCTTGGCCGACTGTCAGGAACTGTGACTATAAAGACAAAACTAAAAGCAGTTCCTGCCCTCAGGGAGCTTCCCTTTCACGGAGAGAGCATAGCCTGTGCAGAAATGAGTGAAAACAAGGTATGTGCCAAGTGAATACGGGATACTTGGGGTCCGGGAGGACGGTACTCACAACTTGGGGGAGGGGAAGAAAACTTGGGAAGGCCTCGTGCAGGAAGCTGTGCCTGAGCTGGCCTGGAAAGAGGCTGAGGATTTGGAGAAGCAAAATGGGGCAGGGCCCTGGGCTCCAGGCACGGCTGGTAGTGAGTCAGAGAATGGGACGGACCGCATGTGAGGAAGTAAGGGGCAGAAAGACAGGCTCCTCAGGGGAAGGGAGGGAGGGATGGAGGGAGGAAGGGAAGAAGAAAGGAAAGAAGGGAGGGAAGGAAGGAAGGAAGGAAGGAAGGAAGGAAGGAAGGAAGGAAGGAAGGAAGGAAGGAAGGAAGGAAGGAAGGAAGGAAGGAAGGAAGGAAAGAATGGAGGGAAGAAAGGAAGGAAAGAAGGAAGGAAGAAAGGAAGGGAGGGAAGGAAGGACAGAAAGTAGGAAAGAAAGTAGGAAAGTAGGGAGGGAGGAACAAACATTTGTTAAGCGCCTACTGGCTAAGAGCTTTCCAAATATCCTCTTATTTGATCCTCACAGCAGATGGCAGAAGATGCTGTTATTGCCCCCATTTTGCAGTCGAGGTAACTCAGGCAGGCGGAGGGGAAGTGACTGGCCCAGGGTCACACAGCAGCCAGTGTCTGAGTCTGGATTCAAACTCGGGTCTTTCCCCACTGCCCCATGGCGGTGTGAGAGGAGAAGGGAGAACCTTGCTCGCAGCGGGCGCATTCTGGAGGAGTTTGTCTGTTACTGATCCTGGTGCCTGGCTGGGGATGTTGTGCCAGGGCTCTGGGACGAGAGAGATTCTAATCTGTAATAAATAATGGGGTTGAGCAAGACTGGGCATGTTCCCCACACACCCTCCCAGGCCCAAGAGCAGAGATTGGGTCTGTGATGTCATTGGCAGGGGTACTCCAGGAGGGGGAAAATCCCTCTACTCAGGCAGATCAGCACCCTCTCTGCACCTGCAGGCTCCCAGTGTTGCCCAGAGGCCTGAGGGTCACAGGTGCTGTGGAGCCATGGCAGGACTCACCCCGGGTCTTGCTGGGGACAAGCCTGGCTCTGCCTCCACTGCTCCATGCTGCCCAGCCAAGATTTCAAAATAAAAACAACCTATATACATATATCTGGAAGGCAGCATGGCCTCATGGATAAATCTCTGCCTACATGTGTGTACATAGACACACATGCATATATGTGCACATGTATGTGTCCAGTGCACGCACCTGTACACATACACAAGTATATGCATGTATGCACATGTGTGTATATATACAAGTATGTATACATGTAGGTACACACATGCACAGGCTATATACATATGCACATACATATGTGTATAATATATGCGTGTGTGCTCACATACCCACACATGTATATTTATGTATATACACATATGCCTATCTGGATAAAAGGTACCTAAATATACTTCACACACACACACACACACACACACACACACACACACACACACAAAACAACAAACCCCCTTAAAAAAACCAAACATGGTGCCCTTGCACTCCTTGTCAAGGGGAATCTCTTCCCCCCTTTGCAGAACTGGGGAAAGTGTCCTAATTGCAAGTTCAAGTGGCAGCTGATAAAATACTGTGCTGAACAACCTTGGTCCTTAGATGAAATATTAAAAAGTGAAAGTTATCCCAGTGGCTGAAGAAACAGGGAATCCTTAGTCTGGAGAAAAGAACACTTGGTGGGACACGGTCCCCACAGGGTATGAGATCCATCTTCATGATGCTGAAAGGGTTTTTTTTTTTTTGAAGGCAATTGGGGTTAAGTGACTTGCCCAAGGTCACACAGCTAGTAAGTGTCAAGTGTTTGGTCTGAGGCTAGATTTGAACTCAGGTCCTCCTGACTTCAGGGCAGGTGCTCTATCCTGTGAAAGGCTGTTTTTGGAAGAGCGATTAGACTGTTCCCAAAGGGCAGAACTGGGAGCAGAATCAGATTTCAGTTTGACGTAAAGAAAACATTCCTAACTCACCATTCCAGTTTATCTTTGAGTCAAACAGACTGAATTCCCCATCACTAAAGACTTGGAAGCTAAAGGGCCGCTTGTCAGAGGTATTCTATCATTATCAATGAATGAATGAATGAATGAAAACGAATTGATTCAGCACCTACAATATCCCAAGTACTAGGGATATATAAAGAGAATACTGTAACAGTCCCTGGTTTCAAGGACCTGACATTCTAAGGCAGAGGATAATACCTCGAGGAAAGGTCTGCTGCTGGCCAGGTGGAAAGGCATCCAGATGCTCAGGGCGCCCTAGCCAAACAGATGGCAGTGCGGCTTTCTCGCTGGCATTTCTATGGGTAAAACTTCCCGGTTTCCACAGAGAAATGGGGTTGGCTGTTCAAAGAACTAAGCACCAGTGGATTCTGGGGTTTGATCTCACTCTCCAGTTGAAAACCTATTGCAGCTGCTGAGTGGGAGGTTGCTGGCTTCGCCCACTGTGCCCCCCACGTAATGCTATTGAGGCAACTCAGACATGCCTTTACAACTCTTACCAATGGAGAAAAATCAGCCCATTTCCTTCAAAATGCCATTCATTTTTATTTGCAGTAATCACTGCTTCTTTAGGTCTTCACTGGATGGAAAACAGGTTACTTCAGTGAATGATTCTCTTGAAAGCATTTACCGGGCAGACACCCCACTCTCACCCCCACTTCCTGAAATCCAAATCATTCTCCGCTCTCTTTGCCAGGAGAGTTAGTCTTTTCTCTCTCAGTTTGATGTGGACTTTTTACTCATGATAAATAGTGATATGGGTGTTCTGAAGAGGCAGCAGGACATGGTGGCTGGAGGACCTTGGAGTCAAGAGCCCTGGCTCAGGAGTCAGAAGTCCTGGGTTCAAATCCTCCCCTGATCTTTACTGATTGGGTGACCTTGGATAAGTCACTGAATGGATGCTTGATTTCCTCATCCATAAAAGACCTTGGTCTTGATGGCCTCTGAGGTCCTCTTCCGCTTCTAACCTTATGTATGATGCTATCATTTTTGAGGAGTGGAGTGAGATAGAAGAAAAGAAAGAAGGGGGTGAGGGAGAGAGGCAGGGTCTTGATTCCTGACCTCAAAGGATTTACAACATAGTATAAGACAGATATTGCCGATGTGATCACACATAATAGGTAGTTGGCATTCTGTCTTTCTGCGCACATACACATCACATATATGTACAATGCATACCACACACGTGCATATACACATGCATGTATACACGTGTGTAGTCACGGACTACTAGGGTAGTTATAGACTTCACATAGGAATTAGGAGGTGATGGGGCAGGCAGCACAGTGCAGCGCTGAGAGCCAGGGTTCAGGAGTGAGATTTGGCTTCAGATCCTGGCTGTAACACAAGCTGGAGTCTGTGTCCTTAGACAATCTCCTTAATATTTCTGGACCTGGGTTGTCTCGTGTAAACAACTGGGACAGTTACAGTGGCCCTGCCTACCTCATAAGGCTTTTCTGTAGAAAGCATTTTGTCTACCTTAAATTCTCTATAAATCTGAGTTATTGTTATCATTTTGGTGGGACAAGGGAATGAGTGGAAACAGCCCTCTGCTGCCCCTGGCAAGAGCCAGGCAGCTCAGTCATTCTGGGCACGGGCATTACTGAGTTGGCTCACTTCCCCTCCTCATGCTCCGGTGCAGACTGTCACTTTGGGGCCCCTCCACGGCACAGAAGCAGTCTTTTGGGACTGGTACCTACACGAGTAGACGCCGGGCTGGCGCTCCACATTTCATCAGGTGCCATTAGCCCCCGCCCAGGGAGAGGGGGGAGGGGGAAATAGCCTTCTCAGTCTGCAGAGCTTTTGTATAAAGTAGGGATGAAGAAACAGCCTGAGGCTAGCGTGTCAGGGCTGCCTGCCACCCGGATGGGTCTTGGGCACTGAAACCCTGCCAGAGAGGAATAACAAAGCCTATCTGGAAGCTGGCTCGACTCTTATGTTCCTGAGTTGGTGGTATTAATAACTGAGCTAATTAAAAAAGAAAATCAAACAACATTTTCGAGCTGATGGCCTTTACTTGGCTTTCTCTACTTTAGGTTTAAATGAGAATCCATTAGGGCACTTGTTACCCATTTCTGCAATTGAGAGGAAGTCTTGATAATTTCCTAAGTCCCTCTGCAGACTTATTTATGTGAAGGGCTTCGTTGGGCAGATTGGCAGCCTGGCCTCTTCCATATCTTCAAGGTCCTGTGAGGAAATTCCTTATGGGACAGTGTGTTCAGTCACTAGCCAAAAGCTGGAACCACATCATTCTGTTGGTGTTGCCAGGAGCCAGGGAGAAGTGATCTGCTGTCCTGCCAAGTGATGGCCTCGAAGGGCCGAGTTTGCCAAGGTCATAAATTGCACATATGGATTGTCAAGGCGGTAAGGAGAACATAATCCACATGCTGCTGACTAAAGCCGTCCCGGAACGATGGTCAGGATCACCACAATGAATCTTAGACCTTCCGAGTGACGTGCCTTGTCAGGACCCATCTGCTCAGTCTTTGGTTTCACATTCTAGTGTTCTGGTGGGATGCAGCCCTCCCTCGCACCTGTGGTGTTTGCCCCTAAGTGGCTTCTGGATCACTGGAGCCTTTCCTCCACATCTGGGCTCATCTTGGTGATGGCAGCCATCCTGTTTCAGTGGGATGCCCTCATGACCGCCTCCTGTGGAGAGCTAGTGGGCAGCTCATTGCAGTGATGGACAGATGGACCAGCCGGCTGTCCTTCTTGGCCATGAGATTGTTTCTGCTGACTCGGAGACATGTGGAACGCACCTTATGGAAGCAGGATTCCATGCTACCCACTTCCAATCATCTGCATGGCTGCACACCTTCATTCCTGGCATCATTCTGGTTTGTATATTCAAGATCTCTGAAGTGACACTCTCCCTAGTGAGTAGAGGTAGCGCACGGAGCAGTGGGATGGAGGTCCAAGGAGACTGAAGGGAGAGGCAAGCTGTCTTATTGAACAGCCACAAAAAAAGTAGACTCTGAGGAAAAGAGGCTAGAAAGTAATCAATCAGAAGCATTTACTGTGTGGGAAGCCCAGGCATGCTGAGGCGAAAGTGAAAAAGTCCTGGCCTTCAGAGTCCTGCGTTCTAATGGCAGAGATGGCACAGAATACGTACAAGATAAACAGAAAATGGCTTGTGGATGGAGAGTATCCCTAGCGTCTGAGGGGACCACGAAAGCTTTCATGAAGAAGGTGGTCTGTGAGCTGAGTCTTAAAGAATATTAGAGATTCCAAGAAGCAAAGGTGAGGAGGGAGTGCATTCCAGGCACGGGCATAGCTAGTGCAAAGACCAGAGGTGGCAAACGAAGTGTTCTGGGTGGAAGAGCAAGCAGGGTCAGAATGTCCGGTACCCAAAATGGGCCCTAGAAAGACAAGGGAGTATTAGAGGCAGGATCTGAACTCAGGTCTTCATTCCTCGTTCAATTGTTTGGCCAACAAGAATTTATTAAGCACCTACTGTATTTTAGGCATTGTACTAGGTACTGGGAATAGAAATACAAAACCCCTAAACTATCTCTGATCTAAAGATAGCTCGCATTCTGTAGGGAGAGAATCTGTGCTTTGCAGACCTCTCCTGCTATACAAATGCCCATCATTGCTATTAGAGAAGTAAATACAAAACAGATATAATGTAAACAGGATTAGTTTCTCTCCAACTAGAAGGGTGCTGGAGATGTGTCCCATGTTGGACCCAGGACTTGGAGGCTGCCTTACACAGCCGTCCACCTGGGCCGCTTCTCAGTCTTTCAACTCTGTCTCTTAAAAATTGTGGCATTGAGAGGATTGTTCCAGAAAACGGGAGAGACAACAAAGAAGTGTCACATGTAGCCGGAGTGTGACATGCCACCCCGTAACTAGGCAACCAGTGAAGCTGTCTGGGTAGAAGTCTGCAGCAGAGAGCAGCTGATTCTGAAGGCGGAAGGTGGGGGGATGGGGAGGGGGTGCCTTCTGCGCCTCACGCAGTGGTCTTACCACCCCCACTCCCACCCCAAACGAACCAGACAGGAAATAACGGCCAGTGAACGGGCGGCTGAGGCTGTAATCTGCAGGGCATATGTGGAGTTTTGGGTGGGCGTGATATTCATGTCAAACCTGGGATCCAGGGAGGTCTCTGTGACTCAGGTGGGCGGTGGTCCCCTCTGGCTACTCTGCTCATGTGAGTTTGCCATATTGCTCGGTTCTGGCCTCTCAGGTTTATCCTAGAACGTCTGATCTTTGCATTTGCACAGGATGCTGAGCCCCTGGCAGAGGTTATGAGTCCTCTTTGGGTTTCAAGGGAGCTAATTAGAAACAAGAATGTAATACAAAGGTGTTCACAGAGGAGAAGCCTTTACCAAGTGTGAACACTCTTCTTTTGTGGGATTAGAGAAGGGGGAGGGGGAATTTGTTCACATCCCCAAGGGCCTATCTTCATGTTCCTAAGACAGCTTTGAGGCGCTGACATCCTGAACTACTGAGGAAGGATGGAGTTGGTGTGCAGTGACTAGAAAGGTAGGGCTGGAGTCAGGAAGACCTGAGTTCAGTTATATGACCCTGGGCAAGTCACTTAACTTCACTGTGCCTCAGTTTCCTTATCTATAAAATGGCATAATAACAGCACCTATCTCCCAGGTTGTCATCAGAATCAAATTGGGAGGTATGTGCATGTGTGTGTGTATGTATGTATATGTACACAATCTCATTATACATACACACACATAATATACATATATAAATGAATATATTTGGTTATATTTATATCTAAATATATATCTAAATTTATATCTAAAGCAACTAAATTATTTTAACAATAACGATTAAATTATTTAAATATTTATAACAATACATATATACATATATGTGTATGTGTTTATATGTGTGTATGTATAAAAGTAGGTGCATTACAAGCAATTCTATGTACTTACAGGAAGGTTGATAGCCAACCTAGATCATTCTAGGCTGGGGTTGGTGACTTCTTCAAGGGTGCCAACTCCTCCCCCTTTGGCACCCAGAGGCTAACTTGTGAGGGTGCTGATGAGGCTGTGGATGATGCCGGAGCTGGGGTCAGAGCTCACACCAACTTCTCACTCTTGTGGTGGGTAGGTGGGAGGGAAATGGCCCAAAGAGAAAGAATGATTGGCTTTCAGATCCCATTCAGCATTCCGGTTGGAGGGTGCCAAGGCCAGTTTTAGAGAGCTTTTCAACAAGGTTTGCAACAAAAGGGATATTCTTGTAAACCTCTGCGTTCTGGTTTGCTGGTGTTTGTTGAATTTTGTACCCTGCCTCAAATGTTCCCTTCTGTACAGTAATTGAAACATTTTCAATGCTTCCCAAACCTTGCATCTCCATTAATTTCCTTCCTTACATACTCATGAATTATGCTCGCATCCTCCTTTCTCCTGAGCATTCTCCTGCAGGTGTCTTCTCTGCCCTTGATAAATGTTCCCTCCCATACCTTGGCCGTGGCAGGTTTCTTGGTAAAACTGGTTGAGAGACTGGACTTGGTGTAGAAGTGGTGGTCCTTCTAGCTCTTTGTCCTTGGGTCCCACACCCAGAGACAACTGGTTCACAGCTCCCTAGATAAGGCAGGCAGGTACAAAATGAAGTGGTTCCTGGAAATGGTTGGAAAATTGTTTCAAGATAAATAAATGAATTCCCTGAGGAGAGGTGGCCCCACATTCATCAATACACTGGGATCGTCCAAGGCCAACAGAGAAGAACCCCAAAGTACAAAAAGTAATTAAGGGCATGAAAGGCACACAAAGCATGTCACATCATAAGGAACATCTGACAAATTGAGGGGCGTAGGTCAGGGTGTCAAAATGATAGGAAGAGCAAAAGGACAAATGACTGGGAAAAATCCCGTTAAGTAAACATGCTACGATTTTACAAGTACATGAGTCACCAAAGGTCAAGGAATGTGTGAGAAAGGTCTCTAATGGAAAGCAAGGGCAGTTCAGTGACTGAACAAGTCATATAGATGTGGGAGAAACAAAGCAATATGATAGGGATGGAGGTGTCCTGCTAGAAGGAAAAATCCATTTCTTAACAAAAGAAGAAAGCTTGGTAATTGGGAAGGCTGTGAGATAATGCTGGAAGTCCTACCTAAAATAGGCAGAGAGTTAGCTGTCTTTTCCAGCTGTTGCCACTTGGTAGGAGAAAAAGGAGAACTCATTAGCCTAATTCGGTCCCAGCTCTCATGAGACACTTATAACAAGCCGGCCAGCTTAGGGGAGTCCCTTAGCTCCTTCTCGTCACCCAGCCAGACATAGTGTCCAAACCCAAGCCTTCCCACACATTGGGAACACAGAGGCGAGCCTCGGATCTCATGTGGCTGACTTGGAGGGAGACCTGAAAACCCCCTAAAGACCAGAAGGAGAGATCTCACCCATTCTATTCTGGAGCAATGACATTTCTCAGAGCAAAGAACTTGATTTACCTTGGGACTCCAGTGCAGGTATCTTAACTGAAGGATTGCATCCCTCAGAAACCCAAGGAAGGTGACTGATCAGACCACCAACATTGAAAGTATCCCTGTTTCTGTTGACTATTGCATGATGAGGAAATTAGACCAGTGTAAGTTTGGAGAATGAGACTAGTCTAATTGGACTCATCGTCTAAGTCCATCAT
The DNA here is from genome assembly GCF_003287225.1 of Phascolarctos cinereus. Taxonomy (NCBI): domain Eukaryota; kingdom Metazoa; phylum Chordata; class Mammalia; order Diprotodontia; family Phascolarctidae; genus Phascolarctos; species Phascolarctos cinereus. The sequence goes on along the minus strand of NW_027555958.1, from coordinate 477,469,547 downwards.
CAGCCTGTGTGACAGCTGGTGGCAGTGTGCTTCCTGTGGGCCACTGGTCTTACCCAGGTACAGAACTGTCCCCTAATTTTCTTGGGCTCTCTGCTGAGCTATCTAGATTCATTAACTTCAATTGGGTTGTGACTGTGGCTTTCAAAATAGGTTTATTCCAGGAGTGGGACTCTTCTAGGTCATTAACCCGATTTTTAGGTTCAGAAAGTCCCTTTTGTTTATTCAACTCTCTGGCATGCCTGTGGTTTCCAATCTGTAGGATTGTTACACTTTGCCCCCTCCCCCCATTCTTTAATGACTCTATTCTTTACTCTAATGATTCTTTAATGATTCCCTGGCAATCCTCAGCTTTCTGTAGTATAAATAGAGTTGGAGTCACTAAATATCTGTAAGCACCTACTATGTGCCAGGCACTGTACATACAAAGAAAGGTCTAAGACCTTCCCTCATTGTTTAATGGGGGCAGATCACACATGCAAAGCTGAAAGGGGGCAGTACCCTGCCCAGGAGCATGGAGAAGATGGCTACAGTCCATTGGGAAGTAGGAAGTGATTTGAGGCTCCGAGTCAGTTTGATCTTACAGAATGCTGACTTTGTGGAGATCACAAAGTCCAGGAGAGCATCCAGATGGGAGATAATGAGGAGAATTCCCTGGGTGCCCTTCCTTGAAGGGGGGGATCTGGGAGGAGCTCCCCATTGTCCATCCTCCACTCGCTCTGACCAGAGGGAGGGCAAGTTTCTGAGCTCTTTCCATCCTGTAGATTAATGAGTTTCTGGGGACCTGAAATCCTGGTGAGCTGCCAGCCCCACTTAGGAGCGGTGCCAGTGCTGGTGACCAGAGCAGAGCTCCACATAACTGTCAGGACTATTTGAGCCCTTCTCCTCAGTGCTCTGAAGAATTGGGAGGAAAGAATGTTCTCCTCTCCTGCTCTAGGAGGGCATACATAGTTATGCATTCCTACATGCAAAAGGAAGCATCTTCAGCTGTCATTGGAAGGGCCATTCCATAGCCTTCTTTAAGGAACCCACTAATCATGAAAGGAAGAAGTGATATTTTGGGGGGGGGTCATTGATTATAATTCTATTACTATTAAATGACTGAAATGAGATAAATAAGACTTGAAAAATGTGTCTACCACCAGTCTGTTTGAAGTGTTTTGGAAATGTTCCTCTTCTTGTAGTGCCTACATGTGTCCATTCAGCCACGAGCATTTATTAAGTGTTTACTGTGTACCACAAACTATGTTAGGCTCTGAGGATGCAGAGGCAAAGTGCCCTCATTAGCATTCTAGTGAGGGGACCCAGCAGCACAAAGATAAGTAAATACAAGGCACAAACCCCATTATACTGAGTCATTTCATGGAGGAGAGAAAACACAGATGACTGGATCAAGAAAGGCCCTATGACATTGTCACCTGAGTGGTGCCATGAGGGAAGAAGGTGTTTTATCTTTTTAATATAATTTTTCTTTCTAAAATTTTAAATAGCATTTTATTTTCCCCCCAATTACAAGTCAACAAAATTTTTAGCATTCATTTTTACAAGATTTTGAGTTCCAAATTTTTCTCCTCCTCTCTTCTGAAAATGGCAGGCAGTTTGATATAGTTTATACGTGCGCTGTCATGTAAAACATATTTCCATGTTTGTCATAGTTGTGGAAGAAGAAACAGATCAAAAGGAAATAAAACCACAAGAAAGACTAAAGTAGGTGAAAAAACAACAACTGTGCTTCGCTCTACACTCAGAGTCCATCGGTTCTTTGTCTTAGTGTGGGCAGCATTTTCCTTCATGACTCTTTTGTACCTGTCTTGGAGCACTGTGTTGCTGTGAAGAGCTGAGTCATTCATAGCTGATCATCACACAGTGTTGCTGATACCGCATATAATGTTCTCCTGGTTCTGCTCATTTCACTTTGTATGAGTTCATGTAAGTCTTTCCAGGTTTTTCTGAAATGTGCCTGTTCATTTCTTATCACGCAATAGTATTCCATTACGTTCATATATCACAGCTTATTCAACCATTCCCTATTTATGGACATCCCCTCAATTTCCAATATTTTGCCTCTGTGAAAAGGGCTGCTCTAAATAGTTTTGCACATGTAGGTCTGTTCCCCTTTTTTAATGATCTCTTTGGGATACAGACCTAGTATGTATAAGCTATATCAAACTGCCTGTCATATTGCCAAATCACAACTGTGTATACTGTACACAGTTTGGTTACCCTTTGGGCATAGTTCCAAACGGCTCTCCAGAATGGTTGGATGAATTCACGCCTCCGCCTATTGTGCATTAGTGCATCCTCTTCAACATTTGTCATTTACTTTGTCTGTCGTATCAGCCAATCTAATAGGTATGAAGGGGTACCTCAGAATTATTTTAATTTGTATTTCTCCAATCAATAGTGAATTAGAGTATTTTTTTTCATGTGGCCATAGATAGCTTTGATTTCTTCATCTGAAAACTGCCTGTTCATAGACTTTGACCATTTGTCAACTGGGAATGGCTTGTATTCTCATAAGTTTGACTCAGTTTTCAGTATATTTGAGAAATGAGGCCATTATCAGAGATGCTTGTTGTAAAAATTTGTTTCCCAGCTTTCTGCTTTCCCTTTTAATCTTGGTTGCATTGGTTTTGTTTGTACAGAAGCTTTTCAATTTAATACGATCAAAATTCTACATTTCATAATGCTCTCTATCTCTTGTTTCGTCATGAATTCTTCCCCTCCCCATAGATCTGATAGGTAGGCCATCCCTTGAACTTCTAATTTGATTGCTTCATTGTCTATGGTACCTTTTAGCAAGATGTAGTTTCCTTCCTTATCTCTTTTAATTAGGTCTATTTTTGCTTTTACTTTGTCTAAGAGCAGGCTTGCTACCTCTGATTTTTTTTTTACTTCTACCAAAGCATGATAGAGTCTGCTCCAGCCTTCTTTGTCCTCTCTCTCCTTTCACTCTTTCCCACCTCACCAGCATTTTGCTTCTGTCTCCCACCTCCTCCTCCCTTCTGTCAGTCTCCCTCAGGACCCCTCCTCCCTTTACTTAATCTCCTCTCCTCCTACTTTCCTGTCTGGTAAGATAGATTTCTATATTCAACTGATTGTGTATATTATTCCCTCTTTGAGCCAATACTGATGAGAGTAAGGTTCAAGAGATGCTCATAGCCCACCCTCCCATTTTCTCCTCCACTGTAAAAGGTCTCACCTCTTCATGTGAGATAATTTACCCCATTCTACTCTCCCTTCTGCACTCAGTGTAGTCTTCCTTCTCATCCTTTAATTTTTTAATGATTCCCTCAAATTCACCTTATACTCATATCATCTATGTATACTCCTTTTATCTATGCTGTTCATGACACAGTTTTTAAGGATTACAAGTGTCATCTTCCTGTGTAGGGATGTAAACACTTTACCTGATTGAATCCCTTCTGTTTTCTTTTACCTTTTTACTTGTTTATGCTTCTCTTGGGTCTTGACATTGGGGTCAAATTTTTGGTTTTGTTCTGGTTGTCTCCTTATGAAGGCTTGAAATACTTCTATTTTGTTGAATGACCATAATTTTGCCAGGCAGGTGATTCTTGGTTGTAGTCCTAACTCCTTTTCCCTCTGGAATATCTTGTTCCATGGTCTCTTATCTTTTAATGTTGTAGCTTCTAAGTCCTATGTAATCCTGATTATGGCTCCCCAGTAATTAAATTGTTTCTTCCTGGCCACTTGTAGTATTTTTCCCTTGATCTGATAGTTTTGAAATTTGGCTATAATGTTCTCTGGGGTTTTTATTTTGGGATGTGTTTCCTGAGCTGATTGGTGGATTCTTTCAATGCCCATTTTGCCCTCTGGTTCCAGGATATCAGGGCAGTTTCCCTTGATAATTTCTTGAAAGATGCTGTCCAGGCCCTCCTTTGGATTATGGCTTTCAGGTAGTCCAGTGATTCTGATACTATCTCTCCTTGATCTATTTTCCAGGTCAGTCATTTTTCCCATGAGGTATCTGACATTTTCCTCCATTTTTTCATCTGTTTGAATTTGTTTGATTGACTCATGATGTCTCATAGTCTTTAGCTTCCACTTGTCCAATTCTAACTTTTAAGGTGTTGTTTTCTTGTTAGCTTTTGTACTTTGTTTTCCATTTGGCCAATTGTACTCTTTAAGGAATTATTTTCTTTGATTTTTGTGTCTCCTTTTCCACTTGGAAATTCTACTTTTTAAGCAGTTTTCTAGACGCTTGACTTTTTTCACAATTCTCTTGCATCATTCTCATTTCTTTCCCCAATTTTTCATCTACCTCTTATATGATTTTTAAGCTCCTTTTTTGAGCTTTTCCATGAGTTCTTTCTGGTCTTAAGACCACTTCCCATTTTTCTTTGGGGTTTTTCCCATAGCTGTTTTGACACTGTTGTCCTCTTCTGAGCGTGTGTCTTGGTCTTCCCTGTCACCATAATAACTTTCTATGGTCAAGTTCCTTTTTTGTTTTTGTTGTTGTTTTCTGCTCATCCTTTTTTTTTAAAATGTGGCCCTTTTTCTTTCTTTTAAATTTGAGCTCTGCTCCCAGGGTGGAAGGGGCTCTGTTTCAGGCTTCTTGTGCTAGTGGCTGCAGGCCATGGCCATTGACCTGGTGCAACACTGATGTTGCCCTGAGGCCCCTGGGGGACCCTGTGTCTGGTGCATGGAGTGGGGGTTGGCTGGCATTGTTGGAGGCCATAGCTTGCCTGGTGTTGAGCTGGAGTCCTAGTGGTGGTTCCTGGCCTGTGCTGAGGCTTAGCGGGGTGTTTCTGCAATTCCCCGGGGCTCCACTGAAGCGCATGGTGGTCAGGTCTCTGGAGGCCGCCTGTTTGCCTGGGGCTGCACTGAAGTGCTCGAGGGTTCTCTGAGCTGGAGTCTGCCAATTCCCCTGTCTATGCTAAGGCCCGTGATGGGGGGGGGGGTCCTGGTGTGGTGTTTGCCTGCTCTACCACCCTGGGGCTCAGGATCTCCCACAGATTTGCCGAAGTGGTTCTCGCTGCTGGCTTGTCGGGACGCTTCCCGTCCTGTGCCGCCCTCCCCTTCCACCCCAGTAAGACGGACCTTTCTTGCTGATCCTCCAAGTTTCTCAGGCTAAAAAATTGTCTCAGCCCATCTTTTTGTTGGTTCTGCTGTTCCAGGATTTGTTTTGGGGATCTATGTTTTGGTCGTTTGGAGGTGAGTATGGGAGAGTTGCAGCGGTTTACTGCTCACTCCGCCACCTTGGCTCCCAGAAGTCTGCCTGGAGAAGGGATTTGAGAAAGGGAAGGCAAAGAGGGAGGGAGGGAGGGAGGGAAGGAGTGCATATCTAGTAAGAAACAGCAGCGCTCCTCTGCCCTCGCTGGGCCTCCGCTCCTCTTGGACAAGGAGGGCAGTGGCCATCGTAGAGACCTCTGGTCCATCTCACGGCATTGCTCAGTCGCCTGGTTGGGAGGGATGTCAGCAGCCTGCTGGTCTGACTCAGGCATCAGCCTGAATCCCCTCCTCAACGTGGAGGGAGGGTTTGAAGCTACAAAAGTCAGCCTGGTCACTGAGGTCAGGCAGTAAACACCCGCCTCACCCCCACCACACACACACATACACACACAGACACACTCACAGAGACACAGACACACAGACACACAGACACACAGAGAATTGCCAAGCACTTGCTAGCTCTAATCCCCATTATTGTTGTTTTTGTTCAGTCATTGTAGTAGTTGTGTCTGACTCTCTTTGACCTTAGTTGGGGTTTTCTTGGCAGAGATACTGGAGTGGTTTGCTATTTACTTCTCCAACTCTTTTTTTTTTTGGCAATTGGGGTTAAGTGACTTGCCTAGGGTCACACAGCTAGTAAGTGTCAAGTGTTTGGTCTGAGGCTAGATTTGAACTCAGGTCTTCCTGACTTCAGGGCTCGTGCTCTATCCACTGTGCCACCTAGCTGCCCCTCCAGCTCATTTTACAGTTGAGGAAAACAGGCAAACAGGGTGCAGTGACTTTCCCAGGGTCACCCAGCTGGTAAGTGTCTGAGGCCAGACTTGAACTCAGTTCTTGCTGACTCCAGGCTTGGTGCTCTCTCCACTGCACCACCCAGACTATGCCAAAGATAGACGTGAAGTCTCTTGTCAGAGGCAGGAAGCTTGGTGGGCAGTACATCTTGGGAGTGCTGGGCTTCCAGGGAACAGTTTGGACCCGACTGATTCTCAGTAGCTCCTCTCTTGCCTTGCTTTCCTCCCACTGGATTGCATTCTCCAGCTCTGTTCCCTCACCTCCATGCTCCAAAGCCCAACAGTTTGGAGGAGGCTGAGCGAAGAGCAGGGATGGCCTCCTCACTGGCCCATGAATTGAAGGCTTGAAGGCACGTCGGAAGCCATCAGGCCCCACCCCCTCACTTTACAGATGAGGAAACTGAAGCTCAGAGTGGGGAGGGGATTACAGGGCAGTATTACCCAGCCGGTCAGAGTCTGTGTCAGTCTTCCTGACTCTAAGGTCAGTGCTTTTCATGGAGGTGAATTTGTTATCCCTCCAAAAAGTACTTTTCCTACTCTTTTTCTTGAACCCTGGGCAAAATTTTCACCTAGGGAAGAAAAGTCATCTTTAGACTTTAAAAATGCAGTTGGTTTTCAACCAACCCACTGTTTCTCTCAAGTTTCATAAGAGCGTCTATCTGGGCCTGTCTAGTCCAACCATCTTATTCTATAAATTAGGGGACAGAGGGGGAGTGACTTGGCCAAGGTCATAGACAGAGTAATGGGCAGGGCTGGGATTCAAGCTGAGGCTGCAAGAGTCAGGGGAAAGATCAAAGAGATAACAACAAGATAGTAGATTTAACACTAGAAGTCACCTTAAGGATCGTCTAATCCGGCCCTTCTTTTTACAAATGAGGAAACTGAGGCCCTGAGAGTTTAAGACACTTGCCTAAGTCAGTAAGTGGCAGAGTAAGGATTTGAACCCAAAGTCACTTAACAGCAAATACCATCTGTTAGAGTTAGAAGGGCTTAAGTTTCCACAGGTAGAATAATGCAGAGATTTAAAGAACAAAGGTCCCAGGAGGTGGTACACTGTAAGTGGGCTGGGCTTGACCAATAGGAAGTAAGTGGATTGTTCCAAGAAGACCCCAAAATCAAGACAGGGGTCGAGCCAGCTCAGACCAGTTAGGGTCAACCTGAGGACACCTGAAAAATGCTAGTGTGCCTGCTTAATGAGCTTCATTACTATTATCTGACACACCCCGCATAAAATTAGAGCCTCATTAACAAGTCATGGGACGTATGACCAAGGGAGGGGGAACATACTTGAGCATATCAAGGGGAAACATGTGAGGAAAGGTGTAACCTGGGAAGGGTTGGACCAATCCCGGCCTGGGAGGTTTCGAGCCCAATTCAACTGCATAAAAGAACACTTTCCCTTGCACTCAGGGCCCACCCATCCTGAAGAGGGGTGGAGCCCGCTTCTGGACAGAAACGTCTAAATCCTCTGGACTTTCTTTATAATAAATTTTCTTGATACTAAATTTTTGGTGTCAAGCCTGTTTCTAACAACATCCCTCTCACTTTCCCATGCTGCCAAAATCATCTACAGCAGGACATAGCAAATATTGGCTCTTACTGTTATTTTAGGGAGAGCCCCAGGCTGCTGGAAGCGCTCACTCTGGAGCCATGTGCCACCCAGGCTCAGCAGCCTACGGTTTTCCTCAAGTGCTGCAAGTCAGGAGTCCAGCAGAGGGGTCACAGGTGGGCACCATGTCCTTTTGGGGGTAGAGGGGACTTGGGCTGCAGTTTGGCCGGACAAGCCGACTTTGGAAGTCTGGATACAGGCGGTCATCGTGGCGGTGGGCTCCCAAGCACACCCGGGCTCTAGATGCTTTTATCTAGATTTTACTCATTCCAGAGCTTTTCTGTAGAGTCATAATAAGCAAGCAGCACCAAGGTGCCCTCGAGCCAACTGTGTAATTCACGCTGTAAAAATAATACACGTTCAGCTAAGGGCTGGGAGTGGGTGGGGCCAGAAGGAATTAATTACCAGGGAATGGAGAGCACATTTTACCTAAATTCTGGTGCCCTGAGAAAAGCCCTGATTATACCACTCTCGTTTTGGGGAGACCTTGTTGATATCAGGGGTGAGTACCCACGTGAAACGCTAGTGGAGAGAACCTTCAGATCTGGGTATTTAATGATAAAAAAGATAACCTGTAGTCTACTGTGCCGGCCTGCGTCCCTGCCCCTTCAATTCCTTGAGACTGGGACCCCAGAGGAAAAACCCTGGTTAAAGGATCACCCCTTTCTGGGATCTCTCAAAACAAGCTGAAGGACCACTCACTTTCCTATATTCCCTTTACAATGGAGCAGCTACTGTTTTGAAAGGGGAAGGGGGAGCGACCTGAGCCCCACATAGCCTAGGGCAGCGGCACGTGTCTGCTGGAAGTCCGAGGCGAGGCACTCCATTTGGGGGAAGACCTTCCGAGAGTGCGCTTCCAAGATGGCAGGAGCCGGGCGATGGACACCGCCGGACACACACGGATGTATTGCTTTTCTCAGAGCTGCAGCCTTAAGGGTCACGGCGTGCGCAACCCCAGCTTCAGAAGTTGCCACGTTTGTGGACTTAGGACCTTCCTGAATGAGAAGGGTATTTCTCATCGAAGCATCTTCCTTCGAGAAGGCAGGGCATCTTCGTAAAGCTCCTGAGTAACGTCATCCTTAGAGGACAAGCGGTGAACTGCTCGGCAGGGCGGGGAGAATTGCAAGGGGCTTTGTCCGGCAGCTCCCAGCGTGCCTTTGGAGGGAGAGAACCCAAACCACAGGGCGATACCACGAGTTTTTTGTGGAGGAAGGGAGCCCTGGAGAACTTGGTGGGAAGAGAGGCTCGCCAACGTGTTAAGGGTCACCTTGGCAGCAGCTCCGAGGGCCGCTCCCCATCAGGGAGAACGTGCGGCTCCTAAAGCGCTTTATATTTTCTCCGTCTGTTTGTGGGCTCCAGAGCTCGTTCTGTGGCTTTCGCCTTTGCTGGGAGGTGAAATAAAGACTGTCCTGTTTCCAGCACCCAGGCCATTACCTGGAGCCTGGGAGCCGAGGATCCTTGATGGCCTACTTCTGCGTCAGCTCAAAGGCTACAGCCTCAAGATATTAGGAATGCACCTGCAGTGGCCAGGTACGGCCCGTGCCCTTCTTGGACTCCGTCCTCAGCGTTGGCGCTGGGCTGTGGGTCCTGGGGTAGGGCTAGGGGGCCACCGCAAGTGGCCCACCCTGGGTCAGAGTATCAACAGCTAACATTTTTGTAGCACAGGGGTGCCTGGTTGGGACTCGCCAGCTTGCTTTGTTAATATTTTGATGACTTTATTCCAGTGCAGTTGGTTTCCTTTGTGACCCAATGTAGCTTATTCTGCACATTCTGAGAAGGGCTGCATAGGCTTCACCAGACCACCCATGGAGTCTAGGACACAAAAAGGTTGAGAAGATGGCTCTAGAACTTAGGGCGCCCCAGCACTCAAACCTGAGGACTGAAGAAGACCTTATCCTTGGGGTCGGATGAGCTGTCCATGGTTGCATAGTTAGGGGAGGAGGTGGGATTCAGGCCCGGGGCTGCTCCCTCATCTGCATTCTCAATGCCTTCTATTTTAGGTTTCACCAGCCTTCCTGTTGAGGGGTTGGATGTTACTGGGTCACCCCTGGGCCCGGCTTAGAAGGAAGCTTAGTGCTGGGAAACAGTGCTGTCATCATTTGCAGAAGCTCTTGGCACTTTTCCCAGGCAAAGCAATGTTGGACACATAGCAGCAGGGTCTCAATAGGGCAGAGTGCTTTCTTTTAGTGTGTTACAGGTGTTGGAAAAACAGTGAAAATATAAAGGTGTCCCTCCCCCAGCCCTATTTTATTCTGCTGCATTGCTAGGCCTCAGGGGCTTGGTCAGAGCACAGACTGAGGCCCCCTCTCCTTTGCCCAGGACGATCTGGTGATCAGGGTGCGGGCAATCCGATGCCTCTCAGACAGCCTTTACTTTATGAGCTGCACCACTCATTTTCCATCCTAATAATCTGTCTGTCCCAGCTTAGACCCCTTAAGTTTGCCAACAGCCTCAGAACCTGAAGTTTGAAAACAGAATTAATTTGAGTCAGTCCAAGAAATGAGCTTGGGCCTGGTCTGTTCACCCCAGTTTTGAAGGTCTTTCACCTCTCCTCATAAATATCACGGCATTGTCATTAAACTACTGACACAATGTTATTAGGTGCTGTCAATGGTCAGTCCCTTTTTATAAGGAATTTTGGGCCTAAAAGCTGATGTTCTACAGTGTGGAACCCACCCAGACTGCCCAGACCCGCACTGGCTTCATGCCCGCTGCCTCTCTGCCTGTTCATGGCCCCCATCCATCAGTGCCCATTTTGCCTGCTTCTTTCTGGTGGTTGGGCTTGTCCATGAGGTGATGCCTCCGGGCTCCTGGCATTTTGACACATTAGTGCAGAGATCCTTCTGTTTAGTGATAACGACAATGGGCATCTAATGTGTGAGAGCAGATTTTCTTAACCTGGGGTTCATAAATTTGGTTTTAAAATATTTTGATAACTGAATTCCCATGTAATTGGGTTTCTTGTTACCCTACATAGTTTATCTTATGCATTTAAAAACATGACTCTGGGAAGGGGTATGTAGCCTTTCCCAGACTGCAGGGGGGTGCGGTCTATGACACATGAAATGATGAAGGACCCACAAAGGAAGAGTGTTATACACCATCTCTTGTGAGATTCAAAACAACCCTCTGTGGTTGGTGCCAGGGGTGCTATCATCCCCATTCTACAGATGAGAAAACTGAGGTTCACAGCAACTTGCCCATGTCACCTGCTCCAAGTGTCACAGGCAGGATTTGAACCCAGGTGTTCCTGATTCCAAGTCCAGCAAACTGTGCGTGCTGACCCATTCAGCTTGGTGCTGGGCCCTGAACTGAGCTATCCTGATTGCTAGCTCACTTAAGCTGGTCTCCCACATCCCTCCTCCTGCAACTGAGGATGGTCATCTGTGTGTTCTCTGCCCTGTCGGGCCAGACCTCAACAATGCAAAATTGTCCCTGTGACATTGTGTCATTGTGACTGGTTCTAGGGGCAGAGGACCCTGGTTTGAATACTGCTTCTGATGACCTAACCTGGACCCCTGTGCTCTTGAGCATTTCATTTTTTTCTCTAGGCCTCAGTTTCCTTATTTGTAAGATGTGAATGTTGGACTTGGTGTCAAGTTGGCAGCATTTTATTAAGCACCTACCGTGTGCTAAGTACTGTGCCAAGTGTTGGGAATACAAATTGACAAACAAAAAATAGTCCCCATCCTCAGTTTGAAAGACAATACCTAAAAGGAAGCTGGAGAGGAGGGGTGGGGCAGGTGAAGATTGCTAGCCTGAGGGGTGTCCTGGGCACCCTCCTGAAGCTGGAGCCAGCCAATCAGAGGGAGAAGTCCAGGGGTGGTAGACGTGGCTTCTGTGTCCGGCAGAGAGGCAGGAGGGCAGCCTGGTGTCAAAGCCAGGCCCCCATGACCCCCTGGTCCCTTCTGCCTTTAGCGCAATGGGGCCTGAGCTAACAGTCTGTAGAAGGACAGTCTACAGGGCTCTGCTTGGCCCAAGGACAGAAACACAGTTCTAGGCACAGCAGGGAGGCCGACTTCATTTCCATGTAAAGAAGGGCTTCCTAAGAGAGGCTGTATGGTGGAAGAGCTCGGGGTTTGGGTTCAGAAGATCCAGATCCCAAAGTGCTTCCTGCCTGGTGACCCGAGGCAAGTCACTTCACCTCACCCATGAAATGGGGCTGTGATCGCCATGAGCATTTGAACTAGAGCCAGTGAGGGGGATGGGCTGACTCTGGTGGGTGGGGGTAGGGGGCTCCCCACTCAGGTTATGGAGCAGGGGATGGGTGAGAATGTGGAGGGAGTCTGTGTTCAGGGCTGGGTTGGAAAAGATGGCAGCCTCTGATGACCCTTCCAGTTCTGAGTGTGTGGGGCTGCCGAGCTTCCACTCTTTGCTTTGCTGGCATTTACAGAGTAATTCACAAATGTCATCTACTTTCATCTTCGTGGTAGGTGCTATTGTAATTCTCTTTTTACCCGTACCCATACTGAGGTGGCAGACAGCCGAAAGTGACTTGCCCAGGGTCACACAGCAAGGAAATATCTGAGGCTGGATTTGAAGCTAGAGCTTTATGATTCCAGGTTCAGCGCCCATGTTGTCATTATGCAGTTTATATGTCTACACAAATGTGCACACATACATGTATAGAATACTATTAATTGTACATATCGTCATATCCAATGTTTGGCTTTCTTCTCAGTTGCACCTCTTCAGATAAGACTTTACGTATTTATTTTAAGGTCTTCCTATCTGTCCTTTTCATGGCACTTTTTCCATTTTGACAAACCACAATTTATATGACCATGCCCCAGTTTTTTTTTTTTACCATTTTCCTCCTCCCCCCAAAAAAAAGCAGCCTTGAAAGTGTTTTCATACTTTTTTTTCCATAAACTCTTTGAGATTCAGTCCCAGTGCTGGGCCCAGTGCGCCAAGGCCGTGAGCAGTTCGGTGACTCCTCGCCATGTAGGATGGCCGGCGTTAGTGCATGGAGGGTCGCCTTTGATTCAGGAAGACGCGCAGCTCCGGCGCTGATGCAGCTACGTCACATACAAAATCCTCCGCCTGGCATTTATTGACACCTTCAAAGCCCAGGACCGCCCCTCCCCCCCCAGCTTTTCCAATTTTCTTACTCCCCGCTCCTGATGCATACCATTGGATCCAGTGACTCGGATTTCCTGTCTGTTCCAACACCAAAATGTTCCGTCTCTCCACCCTGGGCGTCCTCTGGCCGGCCCCTAGGCCTTCTTCCTCCACTGCCGCTGCTGCCATCTCCGGCTTTCTTCAATTCTAGTTAAAGTCCCATCTCCTGTAGGAATCCTTTCCCAGCCTTTCCTCTCCCAGAGCCTTCCCGCTGGGATGATCTCCAGCGTATCCTGTATACCTCTTGTGCGTAGGTAGATTTTTTTCGTGTTGCACCCCCCTTCCCCCATTAGATTGGAAGCTCCTTGAGGTCAGGGACTGTCTCTCGTCTTTCGTTTCGAGTTGCTTAGCACAACCCCTGGAATACACAGTAAGTGCCTCACAAATGCTTACTGGCTGACTGGCTCAAGGCTCTCCCGCTCCACTCCATCTTCCGTTAAGCTGCCCAATCACTTTTCACAAAGTGCAGCTCTGACCCTGTCACCTTCCTCCCCCGGTACATTTCTGTGGCTCCCTATTACCGCAAGGATTGGCATTTGAAGTACTTCACAACCTGGCCCTTCCTCCTTCTCCAAGCTTCTTACCCAGACACTGGCCTTCAGCTTCCATAATACCGAACTTCTCCCAGGACGTTCCCTCTCGTGAAGTTGGGTGGCCGCCCTTCAGGACTGCAACGTCTCCCTCCTCCCATCTTGGCTTCCCAGGCTTCCTTCGAGGGGTCAGCTCGATTCGTACCTTCTGCAACAGGTCTTGTCCTGTCCCATTGAGTGGAGGACTTTCCTCTGAAACCTACCCTCATTTCTTAGATACACAAAGTTTTCCCTATGTTCTCTCCTGCTCGAGAGCAGGGGCCGTTTTGTAAAAACATCTTTGTGTGCTCAGTGCTCAGTACAGGGGAGGGAACCTATAAATGCTAGTCAACTGACTGAAAAAAAATCGTATGTATTTATTTTGTCTACAATAATTCAGTTTGGTAAATAAAACATTTTTTCATCAAACATTTGAGATAAATATATCATTTTATCTTCCAAATCTTTAATGTTTTTAATATGCATATTATTTATCCAATTGGGATTTATTACATAGTATGAAGTATGAATCTAAACTTTTTTTTGCCATACCGCTGTCCAATTTTATCAGAAAAATTAATGAATATTAAATAATTTTCCCAATGTTTCATAATCTTGGCTTTATCAAGCACAAATCTCTCAGACATTTAATTTTATTTTTGGATTATCTATTTTATTCAATGGATCTATTTTCATCACCAAAAATAATTTATTGTTTCTAATAGACAAAAACAATATAATAGACAAAATAGAGTATTAGACAAAAACAAATTATTTTGGCAACTACTGCTTTATAACCCTTGTTGGTTTGACCTAACTGGGTGCAGAATATATTATTACATTTATTCATGTCTTCCTACATTTTTGTCAAAATTATTTTTAATGATGGTTTTATTTAAGTCTCCTGTGGGTATCAGTAGGTGAATAGCCAAATATTTGATACCGTATTTCATTATATATGGCATTTGATTTTTCACTATTTTTCCTGAAGGCTTTTTTGGTAGTGGTTTAAAGCAGGTGATTTTTCGTGTTTTATCTTATACCTTGCTGAAGTAATTTATTACCTTAATATTTTTATTGTCTCTGTGATTTTTGTTAGAGAGATTGCACATTTTTTTTTTTTGGAAATTTTCTAGGCATTCAAGTGTGTCATCTGCAAATAGAGAGGTTTCCCCCATTCATTAGCAAGGCAGGCCTCCTCCTTTACCGTCCTGTTGCTGACTTAGATGTGGCATAAGAGTAATGACATGAGCCCCCTGCTTTAGACTGGAGGTTAGTGGGAATGCCTTAAGTTTTTCTCTTTTGTGTATGATGTTGGCTCTTGGTTTCCAATATTTGAAACAAGTCATTGCTCTTCACTTTCCTGTCTAGACAGTCAACAACACAGTAAATCAAAGCTTTGATTTGCAACTTTTACAATATTTTTATCCAATGAAATAAATTCCTCTATTCTGTTGCTTTTTTAGTGTTTGTAAAAAGTAAAAATGGAAACTGAGTGTTACAAATGTGCTTTTCTATCTGTTGACATAGAACGGAATTTTTTTATTTTGTTCACTGACTCGACTTATATTGGCTATTTCTTAACGTGGAACTGTCTTTAGCTATTTAGCCTAAATTCCCCTTGGTTGCAACGAACCCTGCTTTTGCTCTATTCTTGTTGCCACTGTTCAGAGCCAGATTCAGTAGTGGATTGTAGCAAGCTTCGACCTGATCGTGAGATCTGCTTGTTAAATATTCAGTGTAAACGTTACACTTTCGAAGTTGGCAAACATTACAGATCAGGGCTTTATTTACAAGACATAAAGAGTGAGGGACAATGATTGCGCAGATTAAACTGAAAACATGACCTTTCATCCTGGCACACTGAAGGCTGAGCGTCCAGTGATGTCTGACATCCTCATCTTATAGAGGAGAAAACTGAGGTCCAGAAAAGATGAGGGATTTGTGTAGCGTCAGATAGATAGAAAGTAGAAGCACAAGTCAGATCCAGGCCCTTTGACTGCCAGCCCAGGGCTCTGCTCTCTGTGGGTTAGTCAGCCATTCACACAGTTATATAGAATCTCAACTCTGTTAGGGTAAAACATAAATTGATCTAAAAGTCACAACCAGCAATTATTTTTCTAATTCTTTTAGGTGCTTGGTGCCACCCAAAGCACTAGAAATATGTTCAAATATAGTCAATGTGTGCAATTTCTTTGACCTTCAAATAATTCTATGGAAACAAGTAGTCTTTATTCATAATCAGATATTTAAATCAAAAGTCTATTATCATCATTGCATGGGCTGAAAACTTCAATCATGATGTTTCCCACCGATGTGTAAGCATTCAAAAATACTAATTAACTAATTAGGTACCCTAAAATAATCATGCCTGAAATCACATTTGTGTTGGTAGTGAAGGAGAGTATTGTGAGTCCACATTAAGAAGAAAGGCTGCCGGACCTCCAGGCATTGTCTGTGGTAGTTTGGCCAGACCCCCATGGCAAGTCATCAGACTGTGCCTTCTTCATGACCAGCTGGAGCAATGAAAACTCGAGCTGGCTTTAGTTTCTGATGTGGAGCTGGAGGGACATGAGTCTTCCGACATGCTCTCGGCAGCCTTGTTATTGCAGGGACCACCAGCCACTGCCTGGCAGCAGCTCAACGTGCCCTCGGGAGCATGGAGGTCAGCTTTGAGGGGATGAGGGACCATTCAGCCTTCCCCCCCAGGGATTCTGGGACCTGTCCCCAGGAGAGAGGATGCAGTAAATGATGTAAAATCCCACCAGGGCGAGTGGATGGTCTGGTAGGGTATTGTCAATGTGTCACTGAAATAGGAAATGGTGATTTCTTTCTGAAGATGCACAAAATTGATTGCATTTTGTTTCCTCTTTAGAATGGGAGCTCCTTGAGGGCAGGAACTGCATGTTTGCCTTCCTTTGTTAATATCCCAGCATTTAGCAGATGTGCTTCATGAATGTTTATCGCCTGAGTGAAGTAACATGAGGAATGTTATATATAATGTTCATTTTAAAATTAGATCAGTTCAATAAACATTTCTTAAGCTCCTACTAGGTCCCAGGCACTGTGTCAGGATCATAAGATTAGTTGGACAGGCAGCTACGAAGGACAATGGGTAACTGAGTTTAGAGTCAGAGGGTCTGAGCTTAAATCTTGCCCTGACACTAATGAGTTGTGTGACCCTGACAAGCCACTTAATACCTCCCCTCAGCCTCAGTTTCCTCATTGGTAAAACAGAGAAAATAACAGGACTTACCTCACAGGACTGCAAAGTTAAGGTAAGAAAATGTATGTAAAGAGTATTTGCCTCCTTGAAGTGCTCTATAAATGCTGGTTATTCTTGTCCTTGTTAGTCATGAATCCAGGAAAGAAGCTTAATGGTTGCTTTGGAGGTGATTGGGTTGTAAGCACATGAACTCATGTAGCCCTGTCACATGGAGAATTATTAATGGAAATGGCATCACCGAAAAATTAGGTGGTGCTATGCTATTTCAGCTGTATCTCAAAATTCAGCTGTCTCCCTACTTGTCAGCTCAAATTAAGGAGTGCTTTACATTTATAATGTGAGCTATAAATACATGTGAGCTTTTATTGATGAGCATGTTTGCTATTCTTTTGACATCCTGTCTCAGAGGGGAAAGGCCACCTCCAACCACATGGGTTCTATGCGTGTGTTGAAATTCTCCAAGGTTCCTTGAAACTTATAACAACAAAGATCCCTGGTCTGATGACCTTCTGATCATTAATCAGGTAATTAATGAGATCATTATCATCAGTCAGCTTATCAATTACTGATCAAGAGAGGAATAAAACCAGGTGATTAATGCTTATCCAAGGTGTTGACCACCATCATGGAGGAGATCCAGCATGGAGCCTGGGTTGGAGAAGAATTCCTTGCTGATGGCAAGGTCCTCCAGATGACCCTGCTTGTCAGTGATACTGTGCATGTGGTTTGCATCAAGCTGCAGAGCAGAGCCATGCTGCTAAAGTGACGTACATCCTTAGTCCCTTGAAAGTTTTTGGCCTGACTCTCCACCTAGGACAAACCAGGCAGGTTCAGTGAGAATTCCTGCTGTCCAGCTCATGAGAAGCGACATGGGGTGGGCATCAGGACATCTAACATCCCCTGGCTCTCTGACCCCCAGGCAAGTCACGGAACTTCTCAGGGTTCTAGGTAATGCTACAGCATGGAAGAGGTGGTGACCTGTGCCTGTAGAGCTTCTTCATCCAGGAGCTCCTTCTAGCGATGGCACCATAGGGATAGCATGCATCTCCTTTGTTTAGATCAGGGATTCTAGATCATGGAGTCCCTGAGTTCCTACCTGCATCGTCATTCAAGGAAGTGCCTGTGCCAGCCATGATAATCCCTAAACAAGCTCTGCTCTTGGCTCTGGGTTCTTAATACTCGGCCCTTAGAGTGTGAGGAAGTTGTTCTTACTATACCCATTTTGCAGTTGGGGAAACTGAGGCAGAGGTGAAGTGACTTGCCTAGGGTGACAGGACTAGTTAGTGTCTGAGGCCAGATTTGAACTCAGGATGTCCTGTCTTTAGGCCCGGACCTTTATCTGCTGTGCCACCTATCTGCCTAACTTAGAGTCAGGAAGACGTGAGTTTGACACTTATTAGCTCTGTGAGCCAGGGTGAGTCACTTTATCACTATGAGACACAATTTCCTCATCTGTTAATGCCCTTTGAGGTCACTGAGTATAAATCTCTAAATCTAAGATCCTTTGATCTTATTCAGTATCTTAATGTCTTTAAAGTTTAGAGTATTAGGGTAACTCTGAGTAACTTGCATTTATTACATATGTTGTTGAGAGAATGTCTACTGAAAATCCCAATGGGTGACTGGGGGATGGATGGCAGGTACCTCTAGTCATGCCCTGCCCCTTCCTTTCTTACCATTTCTCCTCGGTTCCCATGTGACTTCTCATTAATCACATACCCAAATTGGATGTGGAAATATCCCATGGTAGGAGGACCATTCACTTTTTGTACATTCAGCTCTACCATTTGAATGTGTTTGGACACATTGATGGTCACACTATCAATTTCCATTTCCTATCATATTCACTCTGTTCTTGTCAATATCTGGCCAAATTTTGTTCTCCTAAGCTGAGTTTAGTGTCAAAGCCTTTTGCAAACATGAAATTTTCAGCCAAGGAATGCACTCTGCTTCTCTATTGGATATACTCCAAGTCCCCCTTAGGTGTCCTCAAGATCAAACTTCTCTGCAAACGTGCAGTTCGTAGGTAATTAATGTATATTATTTACCTTTTGCATTTGAGATACTCCCCATTTAAAATCCCCCATGAACCCACTCACATCCCAACAGATTCCATTCAAGTCTATTCCTGGTACTAAAAGGTATGGAGAACTGGTAATTATCTAGTGAATTCAGCCAATC
Organism: Phascolarctos cinereus; assembly: GCF_003287225.1. Classification (NCBI taxonomy): domain Eukaryota; kingdom Metazoa; phylum Chordata; class Mammalia; order Diprotodontia; family Phascolarctidae; genus Phascolarctos; species Phascolarctos cinereus. The sequence continues at coordinate 477,450,860 of NW_027555958.1, read as the reverse complement.
TCATCTTCTTCAGCCCCAATTCTGTACATAATTGCTCAACTCTCTACTTAATCTAGGCTTTGAAAACAATCATAATACCTTGGTGGACACCAGTTCTTATCCTATGCCCAGCTATGAGCCTGGTCTATGCTAATACCCGTTTACGTTTCCTTATACAGACCTCTTCTAATAATGAATCTTTATTACTCACTTAAACATTTAATATATTGCATTCTTTTGTAGCCATTTCAAGTAGGTATTTCTTTTTTTCCTCAATGAGATTATGAACTCCTTGAAGTCAAAGTGAAAGTCACTCTCTCTCTCTGTCTCTCTCTCACACACATATACACATTCATCATCCATCCATCTATCTATCTATCTATCTATCTATCTATCTATCTATCTATCTATCTATCTCTATCTATCGTCTCTCTAAGTCTGTCTATCATCTATCTATGTCTATCATCTATCTTATCTATCTCTATCTCTCTATGTCTATCTATCATCTATCTCTCTATCTACCTATGTCTATCATCTATCTATCTCTATCTATCTCTCTATCTATGTCTGTCTATCATCTCTCTATCTATCTATCTATGTCTGTCTATCTGTCATCTATCTCTCTATCTATCTATGTCTGTCTATCTGTCATCTATCTCTCTATCTATCTATGTCTATCATCTATCTATCTATCTATCTATCTCTATCTATCTCTCTATGTCTGTCTATCATCTCTCTCTCTCTCTCTCTCTCCATCCATCTACCCACTGTCTATCTATTTTTATAGCCTGACACTGGACGATGAGTTGGCTCCAAAACTGAGTATTATCAGGTGATTTGGCTGGATTGTATTTGAGAAATTGTTTAGTGAATTTTTGCTGGAATTGCAGAAACTCCTTATTCTCTCAGGGTGGCTGAGAATCATTGAACAGTGTGGTTGCAGAAAAACGAAAATTTTGGATGATCCAAAGGGCAAAGCGAAGCTGCATGGTGGATGGCAGTGGTGCAGAAAGCTCTGGATTCAGTCCGAGGCCCTGCTGCAAATCCCAGCATTTCCAGTTCATACACCTACATGACCGAGGCAAGTCACTTGGACTTGAGCTTTCATCATCTTTTGTGTAAAATGGGAGGTTTGAGTTAGATATCCCCTAAGGTCTGAGGAGCAGCATGGTGTAATCAATCAATAAGTAAGAATTTATTCAGCACCCACCCTGCTTCAGCCTTGTGGTAAGTATTAGGGATACAACAAAAGGCAAAAATAGCCCCTGCCGTCAAAGAGTTTGCATTCTTGTGGGGAGACCACACGTCATACACTTCCACTTAGGAGATCTACAGAGAGGTGATGGAATGGCCAATGGAAATGGTGTTGGGTTGGGAGTCAGATGACTTGAATTTGAATCTCAGGTTTGCTGCATGACTTGGGGCAATTTCCTTAACCTTTCCTGGTGTCAGTTTCCCCATCTGTAAAGTGAGGTGGCAGATCTCTAAACTCCCTTCCAACTGTGAACCTGTGCTCCTTTCTGCCTAAAATCCCCTGATTCTCAGGCCACTGCCAGCTCCACTACAGTCAGAATCTCATTAAAGCAGCAGTAATAATAATAACAGCTAGCATTTACATGGCGTTCTTTACAAATATCATCTCATTTGATTCTCACAACCACCCTGGAAATAGGGGCTAGTATTATTCCCATTTACAGAGGGGGAAATAGAGGGACAGAAGTGAAGTGACTTACCCTGGGTCACACAGCTGGTTAGTGTTTGAGGATGGATTTGAACTGAGGTCTTCTTGACTTTAGATCTAATGCTCTATCCACTGCACCACCCAGCTACTGCAGGACAGCTCTCAGCTGAGAGAGTTACAAATTGTCACTTTGTCATCGAGCATTTACTAAGCACCTGCTGTGTGCCTAACATGCAAAAACAAAGAATAGATTCCCTCAAGAAGCTTACCTTGTACCTGGGAGAAATAACCTGAGATGGGCAGAGAAATCAGTACCGGTATCCAGACCTGTCACAGTGAACAGTAAAGTGAAGACAAAGTCATGTGGGATGGGGAGGACCGTACAGAGGCGGGAGGGGTGCAGAGATCACCGAAGATGGGAGGAGCTTCCATTCCAATGGGAGATGGTGGGCGCAGCCCAGACTGGGAGAAGTAAATACAACATGTGTGTAAAGTCAGTCTGCAACAACGTGGAGTAATGGGGTGGAGGCAGGGGGAGGGAGGGAGCCTGGACTGGATTTAGGAAGAGGAGAAGGTTTAGAGCCAAGGACAACAAACAAATCATAAATTCTCTTGGTGACCCAGAGTGCCCATCCCCCCGTCCTTTAGGAATGGTTCACCCGGTTGCTCTTCCTGTCTCCAGCCTCGCCTGTCTCTCCTCCATCTCCCCACACAGCCACACGGTGGATATTTCTGAAGAGCAGGTCTTTGGAGCCCGGCTCCCCTCCTTCAGAAGCTTCAGTCTGTCTCCTCTGTATAAACAGTTCTCTTCCCCGGCTTGGCGCTTCAGACGCTTTCCACCGCGCTCTTTTTTAGCTCTCTGGACCAGCTTCCATTGCTCTCCCTTCACCCACTCTGTTCCGGCCAAACTGACCGTTGCTGTTCCTCCCTGCCTGTGCCTTTGCTGGCCCTCCCGCTTTGCCCCATCGACGCCCTAGCTTGGGTGTTGTCTTGTACCAGACACCTTCCTGATCTGCCCGGATGTTCGTCTTCTCTCTCTCCTGGCCCAGAAATGGCAGTTTTTACTCTTTGGGGTATTCTTATGGGTAGGGAATGTCCTTCTGCCCACTGTAAGCTCTTAGGGCAAGAACTGTTATGTTGATGTCTTTAAATCTGTAGGTCCTGGCTAGAATGGTGCCTGGGAGGTAGTAAGTGCTTTCTGAACTGAGTTGAATTGACTGCCCCCATCCACATTCCATGATGGAATCAATCAAAAAAGATGGCAAACTTGTGGCCCAGGCTCCCGACCCCAAACTCTCTACTCACAGAGGCAAGTCAGACCTTGGAGAGACCCTCAGCAGGTCAGATCTCTGGGGCTTCTCCAAGTGTAGTGGTGTGACTAAGCTGCTTTTAGTGTGGGGAGGGAGGATCTTGTTATCCCTTTTTAGATAATACTTCCAGAATCCTAGAGAATATTTCCCATGAATTTTGGTGGAAAACAACTTCTACCACGAAGTCCCATTAGAGATATAGGGGTGACATAATGTATGTATGCCCTGTGCTTGGTCATGACGATATTGCTAAAGTTAACCCGCGAGCTTAATGTTGGCAAGATGCCTTCTTTGTCCGTTGCCCCCTAAGTCAAGTGGGCACTGGTTAGTAAGTGGGGAACCCATTTTGGGATTTGGGTGATGCATAGAGGAATGCATGTACCTGCCTTGATCGGCCCCCATCAAGGCTTGCGGGGAATCTGTGTTTGCCCAACTGGTCCCCACTGACGCTTAGGTGGGAGTCATAACTGCCACCATTCTTGCCCACCCCTTCCAGAAGTGTGCTTAGGGAATGCTGTAGGAGTTGGTGCTCCCGTTATCAGGAAACTGCTTTGAGAAGACTAGAATAAAGTAAGCTTATTTAGCCCCTCCTAAGCTGTCTTCCTCTCTGATTGGATCAGAAGTAAACCTGCTAGTGAGAGAGGTGCTAGAAGCCCTCCTGTGTTCTCCTTCCCAACAAGCGGCGTTACCTGTGTATTTACCTGTGAAACAAGTGGCTGTGTGCGCTTCCTACCTAGGTTTCCATGGTTGTTGGCGACAGGCCCCCAGTTCCCAAACAAGGACTCAAGGAGCAATGGCGCCAGGTACCAGACAATCTTTATTTCCCCTCATGAGCAATGCAGAAGCAGAGTCCTCAGAGGATCCCATAAATAAAAACAGAAAACAACAAGTGCTCTCAGCAGCCCGTGTCTACCAGCACGACCCTCCTCCCTCTGCATGCCAGTCTTCCACATGAGAAAGTCTCAGACTTTAAAGCTCCTGGCTGAGCTGGAGTCACCCTAGATGTCGAGAAGGCTTAGACTGAAAGTAAATTAGAATCTGTGTTTTGTTCCTCGTCGGAAAAATTATTCTCTTTAAACTAGGCATGGTTAGCCATATTTCAGAGGCTGCTTTCCACCCGGGTAGGCATATTTACATCAGCCCATTTCAGATTTCTGGAGCTTCTGCATGGTGGGGGGAGAGGTCGGCTGACAGGGAGGCCCATCATCCAGAGCTCCTGAGCTCTTGTCCCACTCCCCAGTGGCCTTGCGTGAGCGAGTAGTCTTCTGGGAATGCTCAGAGCTGAGCGGTACAATCAGGATTACACGTGTGGCATTGCCCACTTTCCATGGAAAGTGGCTCAGGGATTGATGAGGAGATGGTCTGACCGCACAGGTGGGAGCCCCGTAAATCACTCACTTCAGAGGCTCATTAAATCCTTTGAAGCTAGTGGCTCTTTAGGGTACAGGAAAATGTAATTTACTAAATGGTCCCTTGCTGGCCTCCCAGAGGCTAATGGGCTTTCAGCAAGTGAGGGATTGCTTCCTTCTCAGGAGCCAGATAGGGCCCTCAATCTTGTAAATCACTGTGCAGGAGTGGGCTTCATAAACTGGGCATATTAGGGGCACTAAAGTGCTGTCACAATTTGTCTAATACTAACCAAAGAGCTGCTGCTGGAACTGGACTGGAAAAGAAAGCTCCAGCCAGAGCCTCAGGAGCAGAGTTCAAATCCTGGCTAGGTCAGGGACCACCTGCAGTGCCTTGGGCAAAGCTCTTCACCTTTCTGGACCTCAGGTGCCTAAGCTGTTCAATGAAATGATGGTGCCAGACCATCACAAGGGTTCCTTGCAGCTCCAAATCCATAGAGACACCCCCAGTCTTTGGAATGGGGGTATAGGGTTGGATTAGAAGTTGGAAGACCCAGGTCCGGATTCTGCCTTACATGTACACCTGTGTGACTTCAGATGATTCTTGGGGCTCATCTGTATAATAAGGGGGGGTAGATGACCTCTATGACCCTTCTGTCTGTAGACTTTTGTTTCCCTCAATCTGTGAAGTGCACTGAAAAGGATCCCCCGTCCATTTGACAGATGAGGAAACTGAGGCACAGAGATGTTCTGTATTTATGATACCCTTAAGTATAAAATTTATCTTTCCCAGTCACACCCTCTTAACCATACTCTGAAATCATATATGCAGATTACACTGTATATTTTGCTGTGGTCTTTGCACTCAGATTTTTGCACACAGAAAATGAATGTTTTAAGTTTTGAGTGTCAGGTATATTTTGAGTCTCATTGATCCTTCCTTGGGATGCATTGTCCTTGACCGAACCCGCCATTTAAAATGGTGGCTGTTCCTAGAATGTATAAGGAAAAGAGGGATTTTAAAATACAGAGATTTTTGTACAGGAAGAAGAGTATAGTCAAACCTGGCTGCTGTTTGTGACCATCTCTCCTCTAACAGATTGAAGTGCAGGCTGAAAAAGTAGATTCCAACTTGCTTTGCCAGTCACAAACAAGGCTTCTCTGTTAGAGAGAAGAGGAAACCAGAAAGAGAAAACTTTCTCTGCCCATGGGGGTGGGCAGCTTGTCTACACCTGCTGATCTTGGTTGCTTAGCACACTGAGAGGTTAGAGCCTTGTTCAGGGCCACACAGCTGGCATTGGTCAGAGGGGGACTTGAACCCAGGTCTTTCTGCTTTGGGGGCCAGGACCACACTGGTTTTGCAGTTTAGGAATATAAAAATAAATCATTCACAATCTGTTTGTTCAGATAATGCTAATGTTGGCTATAGCAACATAGATACCTAAAAAAAATTCAGAAAATTTGGGGGAAAATATGGTTTTTTCCCTCCATTTTTGGAAAGCAGGGAGCCAGAAAGTCCCATGAATGCTTTTTTCCCTGGATTTTTCCATCCACTTTGCTCCATGCTCTGCACCCACAATGACAGACACATCAGACGGCCATTTCTTTAGTAACTTCTGGCTTCTCACTCATCCCTCCACTTCAGCTGCAGAACACTGCTGATTGATGTGACAGAAAGGTATTCTTAGAACAATCCAATGGCCATGTTTGTAGTCCTGGTGTCTGTCTCATCAAGGCCAAGGATTGTCTCATGGCAAAAACTCTTCCAGGGAAGAGAATTGTGTTTTTATCAATACCTGATTCATTGTACCCAAAAGTACCTTAGTTGCCCATAAGAGTTAATGAAGCTTGGCCAGATGCCTCCCTCTGAAGAGATAGAAGCTTAGGGTCTGAAAGGATGCAAATCAACCAAATGATTCAGTATATTTGTGTGTACTGAGATATCAAGGAGGTGGAATGATTGAAGTGGAGGGGGAGAGAGGGAGGGAGGGAGAGAGAGAGAGAGGAGGGGAGAGGAGGAGAGGAGAAAAGAGGAGGAAAGAAGAGCAAGAGAGGGAGGGAGAGAGAGGAAGAGAGGGAGAGAGAAAGACACAGAGAGAGAGAGGAGAGGGAGAGAGGAGACAGAGAGAGAGAGAGAGAGAGAGAGAGAGAGAGAGAGAGAGAGAGAGAGAGAGAGAGAGAGAGAGAGAGAGAGGAAGAGAAGAGAAGAGTAGAAAAGAGAAAAGAAAAGAGAAAGCTGAGATGATATGAATCCATGAAAGGAAGTCTTTGTTGCAATACAGTAGTCAAAGCCAGAGCTGTAACCAGAAGTATTTTCACCTGGGTTTGGGTGGGAGTGGGAGTGGGGCTACTTAGAAGAGTTTCACCATGGATTTAGTCATGCTGAGATGGGAGTTGGGAGGAAGGTTGACCTTCTGACAGGAGTGCCATAGTGTTGACATCCTGTGAGGGTGGCCTTCAGTTTGGATGTGCACACAGGAAGGAAGCCTGCCCCCGCTGGATGTTAGCCTGCTGAGGCAAAGCTCCAGTTGCCCAGATCTAGCTGTGGCTCTGACACAAGTTCACCTTTATTTGACTCTCCAAAGTCAAATACAAATACAAAGTGCTTTCTTCACAATAGCCCAGTGATCTAGGTTATGTAAATATTATTATTCCCATTTTACAGATGAAGAAATTGTGACTCAGAGTGGCCACGTCCCAGATCACACAGGTAGTAAGTGGCAGAGCCAGGACTCAATTCAGGTCAAGTCAAGAAGCATTATTCAAGTGCCAGGCCTTGAAGTGCTGAGGAGACAAAAGAAAGGCCAAAATCCCCAGACTCAGCCCCAGAATGGGAAAGGATCTCAGTGACCATATGCCTGACCCACACAGAAGACAGAATCCCACACTCTCTACAGGAGGGCTTCTCCCCAGTCCCCTCTCCCCCCCCCACCTCTTCCAGCCCCCCCCACCTCTTCCAGCCCCCCCCTTCCCCACCCCACCGGTTGGTGCTTTTTGCCTGACCTGCCTTCTCTTCGCCCTGTCTATATCTAGTGTCTCCTCCATTACAATGGGAGTTCCTTGAAAGCAGGGGCTGGCTTTTGCCTTTCTGTGTGCCTAGTACAGTGCCTGGCCTGGGGTGAATGCTTCCTAATTGTGGCCTGGCTAAGCCTGGAGGGAGGACACCCGGCCTCTGCTCAGGGTGGGAGCCCCCACCTGGCGAGGACTCGATCTGCCTCTTCTTCCACATTCAGGGAGGGCACCTTCCCCTGTCCCAAGCTGCCTCGCTGATGGTCCCGGGCTTCGAATGCAGGCTAATGATGATGCTATGACCTCAGTGGCCCACAAGCCGTGATTCCTTTCATAAGAATGCACAGCTTGCTCTTTTTGTTCGGGGCCTGGGTTGGGCGCTTCTGGACATGCTTCTTTCCAAACCCTTTCTCCAGGGGGAAAAAGAGAGAGAACACGTGAGCCTTGTTTGGCTCCCGCTTCCCCTCCGTTAATACTGACCGCGTCTGCCTGGTGGTTGGCGTTGGGATGTCCGTGGGAACCCCAAACGTCCCAGGCGGCTGTCGGGGTGGTGGTGATGGGGGAAGTGCAGACCGTCAGCTACCCGGGCCACTTTTTCTCTTCGTTCTCTGATCAGCCCAGCTGAATAATATTCAGCCAGATTCTTGCCTTTCTCTGCTGATGGACAGACGTTCCAGGTCCAGACCGCCATTGATTTTAAAAGATGGAGCCTCGCAGCCGAAGCTCCCTGGGGATGTGGGGAGTTAGAGAGTTGAGCCTTGAGCCTGCCTTTTTATTTTTTTTATTTCTTTTATTTCTTTCTTCCTTCACAAAAATCCTTGTTGACTCCCGCCCAGTTCCAAAGCACCGAATTTGACACTTTTGGGGGGTGGGGTGAGGTGGGGCAGAGGCTGAGTTAATCATATACATTATATCATCTTGTAGGAGCTTGGTAATTTTATTCTTATTGTAGCTAAAAGATCGGCTTTGCATGCGTGCCTCAGGCTTTCGGCATTTAGACACACGCATGCCTGGAGAGGTAGAAAGGTTTTTTTTTTTAAGACACTCAGAAGCAAATGTATTTTTCTACATAATGTGGGTTTATTAAGCCCTCACTATAGCATTATTCATTGGCATCTGTCATTCTCTAAGCCTGAGGCTTTGGATTCAGATAGCACTTCAGTGGAGAAAGCAGAATTATTCAGCCCTGGGGTTGTCTACACTAGAAGCTTGGGGGTGGATTCCTTGTTTCAGCTGGACTTGTGCTAGGATTCCAGTCAGTGACAGTGTGGCCCCAGCTCCTGGTGGCTTCCTACCTTGAGTTCAGGACCTGGAAGTTATGTTTTCCACCAGGTACTGAGTTTCCCGGTTTCTTTTTCACTCAATTATTTCCTTTACCTCTGCAGACAGTCAGGAAATGCCCAGAGTTCCACCATTTCCAGCAATCGAGTGCCATTCTTAGCTGATGAAGGCCAGATTGATCCAATGTTTATTCTCATAGGATAATGCTAAGAGCTAACATTCATATAAGCGTTACTGTTTGTGAAGCTTTGTACACTTATTGGTTTATTTGATCCTCACCTTCACCCTGGGAGGTAGATGCTATTATCCCCTCCATTTTTACAGCCGAGGAAACTGAGGCAGAGAGTCCTGCCAGGTGAGAGTCTGAGGTTAAGTGACTTGTGCAGGTCACATAGTGAGTACCTAAGGCAGGGTTTGATCTCAGCTTCTTCCTAGCGAGTTAAAGCTTAATATTAAAAATCCGAACATCTACCTAAGGTTGTTCAGTAACTATTCACATTTAAATTAATTCATTTCGAGGTGCAGAGTACCCTAGCAATTTTTTATAACTCCATTCTCTCAGTCACTTTTTGTCTCCTAAGGTATCAGCTGGTGTATGCCCTCTTCTTCTGGTTTTTGGGATTTGCATTAATTTATTCATTCAGTCATTCACAAGCATTTTTTGAAGTGTCTGCTGTATTTTGGACTCAGTGCTAGGAAGTCAGGGAGCAATCTTTGCCACCAAGGAGCGCACATCATACTCTGTTGTTTCACAAAGATCATTCCAGATGCTCGGTGCTTCTCACGCTTGTTAATCTTAATTGAATCATAGTATTCTGTTACAGTAATTAATGGAGCACAGTGTATTCAGCCATTCTCCTGTTGCTGGACTTTTAGGCTGTTTCCAGTTTTTTTTCTTTTTTGCAATTACAAAATCTGAGCAGATTTCCCTGATTCCTCCAGTTTTTAGTGACTCCATTATTACTGGGTATTTCCAGTATTTTGCTGAATTAACATATCTGTGTACATATTGTTTTCCTCTTCTGAAGAATGTAACATTCTTAAGGGAGGGGCTATATTGTTTTGGTCTTTGACATTGTTGTCCTTCCTTCTCAAAGAGGACTCTGTGTGTGTGTGTGTGTGTGTGTGTGTGTGTGTGTGTGTATGTGTATGCATACATATATATACATCTACATATCTATATCTACAGATCTACATAGGTGCACACACATCCACCTATATGTACTTAGTTATTTAGATAGCTTGTCTTCCATTTGAATGGCAACTTCTTGGTGGCAGGGACCACACTTTTGCCCTTCTTTGTAGTCCTAGTGCTTAGCGCAGTGCCTGGTTAATGATAAACCTGTGGGTCATCTCCCAGTGCCATAGTGCCAGGCACATCGTGAGGACTTAATAAATGCTCATTGACTGACTTTCTATCCCCAGCTCCTAGCATCGTGCTTGGCACATAAGAAATGCTTAGTAAATACTTGTCGAGTTTTGTTATTTGATACCACTTTTCATATGAATTTTTTTAAACGAGACTGGCTCTGATGTCTGGGCTGCTCTCCCTTCTTACATCCTCTTCCTGGCTTCCCTGGCTTCCTTCATGACTCAGTTCAAATCTCACCTTCTACAAAATGTCCTTCCCTAGCTGCTAGTGCCTTCCCACTGAGGTGCCCCCCAATTTGCTATCTCTCTCTCTCTCTCTCCATCTTCAGACATACATACATATATATATGTATATGTATATAATACACACACACAACCACAGTGGTTTGCATGTTGACTCCTCCATTAGAATGTAAGCTCTTGAGAACAGGTCTGGTTTTGCCTTTCTTTGTATCTTCAGTGTCTAGCACAGCCCTTGCTATGTAGTAAGTGCTTACTAGATGCTTGTTGACTTCACTTGACTTGGGTGCAATCAGGGTGTGAGAGATCGAATAGGAAGGACCAGAGCAAGGTGAAGAACAACAGAAGAGGTGGCTCTTCCCTTCCCTCTCCATGCAACTATGAGGTCAAAAGGGGCAAAAACAAAACTTGGGGAAAGCAAGGCAACGTTTTGTGTACTCCTCCTTCTCACTATTCCCACCGAGAGTGGAAGGGCATTTAAACCTTCCTGAGCCCTGTTCTACACCCACGTTCCACCCTAGTTGAGATTAAGAAATAGCCCAGTTGAAGACAGGAGCCAAGTCTGAGTTTTTTTGTGTTCAATAAGCCTCTTCCTTGCTCATATACATGTGTACCTTGAACAGTGACACAGGCTTTTCGGCTGGAAAAGAAGTTAGAAATATGCCCTTAGTCTAATTAGGCAAGGCTGGCAGATAAGACAAAACGGCAGAGCAGCTGAAGTCAGCATTAGTCTGCAGCCCCTGCTGCGTTGTTTACTGGTGGGGCTAATTTATTGACAAAGAAGCTAACTCTGTGCAAACCTGAGTTGATTGTATTTGCTGATAATCAACAAAATTTGACTTTCAATATCCTGCATATAATTCTGCCAACCACAAGAAGAAAATATTTTGCCATTCTGTGAATGAGTTGTCTCATCCTAGAAAGTGATCCATATCTCTAACGAGATTTAATTCATTACCTGAAGAATTTACATAGCTCCTGCCTACAAAAATCACGACTTTGGTAATAAATGACCTCATTCACTCCCCTCCCCCAGCACAGGCAGAATTAGATGTCACCACGAATCCCTTGTTCTATCTGGGCTACAGGGAGAGAGCCCCGGATCTGGAGGAGCTGGAGAAAGGGCGTTTTATTCTGGGCTTTGCCTTTGCTACCCATGTAACTGTGGGCAAATTACTTCACCTTGCTTCCATGGAGTTTCCTCACCTGTCAAATGCAGCTGGACTTAAGTGACCTTCAAGACCCTTTCCAGGTCTTCAGAGGAGCAGGGCTCAGATTCCAGCTCTGCCACTTGTCATCCATGTGAAGTCACTTGGATGAAGTCACTTCTTTGGGCCTCCCATCTTCATCTCTAAAATGAGGGGGGTGTACCAGATGCCCCTGAGGCCCCTTCTAGGTTCAAGCTGACAAAAGTGACCTGTGTGAGAAGGAGAAAAAAGACCCCATTTGTTCACGGATCCAGTATATGTTGTGCTCTTTCTTTCCCAGGCTATCACTGGTTCTTCTCTCAGCTGGGAATGTTTCAAGCCCAGAGCCGGGCTGAGTGAAAAGCCCCCAAAACACATGTCCTTCAGTCCCCCTCCTCCATGCCCGCCCCAGGACACCGTCTGAAGACAAGGCTAGGGGAGGGGGCCCACAGGCAGGCTAAGGGAGGTCTGGGGAACCATGTTGGATGTCTGGCCAGACTTCATCTACCCCAGGCTGTAATAGAGAGACTACAACCCATGAATAGGGAGGTGATGTTCCCATTTTACAGATGAGAGAAACCGTGGGCAGAGATTCAGGATACAGGCCCCAGGCAGGTGGGGAGCAGAGCTGGACTGAAAGGTCTCAACCAAGAGGATGTGTCTGAGCCAGAGGCTGGCCAACAGTGGGATGTAACAGGCCTACACCCGAGATGGCGCCTGTGAGGAGGCCTTTGACGGCTGGTAGTGTTTCCATTTCCCCATGACTGTTACTTGTGGAGTGAATCCGCTCCCCAGAAGGTCCTGGCCTTCCAGCTCGCCTCTGGTCACTCGGTGACCAGAGTTTACGAGTCTTTATCAAGGCAGAGGGGCAACAAGGCCTTTCACCCAAACTGAGCCCTCCCTTCACTCACTTCACACGTTGGCCGGGTCGCCTCCTTGCTCAGCTAAACTGATGGAGCTTCTTTTTCTAATTGCCAACACAAAAGACTCAGATTGTGTCAGCTCCTAAGATTCGGGCAGCTGTTCCCAGGCAAGCGGGGTCTTTCCTGTCACCACCAAATGCATTGGACCATTGGACTTAGAACTCCAGGTCTGTGTAAAACCTTTTGTTATTTGGAGATTTCTGCTTCTTCCAAAACAATCACCACAGCAGCAAGTTCACAGGGCCTAGATTACAGCAGCAGAGGCCCTTCCCTCTCTAGCCATTAAAGTGCCAGTCTCCCTCTGGTTAGGGAGATCCAGAGGCCCCTGTGGCCCCTTGGTTTGCTAGGGCCCCATAACTGGTGCTTCCCAGTCTGCTGATGATGCCTTGATATCCCTGGTCACCGGGTGCTGGCCTCTGGGACATTCTGGGAACCAAGCGGTCCATTTCCCATTTTGAGGCGTGTTCTCTGGGGGTTCTCCATGCTTGGAACTCTCTCCCTACTTCCCTCTGCCTCCTTAGTCACAGCTAAAATCCCTTCTTTCCTTGATACTCCTTTATTTTCAGGGCCTTCCTCTTGTTGCACATCTCTAGTTTATCCTGCATATACCATCTTTGTACAGAGCTCTCTGCATGCTGTCTTCCCTGTTAGACTGGCAGCTGCTTGAGGGCAGGGCCTGGCTTTTGCCTTTCTTTGTATCCTTAGTCCTTAGCACAGGGCCTGGCACATAGTAGGTGCTTAGTAACTGCCCACTGACTGAGTGCCTTCTTCATGTAGTCTTGGGGCATTCCTCTGTGCCTGTTTATAACATTTGCTCCCCTGTCCTGGGCAAGGCTTGCACTTCACTGGCTGCAGAGGCTTAGATGTCAGTAAGAAGTAGTGACCATTTTCTGTATTGGCAGTGTGCTGTAATGGGTGGAGCCCTGGGCTTGGAGGCTGGAAGAATCACACCTTCCTGACTACAAGCCCTGCTCTCTCCACTGCCCTGCCCTCCCTCTTGGCTGACGAGGAGCCAGTACATGAGTCAGATTGCAGCTCTAGCTCCCTTGTGTGACACGTCGAGTCCCCGTGTTGTAATTTGCGAGAATCAAATGATATTGTGCATATAAAGTGCTTTCATATCTGGTGAAATGGGATCCCTTTTCTCTTCTTATTCCTGATGCCTGGTCAGCTCCGTCTCAGGCTGCTTGGGTTACTGCAACAGGGTTCATTCCATTTGAAAACCCTGGAAACCTTGGCCTTTGTGGATGAATGGACGTTGGTACTAATGGACCCTGAATGATGGCTACATTAGTGGCATTAGCCTCCCCTCCACCTTAATAAAGTCATGACATTTTATGATTTCTAATAATAGTCCCCGATCAGTGCTCCCCTCTTGTTGAAGCTCTCCTCTATAGACTTTAGGCAAAACCCAGCATCTGTCCTCTAAAATGGACCTTGTCTATAATGTCCCTGTATAATCATGGGGACTGTGCTGTCTCAATGTGAACCCAAAACTTGGAGCAAATGCTGCTTCATCTTTGACAGATGCAAAGTACAAGTGGCCACAAAGAGTGACAGCATCTGCTGGAAAGGATTTTCTGAATCAGCAGGATAGCTGGTGTTCATACTTACTGAGGTGGGAACTTAAAATGTGTATGGAAAAGGGCAGTCTCCTAGTCCAGGGAAAGGGATTTCTTGGCAAAAATCAGGTTTTTACAGAGTTCTCAGGTTCAATGTCCTGGAGAGAGGAAGAAGGAGCTTCTGGAGAGTTCTGGGACCTAGTCTTTTGTAGACATAATGGGGAAGTTCTACATGATGTCTGGATGACTTCTTGAAAGGACGTGGTCAAGGATGCGGCCCAGAGCTACAGTACAGAGGCACACAAACATGGCTTTTGTCCAATATGACTGCCATGAGCCATTTGGATGGTTCACAGCTGATGTGTTTGGGCAAGGATTGGGTTTTCCTCTTTAGGAAACCCAAGTGTGTTTCCTTCAGATGAGAGTCTAAGTTGTTAGAATAGTATCATCAACTCTGTAGAGTGCCCTGGGGGTGAAGGAAAGACTCAGTAGACAAGGGAAGACTGTTTATCAGCTGCTAGGAGTAGCCATTTTTCCTGTCCTTAGTGCACATTGTTACCCTGAATGCTTGCATGAGAGCTTGGGTCGTTTTTATCCACATCAGTCTAGATCCAGACATGAACTATGTCTGAGGTTCCTAGAAAATACTAATTAGAGGCAAGTGAACTAAAGATTTATGATTTGGGGGCGGTCTAAGGACAAAAGTGGTCCATGTAAGCCAAGATCTCGTGGTGCTGGGCTACAAGTGATGTTTACATTCCTACAATCGTGCCTTCTGGTTAGTGTAGATGAGCCTTGTTTTCTGCTCTCAGAGTCGTTGTTGAAAGGACCTTTTGACATGCTACCAGATGGTCTTTCTTGTTCTCTGAGATGCAGGACGAGGCTGGCCTGGTCATTACAGATATTCTTGGTTCCTGGGGATTTCCAGGAGCAGGGGGCACTTGACTGGTTCTCACAGATGCCTGAGTGATCCCCAAAGGCCATTTGACCCAACAGGATGGGTGTGGCCTTCTCAGGGCAGCAACATCACCTGCTGGCTCTGATGGCCCTCCCTTCCTCCCTCCATCCTCTGACTCCTCAGGCCTTTCAGGAATGGCACTTGTCACTCAGTAGTACTCATGGTGACCCAGAAGAGAAGCTAGATCATGACCCTCCTGAAAGTCGCAGTTCAGCAGGCTCCTTCCTTGTACATAAGCAGTGGAAAGGATCCACCTCAATTGGCCTCTTGACTAAACTTGATGAAAGGATGGAGGAGGCCTGAGAGGTAGATGGCACCCGATGAAATTATGCCCCCAAGACAAAGGAAGATGGACCAGAAGACGTTGGCCAGAAAGTTCCTTCTCTCCAACTTGATTTAAAAAGGCAGCCTTTGGTTTTTCCACAGCAGTAATTTCTGGAAACGTGCTTCCTTCCTGCTGGACATCACACCCTCTTTTGTGACTAATAAAATCCATTGAGCAAAAATACCTAATGAGGCAATTTAGCAAAAAACCAGTGGCCACTAATGTCAATCTGGGCATTGAGCCTCTGTGGTGCCCTTTCTCTGCCAACAGGAGGGTGGCATGATTCATTATCTCCAAGACTCCAGGCTCACGGTTGCTTTGCTTTGTATTTATTTGGAAAATAGCTTTTCATTGACATTGTTGTAATCATGGTGGTGTGTAGAGAGGGGGCCTTGGAGTCAGGCCCCTCCCTTGCATCACAGTTATCCGTGTGCTTGGCCTATCTCCACTCGCAAGATGGCCAACTTCCTGGGAAGGCCGGAGTTTGAGTCTGTTTCTGGCACACGCTGACTGTGTGACCCTGGGCAAATCTCCTAACCGCTTAGTGCCCCGGGCAACCGCAGGACTGATTCCCCTGGGATGTGTGAACTTGTTTAAAAAACATTTTGATAAATGTATTTCAGTATAATCGGTTTCTTTTATAATCCTTTGTACATTAACGCTTGTTTTTCATTTCATTTTCTATTTTATGCATTTAAAAACATTATGCTGAGAAGGATTCACCACTACCCAAAGAGGGTCAGGGCTCAGAAAAGGCAAAGAAGTCCTACTCTAAGCTATAAATTAGAACATTCCTTTGGCCAGGGGAAACTCCCGGTGTTCTTTGGAATATGGACTAGACCAAGCAAAAGTCATTGGGTACTTGAGGAAGCAGGAAGGGCTTCCTCCCTAGTCCCTGCATTCCCAGCTTCCATTGAAGAGCCATAGTCCCGATCGGGCTTTCTCCTAGTTCTGCTTTCTTCTGTCTGCCTCAGGGGATTCCTTGTGCTCCTTGCCAGTGGCCCCATCCCAGCCACATCATTCATGGCACCGACAGAAGGGCCTGTGTTTCTCTGGCACCAAAGACCTCAGAGAACAGAGGTTTCTTCCATGGCTGAGGTCCTGGTGGGTCCAACAGCGTCCTGTCACCTGAGTTTGACTTTAATTTAAAAGTGTGTGGTCTCCCAAGTGACCTTTCAGGGGCTTCACCTGCTGTACCTGACAAAGGAAAGCCCTGAGCTTTGCTGGCCAGCTGTATGCACACAGATGCATGTGCACACACACCCACATGCTCACATATGCACAAACATACACTGTTGAGATATGATCCTGTAGGGATGAGGAAAGAGCAAACCCGGCTGCTGCCGCCTGCTCGAGGCCTGTACGTGGGGCCCTGTGACAGCCTGGTTTTCATTACATCAGGTGCCACCACGCTGTGTGTGTCCTGCCAGCCAGAGGCTATTTCAGGATGATTTAAAAACTCCAAAAATTCACTCAGACAGATGTCGCGGCGTCACAGACTTGACACTAACTAGCTCTCCGAAAGAAGTAAAAACAGCAACTGATGAAATCCAGTGTAGCAAGGCAGGACCTGGCCTGCTCAGCTCCCTGGTCACTCCCAGGGAAGCCTGCGTCTCTGGAGGCAGAGGCACGTTCCATCCCCAAGCAGTGATGAAGGCTCACTGTGTGCCAGGCAGAGACAACATGGTGTGATGGAGGGAGGGTTGGCCTTGGCGTGCAGGTATGGGCATCTCCCCATTCTGGCAGTGACTCTGGGCCAGTCACCTGACTTCTCAGCAACTCTCCCAGGCAACCAACGAAGAGGAGATGCTAGCCTGCATTGGTGGAGGAAGGGTCCTCGACTGGGAGTTCGCTGCTGTGCTCTAATCACACTCTTGTCCTTCCCTAAGTTTCCAGTCATTGCACATTTACCCACGACTTGTCTGCACCTTGTACGGTGACTTTGGTGAAGGAGGAGGCTGAAAACTGCCCCACCCCTGATCTGGGTCCTGTGGGACATCTCTGTGGGAGGGGGACCTGCCGTCCACCACTGAATGAGCCCCTCTGTAAGCTTTGTCTTCAAGATTTCCCCTAAGTTTTAATCTGGGGTGCGGGCAGGGCCAAAGGGAGAATGCGATCCTTTGGGGAGTCGGCCCCCCATGTCTGTGTGAGTCCAGAGGGCCTTGGGTGGGCCCTGGATATGAGGATGGACAGACCTCTCACTCAGCTGGGCATTTGAAGGCCTCGGCAGCCTGGCTCCAGCTTTCTATGGCAGGCTTGGAACATCACTGCCCGCCCCCTCCAGGGTCCAGCCAAACTGCCCTCCCTCCTCAGCTTTGCCCCTAGAATTCATCCCTTCCATCGGGGCTCAGCCTATCTGCTGTTCCCTACACCAGGCCCTCTTCATTGTGTATTCCCATTGCTTTGAGAGGTCCTGGGATTTCAGACCTTGTGGGTAGAGACCCTGGGAAACCTTGAGGCTGCTGCTGGAGAGCCTTGCAGGTGGGGGAGAGGGGTGAAGCTGGCCTAGATGGGGAAGAGTTAGGGTAGGTTAGTTGCTTACTAAGGTTGGTGGCCTAGGACAATGCCCCATTTGCTCCACCCTAGTTATAGTACTGTACTTGTTCAGCAATGCAAGAGCTCCCTGTCCCTGATTCCATTAACCCCTACCTGCCGTGGTAGGCTCAAGGGGAGGGGGATGTTAGTGAGGCTGGCCTGTGCCTCTCCCCAACTGTTCCCTAAAGTGGGCAGGACACAAGATCCATGGGTGATGAGATCTTCTTTCCAAGTGTTTGACTCACAACCCAGTGATTTTCTGTCACTTTGCTCTTTATGGGAGATGTAGCAAAGAGAGGAGTGGACACAGAGTCCACTCTGGGCCCACCTCTGACACTAGCTGGAGGGACACAGACACGTCACTTCAATGGACCCTCACTTTCCCCATCTATGTGTAAATGGGGATGATGATCCCTGTAATGCAGTTGTTATAAGGAGCAATGAATTCCTAGGTGGTGCAATGGACTGGGAGATAGGAAGATCTGAGTTCAAATCCTGCCTTAGGTAGTAACCAGTTGTATGATCCTGGGCCAGGCTCATAAACACCTCCCAGCCTCAGTTTCCCTGTCTGTGAAATAGAGATGATAACAGCCTGTACTGTGGATCAGATGGGACAACATTGCCTGATAAGGATTAAGAATTCATTCCTTTTGTTTTTCACATTGCATTCATTTCCAAATATTCCATTTTTCCTTTCCTAACCAGTGGGCCTTCCCCTTCCATAAAGATTAAAAAGCAAAAATTAGTTTAGCAAAACCAACCAACACATTGACAGAACAGGACGACATCAGCCATATGCCTTCCCCACTGGGTAGGGAAACACCTTTGTCCTTTCTTCTCTGTTGTCAAGACTGATCATAAGAATCACATGGAGGTTGGTTACAGTGGTTTGTTTTCCCCTTTCCATTTTCATCTTATCTTACCATGTGCGTGTGTGTGTATGTGTGCGTGTGTGTGTGTGTGTGTGTGTCTTGGTTCTGATTGAGCCTCAGTTACCATTTCCCAAAGTTTCTCTAAATTCTTCACATTTCTTCACATCCTTTTCTTTTCGGGCACGGTCATTTCCCCTGTATTCTTTTGCTACGATGTATTAGCCATTGTCCAGCCTGTGGGCCCCACCATCATCTCCGGCTCTTTGCCACCACAAAGAGAATTTTTCAGTGCGTGTGAGACTCCTCTGTTTGTCTTCAAACTCCGATGGATTCTAAAGCTGGAAGAGACCTCATAGGACATCTAGCTCCACTCTCCTTTTTTACAGATGGGGAAACTGAGGCTCTGAACAGTGAAGTGACTTGCAAGTCTGTGAAAGGGCTGGAATTTGTCCTCAGCTTTCCAGTCTGTAAAGTCAGGACCGCCTCACTTGGGTGGATTTACCCCATAGGCCCATTCATTCATTCCCCCAGCACTGATTAAGGCTTACTATGTGCCTAGAACCTCTTCAGGTGCTGGGGATGCAAAAGACAAAGGTGGCCCTGGCCTCAAGGGGCTTACATTCTATTTCTGATAAAAACAATCAACTTGTCCACAGAGACTGAGGGCTTCCTTCCAAGAGGTGAAGGTGAGGAAGAGAAGCATCCCAGGCCTGGGAGATGGACATCTGGGCAAAGGTGTGGACGTCGGAGGGAACGTGTAGGGAGCAGCGAGTAGATGAGTTTGGCCAGACCTTGGAGTTTGTGAGGCAGGAGTGTGTTGTCAGCCTGAAAATGTGGGATGGAGCCAGATCGTGAAAGGCTTTAAGCGTCCAGCAGAAGTGTTTTCATTTTAGGCTAAGGGCAGTGGGGAGCCGCGGAGGCTTCTGGAGCAGGGGAGCAGCACTGCCAAACCAACAGCTTGGGGAATAGACTCTCCAAGTCTCCCTCCTCCTCAATTAGAACGTCCTTTTTTGTCCTCTCTGCCCTGGATTGTTGCAGTGAACTCCCAGCTGGCTTCCACACACCTAGTCTCTCTCCACTCTGTCCATCTCATGCCTAGAGGCAGCTCCGTGGCACCACAGAGTCCTTAGCCTGCTGTCAGGAAGACCTGAGTTGGAATGTAACCTCAAACGCTGACTAGCTGTATGACCCTGAGCAGGTCATTTACCTCTGTCTGCCTCAGTTTCCTCAACTGTAAGTGGGGACAATAATGGCACCTCTCTCCCAGGGTTGTTGGGAAGATAACATGAGATGATATCTGTAAGTTCTCAGTGCAGTGCCTGGTACACAGTAGGCACTTAATAAATGCTTGTTCCCTCCCATCCACGACCAATTGCATCTTTCTAAAGCACGACTCTTCTTGTGGCGTGTGTTCCACAGGGAATCGTTGGGACAAAGAGTATTACCTTGCTGCCTTTTGTTAAAGCTTCAGCCTCGAGGAGAGGGAGAAGAATCTGGCAGCATGAAAATAAGGAAAGTTCTCATTTGCTGGGGAAACAATCATGGCTCTACGTCTCGCCGTCCTCAAGGAAGAGCAGATGCGAGGCATGGACGCCTCTTTAGACAGCTGTGTCTCGGGAAGTCTTCTCCAGGGACGTGACAGGAGGCAGCTCCTTGGAATGTGCGGGCGGCTCATTGCCAAGAAAGCAGCTTTCCTTGGGTAGAAAGGCCGGCCTCTCAGATCTCAGGGTGTCCTCTCATTCTGAGCCCAGAGCAAACCAGACTCTTTAGACAAAGGAACTCTGGGTGGGCCGGGACTCTCACGAGTCCCACGTAGCTCTCGGCAAAGATACCCCGAGAGGCCTTTTACAGAAGGAACAGATTTTAAGCCAACACCAGAGCACTATCTACTGATGCTTCCATGCAACACTGCTTATTGAAGGTGGTAATTGCTGCAAATGACAATGATTACGCATCTTTCTGGATCTTCAATGCATTATTCATCCCTTCCCCTCGCTCCTTAGGGCTGAGATGGGAGGAAAACCAAACAGATTATGGGAATTAGGTGGTTATTTATAGATGGAGGGGCTTATTCTTTAAGACAGTAGAGAAATAGCAATTCAGGGCTCTTCCTTCACTGTGTATTTTCCCTTGCAGTTTTATTAACGTCTTTTAAAACTCTTCTTTTTTTCCCATCTCACCAACAATTGAATGCTTTCCTGTTGAGCTTGGGTCGAATGCATTGGAACATTAGCGATGTCATTAGAGATTGAATGCTCCACAGGGGACTCGGAGTTTAACAAGTTCTGTGACCCTGTTGTTTTTCCTCCTACGTTCCATATGGAGCAGAATAGACTGCAAGCCATTAAAAAATTAACGTCCCTAATTTAGGCGATGCAAAAGGATTTTTTGCACTTATTAAAGGCGAGTAAATCTTCCGTGAAAACAGTAGACCGGGACAGGCTCTCCCTGAATTTTGAAGTCCGTTCATCATTAGGTTCTAAAGCTTTGTTTCGTTTTTCAGCATCAGAAGCACCGACGGTTCCTTCATTTATCCGTTTGTTTCCCGCCCTTCTGGGGCCAGCCCGGGCTTGGAAGTGGAGGACCCGGATTTGAGTCCAGCTCTCCCATTTTTGCTGTGTGACTTTGCACAAACCACGTGACTCAGTTTCCTCTTCTGTAAAGGAGGGGGTTAGCCTAGAACAGGGGTTCTTAACTATTGTTGGCAATCTGGTAAAGCTTATGGACCCTTCTCAGAACCATGTTTTTAAACAATTGAAAGAAATGTTCCATAACAGTTGGATGTAAGTGAAAATCAAGATGTGTATTTTTTCCCATTCATTCAATACTGCCCTCCCTGCTCCCCCCGCCCCGTGAAGAACTCCAGGCCTAGAGGATCCCTCAAGTCCTTTCCATCTTTAGATACTGTCATACGTTCATTTGACAGATTTCTTAATGCCTGTTGTGTTCCAAAGACACCCGAGGTGCTGGGTGTAGAGAGAGAGGACCAGAAGGCTGACAAACTTGAACATCTGATGAGGTTGCCGTCCTCCAGGCCATTGCTAAAGAGGATGGGGCCATGGACAGTTTGCTTCAAAATCAGTCTGCCAAGAAGCATTTATTGATCACCTACTATGTGCCTGGCACTGTTCCTGGTTCTGAGGATACAAAGAAATGGGAGATATTCTCCAGGGAAAACTTCAAAGACCTTGGTTTCTGGGTCTGAGATGCCTCTGCTTACACATGGCAGATGATGTCGGAGTTGCTGTGGCCCATAGTCAGGTGGCCAGCACCATTCCCCCTCTCCCCCGTAAGACTGGCTGGTCTCTGGACAACAGGCTTAGGTTCTGCTGCCTGGAACAGGACCAGGCTACCTTACCATCATGGCAGCTTGGCATTGAGATCTCCAGGGTCATCTCCAGCCACAGTGAGAACTGAAATAACCCTTGAGTGGAAGAATTGTAAATGTGGTTTCCATTTGTGCAGTGATTCACACCTCATTTACACTCTCTCGTTGATTTCATTGGTTTAGAGAACTCTCCATGAAGAAGTTCCCATCATCAATGCAAATCAGCAACTAATAGCTAATAATAGTCATAACTAGTGGGGCTGAAAACTGCCACAAGACTTTTGGGATGCCCTGTGTAGCACTTTATGGTGTATAAAGTATTTTGCAATATTGTCTTATATTATCCTGGGAAGTGGGGCTATTATTATTCCCATTTCACAGATGAGGAAACTGAGGCAGATGGTTTCCTGGACAACAGGAGTCCATTGCAATAGCTCAGGAGAGAGGCAATGAAGGCTCACATACAGGTAGTACCTGTGTGAGATAAAGGGGGAGACCAGAGCAATGTCTTGGAAAGAGAAAGGCAAAGTCACCCTCTATGTGAAAAGTGGCATTTCCAGAGCATCTCCTATCCCAGAGTTGAGGATGCTTCTGTTTTCCACTGAATTTTTCTTAAGAAATTGTTCTGAGGACACTTTTTCCTGCTGCTTATGCTGCACAAGTATTTTTTAGTGGCCCTGACTCCAGAATGGGGAATTAGATTTTAGAGGAAAATACTTTAGAAATGAAAAGAAAATTCAGCCCTAATGACATAAATATAATGGATGTTGTGATCCCGCTTTAGAGATCCCACAAGATCCTAAAAACCTCCATGTAAGTTTAAGCAACTAAAACTTAACATGGCACACTGAGACTTTGGGGACACCCTGCATTTTCTCACCTGAGCCTTACAGTAACCCTCAGAGGGAGATGCTTCAGGTATTATTATCTTCATTTGACAAAGGAGGAAACTGAGTCACAAACTGACTCACAAAGGGGTTAGTAAGCTAGTAAGGTGTCTGGGGGGGGGACTGGCAGTGGGCTCCTCCTGACTCTACCCACTGTGCAACACTGCCTTGCATTGGAGCAGGTCGGTTTTTCTGTCAGATAATCCAGCCTCCTCAGAGTTTCTGATTTTCTAGAGAGAATTCTGCCTTAAGGTCGCTAGCATTTGCTTCTTGGAGGGCAATAGAAAACACTTTCATTTTACTCACAAACATGACATTTGATTCAAATGGTGTGTTTGATTAAAAATTGACCTCCTCATCCCAACTCTGCAAAGCTGTACAGTGGGATCGTTTCTCGAGGCCTGCGATGATGTTTACCAAAGCTTTACTACTGTGATAGCATTTTCTGGGCAAAGAGCGACAAGACCCAAGTGTTTGATTTAAAGGGGGTGGGGGGAGCCCCTGCCTATGGGGAGCATCTTACAGGGGTCTGTGGGCCTCATCCTCAGCTCCGGGCTTCTGCTTATGTTCAGCCTTGACCTGCCATAGCCTTTCGCGCCTTCCCCAGAACCTTCGTGTCCCAAAATCTCACCTCCTTTCAGTGGTCAACGGTGACTCTGGCCCTGCCCTTTGGTCCCTGGCCTCTTGGCATCAGGCTGTTCCATTTGTACCAGCCCCTGGTGCTGGACCCATTCTGAAGTTTTCTTGTGTCATTGAGGGCCTACATGTTTCCTCTTCCTCGATCTCATGGGAGGGTCACCTATTTAGAGACCTCAGAGGTCATCCTGGCCAAGCGCCTCCTTCTACAAATGAGGAAAATGGGGTTTGGAGCTTTTCCAAAGATTGTCTGTGCAGGTTTTGGACACAGGCCATGGGATGATAGGCTTAGAGCTGGAAGGGGCCCCAAGGGCCATCTCGTCTAACTCATTTTAAAGATGAGGACATGGTGACTTGTTCAGGTTCACACAGGTACATGGGTTGTTAGGATCACAGGCAAAATTTAGAACTCGCTCATAGAATCACAAGAGGTACTTCCTCTAGGCAGTGAGGTCCACCCCTAATTTTATATATAGGTAAACTGAGGCTCAGGGAGATTGACTTTCCCAAGGCTTTGTGGTGGGTAGCAAGTGTCAGAGACAGGATTTGAACCCAGGTCCTCTGACCACTGACACGTTCAGATCCTCTCTTTGTCACATCTGTATCTTTGTTAGTCTTCAAAGTCCAGTGCTACGTTCCGCTTGCGATAAGCAGTCAGTGAGCACTTCTGTGATTTCCCATGAAGAAAACCTTGGTTTTCTTTCTCTTACAGAATATTGATTGCTTTTCACCCAAAGCTTGTGATTGTTGACAATCTATTATTAAAATTGCCTGCTTCTGGAGATGGGTGGTGGGGATCTTCCAGATGGGGAATGTGTTTGACCTGACTGGCTGCAGCGGCAGTTCTGGCAGGCCGCTGGCCAGCTGTGGGGGCAGTGAGAGGTGGGCTGTTGGGAACTGGGGGTCCCAGGCCCAGGGGACATGGAGCTAGGCTTCTCTTTCCTTCTTCCCTCTCTCCAAGAGGGCCAAAGGCTTCTGGGCTCAGATACTGCTGGGGCCGGCACGTGGTCTTCCCAGCCATGGCCAAAGGGAAATTCTTCATCCTGGAAACATCAGCAAAAACTGGAGAGAATCATGCATTTGTCAATACTTCATATTAGTCATAACACAATTCTATCATAATAGCATTGATTATCCCCACACTCAGTATTGGGGAGACAGCATTTGTTAAGTGATTATAATATGGCAGGCATCATGCCAAGTGCAGGGCATACAAATACCGGCAACAAGACAGCTCCTGCCCACAAGAGGCTATGTGTATTTGTTTGAGGGGAAAGCATTGATTTATGCTGAGAAATACATTTTTGTAAATGTCTTTTGTTCTTTACATCACTTTACATCACAGTTCTCCCTGTATCCTTCCTCTTCCTTCTGAGAGCCATCCCATGTGATAACTGTTTTAAAGAAAAGAGGAAGAGACAAAAAATGAGCGAAATCAATCAATGCTTCAAAAAAGCCTGAGAACACATGTAGCCCATTCTCCCAGGGCTCAGGCAGCTGGAGCCTGACCTCCTCCTCCTCCTCCCTCTCCCTTTCTCTCCATCTTCCTTCAGACCCAAGAGCCTGGGAGGAGTGTAAATCTCTGATCTGGAATCTGAAGCGCTCCTAGAGGCCATGGAGTCCTTCCTTCCTTTCACAGCCAGGGTCTAGCACGGTGCTGGGACTTGTCTAAGATACATCGAGGATGGGACAGTCAGCACAGATGTGGGTCACTGCTGACAAAATCAGTGGAATCACCCTGTTTGTCGTTAAACTCTAGCATCTAAGATAGAGACAGACTCCATTTGCACCAGGGCACCCAACCTGGAGACCTTGAGCTTGTCCTCAAACCTTTTGATAACTGATTTTGCAGTGATTCGTTTTCTTTGTAATCCTGGACACTTGAAAACATGATTTACGTTGCCTCAGTTTCCTCATCTCCCAAATGAGCTGGAGAAGGAAATGGCAAACCGCTCCAGGATCTCTGACAAGAAAACCCCAAATGGGATCCTGAAGAGTCGGACACGACTGAAATGACTGAACACTAAAATGAGCTTCCCTAGTCTAGGCTCCTGGGGGGGGAATCCCAGAGTGACATCCTGGTTGGGAGTGGGGGGCGGAGTCCTGCTTGCGGCCTGGCCATGGGAGGAAAGGTGAGAGCTCGTGCTCCAAAGACTGAAGAAGGAAAGTTCGCTCCTAAGTCGTCTGAACCAAGTAGCAGAATGGCTAAATCCGAAAGGTTTTCTCTGATGGTGGCTCTGTTCCCACCCACTCTGGTCCTTCCGGTCTAATCCTTCTACAAGGCAGAGTCGGCCCCAGGCTGGCTGAGGTGGCCATGACCCTGAGCAGGCAAGGAGCTCCTCCTCACCTCCGTTAACGTTCATAGACGGCTTCATCTCCGGGCCGCCCCGGTGTCGTGGAAGGACCGATGGAGCCTCGCGCTGAAGAGGTCCAGCATCTAGAGTGGAAAGGTTCAGAACTGAAGGGGGTGGGCTGGTTGGGGCTGTTTTTCACACTTAAACAGCATCAGCCTTTCAGAAATGACAGTTTGCTCTCAAACCAGAAACTGCCACCTTCAAGAACAAACCATTGTCCTTTTGCTTATGTCATCTCCCCCTGAAGGTCTGTGAAAACAGCCTCCAGCAAAACCCAGAGAGGGAGCTGCAGAGGCGTGGGGCAAGCTGTGAATTGGATGGGGAGGACCAGAGTGGGTGGGAACAGAGCCACCATCACAGAAAACCTTTCGGATTGTGGCCACTTTGCTACTTGGTTCAGGCGACTTAGGAGAGAACTTTCCTTCTTCAGTGTTTGGAGCACAAGCCCTCACCCTTTCCTCCCATGGCCAAGCTGCAAGCAGGACCCCACCCCCACTCCCAACCAGGACTTCACTCTGGGATTCACCCCCAGGAGCCTAGACTAGGGAAGTTTGTTTTATCGTTCTGTCATTTCAGTCGTCTCTGACTCTTCAAGACCCCATTTGGGGTTTTCTTGGCAGAGATCCTGGAGTGGTTTGCCATTTCCTTCTCCAGCTCATTTGACAGATGAGGAAACTGAGGCAAACAGGGTGAAGTGACTTGCCCAGAGTCACACAGAATCCCAAGTGTCTAGCTCTTGACCTACCAGTGCTCTAGGTAACCCTGTAGGACCATAAGGTGAAGAGAAGGTGGTGATCTGCATTAGTTAAAGGCATTTCCTAACCTCTGACTTTGTTTTACCAATGAAAGGCCAGGTCTAGACCCTGTCTCTCCAATGTCTTGTGTTATTCACCTTTGCCCTGCATTTTCTTATCCAGCTAGATCTTAGACCTGCTTCCTGCTCTGATTTCTGGCAGCCCCATAATTTAGTCATTTTCACAATAATTCACATGTGTATACCTATTTAAGTTTGGAAAGCACTTTTCTCCAAACAGTCCTGGGAAGTAGGTAATGCAAATATTATCCTCTTCATTTTATAGATGAAGAGATGGGAGTTTTTGTCCAAGGCC
This sequence comes from Phascolarctos cinereus, assembly GCF_003287225.1. Lineage (NCBI taxonomy): Eukaryota > Metazoa > Chordata > Mammalia > Diprotodontia > Phascolarctidae > Phascolarctos > Phascolarctos cinereus. Next base: position 477,423,967 of record NW_027555958.1, on the reverse strand, counting down.
AAACCCAGACTAGAACCTGTCTTTCCATTCCTTTTATAGGATTCCTTTTGCCATAAGAAGAGATAGAAGAGAATTTGGAAATAGGATGGTTGATAGGTGGGTAGGCTGATCATGACGGTGGTCTTCCTGCCTCAAGTGTCCCCCCCACTGCCATCTACCCTTCAAACTACAATCAAATGGGTCTTCATTCAGCACAAATCTGAGCACTCCCCTCCTGCATTAGATAAATTCCTGCACCTTTGGGATCCGATCCGCAATTGGCTTTTAGAGCCTTTTACAACCTGTCTCCTCCCTACCCTTCTGGTCCCCTCGCACTTTCTGGCCCACTCTCCACATACTCTGTGTTCCTGTGACCTGGCCTTCTTGTATTTCTCACACATGCTCCATCTTGTGATTATTTTCACTGCCTGTCCCCATGCCTCAAACTCGCTCCTTCCTCATGTCCACCTCCTATGGCTTCCTTCAAGTCTTGCCTGGAGGACTTTTCCAGTCCTCCTCAATCTTAGGGCTTGACTTCTGAGATCCCCCCGTTGAGCCTAGAGATATACGTAATGATTAACAAGTTGTCTCTCATTACTGAGAACTACTTAAGAGAAGGGACTGGTTTTTGCCCTCCTTTTTCTCCCCAGTGCTTAGCACAGTGCCAGGCACACGGTAGAAACGTGAATGCTTCTTGACTGACTGACTGTTAGGGACTGCAAAGAAAGGAAGCCATGGAGAGTGTTAAATCTTGGAAGGGTAAAATTGTAGAATATTATCTTGAGAGAGAAACACTGGTACCATGGAGAGTTCTGGGTTCGTGAAGGCTGGAAAAGGCTTTGAAGGGGCATAGGACCAAGTGAGCTCCTGTAGGTGGAGCAGGACAGCAGAAGTAGTTTTTGAGAGACGAGCGTCCCCTCCCAAGAATGGCAGAACAAGAGGAAAAGTCACGCTTGAGTGGAAGGCGTGCCTGAAATCTCTCTCTTACCTTCTCTGGGTTGAGATTGCCCCTTGATGTGATTTGTCTGTTGGATGATTCCCTCTCAATGCCACGCAGAGGATGCAGACAGATGGCCTGTTCGTTTGGCTTCTTGCTGAGGTGTGACTATTTCAAGAGATGAGGCATAACATGGTCCTTATTGATGCTATTTACAACGGCCCCCTCACAAATGCCAGGCAGAGGGCACCCAGGGAAAGGACAGAGAAAGCAGTCTCCTCTTCATTTCATTTCTTGCTGAAGTGTGAATAATTTAGGTGGGAAGTTGGGCGGGCTGCAGAGCTGTTTTCCTCCCGTGGGGACCCTGTCCATGAGGTGACTTTTGGGGTGAGCCTTTGCTGGAGAGCTCAGGCTCTCATGATGATTATCAGAGAGCTGGGTGGGGGGGATTGATTCCAGGAAGTGTGAAACCTTGGCATGTTCAGAGTCCCCTGTTCCCGTGATCCACCCTTGGAGAACATCATCTGTACTATCATGAGAGCGAGCATTTTTATGGCCTTTAAGGTCTTCACAGCATGTTACATACATTGCCTCCATAGATCCTCACAATCCTGGGAGGCAGGACTGTACCACTGCGGACTTGGACCTCAAGGGGACCTTAGAGGAGGGCTAGCCCACCTCCTCATTTTATAGAGATGGAAACAGAGGCCTAGAGATGTGAAATGATCTGTCTAGGGTCAAAGTGGGACTTGAACCTGGGTCCAGGATAGCTGAGTGACAAAGTGTATTGAATACTGGACCTGGAATCAGAGAAGACGAGTTCAAATACTGCCTGGCGTTTACTAACTGTGTAGCTCTGAGCAAGTGACTTAGCCTCTGTGAGACTCAACTTTCCTTGTCTGTAGGATGGGGATGATAATAACAGCACCTACTTCTCAGGGTTGTTGTGAGGGTCCGCTGAGATAACCGATGTGAGGCGCTCTGTGAGCCTTTATAAACGCTAGCTATTAATATTATCACTGTTGTTATCATTATCTGTGGTCAGTATCCTTACCCATTTCACCGGCATGCAGCTCGTAACATAGGGCAACGGTGCAGTGCGTTTTCAGATAGGGGCCACGATTCTTGGAGCCAGGACTGTGTTTTCCAGAAGCACCCATTGGAGTCTTGGCCCAGTGGACATTTAAATATTTAAATGAGTGAAATTAACTGGAAACCCTTCCATTAAGACCGTGGCTCCTTTGGACGCCTCTTTGGGGGCGGGGTGGGGAGGGAGGGCAGGGATTGTTCATGGCCCAGAGAACCCTGATCACATACAAAAGGAGCCCCAGGCAGTTGGCCCTACTGGGGCTGAGGGTGTTTGAAGGGAAGATTTGCCGGTGCCTTGTAGCCAAGATGAGCTGACTTTCCAGCTCACCATCTTGTGACCAGAGAGTCTTCTTTTAGAGAACGCTGTCTCAGGAAAGCAATATCTGTGTGTCACAGCTAGGAGATGCCAGCACCTTGGAGCCTGTTTGGGCCAGTGGGTCTACGTACATAAAGGTTTAATGTTAGCAGAGGGACAGTGAACTACTCGGTCTACTCCTGGGAGAAGGCACACATCCTTACCCAGAAATAGTCCTCCGCAGCAGCCCTCATCCAAGTTAGCCCTACTTTGCAGAACCAGATGACCCAACATACCAACGGATGCTGAAGAAGCCTTCCGAACGTTCTTCTCTAAGCACGTCCGCACCTGCTTATGAAGAATCTCCAGCGTTGTCCCGGTGTTGGGACACGACTGGCGCTCCAGGCTCTTCCCAGCCTGGCTTCCTCCTGCGCCTTTGCTTGCCAGTCTCTGTTTCAGCCCCTTTCATACCTCAGTCTTGGGTAGCGCTCTGCACCCCCCCCCCCGATCTCTGCTCACCCCATCCCTCGGATTCCCAGATCGCCACATCCCCCATCCTGGCAATCCTCCATCTTGCCCTCTCTGCCCAATGGAATCCTCTTTCCTTTTGAGGAAGGGTCGGCTACTGCCTCCTCCATGACGCTGTCCTTGGTCCCCCAGCAGGGGCTAATCTTCCCTCCTTCAGTCTTCCATAGAAATCTATTAGGTTTTCTCCTTTGGACTTGTGATTTTCAATTTACATTTCAGTCATTTGTGGGCATGTCTGATCTCCATCTACAAGATGGCAAACTGAGTTCCGGTCCTGCTTCTGGTACCTCCTGGTTGTATGACCCTGGGCAAGTCCTTACCCTCTTCATACTCTAGGGCCTGGATTTCTTAGACCCTAGGCAGCAGGGGACGACCTGCACTTTTAGAGAGAGTTTCCTCACTGGGGAGTTCCCCAGTCCCATGAAGTCCCAGGTGCAGTCCTTTCCCTAATTCTCTGTTTGCCAGATCCTTCCAAGTAGGAAATATCCATGAATAAACAGAAAGCACTCATTGTACCTGATAAGAAAAATCTCTATGTGCCTAAGGGTCTGTGCAAAGCTCTGGACCCATGACAGAGGGCCTTCAGTAGGATGGACAAAAATCAAAAGAATTAGACAAGAATCCCATATTAAGAGCCTGCTGTGCCGCTAGCTGTGCTAGGTGCTGGGTGCTGGGAATACAAAGACACAAACAAGGGAATGGGACCAGGGGACTCCCAAAGTCCTAAGGCAAGGGGAGGCTTGCAGCTGGGGGAGGGGCCAGAGCTGGACTGTGAAGGAAACTGGAGATTCTGAGAGGCAGCAATGAGGAGGGAGGGCAGGTGGAGCACAGGAGAATGCCTGAACAGTCACTGAAGAAACATTTGCCACTGTGCCAGGTACAGACAAAACACAACATGTACAAGATAGGTGAATGTGTATATTTGTAGTTAATTATTTTTCATATTAACATACATTATTTATATACATGTGTAAAGAAATGTGCGTATAATTTATATTCATGTATTTATACAATTATATGTTTATATTATAAACATACATTTTATAAATAGTACAATATTAAATATTTAATTGTATAAAATACAAGTATGTAAGTTATATTACAAATATATATAATTAGATATAATTGTATATATACAATTACATATTTATATATGATTTGTATACATAATATATTTACCATATATGTTATACACACAAATAGGTATAAAGTGATTTTTTTTGTGGGGGGGAGGTGAACACATACAACTGGGCTGGGGCGGCTAGAAAAGCCTCTTACTGGATCTAGTGTTTGAGCTGAGCCTGAAGGATAAATGGAGATTACAAGAGATGGAGGTGAAAAGGGAGTGCATTCCAGGCGTCAGGGACAGCTTATGCATAGGTAAGGAGGGAGGAGATAGGATCTGTATTTAGAGAATGAGTAGACCGCTTTCCTGGAATTTGAATCCCCTAGGAGGGAGTAATGTGAACTCAGTCTGGACAAGCACACTGGAGCTGGATTACAAAGAGTTTGAAATGCCAGAGAGAGAGAGTTGTCTTTGGTCTCAGAGGTCGTGGGGGCATCATTGCGGTTGTCCTGAGGAGTGCTGATGAAGGTCCAAGGAAGAGGTCTAAACAACAGGATTTGGTGATAGACCGAGGAATGAGCTGAGGGGGACATGGAGTCACGGACGACGCCAGGTGGCGAGCCTGGTTGATGGAAAGCCTGGTGCACCCATGATAGAAATAGGGAATAAGCATCAGTCCAGGCTTTCTTTCCTGTTCCCCACACAGAACATCATCTCTCATCTCCGTGTCTTTTCAGGGGCTGTCTCTCATTCCAGGAGTGCCTCCGTCCCCTCTGGCCTCTTCCCAGCCTAGCTTGAGCACCACCCTTCCAGCTTGAAGTGTTTTCTCACCTGGGCAGAAGATCCCGACTTCTCCCAAATTATCTTGTGTTTATTTTGTAAATACCTGCATATATTCTGTTATCCACCCTGAGAGAATATAAGCTATGTGAGTACAGGAGCTGTTTCCTTTGTCTGCGTATCTCCAATCCCTAACACAGTAAATTTCTAATGAATGTTAGGTGGCTAATTGCTCTCTCTATAGGGTGTGTGTGTGTGTGTGTGTGTGTGTGTGTGTGTGTGTGTGTGTGTGATTTGATTTCTTCTACTGGATCCCAAAATAAAATTGGGCAGTGACAATGGATTGGTAGAATAAAAGATATATTAGACATTACATGTGGCATAAATCTGCATACATATTTGGGGAAAAAACAGATCAAAGACTGGAGATGGATTCTGAAATTAAACAAGAGTGTGATGCTATGTCAATATGCTGTTGATGACCTGGTTCAGAGCTGGACATTTTAATTAGCCAGGATAACTAGGGGTCACTAGGACTCACCAATATAATACAGTCACATAGCTCAGATTTTTAGGCGTTAACAGTGTTGCTACTCAGTCAAGGTAACCATTACCAACTGAGATGCTCAAATATTGTGAATTCTAACCCAGTTTATCATTGTTCAAAGTCTGTTAAGATTTATAAGGGGAAAACACACCTGGACTGAAAAGGAATCTTTTTTTCTCAAGAAGAAGGACCCCAAAGAAACAATAAGAACAGAGCCTAGACATTTAACATGCAAGGTGATGACAGCAGGGCAAAAACCCCTACTATATAGTAGGAAAGCCATCAGCAAAACTACTGTGTCTTGGAAGTAACTTTAGAGATGTTCCCAGAATGCCAGAATTAGACTATTAGGTTGGATCAGCCTTAGGGATGCTCTAACCCAACCTCCTGCCCAGTGTGGAGATTCTCTTCTGATATCCTGGGGCAAGAAATTGACCCTCCTCCCCTTCCTCATCTGCAAAGATATGCGATCTCTAAGGTCTCTGGTAGCTGGAAGTTCTATGAATATTAGTCTGGCCAGATGACCTCCAGAGTCAATTCTGGCCCTAAGTCCTGGGAGTTCTGTTTTAGCAGGCTTTTGGAGGCGGATCTTTGCAAGCAGAAAGGAGGCTTCAAAGACCAGCTGTGGGAGCCTCTGGGAATTATAGCCCAGATGGTGTGTGTGTGTGGGGGGGGTGAGTGGGTGTGTGGTGTGTGTGTGTGCGAGGAGTGTTGTGTGGTGCTGTGTGTGACAAAGAGAGACAGAGACAGACAAAGACAGAGAGGAGACAGAGAGAGAGGGAGAAGAGAGGAGAGAGAGAGAGGGAGAAGAGAGGAGACAGAGAGAGGGAGAGAGGAGAGAGGAGACAGAGGGAGAAAGAGAGAGAAAGAGAGAGAGAGAGAGAGAGAGAGAGAGAGAGAGAGAGAGAGAGAGAGAGAGAGAGAGAGAGAGAGAGGAGAGAGAGAGAGAGAGAGAAATTTTTGCTATAGCACTAAAGAGATTGAGAGCTTGAGGTCCATGTGGGGCTGCTGCCCCTGCTTTTAGTGACCTCAGTAGGACAGCTTGAAGGCTCCAAGCAGGGGGTGTTAGAGCTATCACAGGTCACTGACTTTTCACTCCAGTGAATAGGGACCCGACTGGGAAGTAGGTTCTCCCCCTCCCCCTACTTGTCTGTCGTGGAGGGAGTGGGGGAGGGAGGGAGAAGTGTGTGTGCGGAACAAACTGATTCTAAAGTTTATCTCTTATTTTCCCTAAAGTTCCCTTTGCAATATTGATGGGAGTAATCTGCATCTGCCAGCTAGATAAAATCTGACTGGTCCTGTTGTGTGATTCATCACTGGTGAAGACAGAGCAGATTGCCAACCTTGATCTAGGCTTTCTCTTGGCTGCGGGCTTGATTCAAGTGAGAAAGAATGAATGATTAACATTGGATAAAATTCCCAAAGCATAGCAAAGCTAGATCTGTTTTCCTCCTGCCCTTGGGCATAAGCCAAATACCATTGCTGCCTTGGAGGAAGCTGGGTGATTGGCTCACCTTCCTTCCTTATTGTCCCATCTTCCCCATGTGCTGAAAGGTCTTTGATGGGCTGGAGGCAAGGGTGATGTCCAGGGAGCAGAACTGCCTGGTGGGAGAAGAGGAGAGTCCAGACCCAGCTGGTCAAGCTCACATTCCAAGAGTGAGGGTCAGAGGAAGGAGCCGGTCCTCTTGCTTTCATTTCTTGTTTAGGCAATTGGGTTTAAGTGACTTGCCCAGGGTCACACAGCTAGTAAGTGTTAAGTGTTTGGTCTGAGGCCGGATGTGAACACAGGTCCTCCTGACTTCAGGGCCAGTGCTCTACCTACTGTGTCACTTAGCTGTCCCTCTTGCTTTCATTTTTGCCTTTACTCTCCAACCCTAGCTGGCCCAACTGGCTACACTCAGCCGCCTTCCACAGGTCATGGAATCTTGGGGTTTTCCAACTGGAAAGGGAGAGTCAGAGGAACAAAGCCTGGAGAAGTTCAAAGTGGCCCTGCTGCTTAGGGGGAGATGAGGTTAGAAGCCAGGTCTCCTGGCTTCCAGGCCAAGGACTTATCATCCCATAGCCTGCTGCCCTGTCACATGTCTTTATGGGGACATGGAACATTTTGCAGGCTACACCAGGCCACGTATGTTGATCAAATCCTGAAACTGTAGTGTCTCATGCTTGAAGCTTCAAGGCTAAATGCCCAGTAGGAGCCATTTGGAAATGTGATCTGTTGAGCATTCCTTCATGCTGTCCGTGGAGAAAGATGGAGGGGTGTGGGCAGGATGATAGGGCATTAGGGTGTCTAGAGCCGGGGGAAGGAAGGAGATGGAATTAATGGTAGAATGTCACATTGGATGGAGATCTCCAGGGGAGTGTGGTAGTGACCTGGGCTTGGTCCTGTGCTGTTCCACATTATCCTACTACTTTAGATACAGGCATCAGGTGGCATCTGGTGAAGATGACCCAGAGCCAGGAAGGAGAGCCCCATACCAGAGGGCATTTAGCCAAAACCACAGGTATTGGGGTCAGTCTCAGAGGAGGAAAAGATCTTTGATATCTCCACCTGTGCAGGCACATAACCCCTCTAGGCACACCACTACCCTTTAAGAGCTCACCAGATACTCTCAGGGACCTTCTACAGTGCGGAGAATTGGAATGGTTTGCCCTGGAGTTCACAGCCAGCCAGTGTCAGACAGGGTTTGAACCTGAGCAATGCTGACTTCAAGGACAGCATTCTGTCCACCAAACCATGTGCTTCTTGGGATAAGCTTATGGAAGACTCGTTACTGTTTTCTAAATAGACTGTTGTGTCAGGGAGTAGCTTGGGTGCATTGAAAACACTGTATGCTTTGATAATAATAGCTAATAATAGCTAGAATTTATATGTCACATTAAGACTGGCAGATCACTACAAATATTATCTCATTTGATTCTTATAACAATCCTAGGGGGGCTATTACAAATTACTTTTTACAGATGAGGAAGCTGAGGTAGAGGTTAAGTGACTTGCCTAGGGTCACACAACTAGTGTCTGAGGCTGGGTTTGAAGTATCAGGTAGCTTGATGTCCTCCTCAATAATTTAGAGTCCAGCCATTTTCATGTTTGATCTGTAGTAGCTGCAGCCTCTGTGTATGTCTCTGTCTCTGGCTTTCACATACACTGATGGAGTAATTCACTGAAGGGTCAGTTCGGTTGTACATTTGAGTCTGTGGAACATGCAATCTCCTTTTCTTCCTCTTCCCCCTTTTCCTCTGTTCTCTAGAGGTGCCTGGGATCTCTTGGAGGCCCTTGGAGATGTTCTGAGGCTCAGTGCAGATGGCCCTGGGGAGCCATGGCACTGCTGTTGGGCCACCACGTGTGTTTCCCATAGGCACGCGCAGCCAAGATGAGCTGACTTTCCTCTAGATAGTTTTTTAGTTAATGCTGTCTCAGGAAAGCAATGTGCATGTGTCAGAGCTGGGAGAGGTCAGCACTTTGGGGGATGTCTTCTGCTGGACACTGTCCTGAGTGTGAGGCAGCCTCAGTTATACTGGGGTACCATGCAGAGCAGCTTGGTTAGTCCAGTTCCACATTGACTGTCTTCTTGGCTCCAGGGCTGGGCTAGGTGCTGGGTGGGGCAGGGGGATAGGGAACACACATATATCATTTCATAGACGTAGGGAACTCCCTGGTGACAAAACTCCTTCTATCAATGCAGCTCAGTCCTTAGAGGTTAAGTTACTGGCCCAGGGTCCCACAGCTTTTATGTGTCAGAGATGGGCCTTGGACCTAAGACTTCTGGCTTTAAGGCTAGCTCTCTATTATGCACTTAGGCAACCTCGGCGGAAATAAAGATAATGATATAGTCCTAGCTGTCCCCAGATAGGGGGTGTCACAGTGCACAGAGGGCTGGGTCTGGGGTCCACAAGACCCGAGTTTTAATCTGGCCTCAGACACTTACTAGCTGTGTGCCCCTGAGCTTGTCACTTCTGTTTGCTTCAGTTTTCCCATCTGTAAAATGAGCATTATAATAGCACCTACCTTGCAGGGTTTTTGTGAGGCCCAAATGAGATGGTAGTTGTAAAGTGCTTGGCACAGTGCCTGGCACATGGTAAGTACTACCCAAGTGTTAGCTGTTGTTGTTGTTGTTATTATTATTATTATTATTATTATTATTATTACTACTGCCCTGGGGAAGGATGCGGGGGTTATAAAGAGGAGGATGTAATGTGTGCACAGTTAAGTAAAAAAGGCATCAAATGCTGAGAGCAGATCCAGATAAGGGGTTCTGGGAAGTGTGGAGAACCCATCGGTGCTTCTCGGTGTCTCTTGTTCCTTGAAATCCTTTTAACAACAAATTGCCACGTGGCAAACCCTATTCATAATTCCCTGCAGTTGCTGACCTCTTTGGGTCCCGTTAAAGAGTCTTTGGAGTGAACCCCTTGGACACTGTCACAGACTCCGAGGGGTTTGCCTCTCATTAAATGGGAACCCCCAGCGTGCACTAACCGAACTCTCAGATAGCCTCGAGGGCGTCTGGGGAGCGTCAGGAGGAACCCAGCCTGTCTGCACCAACAGCGCACTGAGGGGAATGGGCTAGGGAGGTCCTGGTCTTAGGGAGCCCGGTGGGCTGCCCGGTGAGCTGCCCGGTGAGATTCTTGTCGAGACTCAGGCCTTGGACTGGAGTTAGAATGAATGACCTTTGAGGTCCCCACAATTCTATCGGTTGCTTTGATTCAGCCCCAGATTCATAAGCGTTGGGGACAACTTTAGGATGCCGAGGATACACCCTGCCGCTGCGTGGGATGTGCTCTCGCAGGAAGCCTGCGAGAAGAGGATGACGGAGCATCTGAGTCGCGGTGGAATCCAGGAGGGCCAGGAGGTCTAACAGGAGAACCTGGTTTAGGAGATCAGTCCAGGGGAGGAGCTTCGTCCTGCCTGAAGCCCGTGAGGCTGAGTTACACCTCCAGCCGCATCCTCCCTCCTTTTTGGAAGGAAACCGGGGACTTTTCAGCTTTGTGAGGTTTCCTTACCAGCATGTTTCTAAAAGCTTTATCCCACTCTAGGCTCCTAAAATGCCCCCCAAAAGCTATTTGGGGGAAGAGTATGCAAAACGCAACTCCCTTTAGGACCCCTGTGCAGCCTCGGGTAGATTGGGAAGAGCTGGTGGGTGATTTTCATGAGGAATAAAGGACCCTCAGCTGAATGCAAGACCATAATTCAATCAAGAAGCTGCTATGGCGTTCCGAAGACCATGAGTATGGTGTGAATGCCGATGAATAGCACCGCATTGCCGGAGGTGACTTACAGCCCGTATTTCCACCCCAAGACTAGGGGTCCTCGATACATAAAACAATTTTATAGCCAGTTACCTTTGAGGTTGAGGGAAATGACAATCTATCATGTCAGAAGAGGTCTTCCGCTCAGGTCCCAGAGAAGGAGGCTGAAATGTGTGGGGGCTGGGAGGTCGGAAGAAGGCTGACCGTTTGTCCAGTGGGGAGAGAAGGATCTGAGCCTGTGGGACAGAGGAGGGCGAAGAGGTTCACAGGACACAGGCTACCTGTAAAGGAGGATTACCCTGCCAGAGAGAGAAGACCCAGATTAGAGGCATGAATTATAAATCTTCATACATGTTTTAATTGATGCTTTAATCGGGAGAATTGTGTTGAAATAATCCTTCCAACTGGGGAATATTATCTTAACAGAACACAGTCATTTCAGCTTTTAGATGAAAAACTTGGATTTTATGAGCCTAGGAGGAGGTGAGCTGAATGTTATCGGGGGATGGCACACGGTCAAGAGACACCCTGGGGTGCTGATATCTCCCATCCTCAGCCTGAGCTCCTTCCACCCCCAACCAACCTCCCTGTTAATTGACAGTTATTTTAATTTTCATCAGAGTCTGGCTATTTAAAATTACAACTGGAAAGATGATAGTTGTAGGGCAAGAATATTTAGATTGAGTGTGTGTTTGTGTGTGTGGTTTTTCCCCAGGTTCTTTGGGATTAATGAGCCCTCTAAAATGTTATTAACTTTGCAGAGTGAGGACCAAGTCTAAAGGCGTGTGTTTTTCAAAATGCATGGCTTTGCTGCCCCCAAGAATGAATTGATTGAGTTGGAAGTGTGCTGGTGAGATGCTCTGCTCATTCCCCCCAGGCAGCCCCCTCCCTTCTCTGGCCAGGATGTGACCTCTCTTGTTCTTCCAGCTGGACCTTGCTTTGTCTGAGAGCTGCTCGGACCTCTGTGGTGCCCACTGATGAAATGGATGCAGAGAAGGCCCAAGCTTCATTTCTGTTGGTCCCGGAGGTGATCTTGGTTTGGAGGCTCACAAGTCAGAGGGGACCTATGGGGAGCTTGGGTTGGGTTTAAAGGAACAGCTGCACCTCTCCACCCCCAACAAAAAATGAGACTTGAGAGGAAGTAAATTCATTACTCATAACTTGGAATTGTGGGGTTTTTGTGGGGTTTTTTGTTTTTGTTTTTTCGGTGAGGCAATAGGGGTTAAGTGACTTACCCAGGGTCACACAGCTGGTGTCAAGTGTCGGTCTGAGGCTGGATTTGAACTCAGGTCCTCCTGACTCCAGGCCTGGTGCTCTATCTACTGAGCCACTTCACTTCCCTGGGAATCATGTTTTTAATGCATCAAATAAAACACATAAGATTCCAAAGGAAGCCATGATATTGGAATGTATGAAAAATAAAAAAGTTAATGGAGCCCAAGTGAAGTGATTTGCTTAAGGTCACACAGGCAATAAATGTCAGAGCTAGGAAATGAATCCAATTCCTCCGACAAAGACAGAGTTAGTGTCCAAAAAGCTTTGAGCAAGCTGGAACAAATGTCCAACTCCAAGGAAATGGATAAATATAAAGTTCTCTGCAGAGATGGATTCGAATCCAAGTCCTCTGCCTGAAGATGGGGGAGTGATAGATAGTCCAGTTTGGGCTCAGAGCATGAGGTGAGCAAATTTGGGGCTGCCCAAAGGGTTGGCAGGAGTGTGGGACATAAGGCCTGGTCCAGTCTGGCAGGACTGCTGAGCCCTTAGGTGGCTGTGGCCCTTCTACGAGGCTTCCTGCTTTGATCCCCAAGAGTCTTCCAGTAAACGTCAGAGGGTCCTGCAGTGAGGTGGGATGGCTCATTTATCTTTGTTTTTTCTTGGGACAGTATAAGACTAACTGACCTCTAGGGCCCTTCTACCTCTAAGATTCTGTCATTCGACCTTGTGTTTGAATAGGGGAACCCGTGTCATTGGGCAAGAAGGCTATAGTCATACCAGTTGGCTGTTAGGGTATTAGAATAATTGTAGTCTACATTTATCTAGAATGTTCTGTTTTGCAAGATACTTTCTTCATAACTACCATGAAAGCTAGCACACAGTACTATGATGATCCCCATTTTATATATGTGGAAACAGAGATCCTGAGACCTAAGGTGTCCTAGTAAGTGGCAGAGCTGGACTTTGACCTCAGATCCAAGGGGACTTTGTATCTTGCACACACACTCACACTGGACCCCACTTCCCTCTAGATAGGGCTGAATAAAAGGAGATGCTCAGAAGTCTTTGTTGGCTCCCAGGACTGGAGGTCGAGGGGCCTGGAGGTCATGCCATCTGTTCTCTCATTTTACAGACCAGGAAACCCTTATGTCCTTTTGGCCCTTCCCCAAATCAAATTCATGTTCCTAGCTGTGGGAATAAGAAATCCCTAAATGGTGTCCTGTGAGGATGACTTCTGTACTGGGAAGCTTCATAGGCAGAGACTCTGGCAAGGATGAGAAAGGTGCCATAGTCCTGCATTGTAATGAGATGTTAAAAGCCATTAATTTTATGAAACTACAAAAGAAACCTCAACCGGATGGTTAAGAAAAAAGAAAAGATCCAGGCCTGCCTGGAAATAGTAGAAGTGTGTTGTCTTCCCGAGGCTTAGGGAATTAATATTAAAACTGCGTCCTGGCCCCTTCCGCACTGTGCTGAGTTGGAAGCTTGCTGCATCTTACTGGGTCGTGTTCTTCGCTTGGAAATGTCCTAAGACAATGATTTTAGAGGCCCAGGGAAGCTGGGCGTGGGCTGAGCTTCTATGTGGCAAAGGCAGGTCAAATCAGAGGAGTTCTAGTATCGTTTTATCAAGTCACATTGTGGCGGGAATGTAGGAACCTGGACCAGGAGGCTCCATGATGGGTGGGATGACCCAAAGGCTTATTTTTATTGAAATCTCTTTTGTTTTGACATTTCTCTCATTTCTGAATATCTCCCTCCTCCTCCCCCCTCAATAAGCCATCCCTTGTAACAAAGATTAAATGAGAAAAAGAAAAAAAAATGCCTTTCAACAAAATCAACTCATCACCCGTGTCTGACAATGTGTGCACTGTTCCTAACCCCTAGCCCCCCACTTTTGTAGAGAGGAAGGTGGAACATTTTGTCAGCTCCTCTACAGGCTTGGTCATTGCCACCACAGGGTTGAGTTTGTTTCATTCTGTTGTTTTCGAAAAATGTTTAACTCTTTAGAAGTCTGGTCTTGCTTTTGCTTTTGGAAAGATTATTTCATTTCTGCAAGGCTAGTTTTAGAAGAGGCAGTAGCCCAGGTGATATTGCATGGGTGTACACTTGAATCACTTATTAAGCACCTACTGTTTACAAGACACTGTGCTAGGCACTGAGGTGAGAAAGACCAAAGGCAATGGGGTCATGATTTGGCCAAGAAGCAGCAGAGAGAGCAAGGATTAGGACTAGGTCCTTCTACTCCGAGTGCACTATCTTCCTCTGGCATCACACTGGAGAGAGGAAGTGATCACGATAGATGCTTGCCCTTACAAAAAGGGTTTGGTGGTTAGTAAATCTGCGAGGGATCCGTTGAAGTCTCATCCATGGGTCCTGCAGCAGGGCCCCATAAACTAGAGGTGCCTCTAATCTGATCTCAATTCTGTCACCACCAGCTCCCCTTCTCTGTCACAGGATACGCTTCTATCATAAGCGGTGGCAGTCTACCAACTGTTTTATTGACAAATATCATTTGGATGTCAAATTTTTGCAGTGCCTATTTTGGTTCTGAAATGTCATCCCAAAAAGGAAGAGAAAAGGATTTTTTGTTCCCTCTTTGGGAAGATATCTATTATCTGTTTGCCTTGCGCTCTCTCTCTCTCGCTCCCTCTCTCTCTCTCTCTCTCTCTCCCTCTCTCTCTCTCTCTCTCTCTCTCTCTCTCTCTCCCTCCCTCCCTCCCTCCCCCTCCCTCTCCCTCTCCCACTCTCCTGATATGTATATCTAAATGGTATAAATACAATTAATCTATTTTTGGGTAAAAGTACATCATTTAAAGGTATTCACTATATGATTACCATTTTGCCATAGAGACTTCCAAAATTCATTGACCACAGTGATGTCCCAAGGGTAGAAGGGATGGGCAAATAGGTGGCACAGTGGATAAAGCTAGGGCCTGGAGTGAAGAAAAAACTCAGTTCAAATCTGGCCTCAGATTTTTACTACTGTAGGACCTTAAGCAAGTCACTTAGCTTCTGTCTGCCTCAGTTTCTTCAACTTTAAAATTGGTGTCATGATAACACCTACCTCCCAGGATTGTGAGGGTGAAATCAAATAAAATCTGTAAAGTGCTTAGCACAGTGCTTGACACATAGTAGGCACTTAAGAAAAGCTTGGTTCCCCTCCCTGCTTTCCTTTACGGATCTGTTTTTGTGGATATGTGGTTGAAGACTATGTATAAAACTGTCTTAGGTGGACAGGGCCAAGTGGCTGGGTTAGGAGGCAAGGATAGGAAGGAGGTGAGAGCCATGGGAAAGCCAACCTTGGAAAAGCTTTCATGTGGAAGGGGTATTAGACTTCCGCAGCTAGGAGCCCTCTGAAGAGACCTCCAGGACCAATGGGCTAAAGTGAGAGCTTCTGACTGAGGTTAAGGAAGAGGCCTTCCCACAGAGTTCTCCAGAAGGGGAAGGGACTGCGTTGGCAGGAAGTGAATTCCCAGTTCCTAAAGGTCTTAAAGAAATGCCTTGATGAGGGGAAGTGGCCTAGCTGTACCAAATTTTAAATTGTATTATAAAGCAGCAATCATCAAAACTACTTGGTACTGGCTAAGAAATAGAGTGGTGGATCAGTGGAATAGGTTAGGTACATAAGACACAGTAGTGAACGATCATAGTAATCTACTATATGATAAATTCAAAGACTCCAGCTTCTGGGAAAAGAACTCACTATTTGACAAAAACTACTGGGAAAACTGGAAAACAGTATGGCAGAAACTAGGCATAGACTAAAATCTTACAATCTATACAAGGATATAGTCAAAATGGACACATCCTTTAGATATAAAGACAGATACTATAAACAAACTGAGAGGAAAAGGAATAGTTTACTTGTCAGATCTATAGAAAAGGGAAGAATTTATGACCAAACAAGAGATAGAGAACATTACTAAATACAAAATGCATAGCTTTGATTACATTAAATTGAAAAGTTTTTGCATGAACAAAGCCAATGCAACAAAGATTAGAAGGGAAGCAGAAAGCTAGGAAACAATTTTTACATGCAGCCTTTCTGATAAAGGCCTCACTTCTAAAATATGTAGAGAACTGAGTCAAATTTATAATAATACAAGTCATTCCCCAATTGATAAATGGTCAAACGATATGAAAAGGCAGTTTTCAGATGAGGAAATTAAAGCTATCTGTTGTCATGTGAAAAAATGCTCTAAATCACTAGTGATTAGAGAAATGCAAATCAAAACAACTCTGAGGTACCACATCACACCTATCAGATTGGCCAATATGTCAAAACAGGAAAGTGATAAATCTTGGAGAAGATGTGGGAAAATTGGAACACTAATGAATTATTGGTAGAGTTGTGAACTGATCCAACCATTCTGGAGAACAGTTTGGTACTATGCCCAAAGGGCCATAAAACTGTGCATACTCTTTGATCCAGCAATACTGCTTCTAGGGCCGTATCCCAAAGAGATCATAAAAATGGGAAAAGACCCATGTGTGCAAAAATATTGATAGCTCTGTCTGTGGCGGCCAAGAATTGGAAACTGAAGGGATGCCCATTAGTTGGGCAATAGCTAAACAAGCTGTGGTATGTGATTGTAATGGAATACCATTGTGCTATAAGAAACAATGAGCAGGCAGACTTCAGAGAATCTTGGGAAGACTTGTATGGTCTGATGCTGAGTAAAGTGAGCAGAACCAGAAGAACACTGTACGCAGTAATAGCCATGCTGTGTGATGACTAACTTTGATAGACTTAGCCCTTCTCAGCAATGCAAGGATCTAAGACATTGCCAAAGACCTCGTGATGGAAAACGCTATCCACATCCAGACAAAGAACTATGCAGCCTGAAAGCAGATGAAAGCAGACTGTTTGCTCTCCTTTTCTTTTGTTTTGTTTTATTTCTTCTTTCTCGTAGTTTCTCCCATTAGTCCTAATTCTTCTTTACATCATGACTAATTGGAAAATGTACTTAATATGAATGTATAAGTAGAAAAAAAAAAAGAAAGGCCTTGATGGTTACTTGTTAGACATCTTGTAGACAGGGATTCATTTTCTGTTTCTTTCTCTTCTCTTTCTTTGTCTCTGTCTCTCTCTCTGTCTCTCTGTGTGACCAAGAGCACATGCAGAGGTGTCAAGTACAAAGAGCCTGGAAAGGTGGGTCTGGGCCAGTTAGAAAAAGGCTTTGAATGCCAACAGAGGATTTCTAGCTGACCCCGGAGGGATAGGGAGCCACTAGGGGTTAGGGAGCAGGAGGTGACTGGCATGAGGCCAGTTTGACTAGATGGTTGGATGTGCGAATGGGAATCATGTGCAGAAAGCCAGGCAATGCAGCCCACAGCTAGACTGTGAAAGAAAAAAGAAATTCGTATTTCGTTCAGAGGCCGAAGGAAGATTCTGGAGTTTATTGAAGGGGGCAGGCATATGCTCAGACTCATGCTTTAGGAATTTCAATTTGGCAGCTGTGTGAAGGATGGATTGTAGAGGGGAGAGACTTGAGGCAAGGACACTAATTAGGAGGAAGCTGGATAGAGTGCTGGACATGGAATCAGGAGGACCTGAATTCAAATCCAGCCTCGGATGCTTACGAGCTGTGTGACCCTGGGCAAGTCACCCAACCTCTGTCTGGCCTGCCTCAATTTCCTCATCTGTAAAACAGTGACACCTCACATTGAACCTCTGTTTGATCTCAGGTGGATAGAGCACCAGGCCTGAAGTCAGGAAGACTCCTCTTTATGAGTTCAAATCTGGCCTCAGACTCTTCCTAGTTGTGTAACCCTAAGCAAGTCACTTAACCCTGTTTGCCTCAGTTTCCCTCATCTGTAAAATGAGCTGGAGAAGGAAATGGCAAATTACTCCAGTATCTCTGCCAAGAAAACTCCAAATGGGGTCTCAGAGTCGGATACAACTGAAAAACTACTGAACAACCAATTAATACTAAGTATTTAAATAATCCTGAAGGAGGTGGAGAGAGCCTGAACTAGAGTGCTAGCCCATGTGAGCATAGAGAAGGGGAAGAATGTCAGATATGGTATGGAGGTAGAATAGATAAGGCTTGGCACCTGACTGGATATGGAGGGTTAGGGAGAGGACTGCCCACTGGTGGGGCAAGGGCTTCCTTGACAGAAGGTGGAATGAGGGCAGTGTAGGAGGGGGCGGGGAGACGATTGTAAGGTGGCCTGTGGACCTGTTGAGTTTGATGTGCCATCCGGTGACAGATGCCCTGTGTGTTTTTCAGTCTCTATAATTAACATGAGAATGCCCTCCTCGGCGTGTGGTGGGTCATTATTTTTCACAGATCCTATCCTGTTGGCACACTCTACGGTGCAGCCCTGCTAGTTATAGGGACACATAGAAGCATAGATCTGGAGGAGTAAGGGACCCCAGAGCCCATTTAGTGTGACCCCCTCATTGTCCAGGGGGGAAGGACAGATGAAAGGAGGCAATAATCATTTATGTAGCACCTACTGTGTGTCAGGTACCATTCCAAGTGGTAAAATATTTTAAATTAAACCTCTTTGATGCTTAGATCAGCCCTAGGAGATAGGTGCTATATGGAGGTTAAGCGTCTGGCCAGGATCACACAGCAAATAAGTGTGCGAGGCCAGATTTGAACTGGGATCGTTCAAACTCCAGGCACACCATCTAACCGCTGCACCAGCCGGCTGGGTAAGGTCCCTTTCCCAAAGTCACGCTGTGTCAGAGGTGGAATTTCCTCTCCCACGCGCTGCCTCCGTCTGGTGGTTCTTGCTACATTCCTGCTATGGTTTCATCTGAACCATTTCTCGTCCAAAGGGGGCTCCCTCGGAGCAGACCACGGAAGGGGAGGATCTTGCAGAATCTTGTTTAATTATCAAGATGCGTTTGTGCACTCCCTGCAGAATGTTCTGGCTGAGGTGAAAGCGAAGGTTGGGTGGAAGGATGAGAAACAAAGGCAGGTGTTGGAGAGGTCGAATTTGCAGCGTCTAAACGTGTTCACATCAAAGCTTGACATGTTTGCAGCTCCAGCCGCCTCTCCAGGCTTGTCAAAGGCAGCAGAGCCCACGTGGAATGACTCTGATTTCTCACACCACACGTGAAGCTGCTCTAATCTGGGCTTTAGCTTTGGAAAAACCACTTAGTTGCGTTTGCAAAGTGGGAAAACCGGAGTCTTGGGCTGTTTGGAGGCTTTATCAGGAGCGGGGAGAGAAACAGCAAACCCCCCTGGAAGAAGAGACCTCTTTTTTTTTTTGCCCGTGATTGTGTGCTTATAAAAGTTCCATTTTACCAAGCAGATGCTGAAGCCCCCAAATGCTGCGCTCACATTTGTGAATTCTTTTGCTGTCCTCTTCACACAGAACAGACTCTGCTCGTGGCAGTGAGTTAGGAAAAAACATCTTGGGCAGAGTGCTGGGTGCAGGGAGGGAGCCGGCTCCGGATTGCAGCAGCACCCTTTCCCGCGGCACCATCTGGAATCTTCTGGTTACCAGATCAGACGCTAGAGGCAGTGCCGCCATTTGTGGGGAGGGAGCTGGGGCCCCCTCGGTTCCGTCCTCCATCCTGGCAGGTCCACTGATGGGGCTGAACAGGGACTCTGTTTCAGGAAGACCACTTCATACAGTTTACGTTCTGTGGGCACATAGCTGTTAATTTTAATACAGTTGCTCTCACTCCTGAGAACATCTGGTTGAGTTATAAATTTGCCTCTCTTAGGAATTATTTTCTGCTTGAGCTTCTCTGTGGTCTGTTTTTTCCCCTTCTCATTTTTAAGGCCAGTGCTTGCCTGGAAGAATGTTTTCCAGCTGCAAATAAATAAATGTTTGAGCATTTGTTCATCGCTCAAATAAAGACCAAGCAGAAGAACCCAAGTGTGACCTTGGCCCTGTGATATTTGATCTGGTAAGACTCCCTTGAAGGACTTGGGACTGTGTCTTTGTGAGTACTCCTAGGCCTCCCCCAACACAATTTATAATCCCTCTATAATTGATGGGATCACACATTCAGGATTTAGGACAAGGTCTTCAAAAGCTGCTTTCCCCTGCCTCCCTCCACCCCCCATAGCTGGACTGTATCCTTGGCTCCTGGCATCCCTACCTTCTGTCAAAGCCCCCTCTGAGGCCACCTGGGATCAAAGGAGCATGGACTGGAGCTTACAGGGAAATCAGAGACCATTTAGCCCAGCCCCTTCATGTTACAGGCGAGGAAACTGAGGCCCAGAGAATTAAAGCAACTTGTCCAAGGCTATCTGGGTGAGGATTCAAACTCAGATGCTGTGCCTCTGGCAGCTAGGTGGTGTAGTGGGTAGTGCACTAGCCCTGGAGTCAGGAAGATCTGAGTTCAAATCTGACCTCAGACACTTGACACTAGCTGTGTGACCCTAGGCAAGTCATTTAACCCCGACTGCCTCACCGGAAAAACAGAACATGTATCAGATGCCGTGCCTCCTTTCCCCTGTATCACACTGTGTCTTTTCCTGGTCTGTCTCCCCTGAACCCCCCACTTCCTTCCTAGTGTTGTCTCCTTGAAATCACTTTGTTACACCTTAAGTTACTCACCTGGGCACCGTTGTTTTTCCCTCAGTAGACTGTCATCTGCTTGAAGCCAGGGAATGTTTCATTTTTTTCTTGGTATTCTCATCACCCAGAACATCATCTGGTATATAGTAGGTACTTAATAAATGCTTGTTGAATTTTATTGAAAGTTTGCTCTTGCTGAAAAATTCCTCCCCTGTGGCCAAGACGGTGATGTGCCTCCCTATCCTTCGCCAGTCTGCTTCTTGGATTACTGATGCCCTCCTGGCTCGGACCAGACCAGCCAGAATCTGGGGGAGAAGTGTCTTCCTGACTCCAGGCCCAGCTGCCCCCAAATGGGGACCATCACAGGGAAGGGTCCTTCCTCACCTGGCTAATTGAGTTAGGTTTCCTTATTGACCTGGGCTTTTAGTCTGTCCAGGTGTTTCCTTGATCCTAAACTTGAAGAATGGAAACTTCTTGGGAGCAGGGATTCTTTCATTCTTTGTCGTTACGAATCCCCCCCCCCATGCCTAGTATGAAGCCTAGGACACACTTGGCTCTTAAGGAATCCCTGAAGATTGCCCTCGAGCCCTCCTCTGCTGAGGTTGTTTGAGCGTTTACTCTGTACGAATTTATTTATCTGTGTACACATGGTTTCCATGTGCATCTTGAGTGCCTCAGTCACCAACCAGCCTTTAGCAAGAGCTAAGCACTTAGCGGTACCACCCGTAAAGACTTAGTAAATGCTTGTTGTTTGGCCCAATGAAAGGTCCCCACTCCCACCCTCTTGTGCTTGTGCAGTGATGGGGAACGTTTGTCCTATAAGCCCGTAACTAAGGATGGGGAGCACAGAAGAAACCTTCCGCTGTTGATGTGGTGCTACCACACAGCCATGAGCTGAGCTTAGAGGTGATGGTTTCATTTGTGGAGAAATCACTGTTTTTTCCCCATTTCTCAGATGTGTGCAGTAAAAGGATTTTATTTCCTCCTTAAAACAATAAATGTGAGCCTTTTATGGAATCTGTCTAAAACCCAACAATATCTATTCCTTAGTGTTCTCTGCTTCAGTGGGAAGAAAAACCATCAAAAATGAATCTAAGAGCTCGAAATTCCCAGGTGTGCTGAGGCTTTGGGCTGAGCCCGGCTCCCACCTTTGGAGTTCCTAAGCTCAGGAGGGCACAAGGTAATGCCCCTTTCTCCACTCTCTCTGGCTTTCCCCATCCGGCCGCTTCCAGGAAATGGACACTTCTTCGTGGAAGCCAGTGGCTCTCCTTTGGGTCTCCTTGTTTCCACTCACACCCACTGGTGCAAGCCCTCCTTGCCTCCTGCCTGGACTATGGCAGTGGTGGCTGGTGGATGTCCTTGCCTCTTTTCTCCCAACTCGACTCCCGAATTCCTCTGAGTTACCAAAGTGAGTGTGGGTCTGACCACATCGAGCCCCCACTCAAGAAACTCCACTGGTTTCTTATTACCTGATTCCTAATTATCCTGCTTCAGGTACCAGCTGTGTGACCTAGAACAAGTCAGTCTCTCTGTGCCTCAGTTTCCTCATCTGCAAACTGATGATAATAATAGCACACGCTCCCAGGGTCGCTGGGAAGACCCAACAGGATCATCATATTTCCAAAGCCCTTTGCAAACCTTTAAGTGCTGTATAAATTAGATGGTTCTTCTTCTTCTTCCTGTAGCTAATGGTCCCAAAAGCCCTTTAAAAGGCTTGTAAAGCCCTCCACAGCCCTGCCCCTTCCCGCTTTTCCAGCTTCTGGCGCTCTTCTCCCAGTAACTTGTTTGGATTTCCAGTCATTTGTATGTCATCTGCCTTCCCCAAGCCCCTCCCCAGCCCCGTGTGAATTCCTGGAGGCAGGATTGTTTTTTTTTTTTCCTTTTTATTGTGTTCTTAGCATGTGGTGCAGCACCTGGCCCATAGTAGGCCCTTAATAGATTCCTGTTGGCTGATGGACTGGACTAGGCTTTAGCATACCATGGAAGAACTAGGAAGCCCTTTGTCACAATCCCTCTCCATAGCTTATCCATATCAGTGCCTGGCACATAGTAGGTGCTTATCCAACGTTCATTAAATTGTGCTAAAGAAGAACTGGCTCGGGTTGGAGCCAGCGCTAGTCAAAGCTCCTGACCAGCAGGATCAGGCCAGTGAGCTGCACTTCTAGCCAGGGCAAGAAAGGGATTCCCCATCCCTGCCCCCAGTCATTTAGTCCCACCCCCTCATTTTACAATGAGAAGACTGAGGCCAAGAGGTCAGCTGGAATGTGCTTGTGTGAGCTGATTGTTAAACTTTTTGGGGTGAGTCTTTACATCTCAGAAATCAGCAAAACTACAAATGAGGGCTAGGTTTATTGTCCTGCTGCTTGTCCAGAATTAAGGCCTTGGAGATGTTACTGATGCAGCTTAAGCTTACAAGTGTGGGGGCACATTCTTCCCAGGAGAGCTGGTTCTTAAGTTTTCGGGGGTGAGAACACACTTTCCTCCAGGAGAGCTGGTTGGTCAGCATTCCCCCGTATCTGTCCCTCTGCCAGGTCATTCCACCAGTCAGTGGCAGAGCTGAGATTTCAGCAGAGGGTCTTTGGCCTCCACACCCCCTGCTCTTTCCATGACACTCGAGTCTTCTGATGGGGCCATCCCAAGATGGGATCACAAGCTGGGCCCAGCTTTGTCATCCCACAGATAGGGGAACCAAAGTCCAGGAAGGTTGGGGAATTGCTCCAAGCTGCGCCTGCCGTGAGCTTCAGAGGGCTTTGGGGACTGAGACTTCCCTCAGATTCTCAGGCAGTCCTCTCGATGGACTCCGTCGCTACGTTGGCTCCCTCAAGCCCCAGGTGACCAAACACTAAAGCCAGCTGCCTGGGGAGCAGCTGGAGGGTGGTGAGTGACGGTATGGCTCCAGGGGAAGCTGGGACCAAATAATCTGTGTTTTCTGGGAAAGATTGTCAGTGGGAGGTGGTCTTTGGGATGATTCTAAGTCACCATTTGTTGAATGCTTTTTGGGGGTGGGTAGGTGGGCATTGGAACAGTGATTTCTATTAAGATAGAGAACTCTTCCCGGGTGAGGAAACTCCCTCCACCAGTGCAGGTTGGCATCTGATATTCAACTTACAGCTTTGGAGAGTTGCTTGTACTCTGTGTGTCCCAGAAGTCTGAGTTCGGTTTTAAGCTATTAAAGCTCAGAAGCTCTTTAGCACCATGT
Organism: Phascolarctos cinereus; assembly: GCF_003287225.1. Taxonomy (NCBI): domain Eukaryota; kingdom Metazoa; phylum Chordata; class Mammalia; order Diprotodontia; family Phascolarctidae; genus Phascolarctos; species Phascolarctos cinereus. The sequence goes on along the minus strand of NW_027555958.1, from coordinate 477,400,598 downwards.
TTCTCTTTACGGTGCCCAAGATGGTTTGCCTCCTCCTTGGCCTCAACGACCCTCTGAGGGAGGTGCTTCAGGGAGAGTTAGTTTTCCACGATATAGGAGGAAACTCGGTCTCCCAGAGTTTAGTCCCACAGTTGGTGAATGGGGGCGGGGGTGTTTCATGCCAGGCCTTCTAGACACCAGGGTCAGCCCTGGGTCCAGTCCACCAGGCAGCCTCTTTAACGAGGCTTGTCACTTGATGCGAAGGACCCAAGGAAGGAACTTCATGAGGAGGGCCCCCCAAGTTTTTATGCCTTTTATTGGCCTATATTTCTTACCCTTTCTTTTTTTAAAAATTAATCTATTTTGATTTATCAACAATCACTTTCATAAGCTTTCGAGCTTTAGATTTTCTCCCCCTCTTTCCCCAAGACAGTGCACAGTCTGATATACACTCTACATATAACATTCCTATTGAACATATTTTCACATTAGTGATGTTATAAGTGAGAATTAGAACCAATAGGAGGAACCACCAGAAAAAAGAAACAAAACACAACAGAAGAAAAAAAATAGCAAAGAGTCTGCTTCGATCTGCATTCAAACTCCACAATTCTTTCTTTGGACGCGGATAGCATTTTCCATCATGAGGCCTTTGGAAATGTCTCAGATGCTGGCATTGCTGGGAAGAGCCAAGTCTATCAAAGTCAGTTATCCCCTAACATGGCTGTTACTTTGTACAATGTTTTCCTGGTTCTGCCCATTTCACTCAGCATCAGACCATACAAGTCTTCCCAGGTTTTTCTGAAGTCAGCCTGTTCATCATTTCTTATAGCACTATAGTATTGAATTACATTCATATACCACAACTTGCTCAGCCATTCCCCAATTGATGGGCCATCCTCTCAATTTCCAATTCTTGGCTACCACAAAAAGAGCTGCTATAATATTCACTTCTTACCCTTTCAAGGCAGACTGCACATGAATGAAGGCTTAGGGGTGAGCTGAGACAAGCCGATGATTTCTTAATGGTGACTTTTTAGTGACAAGTAATTAACATCCTTATTCATCTTGGAATCTACCTCTTACATCATGATGTGAACGCAGAGTCACTGAACACCAGAATCGGGGATCCTGCAGCCAGCTGTTTCCATCTCTGCCCCAGTAGCCACATCGTCCATCTGATCCCTCAAGGTTGGGGCCCCTCCATAAGCTGCTTGTGGTTCCATGGCATGCTGGTGGCCTGTCTCTTGTCTGTCATCACCAATACGTCATCATCATCATCATGGTCTCAACTTCAGAGGGACTCTGAGAACTCCCCAGACTGTGCAGTCTCAGAGGTAATAGTGGATTGTCCACATAACACAGATTAGAAATAACCAAGACAAATATTCCCACGGACAAATGCTGCCCACATTGTACACAGCAGATGTCTTTTTAGCTCACTTAGTGCTCTTGGACTTCAATGGCAAATTTCAAGATTAATCAATCCATTAACAACCAGAACAATTTTTCTGTAGTGGGCTTTACCTTTACAGAAAAAGTCCAAGTCCTGATTTAAAGCTTGCTACTCATTTTTATTTAGAGCATCATTGGCAGACAAATAGGGCAGTGATTTGGTATTGCCCTTGACTCCTCCCACGGCTGGCAGGTGCCAAAGCTTGCCTGGTCATTTGGCCGGTGTCTCTGCTGTCCACCACACTCTCGTCCCTCACATTGCTGCCATCTTAGCTCAGGCCCGCATCACCCCTCTCTAGAGCATTATAGAGGTCTCGTAACTGGTCTTTCTGCCTCAAGCCTCTCACTACATCATCCATCCTTCCAACACCCACCAGTCAGTTTCCTTAGGTAAAGATCTAATCCTGCTAAGGTGACTCCAGTTGTTTCTTATCGTCTCAAGGATAAAATAGAAATTCTTCTGCTTAGCTTTTAAAGCCATCTGCACCTGGCCCCGGCCTAACTTTCCCAACTCATTGTCATTCTTCCTCTTGCATTTTGTGGTCCAGCAAACTGTCCTGTTCTCTGGTCCTCATACATAATGCCTCATCTCCCATCTCCAAGCCTTTGTCCTCGTGGTCCCCTATTCTCCTTACCTCCACCTCACAGAGGCCCTCTTTTCCTTGAAGATCCATCCTCAGGATGAAGCCTTCCCTGATCCCTCCAACTAGTAGTGCCTTCTCTCCCAAAGTACCTGGTGTTGGACTAATTTGTATTTATTCACCTTATATTTGTGCCACATATACACATATACACTTGTGTCCCCATCACAACATAAACACCTAGCAAGGAGACGGGATTTATTGTATTTGTATCTGAGGTGCCTAGAAAGTCCCTGGTGCATTATAAAGGTTTGTGGGTTGATTGTTTACTCTATTGGTTCAAATAAAAGTATTCAGGCTATTCTGTGGCCTCTCCCCCACGTCTGACTTGCTTAAAACATGTATGGCTTTTTATTTTTTGCATTTCTGCCTCGTGTGTGTGTGTGTGTGTGTGTGTGTGTGTGTGTGTGTGTGTGTGCGCCCATGCGTGCCTCGTACACCCAGTGCTGCGCTCTTCCTGGTCCCTTCTAGGACTGACTTCCTTGCTCATTCTTCTCTCTCTCACGGTCAGCCTAGCTCCTTCAAGCTCAGATCTCCGGTCATCTAAAGCAAAGGAATCCTCTCACCGACCAGAGAAGCCCGTACGTTACCCTCTTGTATTGAGGCTGCCCTTTACTGAACAGCTGGTTGGAAGACCAGCTACTTCCAACGTGTAGTTTGAGTCTCTTGATGTTAGCTTTTCCCTTGCCTTGAAGGGTGCAAAGCATTTTTAAAAAATTTTTATTTTTTTAGTTTTTTTTCCATATGCTTTTGAGTTGAAAATTTTTCTCCCTTTTTCTCCCCCCCACCCTCCCCAAGACAGAGCACAATCTGACATAGGCTTTACATTTACATACACATTAAACATATTTACACATTAGTGAAGTTGTAAGTAAAAATTAAAACCAATAGGAGGAACCATCAGAAAGATGAAACAAAACTCAATAGAAGGTAAAAATAAGTAAGAGCGATTCGACTTCCATAGTTCTTTCTTTGGATGTGGACAGCATTTTCCATCCCGAGGCCTCTGGAGATGTCTTAGATCCTCATAATGCCGAGAAGGGTTCAGTTTAACATTCTTAGTCTTTGCATAACGTGGCTGCTATTGTGTACAAAGTCCTCTTGGTTCTGCTCTCTTCACTCTGCATCAGACCATATAAGTCTTCCCAGGTTTTTCTGAAGTCAGCCTGTTCATCATTTCTTATAGCACAATAGTATTCCATTACATTCATATACCACAGCTTGTTCAGCCATTCCCCAATTGATGGGCATCCTCTCAATTTCCAATTCTTTGCCACCACAAAAAGAGCTGCTATGTATATTTTTGTACATGTGGGTCCTTTTCCCATTTGTTTGATCTCTTTGGGATATATCCCTAGAAGTGCTATTGCTGGATCAAAGGGTATGCACATTTTCGTAGCCCTTTGGGCATAGTTCCAAAGTGTTCCCCAAAATGGTTGGATCATTTCACAACTCCACCAACAATGTATTAGCGTTCCAATTTTCCCACATCCTCTCCAATATTTATCATTTTCCTGTTTTGTCATGTTGGCCAATCTGATAGGTGTGATGTGGTACCTCAGAGTTGTTTTGATTGGTGAAAAGCATTTGTGAAGAAGAGGTTAGGCTTTGTTCTTCTGATGGGTACTTTGAATATTACGCAGGTCGGAGCCTTTTAGAAATGCCAACGTGTTGGGCCCCGGGTTGATTTTTGGTGAGTAGGGACAAGGAACAGGTCATATTTCTCTTCCTTTATAAGGATAAATCACCTAACTATAAAATTATGACCTTTCTTTCCGATATACTGGCAAATTTATTAGCGAAAGTTTTATCAGCAGGGAAGAAATCAACACATTAATTTTATGGCAAACAAATACATGGCTGGAAAATGACAAAACCAGATTATCCTAGGCAGCACCAAGTGGATGAATCCTGCGGCTTTGCTGGTGGCACTGGAGGGGTTTATGATAACAATTTAGCACCAGGTTGCTGATGCCAGGAGCCCAGACTTGGCGATCAATGCAGATTAGGCCAGGGAATGGCAGAAACTCTGTAACACATTATGCCTGGCTGCAAACATTTAGCGCCTAATAAATTCTAGCAAGATGAAGTCTGGATGAGAGGCAGCTAGGCTATGTGTCCCAGTAGATAGAGTACTGGGCCTGGTGTGAGGCCTTTCACATCCAGCTTCAGACCCTTTCTGGCTGTGTGACCCAGGGCAATTCACTTCAGCCCTCTGAGCCTCAGTTTCCCTATCTGTAAAATGATGATAGCATCTATTCCTCAGGGTTATTGTGAGAATCGAGATAATACATTTAACGTGCTTTGTGAACATTAATGTTTTATGTAAATGCCGTGTACTATTTAAGAAGCAAAAAAAGATGAGTCTTGATGGCCAGGATTGCACACGAGAAGCTCTTTGTTTTTTATAATCTAGCAGACAACAAGTCCCTCTGCTCCTTACATAGACCTGAAATGTCCTCGAGAATTCCACAGATGAACTGTCCTGGAAACGGATGATGACCCTGATAGAGCTGTGGCCCGAGATGGCCCAGATGTGACACTGACCCCTAGAAATCTGAGAGCAAGCTTTGCAGTGGGTGTCGCCATTCACAGCACTCAGCATTCCTCCAGAGAGAAAAGCTTTTGAAATATGGCAGGCCTGCCATGAATAGATGCAGTGGAAAGCCAGCAAAGCTGGAGAAACTGAGGCAATGACAACATTTAGAGAAAATCACTTGGGAAGCCTTAAGAGCTCTGGTCCAGCCGATGATAAGCCAGGAGGCCCCAAGGGAGAAGGTGAAGCGCACCACTCACCTCTCCCAGCTCTGAGCCTGAAACGCAGAGGAAAGCAAGCATCTGTAGGCACGGCCGAGCGGGGATATGTTTTGATGGACTGCGCATATTTTTGATGAAGGCTTTATTTTTTAAATTAATTTTGTTTGTCTAATTTGCTTATCGTTCATTTGGGGAGTAATGGGAGGGACAGGTTATAAATGCAGGCAAAATTAAGTAGATTAATTTTTTAAAATAGAGACCTAACAGAAGAAATCAAAGCCAAGGGGGGACAGGAAGAAGACTTCTCAGCCTCATGGCCCTTCTGCTATTGGGGGTCAAGTCAAGTCAACAGACATTTGTGAAGTGCCTACTGCCCCTCAAGCACTGTGTTAAAGTGCCCCAAAGACCCTTTCAGGGAGCCTACAAAACACGGCTTCCACCTTGATACTTTTACTCACAAGAAAGAGCTACTTTTATCCACCTGTATAATAAAAAGGAGCAGAGCAAAGTTACACCTTTTCCCAGGACTGTTTTGATTTGAACTCCACTAAAAAGAGAACTCAATAAATAAAAACAGCAACAGTGATAATAGTTCAGATGTTTATTGAATGAATGAATAAGCTTTATGACCACCTGTGAGGTAAGCACCATAGTCATCCTTCTCCCCATTTTACAGGTGAAGAAACAGCCTCAGAGAGATTAACCCATCCATTAGTTGGGGAACCAATCAACGCGACTGAAGTGGCTCGCCTGTGGCCACCGCAGGTCCAAGTGCCAAGGTCCCCTGGGCTGTTTTTCACTCCCCACACTTTGTCTCCCGACTGCTTGACTTTTCACAGTCATGCCTCCTTTCTGAGGCCCTTCCTGACTGCCACCATCCTGCTAGTGCCATATGGAGTAGATATTGTATTTACCTGGAAAGTCTATGTGCCTTTGTATCCCCACCAGAGAAGGCTGGGACTGGCCTCAGCACTTAACCCATATAGCACAGGGGCAGGCTCTCAGTCTGCTGAACGGATGCTTAGGGATTGAATTGAGTTGCACAGTTAAGTGGGAAAGGAAATGCTCAGATCTTCTCCTTTCCTGAAGCCCCAAGGGAGTGACTCCCAGGGGAGTTCTTTGTATGCATTGGACAAAGGCTAATCATCTATGCCTATATCTCTATTTCTAGAACTAAGTTCATTCACAGGAGCCAAATGACATTTTTTTGTGGTAGTTATTTCAATGATGAATGAAAGACAGTCTTTGCCTCAAAGTGAAGAGTGGGACCTGATTTAATTGTTCCAGTCATCAGAGTGCTGGGGCCAAATCAGTAGCTGGATCATCGCTCTTGGATGAGAATAGTCCCACCTCCAAAAGCGGTCCCACCTCGCTCTGTCTGCAAATTGAAACTAGCCCAGGCGTCCAATTCTGGTGAATGCAATTCCCCCTTCAGCTATCAGTAATGGCTGAGACTTTGGAGGCTCTGGTGGTGTTGCTATGAATTATTCTGGCCTGGACAGGAAGGGCGATCCTTAAGGAATGGGTGATAAAAGGAGAAAGTTAAAATTGTGACATTTGAGGAAGTTGTACCCATGCCTATAATAGATCTTCTTTGATGCCGAAGGCGGCTCCCTCTTGTCGGGGCTGCTGCTGAAATCCATCATGCTGATTTTTCATTTTGGCTGTCACTCCCTTTGAGCAAACCAAGCTGATGGGTTTTTACATGGATAATTATGGCAGGGATGGGGAAGTTGAATATTTTTAAAACACATTGACTGTCTTACTGTGATAAGCAGATATAATTTTACAGTCAAAAAATAGGAATTTATTGAATTTTTGTGTCATGTTCTAGTACAGTTTTGCAAAATATATCATGTGTCTGTTTATGTTCTTGAATGCCCTCTAAGACTCATGTGCTGATTAAAATCCAGTATAGGAAATCGACTTGCTGCTTCTCCTAGTGAATAAATAATTGGTGACATAGACCATTCTCTAATGAGTGTAATTTTAAACAGCACCTTTCATTTCTGATTGAATTTTTGCAATATACAAGTACCTTTTTAGAAAAGTGCATTTGTAAGATTGGCCTGGGTCAAGTTGTGGCTGTTTTTAATATATACAGCTAGGTTTCAATTAGTATGAATAAGGAATCCCCCTCGAGGGGCCACAGGGATTCAGATTTGCCCCATCTGAAGTTATAATTCTGTAACGTATGATAATTGGTTCAAACCTAGCAGAGACTTGAATGTGCCCAGCTTAGAGGGGGCATCATTTCACTATTCAAGACCTAGCTGAATATGGATCCAAACTGTGGATCTACAGAGTCTGCTTGGGTCACGTTCTGAGAAATCGCAGTGTTAGGTTTTCTTCTTAGCAACGTTTGGAGCCTCTGGTGCCATTTTAAAGGCTATGAATGATATGAAGAGCTATAGAAGCCCATAGTATCATAGATTTAGATCTGGAAACAACCACAGGGGTCACCCCTGCCAGACCTTCATCTTGTACCTGAAGAAGCTGAAGACATCTTAAACTAAGTACAAAATGGAACTTAGCATCTTTATCTCAGAACCCTCTTCCCTCTTACCTTCCCCATTACTGTGGAAGGCACCCCCAGATGCCCAGCACCTTAGCTCCCAACCTAGGAGCCCTCCTGGGTTCCTCCCTCTCTCTCACCCCCAGATCCAAGATGGCGCCAAGACCTGTGATTTCTACCTTGTTAACATCCCTTCTCTCTTCTGAAGCTGCCACCACTCTAGTGCAGGCCTTCATCACCTCATGCCTGGATTATTGCAGTAGCTGCTGGGGGGGGGGGCTCTGCCTGCCTTGGTCTTCACCCCCCCAATCCATCCTCCATTCAGTGATGCTCTGACCCCCCTTCCCCTTCCCCAACTCAGCAAACTCCAATGGCGCCCCATTACCACCAGGATCAAATACACAATGCTCTGTTTGGCATTCAAAGCCCTTTAAAATTTAGGCCCCTCTGACCTTTCCAGGCTTCTTACACCTTACTCCTTGCTGGGTCCTCTTCAGCCCAGCAACACTGACTTTCCTGCTGTTTCAGGAACAAGACCCTTCATCTCTAGGCTCTGGGCATTCTCTCTGGCTGCCCCCAAGCCTGGAATGCTCTCTCTCTTCATCTCTACCTACTGGCTTCCCTAGCTTCCTTTAAGTCCCAGCTTCCTCCAGGAAGCTTTTCCTAACCTCTCAATTCTATTTTGTCAATTATTTCCTATTTATCTTGTATTTAGCTTGTTTGCATATATTTGCTTGTTGTCTCTCTTATTAGATTGTGAACTCCTTGAGCGCAGGGAGTGTAGAAGGTAATCTAAGAGGGCAGATTCTGGTGGGGTACTGTGAAAGGCCTCCTAGGCTTTGAGCTGGGTCTTGAAGGAAGCCAGGACATTCAGGAGGGGAAGGGGAGGGAAGTAAGATAGCCTGGCTTCAAATCCTGGCTTTATTGTTATCTGTGTGATCTTGGGCAAGTTCCTAAGCCTTTACAGCTGAACTCAAGACCCAGCACGTCAGAAAATAGGTGGGCTAGACTAGTTCACCTTTATGTTTCCTATCAGTGTCGCCCTTGGTTCAGAACTCTAGGCTTTAGTGCCCATCACTCTGTTGGCTTTGTCTAGGTACTTTGTGCTGCTCCAGAAGTGGACACACATATATACGTAGAGACACACGTACATACAAATATACATGCATGTGTGTATATATACCTATACACACACACACACATATATATATACAAGACTGGGCTCAGTGTTTTTCAAGAGAAAGAGGTGGCCTGAATCCTATTGCTTACAGAGTCTGCATAGAACAGCCCTGTTGAGACAGCACCCAGTCCCTTAAGACAGCATTATCAAACCAAGATGATGTGCACTAATGCAGCCACAAGGCACAGAACTGCTCCACATTGGCAGCATTCCTTCATTTGCCATGTCGACTGCATTGGGCACTCTGGACACGGCTCCTGTTGGTGTGGATTGGTGATTGTGTGGAGTAAGGGTCATGCCGGCTCTGAGTGTGCAATGATATGCACAATGTTATTTTTCATTTCCTCTGTGATCATAAGGAATGATTTTCGTGTTCATGAACGAGAACATTCAGAGCCATGTTTGGAGATGAAATCCGTTTGGGGGGCAGGGTGAAGGCAATGGTGGCCATCTGGTGGGGATATTTGGTGGAGGACTTAGTTCAGTTGTCTGTCGGGTGTCTCCTATCTCTGCCACTGGCTAGCTGGGTGAGCTTGGGCAAGCCATTTAGTAACAAAACTCCCAGAGATGGAGGCGACTCACCTGGGAATCAGGAAGACCTGGGGGTAAACTGTGTCTCTGACCCAAGATGGCCTCGGGACCCTCTGAAGGCGCAGATCCTTTCAGGGCCCTCCTCCAACACTGTCGGTTATGGAGATGGGGATGATATTCATCGGCAGAGGGATTTTCCTCAGGTGGGAATTTCCTCTACCCATGACATCACTGTCATGTACAATGACACTGCCTGTGCAGTGCCTCCCTCTAATCATCCTATGAAAGTAGATGTTCTTCTTATCCCCATTCTACGGATGAGGGAACTGAGGCTTAGAGAGCTTCAGTGGTCTGCCCAGGATCACACCGCTAGTAAGTGTCTGAAGCAGAATTTGAACAGGGATCCTGACTCCAAGCCCAGGTACCGGGCTGACTCTGGGCTTTCCTCAGCTCTAAAGTGTGTTGGGGGGGAGGGGTTGGACCAGATGGCCCCTTCCAGCTCTAGATTCAGGATCCTGTCATCAGGTGCTGTTTCCCTTCCTGAAACGAGTCCTCAAAGAAACTGGCAGAAGAGAAGTTCAGGGAGCCAGCTGCGGCAGCCCCAAGACAGGGCTTACCGCGGAGGAATGTCTCCTTCCAGTTGAATAGGCAGGGAAGCAGCTTTTTGTCCCCACGATGGGGGCTCCTCAGGGTGAGTCTTAGAAAGGGGCGAGGGGAGACGCGCTTCCGAGAAGGCTTCGCAATCCGAGTTGCCAGGAAGCCTTAACCTTGATGGGGCGCATGACGAAGATGGCTTTGCCAGCCCCAAGGGAGGATCGCTGTGCTCCGCAACCCAGCCCTGTAACTGACTACCGAGTGTAGACAAAAGGAAATGAAGGAGCTCAGATGCCCTGCCAAACAAGAATGAGTTGGAAACAGAGTCATCCCTCTCTCTGAAATCTGAGGAGCAAACAAGCCCTCCTCCCAAAGGTTCCCCTAAATTATGGGCTCTCCTCTAATGCACTGGTCCTCCCTTTCCCTTCAGATAGCAGCATTTATGGCTTCTTTTTGCTACATCATCAAAAATCCGGGCTGCCTGTCATCGGACATGAATTAATAATGCCTACCTGCAACACACAAAACTATTAAAGTGATAAAAAGACAATGAGTGCATTTCTACTTGCTAATAAAAAGCAGAAAACACTCTTCTACTCACCCCACTAGACTATTAAAGTCCTGGAAAAAATGATCAGTCTGCCTGCCCATGGGGTCACCTTAAGGGCCTATTGAACAAATAAGTTAATGAAACCTTGACGTGCTGAAAAACAAGCCTGGAAAGAGTGCTAATTAATTTCCAAACAATATTGAAATAATGATTTGGTGTGTCACCTCTTGCTTTAAATATTTCTCACTTCATAAATCCATGGAGGCAGCCAACGCTGTTGCTGACTGTGGACTTTCAAAGGGTTAGAAAAATGGTTTGTTTGTTGTAGCTGGGATTTGGGGCACAGGGAAGGAATCCTTTGGGTGGTTAAAGTCCATGGGAGGCTGTTGGTGTTTCTGTTGACTTTGCAGGCAGATAATGCCTTGTTTCTGCCTATTAGGAGGTTAATGCCAAATGCGGGCAGGGAATGGACCTCTGCAAAACTCTAGATCAGGGGTGGGGAGCCTGTGGCCTCAAAACTGGGTTCAGTCAAAGGGCTGCACTCGAGGACCTAGAGGGCCACCTGTGGCTTCGATGCTGCAGGTTCTCCCCCCCCCCGCCCTGCTCTAGGTGAAGGAGAATAAGGAGAATAAGATTAGTCCCAGGATACTTTCTATCTGAACTCCATTGAACAAGAGGAGCATTTTTTGATGATGATGATTAAAATGTTTAGAGCATTTTCAGGTTCACATGTATATACTTTATACCATTTGATTCTCACTACAACCCTATGAAGTAAGGTAATAAATATCTCTATTTCACAAATGAAGAAACTGAGGCAGAGAGAGGTGCAGTGACTTGCTTATTGTCACACAGCTGAGTGTGTGAGGAAGGAACCAGGCCAGGGAATATTTAATATGTTGTGAAATGAGGGGTTTGGACCCTCCAGCAGCTGGGCCGCAGTCTACTCTGCCTCTGCCTGAGGCTGGTCCTGACTTCAGGTGGAAAAATATTTTTAGCCTGATTATCCAGATAATTGCCTTGCTTCTCTCCTTCGGTTTACATATGTAGATTCTGTCACAGAGAATCTGCCTTGCTAATTTATTCCAATCCCCTAAATGTCATTTTCTTGAGGAAAGGCTGATTAATGGCCTGGAAGTAACTTCTCTTTATGCTCTTCTCATGTAAAGCAGAATTTTTGATAGTGTTTTGTGAATCTGTAGAAACAGAAGCAGCGAGTCTGCGGATGGACGGAGGGTGAGTTTTCTGATTTGGGGACATTTTGGTGCCTAAACTTTAAGTCTGTTTCTCTAAATAGACGGCCAGCCATCCCATGGCACGCACAGGTTCCCACTGATCTGTTTAGGAAGGATACATGGTAACTGATTTGCAAAGATCAACATGTGCAGGGGACTCTGAAATAAGTTTGCCTAAAAATAATCTGGCGAGCTCGGGTTGTTGCTAGTGATGACAAATAATGACCGTGCCTGACAGACAGAGACAATCTGGCTCCCTGCTCTTTGGAAGTCTGCTTGGTGGGAGCTTGTAAGCAGTCTGTCAGTCAGCATTAAGTGCCTGCTATGTGCTAGGCATCTCTGCGGGGCACTGGGGCTGCAGTCCCTGCCCCAGAGAAGCTTCCTGTCTAATGGGGCAGATGCCACATTTACAGAGAATGGACAGTGATTAGAATAGACAGTACAAGCCAGTTTGGGAGGGAGAGGCATTCTGGCAAGATGGCAGGCCACCAGGACTTGGGGGGGGGAGCAGAATTAGAAAAGCCTTCAGGTGGAAAGTGGAGCTTGGGCTGAGTCGTGATTGGGGAGAGGGGTTCTGGGGGGGATGGTGTGGAGGCACAGATGAGGGCTATGGGTGGGCAACAGAGGGAAGAGGTAGGTCTGGCTGGTTTGTAAAGGGCAGAAGTTACAATGAGGCCGGAAAGGGAAGTTTCAGTGTTGGGAAGGGCTTTAAAAGCCAAATGAAATCGTATGGAATATGGCGCCCCTGCAGTGAGTAAGGGAGTGACATCGTCAGACTCGGGTTTTAGGAAAATCTTTTTGGCAGCTTGCTGGGAGGCTGGATTGGATTGGGGAGGAAAGCTGTAGCATTAATCTGTATGAGAAGCATATGGGTTAGCTACAGGGACAGGGGAAGGGGGTTGGACCAGAGAATGCTTGGATGCGGGCATGGTCTTCCTGCACTAGGAAGCTAGTATGTTGATCGCTGCTTCCTGTGCCAAATTCAAATCACCAGAATGCTCCTGAGGTGACCAGTCGAGGCCCTGCTCTGCATTCCATGGTCTTCAAAGTTGCTTTCCTTTCTGAAGAATGCACGGCCCAGCACCTTGTTCTCAGCTTGTAGTTGTGCTGCTTTATAAGGGTCCTCTGATGACACAGAGTGCATCTGATCTTCTCACCTCAATTGTAATCTCCGTGCTGGAAGAGACAGGGCACCTATTTATTTCATTATTACCAAGGGCCGCAGGTGCCTCATAGGGGAGCAACAGGCACTTAACAGTAGTGGGGTGCTGGGGTGGGTGGGGCTCTTCCTCCTTAGGGGGTGCTGGTGAGTGGGGGTGTGGGTGGGACTCTGCCTCCTTAGGGGGGTGCTGGGATAGGTGGGGGAATGAGTGGGGCTCTGTCTCCTTAGGGTTCAGCCTGTGCTGTCTCACTTCTTACAAACAAAAGCCAGAAGTGAGAACAGAGAGAGCAAAGTTGGGCAAGGGGAGAGTGGCTGTTAGGAAGAACTGGGGGCCGTGGAACCCCTTGCCATTCAGGCCACGCCCCTGCTCCCCAAAGTCTCCTCCAGGCTCAGAGGGATGGGGGCCGTGCGCTCTGTGTGCCCACTTAGGCAAAGCTGCTTCTTCCCTGGCAGTCCTGAGAGTGTTGCAGTCCAGCATTTGGCGAAAGGCATCATGGTGACTTTTGAGCCTCAGTTTCTTAACCTGTAGAATGAGGAGACTGGCTCTTTGGAGCACCTGCTTCACCAGTTGTGAGGATGGGGTGAAACATGCATTTAAGCGCTTTGCAAACTTTTAAGTGCTGTCAAGATGTCAGTGGTGGATTTTGGACTGGATCTGTGATGGCATCTGTGGAGGGATTCCCTGGTGTGCACACTGATGCAGATAGAGACTCCCTCTGTATTTGTAGTCTCAGAGAGACTGCTTAGGGCATTGTCCAGTAACAAGTGACCACCACTATTTGTCAGAGAATGGTGTTTAGCCCAGGTCTTCCTGAGTTTGAGGCCATCTTTCTACCTACTATGCTATGGTTGTCTTTGGGTAACTTTGGGACTGGGGCCTGAAGGAGGGATTGGATAGCAAGAGGTCAGAGGAGAGGAGGGATGACTGCAGAGGCAAGACCGTTTTTGGGAGAGTAGAGAGTACAAGGGGGAGGGTATTAAGATTAGGACAGAAAGGGAAATGGAGTCTGATTGGAGAGGCCGAGATGAGGAGGAGCTATAGAATAAGGTGACTGGACCAGTCACCTTTCTGTGGGAGTCTGATGAACTGAGGGGCCCCTACTTGGACTTAAAAAAAATTCATAATTGAAGGAAATGATATAGATGTTAAAAATTAAGATTCATTTTCCCCCAACCAAGATCACTGACCCTCTGAAATCGCTCCCCTGATGCCTACGGCTCCGGGGTTTCAGGTTAAGACCTTTGTGATTAGATGATCTCTGAGGATCTTCCTAGGTCCAAGCTGCCAAGACTGTGCATTTGACCTCCTTTGGGAGGCTCTGGGCACCAGTAAAGGTTCTGAGCAGGTGAATGACGGGCTCCAAAGTGGATGTTAGGAGGATTACCCCACCAGTGGCACAGAGAATGAAGGAATGGAGACAGGCAGACCTAGGGCAGCTCAGCAGGTGGCGCTGGGCTTTGGGATGGCTCTCCAGCTTAGCTCTCTGTGGCCCTGAGGAGGTTTCAGACAACAGTCAGCCTGGGATTCCAAGGGCCCAAGTGTCCGAGACAACCCATCTCCAAGGCTGTGGTGGTGGCCGAGGCTTCTGGCTGGCCTGCCGGGCAGGTGTGAGGGTGCCGCTGGGGGATCGTCTGAAGGAAGGGCGACCCCGGAGACCTGCTCTCCTCTTTTTCTCTCTGTCACACCGCCTCTGGTCCTGTCCTCTCCCATTTCCTGATTCTTGCATGTGATGCTATCCCCCAGCTCTGTGGCCTTATCTGTGGCAGAGGGTCCCAGGAAGGCTCTCCTCCTGAGCCCTCCACTTTCCCTACGGATTCAGCTCCAGTGCCAGCCCCTTCAGGCCTTTGCCAGTTTCTGCCGGTTTCTGAAACCTTCTCCTCTAAGGTCACCATCCACCCAGTGTCCTTGTCCTGCTTCTGTACACATTGCATCCCCCAAGAGAATTCAAGTTCCTCAAGAGCAGTGCCTGATTTTGTTTGTATCATCAGGGCTTAAGGCAGCCTAGCACATAGTAAGCGCTTAATAAATGCTTGTTCATTGATTGATTCTTCTGTTTCCTCCCCAGCTCTTGTATGGGTGGGAATGTACACCTGTCCTAGGACTGATTGACTGTTTACCTGGACCCGGGGTGAGCTGGAGGAGGGAGAAGGAAAGGAGGGAGAGGGGAAAAAAAGCAGAAGAACCATAGTCACTATTCAGGTAACTTTTGTTGTAATTCAGAGGGATGGGGCTGACTGCCAAATAGTGCCCTCGATGCTGATGACCGCTGTGCTAAAGGGGGTGCTTCCCCCTGGGGTCATGGGGAGACCTGGTTTTAGTGGGACATCACTGGAGGGGACAGCCCCTCCTAATCTCTTGGGAGTATGGGCTGTCCACTCCCTGCTCCAGCCATTTGGGTGAATTAATCTTCCAAGATCGTGTTTGGAAGGCTCCGTCCTCATGACACCCTCAGAAACCCACCCTTAAGTGGTAGAAGGGAGCTGTGGCAGGTGGGTTTGAGGCTGGCACAGTCAAGGCTGCGATGCACTGAATGGGGTGCCAGCATTCATGATGGGGTGCCCCCTGAGGCTGCGCTGGCTCCCAGGCACAAGGATTCTCTGAGGCAGAAGAGAAGTTCTGTCCTCCAATCGTGGGAGGCTCTGGAATAGCCCGCCGGTGATTTGTTGAAGATGGCCTCGCCTTCTGACATCGAGGAGCCTTCAGCTCCACAGAGAAAAGAGCAGCCTGGCTTTGCCTGGGTCCTTGGGGTGCCGGGGCATCCCCATTCAGCCGCGAATCCTGCAGGATATCTCTGGTGAAGCAGAATTTCACCGTCATCCTCTGGGACACCTGACATGTTAACAGCTTTGTTGGCTTTCTTTACTTAATTGCCCGGTATTTTTAAAATCTTGTTTTCTTGTACAAACTTGGCAATTGGTATTTATGGAACACTAAAAATATATTTTTTTAAAATGCCAGGTAGGTGGCTTAGTGGCTAGAGAGCTGGGCCTTGAGTCAGAAAGAGCTGACTTCAAATCCAGCCTCAGACACTTGGCTGTTATTAATTTGTGTTTGTTTATGTGGGATTTCTGGCCTGCTTCTTCCAAAGAAGACCAGGCCAGGAAGGGCATTAGTTGATAAATCTTCTCAGTGTTTACTCAGATTGTTTGTGCTTTCCAAGGGAGCTCCTCTGTATTTTTTTTGGGGGGCTGTCTGCAGGGATTAGTGGGTCCACTGCTGCAAGAATACTTTATATGCATGTTGTTGCCTGAAAAGAGCCCAAGGGAAGTTTCTAGGGCTTGGAGGCAGCTTCTAAAAAGGTGATTGCAAGAAAGACATGGTGAACGGGGCAGGATTTCCCAGCTGCCCAAAGGAACCAAGGACCTGCTCTCTTGCAGCAGGTTCCTATTATTAAGGATATGTGGTGGTGGATCAGATATGTTCAAGATAAGTGGTAGTATCTCAAATCCTTCCTTCTTTCCTCTTTCCCTCCCTTCTTTCTTCTCTTCCTTCCTCCCTCCCTCCCTCCCTCCCTTCCTTCCTTCCTCCCTCCCTCCCTCCCTCCCTCCCTTCCTTCCTTCTTTCCTTCTTTCCTTCCTTCCTTCCTTCCTTCCTTGTCCTATGTCCAAGCGCTCTGCTAGGTGATAGATAAAAGCAGCAATGGAACCTCAATTGGTCATCGCATTGATCAGAGTCTTGGGTGTTTCAGAATTTCGGAAGTATGACTTATTGTCATCCTATGACATATTCTCCTGGTTCTGCTCATGTCATTCTGCTGGGGCAGAGACTGGCCCTTCCTGTCTTCTGAGCTTTCTCTAAAATCATCTCTTTCGCCATTTCTTAGAGCCAGTAATACTCTATGACGTTCATCTACCATAATTTGTTCAGCTGTTGCCCAAGAGATGAGGATGGGTGGGTGGGGTTGGTTTTGTTAGTCAACAAGAATGTCTGAGTACGTCTAGACCGTGAAAGAGACATGTGTGGGAAGACCTTGGCGAGCGACATGCTGCTTTCTGTCTGTGGACTTGATAGTGTCTCTTCCTTTCAATCCCCAGGTGCAACAAAGCATAGGAAACTAATGGCATTTTAAATGGAAAACAGCAGTTCATTAGGATTGGTTAATAAGTTCCCGGCAAAATTTCAACTTCCTGAGTATGGGAGTGTATCTCTGTGTGCTCAGCAAAGCCTGGCTGATGCTTCTTAATTGGGCTACTCTGTACTATAAATTCACTTTAACAGCTGGTAAACAGATAAGCGTGCCATGGGAGCAAAGAGTATAGAATTGGTCACCATTTTCAGAAGAGCCAGGGTAATGAGAGCCAGGTATGATTAATGCTGCAAGTGGTGACCTCCTCTGCCCCTTTGTTCTATAACAGCAAGACAGTCACCTTGCCATCCAAGATGAAGATGTTTCATTTCCAGAACTCTAATCCATAGGTAGTACTTAGGAATCCATGGTAAGAAAACAAATCTTTAAAATTATGCTTTTTTATGGTGGGGGCTGGGAGGGAGTGTTAAATGGCAAAGGACCGAATAAGAGTTCAAAGTCATTAGCTCAGTTTCTTGATGTTCAATCAATACTTCCATTGTTTGTAACAACTGAGTGGGTAGTCACTTCATGGAACTCATAGACTGTGTCTAATTTAATTCAACCAACCATAGTGAATGGCAGTCAAGGATGTCAGCCTGTCATGGTGTACTGCAGATGGTTGACCTTACTACACAATCTGCAGACTTGAGGTGCACTGATGAGAAGGCCCCCTTGTCCTGAAGGGAACATGGCATTGGGCATGCCCAGGGCAGGGGGCCCTCTTTGAGTTCCAAGGCTTCCAAGACCATGCAAGCCCACCCCCAGAAAATGTCATCATTTCTAATCCTTGTGAAAGAGAATGAAGGGAGCTGTAAGCAAAGGATACTCCTGCAAGAAGGTCTTAAGGAAGGGCTTGCGAGTGATGTCAGTGAGCAGGGAAGCTGGAGAACAGCTTGGGCTGAGAGCATTTTGGGAATGGAACAAATGGGGAAAGGATCTCTTTGTTGGGTTAATAGACCATGGGGAAGTAGAGGAAGGCTGTCCCATTGGGGACTGGGCCGGGGCTGGAAAATGCAGGAGCCTTGGATCATTTCTAGGGCCAGAATTCAAAGTCTACTTTCCTAAGTCCAGTTTAACCCCCTCATTTTACAGAGGAGGAAAGTGAGGCTCAGCTAGATGGAATGATTTTCCCAGGCTTACACAGCTAGCTGTTGGTACATGTAGCTCTCTGGACCCTGGAACAATACTTAATCGACACAGACTAAGACTCCTTCCTCTTCTTTGTACGTGTCCAGGCACCTCTTGACTCAGCTTTTCTCTGGCTGTCCCCCGGGACTAGAACACACTCCTGCCCACCTCCACCTCTACCTGGCTTCCTTCAAGTCCCAACAAAAATTCCACCTTCTAGAGGAAGCCTTTCTGATCTCCCTTCATACGACCAGCTGCCTCCTCTTGATCATTCCCGTTAGATGCTGTCCCTGGCTTGTGTGCATGCTGTCTCTCCCATTAGAGCTCGAGCTTCTTGGGGGCTGGGACTGGCTTTTGTCTGTCCTTGTGTCCCCAGCCCTGGTATCCCCCAGCACAGCATCTGGGACACAGGAGGTGCTTAAATGCTAGCTGACTGATAGATCTCTCTGTTTATCTCTATCTACACACATAGGTATGAACATAAGTACACAATGCACATATGCATATTTCGTTTGGTTGTTTCAGTTGTGGCCCACTTGTCATTACCCTTTTTGGGGTTTTCTTGGCAAAGATCCTGAAATGGTTTACTATTTCTTTCTCCAGCTCATTTTGCAGATGAGGAAACTAAGGGAAACAGGGTGAAGTGACTTGCTTGTGTGTGTGTGTGTGTGTGTGTGTGTGTGTGTGTGTGTGTGTGTGTGTGTGTGTGAGTTAGCTGAAACACATTACAGCTCATTTAAAAAAATGTTCCAGGTGCCCCAGTGTTTGAAAGCAAACAAGGAAAGGCAGCTTGTCTTGAATTGGAGAAGGATGTTTTAAATAAGCTTGAATGCAGCTTTTGGAATGAAGCAAACTTGAATGTTAACCCTAATTAATAGACATGTTTTAAGTGGGCCACATTTCAAGTAATTCATCAGATAGAGTGTGTCCCAAAACTCTCAGGGAAGTTCCAAGCTAGTAAAACTTCCAGAGACTTTGGGACACATAGAATTTTGCTCAGTGGTCCTTTGAGAGATTGGAAGCACTAAGGAAATAAACATTTATGTAGCACCTACTGTGTGCCAGGCCCTGAACAAGCACTTTTTTTTTTTGGTGCAAATTCACTTTTCTTTAATCACAACAAAATGGTATTAAGCTCTAGAACTCAGAGGAGGGACATTAGCATGCGTGCTGCTGTGAGGTCCTCTGTGAGTAGTCAGGATCATGGATGGGGTGACTGTCAATCATTTCAATGACCCAGCCACACTGAGTAGGACTTAATTGGTTTTGCCCCCACCTATTTGTCTCTGCCTTTCCTTCCCTTCCCAGGATGCAGTACAGAACAAGCTTAGGTAGCAAAGTGTCACTGCCTTAGTAAGAAGTTAATTTGGATCAAATCCAAGGGTAATAAAACATTGGCAGTTGATAGAACCGTTGACAATCTCCGTTTTCCCCTCTCTCCCACCCTTCCCCTCCAGATGGAACCTCATTCAGGCTGTCTTCTAGTTCAAGGTGAAAGAAATGTATCTTTTCCTGCCTCCCATCAGGTTCAGGGAGGGCTGCCCCACTAGATCTGGGAGCTAGAATTTGTTCCCTTCTTTCAGTGGCTGCAGAAACGTTGGCTGTCTCTTGCTCATCTGCTTAGCTGGACTGCGCTTACTCTGCTGACTGGGTCCTGCTCCTCTTTGCTCCCCCCTGCCAGGGGAGGAGGAGCCAGCCACGGCCCCTCCCAAACGCCAGGGAAAAGGTCACTGTGGCCCTGATCTTTGTTTCGGTCCATCGCTCTCGTGTCTTTGACCTCTGCCTCAAAGTCCACATGTTCAGGAATATCCTGTCCGGTGAATGTCCTGGAAAGTCATCTCCGGGTCTGCCACGACTGCTGTCCTAAGCCTTGTAGGAGATGGTGTCCATGGGGAAGATCAAACTAGTCCCAAGACCCCCACCTGCTGCTGTTCAAAACAGAGGTTTCCTTACCTCTGAATGTTCCTTTCACTTTGACTCTGTACTCATTCCAACCCTCTTCTCTCTCTCTCTATGACCCCCACCCAAAAAAACCTCATCAGTTCCTGTAGCATGGACTGTCACTGGGCTGGTGGGATGCCTCGGGCTGTAATGTCCATCCGGGGCTATAGCCTTCCAGCTGCCTCAGTCAGTCCTTCTTGGTCATCATGTTGGTTCTTCAAGCTCATCCTGCCTTTTCTCTCCAGTCCTTCTTACTGACTGCCCTGGTTCCCTCAGTGTCCCTGCCCAGACTCCCAGTTCAGCCCCTCCCAAGGCCTCTGAGCCTTGTCTGATCTCCCCACCCCGACTTCATGCTCCATAGCTGATCAGTTGACAGTTCTTCTTTTTCAGGGCTCTGTGATACCATTTCCATTCCTGGTGCCAATAGTCTAGGTTAGGCCTCATTCTTCACCCGCCATAATTTTGTAATGAGACTGTATTCCTTGACAGAGAGAGATGGGAGATGGATGATCCAGGAGGACAGAGAAGGTCCCAGCTGCTTGACTGCCCGTATGTATATGCATATGTGTATATGCATATATATGTATGTTTCATATATATATATAAATGAACGTGTATGTTTCATACATGTATTTATAATATATACCCATATGTTTAGAGGGTCTAATTGGATCATATTTGTAAAAAGTGCTTAGCACAGTGTCTGACACATAGTAGATACCATAAATGTTTATTCCCTTCCCCCAAGTAGACACTTACTCCAGAATAACACATAAACAAATATGTGCTAGTGGGGTACTGATTATAAGTATTAATGCTGAGATGAATTCATCTTTTTAAGTCATATTAAAAACAGTTCACAAGTTCCTACTACTTGAATGACATTTGAGTTGTGCCTGATTGACTTATTCAAATTTCATCATGAATAAAGAAACGATCATTCTTCTTCACCCCCTTGCCCACCCCCATACCTGGCATGAAAGACTGATCATGTGAATCTGTCTGGACTGAATATATTATGAAGAAGGAGCTTGTGTTTTTATAAATTTACATTGTGCTTGGAAACCTTGTATAAAACGACTGTCACCAGTTGAATTTTTTCCTGAGTCAGAACTGCCTTTGAAGGCTGGTGGGTGGTCCCCTGAGGGGGTGGGGCTCTGTTCCTGTGGCTGAGATCCCCTTGGGACAAAATCCTTCCTTTTTTACATTATTAACAACAATCCCAGTGAAAGGAAACAAAGAAACCAAAACCTTCCCCAGACTAAGATGATGTGACTAATCATGAAAGAGGAGACCTTAGCCAAGTCTTCCCTCTCACTGCCCTTCTGTCCTTGGCCTTTCACGTCTGTCCACAGGTGGTCCAAAATACAATGTGTGTGCCCTCTGTGAGTTCTACCATCTTCTTTTTCTCATTATTTCATCTTTTCCTTTCTTTCTTCATATTCATATTTGTAATTGTCTTTGATCCTGACAGTGCCTAGCACATAGTAGGTGCTTAATCAATGTTCATTGAATTAGTTTTTAAATAATTTATTATTACAGGTAAGACTGCTGCATGTCTGCACCAATAGGTCTTTCCCCCCTCTTTTAAACTGTGTCCTTTGGATATATTCCTAGTAATAGAATCAGAGGGTCAGAAGGGATAATGAATTTTGTAATTCTCTCCATGTATTCCTAGCCCAGTCTCCAAAATGATTTTGATTGATTTACAATTTCTCCAGCAATGCAAACGTGCCTATTTCCCCCAAGCTTGCCATCCATTGAGTTTTAGCATTTACATTTTTTTTTGCCAATTTCACAATATGAGGTGATTCCTCAATATGAATTTAATTTGCATTTCTTCGATAACTAGCAAAAAATCCATGCAGTTATCTGCAGTTTGTCTTCCTGCTTTGGGACTGTGTCCGTTCATATCCTTTGGTCATCTGTCCATTGAGATTTCATTTATGTGTTCCAGTTCTTTACAGATTGCATTCATCAGATTTTTACCAGATTTATTTAATGAAAAAATGTGTTCCCAACTTGTTACTTTTTATTTTGGTCGTCTTATTTTTTGTTGTACAGGTTTTAAAAATTTACAGATTTGAATCCATCCCCAGTAATTTCTTCCATTTATTTAATTGATTTAAAAGCAAAATAATGTATCCATGCTTTGTAGTCAAGATATATTTGTTATTCTGTTTAATCTTTTTATGTTTTATTTTTAACACTTAACTCATTGATCCTTTTGGAATTTATTATAGTAGAGAGTATTGCATGAAGTATGACTCTAAACTAAGTTTTCACCATATTGCTTCCAATTTTCCCAATAATTTTTATTGAATAATAATTCTGTTCTCTGACACTTTAGTTTATCAAATGCTAATATTTTGTATTTCTTTTCTTCTCTTTCTGGGATCTTTATTTTATTGCATGATCTCCCTTTCACTCTATCCCTTTCTTTCTCACTTTCTCTCTTTTACCTTTCCCTCTCTCTCCATCTTCCTTTTCTTTTCCCTCTCCTCCTTCCTCTCTCCCTTTTTCTCTCCTTCCCCTCCTCCTTCATCTCGTCATCCTCTTCTTCCCTCACCTCTTTCTTTTTAATAATTTCTCTTAATGTTCTTGCACATTTGTTTTCCCCTAAGAATCTCATGATGGTTTTTATCAGGTTTTATAAAGTAACTCATTGGTATCATAATTGCTTTTACATTAGATCTCTAAATGAACATGGAAATTAATGTTTTTTTAAAGCCATCTCCATCTTCCTCCCCATATGTAGAGCAGAGTCCTTTAACTGTTCATTTATTTCTGGTCAGGCCATTTGTTTGCAAATCGCCTTGAAGAGCTAATGCTCACAGAACATTGGATATTGATTATGTATGTTTGATACTAGAAAAGATTTCTCTTTTCATCCATTCTTCTTTCAATCTCATGTTTTAGGGTCTTTATCAGTAGTTCTGGAGAATGTGGATGGTTGGGGGTTCTCTTACATGCTGCTTTCCTCGTGAAGGTAATTTATTATCTCGATTAATTTTTTGACTGCTTCCCTTGGATTGTCATTTCTGTAGGCATGCCAGTAGAACTATTTTATTCTCCCCTTTTTATTAATAATTCTTTCTGTACTTTCTCTTTCATGCTTTATTGCTAGCACACCACCTTTCTCCATATATAGAAACAATCTATCACCAAACAGTCCAATCTCTTATTTCAACACCCCGCCAGTTTCTTCTGGAGGCAGTTTAGGATGGTGGTTAGAGCATTGATTTGGGAGTCCAAAGCCATGCCTACAAATCCTACCTTGAACACAGTGTCACACCCATGAAACAGCTACTAGGATGCAAAGTTGAGCATTTTCTTTATAACATTGACTTACTGAATCTTAGTGACCAGTCTATCCACTGGAATGAGTTGCCTGAGGTAAGCAGGGCAATGTCCCTGTCACAGTGGATGGAGTTTGAGAACCTCCCGGAGACCACAGCCAACCAGATGAAATAATTATTCCTCCGAGAGAGTACCAAAATCAGATGTGGGTGTGTTTTGGTACAGGTCCCCCACAACAGTGACAAAACCCACCATCAGATAGTGCCCGCTGCTCTGGAATCCTGGAAAAGCAGATGAATGTTCTGCTCCCTGGGGGCTGCATGGGTGTCCACTGACGGCTCTTCCTTTTCTCAGCTCCTCCTTTTTCTTCTCTCACCTCCTGCGGGTCTTCCTTTACTCTCTTGGTGCGTGAGGACTGCCCATGTTTCATCCTGGTGCCTTCCCTGGTGACTCTCTGGGTCCCAGGTGTAGATGAGTGACTGGGAAAGAGAAAAGCAGTTATTTTGCCACGTCCCTTGGTGGCTGTTGAAATGTTTTATGGCCCTCCTTAGGTCCTCCCAATCCATCCTTATTCAGCAGTAGCCTCCTCATCACTTACCTTCCTTGTCTGCATCTAAAACATTTTCTTACCTCTTAAGCCAGTGTTGAGCCAGTCTCTAAAACCCAACTGAGCCATTTTGCCATGTGGTGATTGGCATGTTGAGAGGGGAATGGTGCAGGCGAGGGTACCAGAGGCACGGTAGGCAGAGGTCCCTTATTCATTGAAGCTGCAGAGCTTGGAATATAGTGTTGGACTTGGAATGAGGAAGCTCAGAGTGGGAATTCTCCTGCCTCTGATGGGCACTGGCTGTGACCACTGGAGAGCCATTTACTGTCTCATGCTTCATCTGTTAACATGAGGATGAATATACCATTGGCGCCTACCTCATGGGGCTGTTGGGAGGCTCCGGTGAGGCGGACGATGTTTATAAACCTTAAACTACTGTAGAAACATTAGCTAACAGCCAAACCACCACCACAGCAATGGGCCAATGCACCCAGGGTTTGGAGGGAAGGCCGAGACTTCACCTTTGAAGTGTCTGAAACTGCGTCATCTTGGACTCATTTCCTCTGCCTCTGGGAGCTCTTTGACAAGGATTGGCAGACCGAGAACAAGAAGGGATCCTGGAGGTCATTTACTTTGTGCAGATAGGGAAACTGAGCCCCAGAGCAATGAAGTGATTGCCCAAGTCACCCAGGAATGAGTAAGGGGGGATTCAAACCCAAATGGACTTCACATCCAATGCTGTTCCTGCTGGACTAGGGAGGAAACTATCCCGGCACCTTTATAACTTTAGCATGTGAAGAGAACAGAAAATGGCTTGAGTTTGTACCTCATGTCTTGGTACTGTTTGAACTTACCAGGGTTTCTTTGAGGGGATTTATTTGGCCTGAAGTGCTCCAGAAAATCCCTGCAGCCCCTGTATCCCTAAAGGTATGTGTGGGGATGCCCATGACCTGAATAGACCAGGACTGCTGGTCCCTTCTTTCCTCTCCTCAGCTTAGAGATCTTGGGAGGGCTTGGATGCCCTAGTGGCATATTTTCCAGTCCAGAAAGGTTGGGCAGTGTCTCAAGAGGGGGTAACCACAGATCTCTCAAAACACAACTCATTTATTATTCTAATTTCATCAGAGAAGTGCATGTGTACAGTGCAGACTCTCCTGGGCAGCTTCAGAAAGACTCAGAACCATGTCAAGAGGACGTCTTTCTAGGCAGCTGTTGGACTGCTCCTTCCCCTACCTCTGCTTCCTAGGGAAGACCCCCAGACATAAGCTGCCCTTTCTGGTTTCAGAGAACTTTGCTGATTCTGGGCATGGAGGAGGTTTGTCTAGAGGATCTTCATAGGTTCATGGATGTGGAGCTGGGAGGATTAGTGCTGGGAGGCTCATAGAGTCATTTTATGGATAAGAAAACTGAGTGCTAGAGAAGTAAAGTGATTTGCCTGAAGTCATGCAGGTGATGTGAGACAGCTAGGGTTGGAACACAGGTCCTTCATCTCCACAGGATCTGAGGATCTAGAGGCCAAAGAAACTCAGAAGCCATCTAGCCCAACCCCCTCATTTTACAGATAGGTAAACTGAGGCACAGCGAGGTAAAATGACTTGCCCACGGTTATAAAGAGAGGAAATGGCTCAACTGGGCTTCCCTCGACTCCAATGCCAGAGGTCTCTTCAGGGCATCCTACTGTCTTCCAACCCAGTTCAATTAGATTTACTTCAGTTGGGGTCAAATCAATACACATGTAGTGCAAGGTACTATATTGGGTACCGGGGATTCAAAGTAAAAGAAAAGAAGTATCCTTGCCCTCAAAGGGCTTGCATTCTTCTGGGAGGGTGAGTTACAGAATAATCACTGAGAAGTGAAGCCTGTCCATGGCAACAGTGAGCTATGGAAAGAAGGAGCAGGTGCTCCTAAGGAGTGATCGTCAAGTGCTTCTTGCAGCATCTGGCACCTGCCCACAGATGCTGGAGTAATCCGGAGATCCTTCTGTAGGAGGAGGGGAGCTGTCCTTGGTATTCTTCTGAGGCCAGAGAAAATATGGAAATCACAGCTGTCCTTCATAGTGAGGCAGGAGAGCAGACGGGGGATGGGAAAGGAGATTATTGTCTTCATGGTGTGAAGGGTTCTGGAAGTCCATGACTAGAGATTAATTCCTTTAGTCTTAGATTTCTTTGTAGACTTAATCTAGTGTAGTTCTTGCTGTGTTTCTTTTCTGTGGTGCCCTTTAGTCTCCTCATGCAGCCCGCTGGGCACTGTGAAATTAAGAATCCAAATAGGTGGCTTCATCGTCTTTGATGGGGAAAAGTTTCTTGTAGTGTTCACCACCAGTCTTTCCCATTCTCCATCTGTTGGTTGTTTTTCTTCTAGTTTCATCCTTCACTTTCTTGGGATGATCTGGCTTAATTGCTTCTCTCATTAAACGCTCTGTAAGTTTATCTTTTCCTCTACCTCTTGGTGCTGTTCGAAGTTTACAAAGCACTTTACGTATCTCATTTCATTTGATCCTTATTACAACCCTGTGAGGCAGGTTCTGTTACTGTTGCTATCCTTGCAATCTCTGACCTTTCTCCTCTGTCAGATCATGCAAATGAATTTATCTTTGAAATGGTTTTGCCGTATCTCCTAGTTGGAAATGAGACTGAGTGCTTGCTGACCAATGCTCTTCCCAGAATCTTGGTCTTAGTGAAGAGAATGATTTATTCAGTTATTCTTTTATCCATCTCATGTTTTGGGCATCCATTACTATCACCACATGGACTATCAGTTACTCAAAGGAACTATGATTTCATAGTGTGGGGGACTCCCATTGTGGAAAGTCCCACAAAAACAGAAATCACAACCTGCTTATGACTTACTAGATAAGTCCTAGGAAGTTTCCTGAGACACACAGTGCTTAAGCCCAGGGTCAGAACAAATAGATGTTAGAATCGGGATTTGAACCTGGGACATCTGGATTCCAAGACTAACACCTTATTCATCATAGTATGATGCCTCTCTTGCCTCCATAAAGCCTCAGATAACATTGACACTGAAAGTCCAGGACAGATTTTTTGAAAAAGGATGGCAGTTGTCATAATGGATTACGTGGGGAGGTGCCATATTTGATATAAACCATGATCTAGTTCTTATATAACATTGGCCCCTCATATTCAGGTCCAGATGTGGCAGGAGGTGAGTCTTTGGCCAAGTCACCACCAGGTTGGATCCCAAAAGTAACTCCTGAAGATCCCTCCTTGCTCTTCTGGGTAGCAGCGATGCTTGGGAAATTGGAGCCCTCTCCTGTCCTTTCGAAACACGTGATAACAGGGGCTCCAGTCCTCTCCCCTAAAACAGAAAAGAGCATATGCAGAGCCTGGGGACCAGCTTGTGGCCTCCAGGCATGTGGCCTGGAGGGGAGAAGGCCTCACCTGCAGTATTGCCTCTCACTGTAGCCCACCAGTGAAGACATCAACAAGCTCATCCCCTCAGAGAATGGCAGAAGAATACTGGGTGGAAGGTGACTGGCTGGTTTTGAGGAGGCCCCCAGCTCTGGCCACACAGTCGATTGAAAAGGCTGCTCTTCACTATATGGTCAGTCAGCAGAGCAGAAAAAGTGACAAAACGTCAGGGCACATTCAAGGGTCTCTTCCCTTCCCTTCCCTTCCATCCCTGCTGTCCCACAATGGGGGCTTCCTAGCGATCACCTTTTCCTTACTTAGCTGGGCCAGCCTGTGGAAGGCAGTGCGTTCTGTCCCCAGGACTATCCTGGAAGCTTTTTAGTGTGGTAGGACTGCTGGAAAGCATAGACATGCTTAGAAGGTGCGTCCCCCATCCTTCGGTGGCTCTTTCTAGTGTTAGCTACAAATGCCTGGGGACAATTAGCTCAAGACAGAACCAGATCAGACTTGTGGCAGGCTTGCTTCCTGAGCACCTGTTTTTTGTTGCCTTGTGAGGTGGGCAGTGCAGTTATCTGAGGGAGGCAGGACCTAGGGCATTTGCCCCAGTGCATTTTGTGATGGTCACTCCAGGCACACAATCTACTTGGTATGTCTCTGGTGCCACTCCCTAAGAAAAAAGGCAGCGCTTTGCGCCCCTTTCCTTGGGCCTAGATCTCCTCTCTTGATCCAAGCCTGCGGCACTGCCTATCAAGACAGTTAATTGTCTAATGAGAAATCATAATTTAATTTGCCTATTGCCAAGCACCGTCAAATATGATAATGCCCGTGTATGTTGACTCCAAACAACCCAAAAGCTCACCAACCCCCAAGTGTTTTTGTTGGCTGGTGGTGGACGTTTTTAGAAGGTGGTCGTCCAGCTGTGTCAGAATCCCAGGTACCTTTGGAACCACCAAAGCTTACATTTCATTGGGTTTAGCCTTCGTGTTAAATTCAGGAAAGTTACCAAGTGGAATAAAAATGGTGCTGGAATTGACATCAGAAAGCTTGGATCCAAATTCTGACTCAGATGCCAACAAGCGTGGTGCAGACATGGCTAAATAGTCACCCTCTGAGCCTCAGTCTTTTCATGTATATAATGGGGACATTGATATTTATACTGTTTACCTCACAGAGTTGCCATGAGGGCAGGGATTTAGGCAGTCCATTGACAAGCATTTATTAAATGATTTCATTGTACTGAACCAAACAGTCCCTGCCCACAGGGAGCTTCTGGTCGAATGGGGAGAAGACTTGCAAACAGCTACGTACAAACAAGGTATAGATTGGCTAAATTGGAAATAATCTTGGAGGAGAAGGGCCTTATAAGCTTCCATAGGGGTGGGAATGATTTAAACTTCATTACATTTTAGGTCTGAAAAATTGGTCGCCAATATGGTGAGTCTTAATGAGGTAGCAGGTTTGTTCAGCCAGAATACCCCCTTTCAGCTATTCTGAGTAAACAGGAATTTGTCACATGTTCTTTCCCAGTCCTCAGACTGATTCCTCCCATTAGCCGTTTGTTGCAAAACCTGCGATGTGTTTTACATTTCAGAAAACAGGGTGCGAAAATACCCCATCTGCTGTGTGAGCTGGAATGGGGCCAGAAGTCTGGGGCGCTTCGCTGTGGCTGACAAAAAGAGTGGCTTTTCATGTTTTATTACAAACCTCCGATTCTCCCATTTTGTACTTGGCTGGGCTCTGTGGGCACGCCCCTCAAACTCGACTCAGCTGGCAGAGTCAAGCTCTTCTTCAGGACTTGGGTCTGCGGTGCGCTGTGGACCCTAGAGAAGTCCCCTGGACCACCCATGCTCTCTCACTTGTAGCAGGACCTGTGGGACCCTCGAAGTCCCAGTCGAGGGTGTGGGACTGTGTCTGGGATGACAGCAAGCACGGTGTAAGCACTGATGTTAGCCCTTCCCCACCCGGTTCTCGCCGACCTTTCCAGTTTTCTGACACCTCAGTCATCGTCAGGGACTCCACAGTCCATGGCTACTACTTTCTGGCTGTTCCCCACACACTCTCCATCTCCCAACTCTGAGTGTTTTCTCTGGCCATCTGCCATGCCTGGACGCTCTGCCTCCTCATCTCCGTGCTCTGGCTTCCCTAAAAACCCCACCTTCTACCGGGAGACTTTCCTAGTCCCTCTTAATAGCTAATGTCTTCCCTCCATTGATTATCTCTGATTTATCTTGTCTCCATCTTGTTTTTACATAGTTGTTTGCTTGTCTCTGCCATTAGACTGTAAGCTCCTTGAGGGCAAGGACTCACTTTTGCCTCTTTTTGTAGTCCTAGCACTTAGCTCAGTGCCTGGCACACAGAAGGTGGTTAATAAATGCTTGTTGACTGGCTGAGTTAGTAAATGGATAAGAGGTGCAGAAATCCAGCCCTGGAAGGACCTTAAAGGTCATCTAATCCCCACCCCTCCGCTGATATTTTTAGATGGAGAAGCTGAGCCCAAGGAAGAGAGGTGACCTGCCCTAGGTCACATTTATAGGAAGGGGCAGAGCTGAGATTTGAACTCAGGTCCTCTGACCCCAAATGCTTTTTCCACTGCCTCATTTGGCTAATTGGAAAATCCACTGTCTTTAAATACCTCAAAGGAAAATCTGAGACTTAAAAGGCTTTTTCCATTGGAGTGAATGTGGATTGGCATTTAGAGAGAAGGAGGAGGAGCAAAAACCTATAAAATCTGTAGTGTTTGTCTGTGGAGAAATTCAATACAATTAAAAACTCATTATTTCTTATGAGATGTAAGCCTTGTCCCTCTCCTCCCTGTGGCACTGTCAACTCCCATCCCAAGGTTGTCTTCCCTCAGGTTACCAGGTTGGCACGGAATGGACAGAGAGCTGGGCTTGCAATCAGGCTGACCTCATTTCCAGTCCTGCCTCTGACAATGACCTCTGTGGGATCCCGGGGAAGTCACTGAGACTCAGTTTCCTCACATGTAAAATGGGGGAAGCATTTATATAGTACTTTAAGGTTCATAAAGCAACTTACATACATCACCTTGTTTCGTCCTTACAACAACCCTGGGAAAAAGGTGTTGCTGTTATCCCCATTGTACAGATGAGGACACTGAGGCTGAGTGGGTTTCAGTGCCTTGCCCAAGGCCCCTCAGCTAGTATCTGAGTCAGGATTTGAATTAGGTGTCTTGGCCTCCCAGTGCTCAACCTTAATAACTCTGGAGTCCCTGGCATCCAAGGAGAAATATGTAAGATACTTTGCTCAGGTTAAAAACAATCAGGGAGGATTCAAGATGGGACTAGAGCATGGAGACTGATTCCTTGGCTCAATGTGAGAACAGCTTCTGGAAGCTGTGCCCATCATTCTAATGGCAACTTGCCCTAGGCCACCGACATCTTGCTATCAGGCTGCATGGAGGAGGGGCCTGGTTGGTCTCATCTAGTGCTCCAAAGAGCATTTCTTAAGATCCCACTCCATGCAAGGTCCTTGCTGGGGGTAGAAAGGGAGAATGAAAATTAACCTCTGGCCTCCATGAGTTCGTATTCTATAAGGAAGGATATGATGAATGAATGAAGAAACGTTCTCATTGAAAGAGGAGTCGGGTGGTGTAAAGGGTGGAATGCTGAGCTTGGAGCCAGGAAGATGGGTTCCTGTCTTACCTCAGACAATTGGGAGCTCTGTGATTCTGGGCAAGTCACCTAACTCCTCTCTGCCTCAGTTTCCTCATCTCCAAAATGAGAGAGGGTTAGACTCGAAGGCCCCTTCTGGATCTAAATCTACGATCTAGGATGCTACAATCTATTTATGAAGTGGTTATGAATACAGGCCTGCCCTCAAGGAGCTCCCATTCTACTGGGGAAGACAATACACAAAGCTTT
The DNA here is from genome assembly GCF_003287225.1 of Phascolarctos cinereus. NCBI lineage: Eukaryota > Metazoa > Chordata > Mammalia > Diprotodontia > Phascolarctidae > Phascolarctos > Phascolarctos cinereus. Next base: position 477,369,761 of record NW_027555958.1, on the reverse strand, counting down.
TCCTGCCAGAAAGCAGTCATGGTTTGGAAGTTTACACCACGTAAACATATACGTTGGATAATTTGAGGAGGTGAAGGATGTAAACAGTAGTGGCTTCCTGGAAGGCTTCCTGGAGGAAGTGGCCCATTGGTTGTGCCTCATGGGACATCTTAGTGGTTACTGTTGGTAAATCTGAGGGGACAGCCAGGGAATGAGGATGATGAGGAAACCACCTAGAAAGCAGAGGTTTTCCCGTTTGTTTCAGAAGCCTTGAAGCCACTCTTAGGAATTTGTTTTGATATTATATTTCATATGGTGCTGGCAACCTGTTCCTGTTAATGGGAGCCATAATTGTCTGGACCTTTGTACCTTCTTAATTGAATATGATTACTTTTATTTCACCCAGGAGCCTCTGCTAATGCGAAAGGCCACACTTCATCTGATTAAAAGCCTGCAACTGAAATCCTATAACACCTGTATTCCACAGTCTGTCCTCGCTATTAATTTGCTGCTTCTGAGTGTCATGAAATCGAACTGGTTTTACCCACTGCAAATTTATGGTGCATGACGCCAGCAGGGCCCTCACTGCTGCTCAATAATCCTCCCACTCTACTCTGATTGACTCCCTATTTCATCCCTCCCAGTGAGGGTTTCAAATCTTTTCCTCTTTTCTCAAGACCGTAAATGGGCTCTCATCCCCTTGGAGCACAAGTTGGAATCGGACTTTACCGAGAGGTTGGAAGCCGTTGGATGGGAGCCCCCGCCTTTCTGACACACTGCTTTGCCTCATTCGCCTGCTTCCCTCTGGTCATCAGAGAGGAGCCACCTGTCTTTCTTTGGCCCAGGCCCCAGCCTTTCCCTAGCCATCCCCCAGGAGCCTCCCCCTCGCTTATTGTTAGTCTGTGGTTTTCCCTTACCTCTGCTCTCAGACCCATACCACCTTACTAGGACACACACTGTATTCTTCGACTTCCTCCAGCCGCTCTCGTCTGTCTCTTTCCTCACTTTCACTGCTAAATTTTTGAAAAAGTCGCCAGTCTCTGTGTGCATGTGTCCAAGACTTGCTCCCTCTCGTCTTTGTCCCTTGGCTTTTAGGCCTCTCCAGGGTCACTGATGACTGGAATCGTTCATCTTTCTCAACCAGTCTGTCCATCTAACCTTGTTAATCCCCTCTTCTATTGGATGAGTTCTCATCCCTTAGAAGGGAGGAAACAAGGGTTCATTAAACGAGCATTTATTAAATGCCTCCTGTGTGCCAGGCAGAGTGTTGGGCAAATATTTCATTTTAGGCTCACAACAATCCCGGGAGGAAGTTGCTATTATCCTTTTTTTACAGTTGAAGAAACTGAGGAAGACGAAGGTTAAATGACTTGCCCAGGGTCATGCAGCTGGTAAGTGTCTGAAGCAAGATCCGAACTCAGATCTTCCTGACTCTTGACCCAGTGCTCTAGCATTGCACCACCTCCCTACCTTGGCTTCAGAGACACTGCATGGTCCTTGTTCCATTTCTGCCTTGTTCCCTCTTTACTTTCCTAAGTCATTCTGTTCCTGCTCCCCCACACTGTGTGTTACCCAAGAGTGTTCTCGACTTTATTCTCTCCTGTTTACCCTTTTTCTTTGACAAGCTCATTCACTCCCATGGTTTCATGAGAAGAGTGAGAGTGGGGCACGGTTTATTAGGAGACACAACTCTGGTCCCAGAGTCAGGAAGACCTGATTTCAAATGCTACCTTGGAAATTTGCTAGCTGTGTGATTTTGGGAAAGTCACTTAACCATTCTTAGCCTCCATTTCACCATCTGTAAAATGGGGACAATAATAGCTCCTACCTTGCAGGGTTGTTGTGAGGATATAATGAGCAAACATCTAGAAATGCTCTGTAAAGCTTTAAATGTCATAGAAAGAGAATTTTGCCATCACCGTCGACAGCATCTGCCCCTTTGCTGGAGAGGATTCTGTGTCTGTAGCCCTGGCCTCCCTTCTGAACCACAGGTCCTCATCTCCAGAAGCCTGGGGCCATTTCCTTATGGATGCCCAAGCAGCTAGCTCCCCAAGTGCTGAGCTTGGCATCTTTCCTCCTGCGCTGTTGGGCTGAGGCCACACTCTTCATCAGGCGCTCACATGATGTTGGGCTCTTCAGGCTCCCTTCTCTAGACTGGGGATCCTGCGTCTGGAACATCTCCCCCCTGCTTTCTAGCCCTGGGGTGACTCCCCTGATCCCACTACCCCCCCTCCCCTGTGCTCATCCATCCTTCATGCTACTGACCAACTAAGCTTCTTCATTCATAGAAGGTCTTCTCACTGTTCTGCACAAAAATCTTTAAGTCCCAATTTCTTGTGCAAATTTCAAGTTTGCTTGTTTGCCATTCAAGGCCCCTCTACAATCTGGCCACCAAGCACTAAGTTTGACCTCACTAATATGACTTCTGAGGACTTTTATGGGTTAGAGTTCATGATGGGGAAGCAGGAACCAAAGTGGCTCATTTGTGGAGGGTGTAAGCAGAAGAAACTGGTACAGCTCAGCTCAATTCAGCAAGTCCTGCTTAATCAAATGCCCGCTTTTATGCCAATCTGGGAACAAAGGAGGAAGTAGCAAGTGGGATAGAGTGCCTTCCTCAGACATTACAAGTACTAGGCTCTTTCCTCAAGAGTTAGGGACTGGGGTGGGGGGAGCCAAGATGGCGGAGTGAAAGCAGTGACTTGCTTGAGCTCTCCCCCAAACCCCTCCAAATACTCAGAAAAAATGGCTCTAAACAAATTCTGAAGCAGCAGAACCCACAAAAAGACAGAGCAAAACAAATTTCCAGCCCAAGACAACCTGGATGATTGATCACAAAGGTGTATCGCCCCAGGCTGGGAGCGCAGTACAGTGCGGCATGGGCGCGCAGGCTGCAGCAAACCTGGAGCAGGCTTCAGAGGAGTGAATTATGGCAGCTGTGGAGGTTTCCAGACTCCTCAATCCACCAATGCCAAAGACAACTTAGAAGGTCAGTGGGAAAAGTCTGTTTCTGTCGGTGGTCAGAGAGGAAGGCGGGGTTTCAGCTCCATTCCCCAAGAGCGTGGCCCTGGGGGGCAGCTGCTTCCCGAGCTTCTGGCCCACAGACTGAGGGAGAATCCAGTGGCTGATCAGAGAGGGACTACAGGGATCTCTTTGCCAGTGCTGAGGCAGGAATGCCTTGCTTTGCCCCTGTGTGGATCTGGGTCACAGTTCTGGGGCAGTGCTGGGGTGGAGTGGCATGGTGAGCTTGAGTGGCTGTGGAGAGGAACCCTCCTCACAGTTACAGGACAGAAAGGAATACTTGTGGTCACAGGCCAGGAAAGGAGTAAACACCTCCCTTATCATACCACCTTGGAAGAACTGAAAATTTACAGGTCCCTACAAGTATCTCTGAAAACAGCTACAAACCCCTGAAGCTTGGGACAGTACATTCTCCACATTGGAAGCAGACTCTTACCTTAACAAAGAGTTTAAAACTCAAGTAATTGGCGGGATCATGAGCAAGCAGCACAAAAAGAGTCAGACTATATTATCTTACTTTGGTGAAAAAGAAGATCAAAATATACAACCAGAAGAAGACAACAAAGTCAAAGCTCCTACATCCAAAGCCTCCAAGAAAAATATGAATCAGTCCCAGGCCTTGGAAGAGCTCAAAAGGGATTTTGAGAAGCAAGTAAGGGAAGTAGAGGAAAAACTGAGAGTGATGCAAGAAAATCATGAAAAACAAGTCAACAGCTTGCTAAAGGAGACCCAAAAAAATACTGAAGAAAATAACACCTTAAAAAACAGCCTAACCCAAATGGCAAAAGAGGTCCAAAAAGCCAATGAGGAGAAAAATGCCCTAAAAAGAAAAATTGGCCAAATGGAAAAGGAAGTCCAAAAGATTACTGAAGAAAATACTTCCTTAAAAATTAGAATAGAGCAATTGGAAGCTAGTGACTTTATGAGAAATCAGACACAGTGAACAAATCCAAAAGAATGAAAAATTAGAAAACAATGTGAAATATCTCATTGGAAAAACAACTGACCTGGAAAATAGATCCAGGAGAGAGAATTTAAAAATTATTGGACTATCTGAAAGCCATGATCAAAAAAAGAGCCTAGACATCATCTTTCAAGAAATTATCAAGGAAAACTGCCCTGATTATTAGAACCAGAGGGCAAAATAGAAATTGAAAGAATCCACAGATCTCCTCCTGAAAGAGATCCCCAAAGGAAAACTCCTAGGAATATTGTAGCCAAATTCCAGAGTTCCCAGGTCAAGGAGAAAATATTACAAGCTGCCAGAAGGAAACAATTCAAGTACTGTGGAAACACAATCAGGATAACACAAGATTTAGCAGCTTCTACATTAAAGGACCGCAGGGCATGGAATATAATATTCCAGGGCAAAGGAGATAGGATTACAACCAAGAATCACCTACCCAGCAAAACTGAGTATAATCCTTCAGGGGAAAAAATGGTCATTCAGTGAAATAGAGGACTTTCAAGCATTCCTGATGAAAAGACCAGAGCTAATAGAAAATTTGACTTTCAAATACAGGACTCAGTGGAACATGAAGAGGTAAACAGGAAAGAGAAATCATAAGAGACTTATTAAGATTGAACTGTTTACATTCCTGCATGGAAAGATGATATTTTTACTCATGAGACCTTTGTCAGTATTAGGGTAGTTGGAGGAAAAAAATTATATGTATGTATATGTAGATAGATAGATAGAGGGCACAGGGTGAGTTGAAGATTAAGGGGTCATATCTGGAGAATAAAATTAAGGGATGAGAGAGGATTATACTGGAGAAGAAGAAAGGGAGAGGTAGAATGGGGTAAATTATCTCACAAAAAAAAAACAGAAAAAAAGTCTCTTACAGTGGAGGGGAAAAGGGGAAGGTGAGAGGGAATGAGTGAATCTTATTCTCATAGGATTTGGCTTAAGGAGGAATAACATACACATTCAATTGGGTATGGAAATCTGTCTTACCCTACAGGAAAATAGGGGGAGAAGGGGACAAGAGAGCAGGGGGATGATAGAGAGGAGGGCAGATTGGGAAAAGGGGTAATCAGAAGTAAATACTTCTGAGGAGGGACAGGGTCAAAAGAAAGAATAGAATAAATGGCAGGATAGGATTAAGGGGAATAGAGTTAGTTTTTCACAACATGTCTACTATGGATGTGTTTTGCATAACTGTGCATGTACAACCTATATTGAGTTGTTTGCCTTTTTGATGAGGGTGGGTGGGGAGGGAGGAAGAGAGAAAATTTGAAACCTAAAGTTTTAAAAACATATGTTTAAAAAAAAGTTTTCACATGGTACTGGGAAATAAGAAATACAGGAAATGGGGTACAGAAGTCTATCCTGCCCTACGGGAAAATAGAAGGGGAAGGGGATAAGAGAAGGGGAGAGAGATAGAAGAGAGGTCAGACTAGGGGAAGGGATATTCAGAATGCATGCCATCTTGGTGTGGGGAGGGGGAGATGGGGAAAATTTGGAATTCAAAAACTTCTGGGAGTGAATGTTGAAAGCTAAAAATAAATAAATTTATATTAAAAAAAAAGAGTTAGGGACTGGCTCCTCTGGGTCTCCCTTCCCTTGGTGGTTGAGTCTCTTGGACACCTTTTGGGGCTTTCTCTCTTCCGTGACATTGCCCTTTGGTGGGCAGATGGTGGCTAGTAGCTACTGCAGTATGAACTGGGTGGGTGGCCCCTATCTGAGTGTGTCTAAAAGTGGGAGACAGGACCTGATTGACTTCAGCGTTCTCCTTGGAGGACATCCTGGAAGGGAGAGTTTCTGCATTCCCAGTTCCTGGCTTGGGGAACGCCTTCCATTGAGTCATTCTTCACTGCTTAGGTTTTGGTATGGAGTGAGGAGAGATTCCTTCAGTTAACCCAGAACTGACTCAAAGGTGGCACAGAGCTGGAAGGGATGGACCGTAATAGGATGTCAAAGTGAGGACCTAAAACAAGTGGGGCTGGCAATGGGCACAAATCTAATAAGAAGATACTAGGGATAAAGGAACGCTTTTGTTCAGAAAATGAACTTGCTAAGCACAAGATGGGACAGGCAGGGCTCAAGGGGTGGATGACAGCAGCTATCCAAAGACCTCAGGGCTTTTGTTGACTCCAAGCTCAGTACGAGGCAACAGTGCCCCGGGTTCCTTCCACCTCCAGAGCTGTCAATGATGCTGACAGTCTGGGTCACTACTTGTCAATAATGGGATTCACACGTCAGAAAGGGACTGAACTAGTTGAGCACTGAGTTCAAAGCCTTCTATGGCACTCAGAGTCCAGGGGGAAAAGGGAAAGCAGGATAAGAGGTCAATTACTCAGTCAGTCCATTCATCAATCAACAATCATTTGTCAAGGACCTACTCTGTGCCTGCCACCATGTTGAAGAATGGAGGATGATGGCTTGCTCCAGAGTCAAGAACAGCCCAGGAGTTGAGCCCATGTTAAAGAGAAGAGAGAAGGAAGAGAGAGAAAACAAGATTCTCAGGGCAGAAGCCAGATGGAGCCAGCTAAAATAGGGACATTGGCAGTGGCTTCAACCACAAAAGATGTACCTAGAATTCAAACTGAAAAGAATTTTAGTCCGATGACAGACCAAAAAAGGGATGGGGTTGGCTAAAGGACCAGAGTTTGGAAACTGTGTGAATCAGTCTGAGGAATGGCAAACCCCAAACCCCAAAGGTCAAGGTTCATGTCCTAAAAGGACGAGAAGCACCGTCTGCCAGGGATCCTTTCTTTGGTTCTTTCTTCTGGGCAAAGCCAGCCAGGTAAGAGGAAGCTGTGTGCTGTGAAGTTTGGGTTCAGTCAAAGGGCCGCCCTTGAGGACCCAGAGGGCCACATGTAGCCTTGAGGCTGCAGGCTCCCCACCCCTGCTCAAGGTATTCCTTGCCAAGTTACCCAGTATATGGCTGGTCTGAAGAAACAGGGTAGGACTGGGGTGATGTCATTTTTCTATTCATGGAAACCTTGGCCTCCTGCCAGACTCCTTTCTGACTGGAGATGCCCATTGCTACTCAAACAGCTTTATTTTTAAACTCGGGTAATAGTATCCCAGGGGTGTACAGCCTGTTGATCCAAGGGTGCTATTTACATGGGAATCTGTATTTGGGAACTGATGATGTGAGCTGGAGACCCTGACACGGCCAGGCCGGAGGAGAGACGGTCATATGTCGCTGGGTTCCAGGTGTGCTGAAGATGGCTTGCCTTTGGCCCTTTGGCTAGCTCTCCCCAGTGATCAGAGGAGAAAGATAGTTCCCTTTGTGCTAACTGAACACCAGACCCACGTTTAACTGGAAGTACGGAATAGAATTGAGGGAAGTCTGATTTTGTTTTCAAGAAACAATCCTGTTAACTGTGTGCCAAACATATTGCTGTGAAATTAAAAATGGCAGGACTAATTTTATGGCCTGCACTCCATTTGCAGGCTGACTCTAAGGGCTCTTTGTAAATGACATGGCGATGTAACCTCCGTGTGAAAGTGCTGTTGTGGCAATCCATGGAACAGAGCTGCTCGCCAAGGAATAGCTGTTATCGGGTCGTTTGTTAATGATTGCAGGGACAAGGAGAAATAATTATTCCACATCAATGTCTTCTCTTCTGTGCTCTGTGAGCTCCCAAAGCTTTTAATTACTCTTTAACATTACATGCTTTTAATTTTTTTTAATGTTTCTGATGCAACATTTGAAAACTAATTAGAGCAGAAAGGACATAAGTATTAAGGTGGGGATGACTAAATCTCATCCTTGCTTTGGGAATGATTGAAACCAGAGACAGAGACCTGGGGCTGCTTATTGCAGATATTGTCCCATGAAATGATGACAGCTGCTTCTTTATATAGGAAATTTCTGGTAGAAATGATAGTTTAATTTTATCAATGAGTTTTAATTTGTATTAATTTCACTGTGAATAGTAAATTTGGTGTTCCACACATAAAATGCTGGTTTTTTTGTTTTGTTTTGTTTTACTAAATTGTGGCAGGCTGGAGATGCAGGGTGAGCAGGCTGAGTCCCTGTCTTTTCTCCACATCGCGGGTGGTAAACACAGTTCGCTTTGGCTATAACAGCTCTTCCTTGGAGGAAACTCTCTGAAGATGTTGTTTAATTGCAGCCATATCCATTGTCCCAATATTCTCTGCTTCTTTGTAAGCAAGCAAGGAGCATTTTCAGTGTAATATCATGGGCTTACTAGAAAACGTGTCAGTGGGCTTCACATAAGCATCAAGTGGAAAAGAGAACTGATAGCCCAGAATCCAAACCCCTGAAGGTCCGTGGTGCCTATGATGCCCGAAACCAAAGACCGTGATGAGGGCTTTCTTCCGGTGGGGTGGACGATTGTGTTCAATGATTTTGACTGCCGACCCACCCTATGGAGTCATTCTGGCTAATGTGTGTTTCTTGATAGTATTTATGATTTTCACCCAATACTTGGCTCAGCCTGAATGACCACTGGCAAAGCTGTTTCTTTGTTAAGCTCTTGGAAACCCGACCTGAGCCCTGGTTTCTTGGAGCTTAACTAAGCAAGGCTTTCCCTTTAGTTACCAACGGCAAATGGAAGAAGAAGGGCAAAAGGAAGAGTGTGGCGGAGTGGCATTTTCATAAAGCAAACATTAGTTTCCCAAATGTATATGCAGGTCTGAGGGTCCCAAGTGTGGGAGCACAGGATATGAAGATGCTTGAATCGGCTGTTGCTTGTTTCTGGAAGCTCTTGGGCAAATTCAATGTTTCTGTGCCTCAGCTCCCTAAGACCTCATTCTAAATGGATGATTCTATGAAGTCTAAACCCTGTGATCCCATAATCGTACTGCAATGGCTGAAGAAAGTCCTCTGACTGATTTCTCTAAGGTTGATCAACATGGGCCTACACATTTAGCAAATTCTATGCCCGAGAGCATCATTCCGGGTGCTTCCCCTAGCCAGAACTCTGGCATTTACAAGGTTTTCTCTGGATCCAGCACTTGCTATGGATGGACAGTGGGTGCTAGTGGTGGGGAGTCCTGGCCATGGAATTGTGAAGACCTGGGTGTGAATCTCACCTCTAGCCCTTACTTTCTAGCTGTGTGACCTGGACAAGTCCTTTAATGGCTCTGGGCTTGGACCCTGGAGGTTTATCTCCTAAGGCATAGGCAGGGTTGTCATTTTCACTGGAGGAAAGTTTCCACTCCAGTATTTCCCCATGTTGATGAAATGGCCCGTTCCAATGTGCTCCTCTTGACAGAGAAGCCCTGGAGCAAAGCCTCCATCCTGGCTTTCTGTGGTAGAGGGTGTTGGCCACCCAGCTGGTCTTGGAGCCAAGATGAGTGGGGCATAAGTCATTCCTGAAACATACAGGGCTGTGTGACCCTGGGCAGGTGACTTGGCCTACCAGTGCTCGAAGATACAGAACAGGTGCCACCTTGCATTGGTGGAGGGAATTCCCCTCCTCTGGGAGTGATTCCCCCAACTGATTCAGTTCTTCTCCAGTTCTTTCTCCACACCTTCCCTGAAGCAGAGCCATTCCAGAAGGGCAGACAGTGACAGAGTGGATGCTTCAAAGCAAGTAGAGGCAGATGGTATGTTTGGGAAACATTCGCAGGTAAGGGTCCAGGTCTCATAATTAAATGTACCTCCATGTACATGGATGAGCATGGGATGGGCCAGCTTGGAGCAGAGCTAAAACACAGGAGAGTGTCTGGAAAGGCCATTAGCCAGTGTGACCTGAGGCCTTAGCCTGAATCGGCCCTTGGCCGAACTCTACCCCTTCCCGGAGGCAGAAGATACCACACTGGCTACTTAGATTCAGATTTGCAGTCAGTGGACCTGGGTTCAAATCTTGCCTCTGACTTTACTGTGTGACTGGGAGCCAGCCGGTCACTGGATTTCTCTGAGTCTCGCTGTCTCCTGTATAAAATGGCATCATCTGTGTGAAGTGGTTTGGAAGCTCTCCAGACCATCTCAGGGCCAGCTCCACTTCCTGGGGAGTCACCTCCCTTCTCTTGGGTCTCAGTTCCCTTCTCTTTCAAATGAAGAGCTTGGACTCCATGGCTTCTAAATGCCTTCAAAATGATGTGATTTTTAATAGTACTAGCATTTAGACAGCTCTTAAGACTTGCAAAGTTTTACAGATGTGATCTCATCTGTCCTCACAATGCGCCTAGGAGGTAGGTGCTCATGTGACCCCTAACTTCAGATGAGGAAGCTGAGGCTGAGAGAGGATACGAGGTTTGTCCGTGGTCCCCCATCCAGTAAGTATCTGGGGCTCTTCAAACTGAGGTCTTCCTGATCCAGGCATGAGCCTCGGGACCTTCGTGGCGAAAAGCATGTATGTTCAAAGATTTCTCTGATAAAGGGGCAAAAGCATGTGACTGGATTGCCCCCCCCCAACAATGCCAGCCCTGGTAAGCATTGACTGATTAGGTTGATACTAGGGCTGGGGAGGGGAGTGGATTTAATAAGGGGTGAGAGGGGCCGAGCAGGAGGTCCAGAGGCCTTGAGGGATTGGTTCTCAATAGCAGCAGCAGCAGCAGCAGCAGCAGGAGGAGGAGGAGGAGGTCATCCACCTTTTCTCCATCTCTTACACCTACCAGCTCCACGTGTGGCAGAAGGGACCAGAACTTGGGACAAATGGAGCTTCGTGGTTTTGCTTGGTTTTCCCTCCTCCTCCTCTACCACCAAGAGGGAGGGGACCAGGAGGAAATAGTATTGCATGATGGTGGAGGTGGGTCCAGATGTCTGGTATACCATTTATCTACCCCTTCCTTCATTCCGTGAGCCTTTATTACAAGTGTGTGTGAGGGAAATGACCCCAGACCTCACTGAACCATGTCATTTTCTTGGGGTGTCCATCTCTGTCTAGGAGCCAGTCCAAGGGATGTTGCCTTGGCCACTGGCATTTCATGGTTCATGGCTTCCTAAACTCTTGTTGATCTTGAAAAACTAAGTCCAGGCCCTCTACCCCCTGACCAGGAAGGTCCTCAGCCCACCTGACTCTTGGGGTTCAGAAGGCTTCCCAAAGCCTATTAATTACCACATCCCCTCCTTTGGCCACCACCATCATAGCTGACATCTGCTCCCTTTTTTTCTTTCATTCTTTTCTGGGCTGCCCACCTTAGGATTCCCAAGAAAAGTGTTTTCAGGGCTTCTTTACAAAGACTAGAATGGACCCCAGGCTCTTGGTCATTGGCTGTTTGGATGTAGGGCAGGGGCAGCCTTATTGGTGGTGGTTGTCCTTTGTTTTTGAAGAAAATCAACATGACATCACTGTGCTAGAGTCAAGTTATTGTGTCTCTGTCTGTGGCTGATCAGACCAATATGAGCTCAGAATGTTCTACCACAAGTCAGGCACAAATAGTTCGTATGAAGCTTTGGGGTGGATTCTCTAAGTTTGTGAATCTTGCATTTCTTTTGAGCTACTCCAATTCTGCTTTGCTCATGGGGCACAGCACCTTCTCTGAGGAGGGCACGCCATGCTGAGTGGTCCTGCACCGTGTCACACAATCAATTCCAAAGTTCTTAAGAGAGGCTTTGATTCTTCTGACCACCATGTGAACGTTTGCCCTGTGCGAGTTCTCTATAAAAGATTTTTTTAGGCAAGTGTACATTTTGTATTCAAACAATGTGGCCAGCCAATCTGAAGCAGAGTTTGAATGCTTGGCAGTTTAGTTCAAGAAAGGACCTCAGTGTCTGGTACCTTATCCTGCCGAGTGATCTTCAGAATCTTCCTAAGACAATTCAAATGGAAGCGATTCAATTTCCTGGTCTGGCACTCATAGACCATCCAGATTTCATGATGAGATGGTACATCTCAACTACTCAGTGCTAATGGAATCACATTGATTAGTGATAAGGACATGGTCCTGGAGAGACGGGCTGAACACTTCCATGGTGTTCTCAACAGAAGGTTGTTGATCCGGGCTAATGCCACTGACCATTTACCTCAAGTGGAAAAATCCCTCTCTAGCTGAAGTTCCAACTGAAGATGAGGTTTTGAATGCCACAAGTCTCCTTTCCCAAGGCAAAGCCCCTGGTGCTGATTGTATTCCAGGTGAGATTTAAAAAGGAGGGGGTCCATTACTCATACAACATTGAGTTGTAATTCTGTGGGGAAATTGGGTTCGTCTATTGATGAAATAGCCTCAAGTTCAGTGGGATCTTGTGCAGAATGTGGCTGCTCTTTTTCAATAAGTCTAAATTATCTCGAGAATCACAGAGCTTTTAAAAAGGTATCTTATTTCCCTCAATTACATGTAAAAACAATTTTTAACATTCTTTTTTTTAAAAAAGTTTTGAGTTACAAATTCTATTCTTCCACCCTTCCCTGAGGCGGTAAACAATCTGATATAGATTATACATATGCAGTCATGGAAAACATTTCCATATTAGTAATTTTATACAAGAAGACTTGAACAACATAAAAAAAAAGAAAGTGAAAAATAGTCTGCTTTGATCTGCATTCAGACTCCAGGTGGATAGCATTTTCCATCACAAGTCTTTTGGAATTGTCTTGGATCATTGCATTGCTGAGAAGAGCTAAGCCTGTCAAAGCTGATCCTTGCACAATGTTGCTGTTACTGGGTACGACGTTCTCCTGGTTCTGCTCACTTCACTCTGCATCAGTTCATGAGAATCAGAGAGCTTTGAATGAGACCCAGTGTCCTCTGTACTCATGCCTTGGTTAGACCCGGCTTGCAGCGTTGTGTTTAGTATTGGGAAAGCTGTTGTGAGCTGGAGTCCAGAGGTGGGCATCTCTGTAGTGAAGTTGGGGTCATGCCATATGAGGACCAGTCGAAGGGAATAGTGATATTCAACCAGGATGAGAAAATAAAATTGAATCTTTATAAGGCATTCACGTTGTCTTTCTCTGCTTGGCTCCAGAGGGCAGAAGGACAAGTGACGAGTGTAAGTTACACAGAGACCAATTTAGGCTCGGTATAATGAAAGACTGCCCCTAAATGGTGGCCTGGACTGGTGGGTCCGCCTTCACTGGAGGCCATCAAGCCAGGGCTGAATGAGCAATTACTGTGCATGTCTTGCAATGACTTACAGCTCAGGAATGATGATGGGAGACGTTGTCGTTAGGATCCCTTACAGGGGAAGGAGCCCGGGTGGAGGTCAAGAAGATCTGGGTTCAAGTCCCATCTCAGAGATCTGTGACATGCAGGGCCTTGGCAAATCACTTCAACCTCTGTGGGTCTCAGTTTCCTTTTCTGTCAAACAAGGGGAGTGGATTAAATGGCCTTTAAGGGCCCTCCCAGCTTTCTGTGACCCTATGGACTCAGAGATACCCTGATCATGTGTGAAGAGCTTGAACTGGCTGCATTTCTCCTCTCCCCTCCTTCTGATCCCAAGGGAGGTTCCAGGAAAGATGGAAAGGGACAGTAAGGAAATGTCATTTGTTTAAAAAACACTCCATATTTAGTGTCCTGTTTTCCACTGGATGGGGTGCTGGGAAGCAGAGAAGGGTCTGTCCCAGCTGTTCACTGAATGAGGACTGCTCACATCTCCCTGATATTGGGGAGACATTGCAACTACCCTGAGGGCACCAAGGGCCAGGGCAAGGCAGAGCACAAAGGAGGGAGTCCCTGAAGGGGTGTCATTGCTTGGCAGGGCCCAAGAGTGATAGCTGAGTAATTGGCTAAGCCTCTGTTAGTGTGGGCCCCTCTGATGCCTTTAATTTGGGGAACCTTGAGAATGAATGGGAAGGGGTCTTTTGAGCTAGTTAATAACCATAAAAAAGCAAAATCTGCCTTGGAGCCATCTCTGTGCTAAAGTACTAGACAGAGCAACTTCACACAGATGCTTGGGGCCAGATCTCTGGAAGCTTTCTCCTGTGGGTTGGAGAGATGACAGAAAATTGGGAAGAGAGGGTCAGGCTGGGTCTTCAAATCTATCATTTAGGAAATCTGTGCTTGGTATTTTGTACTGAGTATGAAGCACGTACCTTGTTTCTTGGGATAGAAATTGTGCTCTACACCCCCTGATTTGAGGTAGGAGGGAAGGAGTGGGGGGGTGATAAATACAGGGAGAAAAAAATCCCTTAATCTCAAAGTTGAACAGAAGCCAAGTGGCCATCTTTTCTAACCAACACCGAGCACGACCCCCCCTCTCATACACCTGACCTTTAACCTTGGCGGCCTCAACCCAACTCTACCCCTATTCCATTCAGTAGCTGCGTCCTGGGGCACACGGATGGTCGCGATCATTCCCCTCCCTGGAAGATCGGCAGTGACTCGCCACTGCTCAGGAGTTGGCCTGCTCAGCCTGGCTCCATCCGGCCTTAGTTCACTTCATTTGCTGTCGGGTTCTTCCTGCGCCGACCAGACTGAGCCCCAAATCTGTTCCCCAAGCTGGAGCTTGTCTCTGGAATAGAGCTGCTGGCAGCCGGCGCCATGTGAAGCTGTTAGTGCCGGGGCACTAATGCAGAGGCTCGGACGTCTCCTAACTGTGCTGGCATCGGTGAATGGGATGCTGATGGGGATGTTACTGAGGCAACGGGAATGAACTTCAGGCGTTCATTACGGACCCACATTCGAAGGGCCTTTTGATTTCATCTTCATTATTACCCTTTAGGAAGCTAGAGATCTATGTTTGCAGCCAGGCTTTAAAATCTGCAAGTGCCCCACGCGCTCGGCATATTTATGACCAGCTCTAGCGAGCAGCATTATGGAAACTAGCTGGCATCAGGCTACGTTGGGGGATGAGATAAGTGAGCACAGAAATTGTTATCTCCCAGAATTATAGACTCTCAGAGTTGGGAGGGCCCTCCGTGGCCGCCCAGTCCAGCCTACTCCTAAATAAGCATCCAGACCTTCCAGCATGCCTGGCACATAGGGGAGGCTTTACTGGATGCTTGTGGGCTGACTGACAGCTGAGAAATGGTCACCTAGCCTTGGCTTGTAGGTCCGGGCGGTAGGGGTGGGTCGGGGAGGAAGAGGGGGAAGAGACTTGTCCCACAAGAGCCTGTCAATGAAAAGAGCCTTGGAGGGGGAGGAAGCATCCCAGCACCAAGCCGACATGCCTAGCCAGTGCTCCTCTGACCGTCCTCTGTGGCCCAAAAGGACAGGTCAAATCCCTCTTCATCATGGAGGCTCTTTAAATACTCGGAAACAAGTATCACATGTGTCACCCCTGAGTCTTCCCTTCCTCAGGCTAAGCGTGCTTAGCATAGATCCTTAAGTAGATGTCCATATGGCGTGAACCTGTGCCACCTTCTTGAGAAGAACATGCTAAGATATAGCAGCACAGACACATATATACATGTATGCATGTCTATTCATACGTGTGTATATAACAGGCACATATATACATGCAGTATATACACACATATACCTGTATGCACATATATGCATGTAATAGACACAGAACAAATGATGTCTGTCCAACGCAGTGCATATACACTTACATGCACATGCATGTGTACAATAGACATACACACATATACATACGTGCACATATGCGCACCACATAAATGTATACCTATATGCACATATATGTATGTAATATACAGGCACACATACACACAATGTATACATGTCCACATGCACATTCATGTATATAATAGACATGCACACCAATACACACATATGCACATCACACACATATACATGCATATTTACCTATATGCACACACACATATATATCATAGCCACAGATGTGTACACATACATACACAATGCATGTGTACATACAATGTCTATATATGTACCTATATGCGCACACATATAATAGATACAAATATACATACATACAATTACACGCACATGAATATATATATTTCTACATCCATTTAATGTTTATATATGAAGCCAGAGGAGAGTAGATGATCCTAATTAACAGTTACTGATTGAAACAGTGACCAATATTCCAGTTGCCAAAGTGAATTAAGCCAGATTCCTCCTCCTCAGGACCATTTCTGGGTCTGCCACTTTCCCTCTTGGCCCTAGCCCGGCAAACTGAACGCTAGATTTGGAGTCAAAGGGCCTGGATTCAAGTCCTGCTTTTCGTCCTTAGCAGCTCCAGGTGCATCCTGGGGCTGTGTGCCTGATGAGCCAGGCTCCCCTCCTGACTGCCCCTCTAACTACTTGGAGGACTGTGGCCACTCAACCTCTTTCAGACTCAGTTTCCTCACTTGTTGATGGGAAGATCTCTGAGGTCCTTCCAGCTTTGTTTCTATGGAGGAAAAAAAAATCCCCTTAGGGAGGCATCAAGGCACAGCAGAGAGGGTGTTTGGGACCTGGGTGATTCTCAGGTCTGCCATTTGCTGCCTGTATGACTTTGTCCAACTCATTTCCACTCCTCAGTTTTCTCATCTTTAAAGTGAGAGGGTAGGACTCCGCGTTTAGGGGCTGTCTAGTTCTACATCTGTGGTCTTATGATCACATGACCTGCTTGGGCCTCAGTCTACTCCTCTGTAAAAATGGGGATAATGCCTGAATGAGAGATAGCATGAAGAGCTCACCATGGAACCTGGAAGAGCCGGGTTCAGATCCTGACTCTCACACACATTGTGTGATCCAGGGCGAGTCAGTGAACCCTTAGTGCTCTGGAGAAGATGGCTACCTGTATTAGCAGATGGAGTTTCCTCCTGCTGAAGGTCCTTAGGCAATACTTACATTAGGCTACTTGGTGTTGGGAGAAAAGCACTTGGTGTATCCTAAAAGCTACGGTGATTTGTCTTCCTTCCTAAATATGCATATGAGCTTTGGAACGATGTGCTAAAAGTCTCACTGCTTTCTGCTTCTTCAGGGGCAGCTAGGTGATACCGTGAGTAGAGTATTGGGCCTGGAGTCAGGAAGACCCGGGTTCAAATCAGACCTCAGATGCTTACTAGCTGTGTGATGCTGGGCAAATCATTTTATACCTCAGTTTCCTAATCTGTAAAATGGGGATAATAATAACACCTATCTCCCAGTGTTGTGAGGATCAAATGAACTAATAAAGTGCTTAGCACAGTGCCTGCCACAAAGCAGGTGCTGTATAAATGCTAGCTATCGTTATCATTACAGTAAGGACATGTAAGGAGAGGGATTTCACATGTCAGCTTACTTCCTGGCCTGTGCCCTGGTGGTGACAGCCTGACCTCTGCTGCCACTTTTCCCCCAGGTGAGGCTCTTCACAATCGGGCCGCCCTAAAAGGTGTCAGGGACGGACTCAGGCAGGGTCCTGGTGCCCAGGGGTCAAAGCTTTGCACCCACACTATGAAGCCATACTGCTTTCCAGCAGTCTCCCCTATACCTCTCTGGGCACTGAGAAGTCAGTTTAATTTAGTTCTTGTTGGTAACCTGGAGGTGATCTGAGGAAGGTGGAGGGATGTCATCAGAGGCTGCTGGGATGGAAAACAGACAAATCCCGGGTGTTTTTCTTTGGGGCTTTTGAGCAAAATGTGGCTGAAACTTTTTTTTTTTTACTGGCATGCAGCTTTGGGGCCATTTCGGCCTTAAAAGAAGGAGCAGCTTCTCCATCTCCACAGTAGCCCCCCTTTCCCTCACTCCCCCACCCCCGCCAGGCTCCTTCATCATTCACCCCACCCCAATGGCACATCCCAGATAGAGAAGTCAGGATGAAGCCACTTGTGTTTTA
Organism: Phascolarctos cinereus; assembly: GCF_003287225.1. Classification (NCBI taxonomy): domain Eukaryota; kingdom Metazoa; phylum Chordata; class Mammalia; order Diprotodontia; family Phascolarctidae; genus Phascolarctos; species Phascolarctos cinereus. Next base: position 477,352,230 of record NW_027555958.1, on the reverse strand, counting down.
GGGTTCAGATGAAGCAATGGCCTCTTTATTTTCTTTACCATTTTTCTTCCCCCTCTTTTTGGAGAGGGGAGGCCTGTCATGTTGTTAAAATGAACAAATGGTGAAGCTCTCTTTTGGAAGGAATGATGGGATCCTGGGTAATTAAAAGCCATCAAGGGATTTTTCAAAAAGCTCTTTATGTGCGTGATAAAATGAGAGCATGACTGGAGAGAAATAGGAGGCTCAGTGATGGCAACCTCGAATCCCGATGTTGGCCCCTGTGCTGTCATCCCTCCTAAATCAATGCTGAGGCCGGGTTTGGTGTATTCTGAGAAGGTGCCGACTTAGCCTGTGATTCATGACTGCTTGGGCACAGACGTCAGGAAAAGCTCTCTGTCCCAAAGGGCTTTGTCGTCCCGCTGGGATTTGGACTGGGTGGGATTGATTTGTATAATAATGTTTTTTCACATTTTTTTTTAAGTTTTGATTTCCATATTCTACCCCTCCCTCCCCTCCCCCCTCCCTGAGATGGTAAGCAATCAGATATAGGTTATACATGTACAATCGTATAAAACAGAGCTAGATATTAAAAAGTCAAGGGGATGCTTAAATAACTTATGGCCTATTTACATGATGGAATGCTAGGATGTAGCTGAGGTTCCAAGTCTGAGGAATATAAAGGTGGCCTGACCCCCAGCAATGGGGACCCAGCAGAAGGCAGGAGACCTGAGCCTATGTCTGGCCCTGGGAGGGAGGGACTGTCCGGCCCATGAGTGTCCTGGTTCCTTCCCTCTGCCCCTCACTTCACAAATATCCATAGGCCTTTGTGCAGAGCCAGAAGTGCAGACTGAACATGAGACACGAGATAAACTTTTGGGGGAGATGTGTCAGGGTTTGCCAGGCCTGGTCACCCTATTCAGGACACAGCTGCAGCTCTGCAGGGGTCTCTGGACAGCCTAGATAACTTTGGCCTAGGAGGGCTCTGGGGGAAGGGGCGTGGCCCAAGGTCACCAGGTGCGCTGTGGGCCGGGTTCTCCTCTGAAGAGTCACCCTGAGCTCTGCCCATCATGGGCCCAGGGGATTCCTCTGTTTGGTTCAAAACTCTGGGAGGTATTTCCCTCCCAAGGAGCCTGACGTGAATCTAAACTTTAATCTCAACTTCATCTAAAATTAAAACACCCCAACTACTTTCCTGCCTCAGTCTCTCCCCACTCCCATCCCTCCTCCTCTCAGCCATCAGAGTGAGTTTCCTATGGTGCAGGTCTAACCCATCACCTCCTCACTCAGGAATCTCCTCTGGCTCCCTTGTGTCTCCTGGATCAAGCTTAAAACTCTCTCTTTGGCCTCCAAAGTCACTCCTGCCCTGCTCCCTCTCCGCGTTTCCAGGCCTTTCCCAGACTCTGATCCAGTGACTCTGGCCTTGTGGCTTGTCCTCCCACAAGACCCTCCATCACTCTGGGATCCGGGCTTCTCTCTGACTGTCTGCCATGCCTGGAACGCTCTTCCTCCTCATCTCCACCTCTGACTTTCCTGGAGTCCTTCGAGGCCTGCATCAAATCCCACCTTCTACAGGAAGCCTTTCCCAGCCCTTCTCAGTGTGCCTGTCCTCCCCCCACCACTGACCACCTCCAGCTCCTACTGGCTTCATCTTATTTGTACATGGTGGTTTGCATGTTGTCTCCCTGTTAGATTGTAAGCTCCGTGAAGGCAGGGGCTGTTGTTCTATATTCATGTCGTTTCCCCCCCCCCCGCACTTAGCACAGTGCCTGGCACATAGTAGGAACTTCAAAATTGTTTATTGATGGACTGGCTCAACAGCGGTTGACGGTGGTGACACCTGGGGGAGGCTGGGGTACAGGCCAAAGAATCTGGGCTTTATGGTCAGAATCAGGGTTCAGAGGCCACCATCACTGCCTCTGAGACCCCCAATATCACTTCACCTCCCTCGGCTTCAGTTTTCTCGTTTAAAAAGTGAGGGCTTTAGACGGTGGCCTTTGACATCCTTCCAGGTCCCAGTCACTGACTCCAGGACTGGCCCAGCAAGGAGGCCAGAATGATGGCACAGATGCTGGATGACCCTTCTGTGCCTTCCATCCGCTACGGTGGAGGGAGAACGGGGTCAAAGGGCTCCCCAGCTCCTCCTCCTAAGGAGGTCTGGGCCTGTGGTGTGCACATGTGTGTGTCTATGTGTGTGCACCCATGTACGCATGTGTGTGTAGGTGTGTCGCTGTGTGGGCGATGTTCTCCATAGCCACAACATTCGTCACTGTGGTCCTGCCCCACCCTGATGTTTTCCTGCCTGTTTAGTTCCAATTTTACTGAGATTTCTTTCTTTTTAATGCAGGGGAACCACGGACGTACGACCCGGCGTTCAGAGGACCTGTTTATAAAAGGTGAGCACCCCCCCCAACTTCTGTTTCTGTACTTCAGGGGTTCTTAGCTGATTAGGTGGCATGGACCCCTTGGGTGGTCTGTGAAGCCTACAGTTGCTTTCTCATAGTAGGGTTTTTAAATGCATGAAGTAAAATGCACAGGATTACCAGTTATCACCCTGTTTTTAAAACTTGCAGGGGCAGCTAGGTGGTGCAGTGGATAGATCACCGGCCCTGGATTCAGGAGGACCTCAGTTCAAATCCGGCCTCGGACACATAACACTTACTAGCTGTGTGACCCTGGGCAAGTCACTTAACCCCATTGCCTAACCAAAAAAAACAAAAACAAAAACAACAAAAAAAAAACCCTCGTAGTTCACCAGCCCCAGGTTAATAACTCTTGTTTAGAGAAGCCCCATGTGGCATGGTTTTGGGGGGGTGTATAGGGATGGGTGCACGTGCACGCCTCTTTTGGTGTCCACTTCAATGAATGCAGAGTCATTTGGATCATTCAGAGGTGATAGCTCCAGTTATTTCACCTCATTTTCCTGGAGAAGGTACCTCTGTCTACAGGGGCCTCTGTCCTACAGCCTGTGGGCCATTGGCTCTGTCAGGAGGCCGGAGGCCTTGTGTGTGTCAAGAAAAGAGCGTCATGAGCCTTAATGGCTTTGCGGAGCACCACCGATTCTGCCAGCCCTGTCCCCAAGTCCTGTTGCATGGTGACCCCTGGGCCACCAGGTCCAAGCAGCCCCTGCTCACAGACTCCCCTTCCTCAGCATCCTGTGGAGACCTTCCTCAATGTCAGAATGCGCTGGGAAACCAGGCATTTTTCCTGATGCCTCCTCTCTCTCTGTCTCTGTCTCTGTGTCTCTCTCTCCCTCTCCCTCTCTCCTCCCTCTCCTCCTCTCTCTCTCTCTCTCTCTCTCTCTCTCTCTCTCTCTCTCTCTCTCTCTCTCTTTCTCTCTCTCTCCCTCACTCTCTCTTTCCCTCCCTCTCTCTCTCTCTCCCCTCCATCTCTCTCTCTTCTTCTCGAGGTCTTATGGCATTTAAACATGTCTTGAGTCATTCATGGCTCCCTGGTGATTTTCTTCTCCTTTTTCACTTCTCCCTCAGTCCCTGAGCATATGCCTTTTCCACTGGGGGGCTGGCGAGGACAGAGCTGAAGGGAGGCCGGTGTGGACCCCGGGACCATTTAGAAGGGTTGTCTGGGGTGAGACGTGAAGCTGGTTCTCTTGTTCGGTATCAGGCCATCAGCATGTAGGTGGCTTAGGTCACATTTCCTGGCACCATTCCAAGAGTGTTGGAAAGCCTCGGGGAAGGGGGTGGTTTGCGCAGATTCTGGCTGGAAGGAGCCTCAGAGGCCTTCTCAGACACGGAGGCACCTGGAGACCAAGTCTTGTATGCCTGACTACTATATGGTGGTCAGGAATTGAACCTGGGTCCTCTGACTCCAGAGACAGCGCTTTCCCCGCTATTCCCCACTCCCTCAGTGTTCAAATATGTCTCTAATGCCTGCCACTTGAATAAAGCTGAGGGTCCTGGTCATTGGCCAATGGACAAATGGCTTCACGGAACCCCAGAATGTGGAGCGAGAAGAGACCTCGGAAATCATTTGATGAGGACAGTGGCTTCATTTCCCAAAGGAACCGGGGAAAGTGCAGCATCAGTGGACAGAGGCTGGGTTTAGGGTCAAGAAGGCCCAAGTTTGAATCCTGCTTCAGACCCTTGAGCTGTGCCACTTTGTAAAGTCAATCAGTCGACAAGGGATCTATGAGAAGCCTTCTGTGTGCCAGGCCACCTTTCTGGTGAGTCTCTCCGAGGCCCCTCTGTCCACGTGGGTGAAGGCCGCCTCCCTGGGAAGCCCCCATACCACTGAAATAACAGGTCAAGACCCAAGTGGGGTGGGAGGGAGGAAGGGAGAAGGGGGCCAGTCTCACTTCACAAGACCCTGGATTGCAGGCCCCCCAGCCCTCATTTTACAGACAAGGAAACAGAGGCCCAGAGTGACTGGCCCACCGTCGCACAGGTGGGATTTGAATGTGGGTCCTCAGGCTCCAGGGCCAGGTTTTTGTTATTACGGCAAGGGCTTGGCAAACTTTAAACTGCAGTAGATGTGGACATCATGATTGTTATTATTGTCATTGCCACTACTCTTGTTAACGTTAATCAGTTAATTAGCGAGCGTTCGTTAAGCAGGTGCCCAGTGTCCACCCAGTGCCAGCCTCTGGGGGTATGAAGACAGTCAGTGAAACAGTCTCTTCTCCCAAGGACCGTGAATAGCGATGGGGGCTGTTTCATGGATTGTTTCATAGTTAATCCCAGAGGATTGACTCATCTTTTTTTCCCCTGAATCATTTATCATTTATTCTGTTTCCACAATGTGGATTGAGTCCATGCAGCCTCCTGGGGCCTCCAGAGATGAGCCATGCCCCACAGTAAGATAAAAGTCAGCTGCCACAGTTAGCAAAGGGGAAAAGACAGATGAAAGCTGTGTCATTTCTGGCTCTGAGAAAGTGAGGGATGTGGGCTTTGTTGGCCCTGGATGGGGGAGGGTGAGACATGTGGCGGCAGCCTCCGGACACCAGCGTTTAATGGTGGGGACCGGCAGACCCGGCGGGTCCCCAGCTCCCGCCAGCACCTTCCTGACACAGGTAATTTATTTTTGCCGAGTTCCTTTCACGAGGCGTTAGCCCCTGAATGGCTGTCAAAGGACAGAGAACCATTGTGTAGGAACAAGGAGTGCACACGAGGGCCTCAGCATGGCAGCTGTTTGCTGGCGCGCTGACGTCTCCCCTCGAAGTTCAGGGAGGAATGCGCGGAGCTTCTGGGACATAGCAATGGGGAGAGCACAGTTACCTACTGGGGAGGTCTCCAAGGCACCAACCCTTGCTGTTTCCCAGTGCAAATGAGCCCAGGTGGAAAGTGGCTGACTTTGCTTCCCCTCCAGCCTGCAGCAGGCGTGCTTTAACAATACGCCTGTGTCTGTGGAATGAGGATGACTCGGTCCTTCAAAAGCCAGCTCCCCTTAGCCTTTCCTTGAGATGTCTCTCAGTCTGGATGGAAAGTGGGCCCTGCAGGGAGCTGCGGGGGCTTCCTTGGGTCCTCAGGCTACCTTGGATTGCCCCAGAGCAGGGCTGCCCAAGGGGATGGAGAGTGGTGGGGGAGAGGGAGACAAGCCCCCTCATTAGCTGCCCAGGCCTCTGAGCTAGAGGCCGGTACAAGCCAGGTGTAAGGAAAGGCCAGTAAGGCCATTCTAATGAGGTGGATTGTGGCAAATCAGGGCAGGCAGAGACTGGTTCCGTGATGTGGCTCACCAGCAAAAATGTTGCAAAACTACAGCCATGGATGTCCATGGCTGGACCCTTAGGCAGTCAGGCGACCCCCTTCTTCAGACTGATGTGTTTGCATCTATAAAGTTAAATACACATGATTACAAAGGGAAGTCATTATTGAAATCTATCTTCTCTCTCTTTATCCATCTATCTTTCCATCTTTCCATCTCTTTATCCATCCATCTATCTACACAAACCCCTGACCTACACTTTGAGTAAAGAACGAAAAATTCCTTCACTTTTTCCTAGAGTACTCCAGCTTGACCCAGCCACTTTGGGATTCTTTATTGAATAAGCCCATTTTCTGTTCTCTTGGTTGTCAAGCCTCCTCCCTCCTCCCTCCGCTCTTCGGGGAAAGGTGCACAGAGCCCACTTCTAGGCATCAGTAAATTCCTTTCCCTTCTTCCTTCCCCATTAGGCCCACACCTCCTGCTAAACCCCCTCTGACTGGAGATAAACACATATGCTGCCATTTTTGACATAACCCTTTGCCTCTGATGAATGCATAAATATGGGACATACAAAAATGCAAAGTATCGAGGGGGCACTAACAGTGACTTAAGCCTCCAAGGCTTTTTGAAGGTGAGAATTTAGCCTTGAAGGGGGGTTGGGAATGCCAAAGGTGAAGTGGGGGAGGGGAGAGGAGGATTCCAGCCCACTGTGAGGCCCCAGCCCCAGAGGTATGCTGACAATGTTTAACAACAGGCTGTCTGAAAACACGTCCACAGGACACATTTTTAAAAATTTTAATATACACACATGTATAATTTTCCCCCAATTACATGTTAAAATAATTTTTAAACTTTTTTTAAAGTTTTGAGTTCCAAGTTCTCTCCCTTCTTTCTCTTCCTCCCCTCCCTCATACCTGAGACAGTATTAGTCATTTTGTACAAGAAGACTCAAATGAAAGAAAAAGAATGAGAGAAAGTGAAAACTAGCCTGCTTCAGTCTGTATTCAGACATATCAGTTCTTTCTCTGAAGGTGGATAGCATGCTTCATCCTTAGTCCTTTGTGATTGTCTTGGATCATTGAGAAGAGCTAAGTCATTCACAGCTTTTCATGGAACAATACTGCTGTTATTGTGTACGATGTTCTCCTGGTTCTGCTCGCTTCACTCTGCATCAGTTCATGTAAGTCTTTCCAGGTTTTTCTGAAATCATCCTGCTTGTCATTTCTCATAGTACAATAAGATTCCATTACAATCACATACCACAGCTTGTTCAGCCATTCCCCAATGGGTGGGCATCCCTTTGATTTCCAATTCTTAGCCACCACAGAAAGAGCTGCTCTAAATGTTTTTGTACATAGGTTCTTTTCCCTTTTGGGGAATGTCTTTGGGATACGGACTTAGCAGTGGTATTGCTAGATCAAAGGATGTGCATATTTTCATAGCTCTTTGGTCATAGCTCACAAGACCCATTTTAAAGTTTCATCTGAATTATTAGCATTTTGGCCTCCATGTTAAATGTAGACAGTCACCAAAACAATAAATCAGGTCATGGTTTGTAGTTTTGCTAATTTCTAAAGTGAAGATGCTTACACTGAAAATTTAACAGTCAGTTTTCACCAGGTAGCAGGTCCAGCAAGGCCCAAGATACTAGCAGCAATAATTAGGCCACTTTGGCTTGATATTTTATAACAATAGAGACTTGATATTTTATAAAGGAGCAGACAAATGTGTGAGAAACCTGAAAAGAGTAAGACTGGAGCCAGGTGGTGAAGGGCTCAAATGCCAAACAAAAGAATTTGGAATATAGAGGCAATAGGGAGCCCACTGGGGTGGGGGAGTGAGGTAGGTAGCCACACCTGTCTTTTAGCAGTATAGCTTTGTCAGCTTGGTGGAGGATGCTTGGAGAGGAGAGAGACTAGAGTCAGGGAGACCAGTGCAATAGAGCCTGGGTGAGCAGCCATGAGCCCCCAAGCTATGGCAGGTGTGGCTTGGACGCAGGCAAAGTGGGGGCTTGAGGACGATATTTTCCCCACCAAAATGCTTTGAGATAGATGTCACAAGAATAATGGTGAGCATACTGAAGATCAGGAAACTGAGGTGCAGGGGAGTGATGACCAGCAATGATAAAGTGTGGCATTTAGAGATCCCTGGGAATGTCCCAGTAACAATAGGCATCCAACTTTTGACAACGTCACATAAGGGAGTTTTGAAGGGACAGATGTTGGACTTAGCCATAGCCTCTAAGCTCTCTCCCCATTCCTAAGGTGCTATGATTTGATTCCGTGAGTCTGTTGAACTCTCATTTTTTTTGGGGGGGGGTGAGGCCATCAGGGTTAAGTGAGTTGCCCAAGGTCACACAACTAGTAAGTGTCAAGTGTCTGAGGCTGGATTTGAACTCAGGTCCTCTTGACTCCAAGACCAGAGCTTTATACACAGCGCCACCTAGTTGCCCCCAAACTCTCATTTCTTAATAGAAGGCAAGTTTACTTTCTGGCAAGTGAGAAAAATGGTGATGGTTGGGCTGCGCCTTCATCAAACCCCTCTTGCTGGTCTGCCCAGCTCTGAGCTCAATGTACTTCCAGTGGGCTCCGTTTGGAAAGAGCTCATTGGCTCTGTCTTGGTTGGCCTATGAAGGATCATGGGGAGATAGAAGGGTAGAAAATCAAGGAATTCCAAGCCAAACAGAGAATACACAGTTCTGAATTCAAAATAAGAAAGACAGACAAACCAGAGTGTTTTAAAGGGAAGTGGTATTGGACTTATCTGAATCCTTGAGATAGAGGTGGTCTCAAAAGAGGTGTCTAGAGAGAGGCAGTATGGGGTAATGATTAGAGAGCTGACTGTGGAGTCAGGAACACCTGAATTCCAATGGGGCCTCTGGCACTCGCTGTTGGTGTGAGCACAGGCCAATCCCTTCACATGTCTGAGTCTGTCCTCTGACATAGAAAGGAACACCAATGCCCCTGATTCCTTCCTGCTTTTGTGCAGTATGATATCAACAGCATTGGGATCCTGGATGCAGATCTGAGCTCTGTCACTTACTGCTGGTCTGTCCTTGGGTGAGGTCATCGAACTCCCTGGCCCTCAGTTTCCTGATCCATACAGTGAGGGGATTTGGATCAGAGGACCCTCAGCTTCCTTCACTAATGAGGTCTTCAGGAGGCTCACAGGAGACATTGATTGTCATTAAAGGATGTGGAAATGCCAGTTACTATTTGGACATCCCGGTACTACTTGTCTAAACTTTTAAGAGGGTTCAGTAGGCTGTAGGGAAAGAGAGGAAATACAGATAAGTATCTGTTCTGAACGGCTCATTCTTCAGAATGCCAACGCAAATTGAAAGGGGGTGTGTGTGATTTCAATCTGACATTCACTTTCTACTTTTGGAACGGAACAAATGCTTTCAGATGATCAATTATTTATCTGTTTAACTGCTCTCAACAGAAGAGTGGAGAACAATCATCTCATTAATATTCACAATCTGTTCCTTGTACAAGCACATTTTTCAAACTAGGTCCTGAATATATTTTCACCTTTTATGTGCTCACATCAGGAAAAACAAAAAGAACCTAAAATAATTTCCATTAGGAACAATGATAATCAATCTAAGAGACAATGTTTGAAGGCCAAAGATTTCAAAACCCATATAGCTGACTTGATATATCAGGGACCAAGGGTAGAGACCAGGAGTGCTGGTCCTCTCCTTGAGAGGCTTACGAATCCCCCTTTACCATGGGTCAAGTAGGAAGACCACTTCTCAGGGATGGTAGAGTAGTGAGGCTTCCTTTTGGACTGGGTCCCTTGCAATGCTGACATCCTACAGGTCTGTGGTAATTCCCACATTACCACAGAGCCAGCATCGGGCACACAAACCTGGCCGACCCTGTGCCCAGTGAGCAGCAAATCTTTGCCTTGCTTTGGTAAAGCAGGCGATGATTCACACCTTGTACGTGGGCACTCCATAAATGTTCATTGACTTGAAAAATAGACTGAGCAGGTTCAGAGCATAACACCGATGCAAACGGCTTTGAAAAGCACAGATGCCCATTTTGTATTGGTGCAGCCACGCAAGCCCATGCTTAATCTTAGCGCCCTGCATCTGTGATATTTGCTAATTAATGAGGCAGCAGTTCAGCAGAAGTTTGAGGTGAGAGCTTGAGGGTCCCCCTGTTTTATTAAGGAACACCATCACCAGATGTTGACAACAGTCTGAATGATTCACACACCACTAGTGAATCCTCAGTCTCTCTTGAGTGGGCATTCACCAGGCAATTCCTTACCCTGCCCTCCTGTTCCCTTCTGGTCTGCCTCTGAGAGAGGAGTACTAGGGTAGCAGGGGGTGGGTGGGGGGAGTTCTGCTGCAGTTGTAGGAACACCTTGAGAGGAGATGTCAGGATAGAGGGCACTGTGGGGAAGAAGTGACCCCCAGCTGGCCGGGACAAGCATGCCTCCCTAGCAGGTCGGTCCCCTGGAGCTGGGCTCACCTGCTCCATGGTGGTAAGTGCTCTGTACGGAATGTCATATTAGGCATTGTGGGACCTGGTGAAGGAAGGGAGGCAGAGAACTGGTCCTTCTCTTCACCATGTTTGTAATCTGATGAGAGGAGTAGAAATGATGGGAACATAGCAATGAGGAGTTCTTAGCTGAGGGTCTGCAGACTTCTTAAACTACATTATGATAAGTGTATTTCAATATAATTGGTTCCCTTTGCATTTTATTTAATGACATAAAAATACAATTCGGAGGAAGGCACCACAGGCTTCACCAGATGAGTGGCCTAGGGGGCCCGGGAGCCAAGGAGCTTCAGAAGCCCTGCTCCTGATGCATACATCCCCATTTAGGGTGATGCGGTCATGTACATAGGCCAAGTGGCTGCTGTGGAGGTGGATGCTGGTGGATTGGAGGGAATGAATGAGGAGGAGGAAGGCTAGTGACCATTGCTGATGTCTCCATGGGGCTTTCAAGTTTGCAGGGAATGTCTGAGCCTTAGCCCAGTCTTGTGACGGATGTACAGCTCCCATGTTGAACCAGAGAGACCTGTGATTTCATCTGCATGGGGCAAGTCATGGTTGGATACTCCCATCTACCACCATGGATCACCAACTGGCCTGGATCTCATAATCTCAGAGGCTCCTGAGGCTCAGCCGGTAAAGTGACCTACAGCACAAGGTTGTGTGGCCAGTATAGGTCAGAGGCAGAATTTGAATACAGGTCTTTTGGACCCCAAGTCTGGCTCTCCACCTACTACCCTTTGTACAGATGAAAAAACTAAGGCTTTAGAGGTTAAAAGGCTTGTCCAGGTCATGTAGCTAGGAAGTGTCAAGAGAGACCTTTGAACCATCATCTGTTTGATTCCAAGCCCAGCACTCTGTGGAGCCTCATTGTGTGGCTTATATGGTGGCTCAGAGAGGGAAGTGTGTGTGTGGTGTGTAGTGTGTGTACATGTGTGTATTTGTGCATGTGTGAGTGTGAGTGCGGGTGTGTCTGTGTTAGAGCTGGTCCTGATCAGTTTTGCTTGGTTGGAACACGGGGCATAGCCTGGGTCTAGCATGAGATGAAAGATGCTAATTGCGCACTTGGAGGACATTGGGGGCACCCTACAAATGGAGATGAATGGGGAGCCCTGGGAAAGTCTGTGGAAGGACTGTGGTTGTGCATTCAGAATGACTGTAAGTGTCACGAGCCTGAGTGTCAAGGCTTCATGTGATGCTCTGTTCCCCATAACATATAGCTGCTTAACTCCTAGAAAAGAGTGGGGCAAAATGGCTGTCCACCTCTTCAGGCTGTGCCCTTTGAGGGCTGCTCCTCACCCCCTCCTCTGGTGCCCTTAGCTCCCCCCGTCCCTTACCTTGGTCTCGCCAATCCTTGGAGTTAGCTAATGGCGAGTTGTGCCTCCATGGTGACAATGAATGCACAGGGAGTCTAAGCAGACAGGGGAAAGGACATCTGCTTTGGAATCAGCAGCTGAGTTCAAGCCCAGCTCTGCTACCAACTGCCTGTGTCACCTTGGGCATGTCTGGGCTTCAGGTGCTCATCTGTGAAATGAGGGGGTCAGAATAGCTAGCCTCTGAGGTTCCATCCGGCTCCAAGTCTGTGGGTCTGCTCCAGGATTTCCCTCCTGCCTTCACTCCCTTCTTTGATATGTGGCACTGGTTAAAAACCCTTAGTTGATGAAGAACCCGCTTTGGTTTTGCTAATGAGTAGGAGAAACTCTATAAAATACATTGTAAAATTCCATTTCAGGTCAGAGGCTCAGCTCCTAAACTCCTGGTACCTTGAAAGAATTAGTGAAGAATTTGGCTGATTTCCAGCTGTCTGGTGAGGAGAAAGAATGAAGTGACCTCAAAGGGGCTGTGAGGAAGCCATTCTCTCATGATTGGAGAGGACCCAATCGGGGGCGTCTACAGTGCCTTGGGTGTGTGCAGGGTAGGTGTAGACACTCTTGAGGAGCTTTTGATGCTTTCTGTGGCACAGAAGTCATCAGTGCAGAGAAGTGCAGGGTTAGGGGAAATCGAGGGGGAGAATTCTGAGAACACAAATCCTCCTCCTCACTAAGGATGGTGCAAACACTCACGGACAGGTTCCTTTTGAGGGCTGGAGAAAACCCTCCAACTGTGAAGGGTTTTTTGGGACTTCTCCACTCTGAATCTGAAAGCACCAGGTGAGTGCTGTTTGGGTGCCTGGGTGGCATTGTGACTCTAATAGGAAGAAGTTGGCTTTAAACACTGTTTATTGCTTAGGGCTGAAGGAAAAGCCAGATCTAATTAGACAGTTATTGAAGATTAGTGAGAAAAGTACTAATCTGTACCTGGACATTTGTGTTTTCAAAAATCTTGCCGTATTAGAAGATTACTGTGGTAAACATGCTCATTAATTGTGATGCTTTGTTTATTTAATAAAGAATTCTGTACCTGTAGACAAAGAATCAAAACCTGGAAATGGTATGATATGAGTCCTGACTGGCTGTGCTTATGTTCTTGTAATCCCTGACCCTCCCTCCACGAGGCTTTCCAAGAATCACAAAAGATCCCGAAAGGCTTTCTTGGTCCATGAGACTCTGACCAGCAGCGCAAGGAACAGACCTACGTTGTAGGACACATCCACCCCAGGACCCTACCTGGAAACACAGGCAGGACCTCAGAGTCCTTGGCCAAAGCCCTCATTCATCCATTGCTACGGCGCTCAAAGGGAGTTTTCTCTCTTCTCCTTTCCCAAAGACCATCGGAGGAATCATCGAAGTTGTCTGGCTGTGGCTCATCCCTGCTCCTTGTGACACCATTGGCAGATATTGGCATGATTCTGCACATGCCCGCCCAAGCACAGGGCATAGGCATCTGCCTATGTCCTGGTGTGGTTTTCATGAGCCTGATACCAGATGTGTGTCAAATGATAGCATCGCAGATCAAGAGGCAGAAGGGGCTTCCATGGCCACTGAGTCCAGCTGTCTTATTTTGAAGATGAGGAAACAGAGGCCTGTGAAGGTACAAATCATCAGAGGAGAGATCTGAACCCAGGGTCTCAGACTGCAGAGCTAGTATTCTTCAGCATTCCCATGGCTTTCTGAAGGATTCCCTCCCCTTTCCTTTCTTCCTCCCCGCCCATGTCCAGTGAGGCTGGCTTGTACCTTCTTCTTGGAACTACACATTTGCCCAGCTATCCCAAGCCTCGGTGGTTCTGAAGCAAAGACAAAGCCAGAGTGATCCATCCCGGGCCTTCCCTCAGGCCCTTCTCCTCCCCCTCCCCCCACCCTCACAAGCTCCTGGTTTATGGCTTTTCCCGCATAAGTGAGCCCTTTGGCCCCCATGACAAGGCGGGTCTCCCTCAGGTGACACAGTTAGCCTGGAGGCCGTTTACCTTGTCCCAAGACCTGAAGCCTGGGAGAAAGTGAGCAGCTTTGTTCATGTATTATTACAATGACAAAGTGATGGCAAATGAGATTAAAGCATAGCCTCCTTGAGGGCAGGCCTCACTTTTTGCTATTTGTACCCTCAGCGCTTAGTACAAAGCACTTATTGATCGATTAAGAGTGCCACAGTTTAGTTCTCTGATGCCACAGAGAGATCAAGACTTTGCCTGTTTGCTAGCAATAGCCCTCGTTGATGATGCGTGTCACAGTGGCCGAACTGCTTTCCTCCCTGAGGAGCTGACGTTAGGGCAGGGTGTTTCAGTGCAGCTCCAAGCCATCAAAGCATTACCAATCAGTAAGACTTTGGGGACACCCAGCATTGGGCTTCCACGTATCCTCTTTTGTGTATGTTATAGCATCATTTCCATCTCCAATAATCCTATGAGGTGGGTCCTAGGGGTATTATTATTGCCGTTTCACAGATGAAGAAACAGAGGCTCAGAGGGTTCCCACAGCTAATAAGTGGCAGGGTCTCAATGTCCCACTTCTAGGCCTTCCCCCAAACTCAAGCTCAACAGTATTGAGTGCATCCAGAGGCCTTTTGGGGAAGCTGGAGGCAGAAGCTTCCCCCTCCCCAAGCCCAGAGATGAGGCGCACACATCATGTACTCTAGGGTTTCAACTGTTCATGTTGAAAAGTGTATCCAGGGTGTCCTGATGCTTTACAAGTCACAGCCTCCAGCTTCGCATTCCTGAGCACCATAGAACACCTCGTTTCAATGCTGGAGGAGCCCCCAGTCTGGCTGGCAGATTGTCTCCAAGCGCTTGTCTAGCCATAATCCATAGTTAAGTGAGTGGTACCTCCACCCGCTGTTACTTATCCTTTGCTTCCATTGATTTATGGGGGAGTCTTCACCAAATGTTTTCTGCTGTGACAAACACAAATCCCCTGAGGTAGAGTGTGTGTGTGTGTGTGTGTGTGTGTGTATGTGTGTGTGAGAGAGAGTGTGTGTGAATGTATGTGTGAGAGTGTGTGTGTGAATGTATATGTGTGTGTATGTGTGTGGGTGAGAATGCGTGTGTGAGAGAGTGTGTGTGTGAATGTGTATATGAGAGAGAGTGTGTATGGGTAAATGTGTATGTGTGAGTGTGTGTGTGTATGTGTGTGTGAGAGTGTGAATGTATATGTGTGAGTATGTGTGAGTGAGAGAGTATATGTGTATATGTGTGTATATGAATGTGTATGTGTGAGAGTGTGTGTGAATGTGTATGTGTGAGTGTGTGTGTGAGTGTGAGAGAGTGTATGTGTATGTGTGAGTGTGTGAGAGTGTGTGTGAATGTGTATGTGTGAGTGTGTGTGTGTGTGTGTGTGTGTGTGTGTGTGAGAGAGAGAGAGAGAGAGAGAGAGAGAGAGAGAGAGAGAGAGAGAGAGAGTGTGTGTCAGAGGGAAGCTAAAAATCTACTGTAAAGCCCATGTTCTATGCCATCCTCTGCTGGCCTCTGATCCCTTCCCTCCCTCGTCCATCCTACTCACTACATGATGTTCCCGCTGCACTGGTATGGCCACCTCATCTCCTGCTTGTGAGTCTCTGTGGCTGTTCATTGCCCCTACGACAGAATGCTGGCTCCTCTGTTCGGCAGTGAAAGCCCTTCACCATCTGGCTCTAGCCTGGGTTTCCAGGATGGATTATGAAGGTCACTTTCCCTCCTTTACTCTAGCCTTCAGCTAAACCTCCCACTTTGCTCTTTCCCATACATATTGTGTCTCTCACCTCTGTGTCCTTGCCCGGACCGGACCTCATGCCTGGTGCTCTCTTCCTGCACATCTACCTCTTGGAAGCCCACATAGCCTATGAGACTCTGCTTCATGCCACCTGCTTATTCCTGCTTTTGCCAGTCTTCTCCCCTGCCCATCACTTTGTACTTATGTTGTTTTTAACTTGCATTTCCTCATCTGGGACTGTTGCCTTCTATTACCAGACATTCTAATGTTCATGAGGCTAGCTAGGACTGTATAGCTCTTGTATTTGTATGCCCAGTGCCTCTAGGATGCAATGATGGGAACTTGGTTTTTTCCATTTTTTTCCATCCCCAGATCTGGGATTTCATTGATGTAGAGCTTCCAAGGAGGAGATTTCATCTAGCAATGCCAGTCAGCACTTGCCCTACACCTTAAACCTTAGAGCATTGTCTGGGGCACTGAGAGGTGCCAAGGATCATGTGATCTGAGATGATACTTGAACCCAAATCTTCCTGACTGATGCCAGCTCTATCCCCTATGCCGTACTTCCTCTGCCTGGCACCTGCAGGTGTTTATTACAGACTCATTGATTGACTGATTATTCCAGTCTTCATTAAAGTTCCCACTTGCAGTATATGGGCACAAATGTTACAGGGAAGGGAAACAATCTTTCTCCCAAATGGTAGAAAGAAGGCACATGCTACTTTTCCATGGTAGCTCAGCACAGAGACCACGTCCTCACAAAATCCTCACAGAATTTCAGGATTAGGATAAACCTCAGCTTCCATGTAGCCTAACCCATGCCTGAACAAGAGTACTTGGCTCACCCTTGGTCATTCAGCCTTTGGGGGAAGATCTGTGATGAGGCCAGAGGATAGGAGGATCCTTTGGAGAGATGAAGCAGTTTATCCCAGTCGATGAGAAGCCTGGGGTGGTGTTGCAGACAGGATTGAAGTCTAGGATTTGAAAAGCTGCCTTGTGGAAGAAAGATCCAATTTGTTCTGATCAGCCCCAAAGGGCAGGATTTAGGAACATTGATGGGGCTGCTGAAATACAGCTTTTGGCTTGATATATGAAAAAAAAATCATTTACATCAAAATGTTCAGTAGAATTTAAGCTTCTTGGGAGCAGAAACTTGTTTCACTTATTTTTTTTTTAAATTTCCATCCCCTAGCTCAGTGCCTTAGATAGAGCAGGTGCTTAATAACTGTTTGTTGAATTGAATTGTATCAAACAATTTAAGGTTTCTAAAAGGAATGGGTTGCCTCAAAAGGTAGTGAATTCCTCCTAAAAAGGAGACTATAATTGGAAGCTGGATAACACTGTTGGGAGATAACTGTAGGAAGGATTGCTATTCAGGCATGGATTGATTGGACTGGATGACCCCAGAGATCCCTTCCAACCGTGAGATGCTATGATTTGGAAACATCTTCTTTTATTCTTTCTACAGCAAAGAAAACAAAATGACAGCCACACAAGCCATCTTTGTGAAAGGACAAATCAATATTTTATTTTCATCCCATTCAACCCAAAAGAAGAGAGGAAATCTTGACTCTTCAACACAACATTCTTAGAGTAATTGGAAGTTGGTGATTTTTGTCATTTCTACAATTTCAGAAAATCTCACTTAAAAATCTCACAGCCAAGTCCTTTACCTTCCAAAATCCAAGCACTGATTCTTTATTGACCCTGTAAATTTATTTCCTATGTGTAAAGTGTTTAGTGGGAATGTAAGCTCCTTGAGGGCAGGAATCACTTTATTTTTGTCTTTGTATTTCCTGTGTCTAACTCTCATACATAGCAAGCACTTAATTAATGTTTGTAGAATTAAATTAAATTGACTTGAATTTTTAAATGTATGTTTCGTGTCAATGTGGCCTCTGTAGATCATTGTCCAAGAATACCAAAGTGGGCATCAATCATAGGGAGAGACTATGTTCACTTCACTAAATTTGTCTACCATCAGTAAATCTCATCTTTCTCCATTCCCTCTTTCCCTTTAGAGTATTGTTAATGACAGGTTTAGGAAGAGGAATGAGTCTGTATGAAATCTTGATTGACACGTGGGAGGTCATGTTACATTGTAAAAATGGGAAGGAAGAGAAATGAGACACTGGTAACGCTAGAACATCAAACCAACAGTGAAAGACAATTATAGCTCCTATGAGTGAGCAATTGGTTTTTTCATTCACGTTCCTCTGCAATGAGAGTTCTTAACTTGGGGTTGGTAAACCTTCAAACAGTTTTTGATAAGCGTTTCCATATTAGTGGCTTCTGTATTTTTATGTGAATATGTGTGTGTGTGTGTATATGTGTGTGTGTGTATTGTGTATGTGTATTGATATTGATAACTTTCAATACAACTGGCTTCCTATGTAGTCCTCTATATTTTGTCTTATACATTTAAAACCATTATTCTGGGAAGGGGTCCCTAGGCTTCCCCAAGACTACCAAAGGGGTCCATGACACACGTAAAAGTTGAGAACTCTCAATCTAAAGGAAAGAGTCCTAGACTAAGGTCCTTGTAAACCTGGGGGTAATCCAGCTCATAAACCCATTGATGAATCAATGCATCTCCAGTTTTTATGGGTAGGATCACAGGAGTTCAAATTGGAAAGGAGTTAAGAGATCATTTTGTCACATCCCAGATGAGGAAAGTGATAGAGACTATAAATGGTGTGCCAAATTCGTATGGATCATTAAGTGGCAGAATCAGGATTTCAATACAGGTCCCCTGACTCCAGATCTAGTATTCTTTCTCTGTACCTTTTGGCCTCCTCTGAAGGGGTGCTGAGTGAATAGAAAATATAATGGATAATTCTGGATCCCAAGATGGAATAGATGGCACACCGATGTGTATTTCATAGCATGAAACGTGTTGGCCTTGAGCATGTACTGATGCCTCTACTAAAGATAGAGACTATTGACACTGACTGGCAGCCACCTCTTGGGGTCTACACTTGACTCATCCTCATTTGCTCAAGAAAAGGCCTTTGTGATTTTGTTCCTAATGGAAAAAGAGGAAGAAACATGTTCAACATGCTTCTGAGGTATTGCATTTGGTGGAGGTGATTGAGGAGTCTGTGCATTTTTTTTCCCGATAGGGTTTAAACAGTGGAGTAACCATAAAGTAGAAGCCCCTTGAGGGCGGGTCTGTTTTAATTTTTGTCTTTGTTGACTCCAGGCTTCAGTTCCTCCTCCTGTAAGATGATGGTTCTAGACAAGATTCCTCTGGGGTCCTTTCCATTTCCAAATCTGTGATTCTAAGATAGGAGTACCTAAGATAGGTACAGGACTGCCTTGCGGGTAAGAGTCCTAGGATCATAGATTTACAGCTGGGATAGACTTCAGAGGGATCTTGTCCAAAGCCCTCATTTTATAAATGAGGAGTCAGCGTTCCAGAAGGGTTAAGGGAATTGGCCAAAGGCACACAGGCAGTTAGCCTCGGGGTCTGGACTTGAAGACGAGGCCTCCGACATTGGGGGGCTGCTCGACTTGGCATTTCTCTTCCTGTACATATCCCCCCTTCTCTTCTTTTTTGAAGGGAGGCAGAGGGTGTGGTGGGAAGAACACTTGGCTTAGAACCCAAAACACCAGGTTCAGGGAGGACTTCACCACTTAGTCACTTAGCCCCTCCATTCAGTCTTCTGATCTGTAAAGTGGGATCAAGATTATTTCAGTGCCTGCCATGAAGATAAGTCATGAGGATCAAATGAAAAAAGAGTATTTCAAGTGCTTATAACTGCAAGGCAGGAGCTATAGTTCTGTGAGCCCCCAAGCCTACCTTGGTAGGAGCACCTTTCATGTAGCATTCTTGCTGTGGTTGCCTCTGAAGGAGACAAACTCTGAATGTTTTACAAGCATGTGGAACAAGTCTCCTTCTGTCCCTCTAACCCTTCTCTGCCCTCCCCCTCTCACCTTGGATTGACTTGGATCCATTGAATGAGTCTACAGGGTTGTGTGTGCACAGTTACACAAAGCTCACAGGTATGTCTTACATCGATGGTTCTAAAGACATTCCCAATGGGATTTGCATACATATCATTACCTTGGCTAGTGTGTGCTCAGGAAGATGGCAGTGCCACAGTTTCACTTGTCCTTGCTTCCTTTGTCTTCTTGGCTCTAGGATCATGGCTCTAGAATTAGAAGGAGGAGGTCTTGGAGATCTTTTATCCAAGGCCCTTGTTTTACCGCTAACCCTTCTTCCTAAAATCTTCCAAGAGAAACACAAAAGGTTGAAGGAATACTTTGCATTCATCTTCTGGGAGAGCTGGCTAATGTGCTTCAGCCCAAAGCATGAGGATGTTTTCTCCTTTACTCTTGGAAGATCATTTACAGTCTCATCTCCAAACTGCTTCATTATGTCTTTCACAATACAGTTCTTGGATAACAACTAATCAGGGCATTCAAAGGGTTTGATGGGCTGGGGGAAAAAAACCCAGCTGTTTGCTATTTAAAGTCTTCAAGATGAGTGAGATTTCTTTTCCCAGACAAGAGAATTTCCTACTGACTAAATAAATAAGTATTGTCTTTGAGGATGTCTCCTTCTGTGTTGCAGGGGTGGGCAGATCTGGAGGCGAGAGTGAAACATGAAATTGCTCCTCTCGTGCTGCTCTGTTAAGCCATTCATTTTGCACAGTAGGAAAGCTCAGGCAAAGAAAACGTCAGTAAATTTCAGTAAATTTTACTCTTCTAAGCTTGAAGTGAAAGAAAACAGGGAAACAGAGCTGGCAGTTGGCAGCTGGTTATTTTTAAATACTAGGATGCTGAATGAATTTGATAGCATTTTTGTATCCAAAATTCACATAATGACTATTTGAGAAAAATCAAAGTTTTTGTAGTTCAAGCAGCACATTAACATGTCAAGAGCTAAGCTGCAGAAATATAGGGGAGGAGGAAGCAGAATACTACGTGCGTAGCTAGGTACTCATTATCTAGAAGCTTCTCTTCTAGAGAAAATTGTCAAACATTCTGTATTATTTCTTTGGTTGAAAAGAGAGGGGGAGCTAAGGCCAACTAAAAATTTCTTTTTAATTAAATTAAGGAAAAGAAAAGGATTATATAGGTCTAGAGCTAGAAGGGTCCTCAGAAGCCATGGAATCTACCCCCTCATTTTATAGGTGAAAAAACTAGTCAGCTGAAGAGCCTTGCCAAAGTCACACAGGTAGTAAGTGTTAGTGGTGGGTGCTGACCCATTGCCAGTAGTTAATTTGACACTGGGAAGAAAGCTGGTAGAGATGCATGAGCAATCAGACCAGAAAACCCAGCCCCTCCAGAAAATGTCTGAGGCCAGATTTGAATTCACATCTTCCTGGCTTCAAATCCTCTTTCCACTATGCCACTATCTGCACATAGGTTCCCCACCTTCCAAATCAAGCCTTTTCTGATGCCCCTAATAATTAGTGCTCTCATTCTCCTTCAGAAGAGTGTCCATTAGCTTCCTTGTTTCCACGTTGGCTTTTCCTGGTAGAGTTGAAGCTCCTTGCGGGTAGGAACTGTTTCTTTTTTTTGTCTTTATATCTTTAGCCTAGTATACACATACACACACACACACACACACACACACACACACACACACACACGTATTTGGCAATGAATAAATGCCTTTTGGCACTGAAATGACTAGCTCTAGAAGCCAGCTAGTGCTTTCTGATGACCCTTCCCAGAAAGAATTGAAGGTGTTCGTTTCATGGGGACCACAGCCAGCTAGGATGATGTCTCAGAATGATGTAGGCAGATTTTCTATTCTTTCAAGTTTTCTCAAGTTTTCTCCTTTCAAAAAAAGGAACAGAGGCTTGAGGTAACTAAGGGACTTGGCCAAGGTCATGAAGTCAGTCTGCGCTACAGCCAGAACTGAAATGTGTCCTTTAGACTCCAATTCCTGAGCTCTCTCCAACGTGCCAGCACGTCATGTTTTTGTGTCAGTATTTCAAGATCTTAGTTTGTAGGTTTGAAATGAAGAAGAAACAAACATGATGCAATATAACTGGCACATACTGGAAATTTGGGCTTTCAGCTGATATGTGAAAGGGATCATTGAGATCATACGATTTGGCTGTGGAAGATGGGGAGAATGTAAAGTCCCTGAGAACTGGGCCTGACTTTTGCTTTTGTGACCCCCGCACTTAGCCCTGTGACTCCATAACTGCTGTTTGTTGATCGACTCCTACCTCTCACTTTGCAGATGAGGCCAAGAGAGGGGAAATGGCTTGGGCTCTTGGTCCAATAATCCTAGGTTGAGCCAATTTCTGTCTGAGATCTGTGAAGTAGAATGTGATAAATAATGATAAAAACAACAGCAGCATTTAGGGGGCACTTTTAAAACTTGAAGAGAAGGAGAAAATCTGTTCTGTGGCCAATGTGGTGACGAGCAGCCCCTGTGAGGTTAGTGAGGCTGCTCCTAGGAAAGCACGAGACCCCCGTGTCGTCTGTGAGCTGCATGCTCTTCCTCCTTGGGAGGTGCAAGTGTTCATGTGCAGGCAGACTCCTTCCCCACCAAGGCCCTTTGCTGGTGCTTCCTTGTGGCGTGTGGGTGACCTTGGAGCCTTAGATGGGTCACTGAACCATATGCCATGACAGAACTGACCAGGCAGCAGAGGCCTTGCCCGTGAGGCTGGGGACAGGCTGTATGGCGTCTGTCCGAGGAGCAGCCTAGGAGGGCAGGCCCTGCAACTCTTTAAGTAGATAGATATCAATGTAGGGATATAGACAGAGACAGATGAAGATAGATGGACATTTATGTATACATACACAAATATATGCATATCTCATTCGGTGAGAGTCCACCTTCTCTTTCTTCTCCTACCAAATCGAGAAGAAAGAAAAAGGAAATCTCCTTACAAGCATGTATAGTCAAATAAAACAAATTTCTGCATGGGCCATGTCTGAAAGACAAATATATATGTGTGTATGTGTGTGTGTGTGTCCCCATATGGGTCACTCTGCACTCTGAGACTCTCACCTCTGTTGGGGTTTGAGGGGGGGAGACATGATTCATCAGGAGTGTTCTCTTGAGAACTATTCTCAGCCCCCAAGGAGTTGCTATTTGCTTTATTGGAGAGAGTTCCCACACCATTGAAACTATAGTATAGATTCCTTGAAGTAATGAATATATTCCTTATGTATCATGCTAGTCTGTGAGGAATGAAAGATGTGTGTAACACAGAGGAAAACGGAGAGGTTGAGGACATGTGTGAGCAGGCCATAACATATAAGCACTGAATTAGAATGTATGCAAGGATGTCATCTGGGAAACACCCTTTGACCAAGAGATACCACTCTTAGGCCTATAAGCTAAAGAAATCAAAGAAAGAGGAAAAGGACTCACATGTACTATACATCTACTACTACTGCTGCTGCTGCTGCTACTTCTGCTGCTGCTGCTGCTGCTGCTGCTACTACTACTACTACTACTACTACTACTACTATTACTACTATGACTACTATTACTATTACACACACACACACACACACACACAAGCTCTTTTTTGTGGTGACAAAGAACAGAAAACGAGTTATGGCAGATGGTTGTAATCGACGCTATTCTGCTGTGGAAATGGTGAAAGGGACGGCTTCGGAGAAGGCCGAGAAGACTTGTGTGAACTGATGCAAAGGAAAGCGAGCAGAACCAGTAGAGAGAATACCACTGTCAAAACAACTCCAAACACTTCTGAGCCTGGGTCAGAGCGTGGGCGGCCATGATTCAGAGGACCACTGATGGAGACTTCTAGCCGTACATAATGTGACCTATTTGTGGACATGGCCAATATGAGAACTTGTTTTGCTCGATCATGAATATTTTTTGCAAGAATTTTCTTTTTCATTTTTTTTTCAAGCAGAGAGGACTGGGAGACAAAAAAAATAAATTCTTGCTGGTTGAATAAAATTAAAAAAGAAATATTGAGAAAGAAAGTGGTTG
The DNA here is from genome assembly GCF_003287225.1 of Phascolarctos cinereus. Taxonomy (NCBI): domain Eukaryota; kingdom Metazoa; phylum Chordata; class Mammalia; order Diprotodontia; family Phascolarctidae; genus Phascolarctos; species Phascolarctos cinereus. Next base: position 477,329,092 of record NW_027555958.1, on the reverse strand, counting down.
CATCATGTAGCAGGAATGAAGGCTAAGTTAAGGGCTGCCTGCGTGGTCTGCTGGCATATTTGTGGAGTAAGGAGAAAGCAAAGGAGGCCTCAAGCACAGTAGGGAGACCCCACCTGGTGGAGTTTGGGGAAGAAAACTTACAAGGCAGTCTGGCTCAGTGAATAGACTGCTAGATGTGGAGTCCAGAAGACTGGGGTTTGGATCCTGCCTCAGACACTCACTAGCTGTGTGACCCTGAACAAGTCACTTTACCTCTTTTTGCTACCTCAGTTTCCCCATCTACCAAATGAAATGGTTAGATTCAATGACCTCTAAGTGGAAGCCTCTAAATCTGTGATCCCTTCAAAGGGGCCTGAGTCACCCATGATGAGCAGACATGGATGAGATTCAACTGAAATTATTGGAAGGAACAATTAATCCCCAAATTAATGAGAACAGGATCCATTTGAGCAGTAGAGCCCTGTACTTTCCCCCTCCCTCCACGGATACTCCCTTGACCAATGCAGAATTGCATTGCAGATTGCATCTCCTCCACTGGGATGAAATCCAGTTGTTAAAAATTGCCATCCTCACTTAGAACAGGGTCACAATGTTAAGTGGCAAGGTTGTATATCACCGCTTATTTGTGCTACTCCAGCCTTTTCCCAGAAGGCTCTTACGGGATTTGTGAGTTAACTCATCCAGCCTGGATAAAAAGCTTGTCTGACAATTGGACCAAAAGAGACCCTCAAGTGTGGGTCATCTAAGCCAAGACCTTGGTTAGGTCAGCTACAATCTGACATTAAGCAATTAAGAAGATGATGTAATTAAATGACTGTCCGCATTGTATGACCTCTATCTTTTGGTCACTCAGTTATAAAATCTGCTCTTATTCTGGAGAGGCCTCACCATGGGGCTATTTCTTAAGCACCAGTGTGGGTTTCCATCTTTCCTCCTGCCTGCCTTCACTCCACACAAGCTATCTTTCTCTCCCTCTTTTCTGCTGGTCGTGCTGAGGATTTCTGAGCACACAACTTGGCTTCTCTTTCATTCGGATGTTCCATATGCTATACCACGTCTCTAATGGCCTATCACATAATTCTGATATCACCCCCGGAGCAAATTAACTATAAAATCATCCTTTTGAAACGTCTTTCCCTTTTGAGGTTGCGTCTGAAGAATTCTCTTGTCTTCTGTTGTAGGTGTTTGCCTTTCATGAAGGCCTTTGATTTTCCCCGCGACTTTTTGCTTCCTGGTCAACTCTGCTTCTGTCATTCTCCCTGTTATCTTTCTGAGGGCCTATTTCCCTTTGATGGAGAGTTGAAGAAGGGATCCCCATTTATTGGAAGACTGGGTGCCCCAACCCTTGGCTTTCTGGAATATTTGCCTTGGGGATGGGTTTGCCGTTCATGCACCCATTGTCTTCAGTGCATCGATAATGACCTCTGAGGTATAGATCTGAAGGCCCTGAGGCTTCAGAAGGAGTGGAGTCAGCTGAGGGTGGCCCAGGGTGGGGTTTCTGGCTCAGCTGGTTACTCTTTGGAGTGGCAGGGGAGCAGCTTCAGAGGCAGCTAGCTCACAGATCCCAACGTGGGTGCCACGCTTTCCTCTCTTCTGTGAGCCATGTTCCTATAGCTTCCCGGGATATTGCCTTGAGGTTTGTAGTCACTGCTTAAAGTCTTAGAATCATAGAATTGCAGGGCTAGAAGAGACCTTGGAGTTAGCCCAGTGCCACCATTTTACAGATGGGGAAACATGCCCTGAGAAGTTAGACCACTTACCCAAAGACCATTCCACACAATCACTCATCATTCATTCATTCCTTCAACAAATATTTATGAATTGTCCACTATGTGCCAGGCATTGAGGCAACAGAGCACCTGGCCTGGAGTCAGGAAGACTTATCTTCCTGAGTTCAAATCTGGCCTCAGATACTTCCTAGCTGCGTGACTCTGGGCAAGTCACTTCACCTTGTTCACCTCAGTTTCTTCATCTGTGAAATGAGCTGGTGAAGGAAATGGCAAATCACTCCAGTATCTCTGATAAGAAAACTCCAAATGGGGTCACAGAGAATCTCACATGACTGAACAACATGTACAAGGTATTATGCTAGACACTGGGATACAACAACAAACATGAAATACTCCATTGGGATGGAGTGGTGGAGGGAAACAATACACAGATAAATAAAATATCTCTCTGTCTTCCATCTGCCAGAGGAATAGTCCTAACCCATGTCTGCCCACATCATTTCCCCACTCAGGAAATACCTATGGCTCCCTACGACATTACTCCTTATCCCTCACTGTCAGCCCCTTGGGGCAAGGTCTCTTTCATTTCTGTCTTTGTGTCCTTGGCTTCTAGCACTCTGCCTGGCACATAGTAGGAGCTTTTTAGATAAATGCCTAGGGAATGAATTAGTAGAAAGTAAGTACAGTGAAATTTCAGGAGGAGGCACTAACAACTGGGGTGTGTGTGTGTGTGTGTGTGTGTGTGTGTGTGTGTGTGTGTGCGCGCACTTGTATTGGGCAGAGGGTCAGTATAGGCCTTGAGAGGTGGCATTTGAATCGAATCCTGAAGGAAACTAGGGGTTTGAACAGGCAGAAGTAAAGGGAAGTCATTCCAAGCACGGTGTCCAGTCTGGGCAAAGGCAGGGGGGTGGGAGATGTTCTGAGAACAGTAAGAAGGTAGAATGCAGGAAGGAGACCCATGTGTGCAGGACTGGAAGGGGCTAAAGTTCAAGCACAGCCATTGCATCAATCCCTGAGGTAACAGGGAGTTCCTGGTGCTGTGAGAGTGAATGAGTCCTCACACCTGTGTTTTAGTTAGAGAATTGGGAATATTCCTCATCCTGAGTCTGTGTCAGACATAATGCTTCACCTTAGAAGGTCATGGCTTGATTAACCATGATATGCCTTGGATTCAATCGAGTGTCAATCAATATGCCTTTATTAAGCGCCTACTATGTCTCAGCCACCCAAGAGGCCCCGTTCCCAAGGACTCTGTGTTCTGTGGGGGACCAGCCATCTGAATGATGGTGGAAGCTGACTTTCCCAGGCTTCCCCTTATGTGCAGAGAATGTCCCACGTCGGATGAAGGCTGCCGTGTCTGAACTGGCTGAGCTCCAGCCCAGACCCAACTTTGACTTTGGGCTTCAAGGGCAGTGCGAGAAAAGGGATTGCTGAAGCATTTCACTGGCAGCAAGGATCCAAGTCTTCCAGCAGAAGCTGCTGTTAATTCTGCAGAAAAGACTTCCACATAAAAGAAATGCACAGATCTGTTCCCTGCCGGATGTCTACTGCAGTAACTGCATATTGGTCAGAAAGAAGGGCCTTTCTGTACATGAAAAGAACTGTTTCGACCCAAGGGAGTAAGAGGCAGCAGAGGAAGAAAGAAAAACCTGAGAGGAGTCTTGGATGTAGGAGCCAAGTGGTGGGGCGGCCCCTTAAAGGATTTGTATGTGCACAGATGCATGGGTGCATGTGCATGTTTATAAATAGAGCTGTAGACATACCCAGGTAGTTAGATGTCTATGTATATAGACTCACACCTGTGCACATACATGAATGCCTTTGGGTACACATTTTCTACCTCAAAATAATTAATCATAGCTAACAGTCATTGCCTCATTTTTTTTTTTTTGGTGAGGGAATTGGAGTTAAGTGACTTGCCCAGAGTCACACAGCTGGTGAGTGTTATGTCTCTGAGGCAGGATTTGAACTCAGGTCCTCCTGACAACCGGTGCTGTATCCACTGTGCCACCTAGCTGCCTCGTTCATTGCCTCATTTGATCCTAACATAAACCTTGGGAGGTAGATACTGTTACTACCCCCATTTTACAGATAAAGAAACAGAGGTTGAGAGGGCTTAAATGACTTACTAGGGTCCCATAGCTCATAAAGGACTGAGGTAAGATTCACACTCAGGGCTTCCTGTCTCCAAGCCCAGCTTTTTGTCTTATGTCACTTGGCTGTCTCCTCCTACAGATGGAAAGCTCTTATATAATTTTATTTCCTTTGAAAATAAGAAGAAGCAGACTTTTACATCTCTGCTTTTTCTAGTAGACAAAGTTTTTCTATGTGTTTGTTTTTTGCCCTGGAGTCAGGTGTCTGCCAGCCAGAGGCTCTTCATATGTGGACCTGGTGAAGTCTGGTGAAGTTTTCTCAGAATAGTATTTTTAAACATGTAAAATAAGATGCACAAGATTACAGAGAAAAGCAGCTGTATTTTTAAAAAGTTCCATCCCCTGCGTCTCAGCCAAAGAATTTCTTGAAGGAGAGGGGCAAGTGGGGAGGCCCAGGAATGAAAGAAGTTTTGAAGTGCTAGAAGGGACCCTGGAGGCCCCCTCATTCTACAGATGAGGACAATGAGTCCCAGAAAAGTTAGGTGACTTCCCCAGGGCCATGCAACTACCCCTAGTAAGTATCTGAAGCCATATTTCAGCTCAGGTCTTCCTGAATCTAAGCCCAGGGTGCTGCCTTTAAAAAGGGGGAGAGGAAGTGGTTGATGGTAATACCTCACCTTTCTACATTGAGTAGTAACTGGTAGAGATAATGTTTTTTGGGGGGGGGGAGGGTTGTCTCTCTTGATATAAGCTCACAATTCTAGAAATGGAGACTTCTCCAAAGCAGGACAGGACACGCATCATTCAGCGAGCAATAAGGCTGATCTCACTTGTCAATACAGAGTTATTTCTGATAACGATATTACCCTGCTTAATGAGTGGATGGAGGTCCATTTCACAGGTGCATGTGTGCCCAGATGCATGGGTGGCAGGGACTGGTTTTTGTAATGAGATCTTAAGTAACGCACCCTGAGAATTTCCTTGATCAGCATATTTGCTTCTAGGCCCTGGGTCTCTTAAATTAATTTCCCAGCTTCAGTGCAGATGGAAATTGGCTTTCTTCAAAACTAGGAGTAAATTTTTTTCACTCTGAGGCACCCCCCATATGGGAAATGGATTAAGCCGATACAGAATGGGATACATAAAAGTGCCCACCTAGCTTGCCTAGGATTTCAGTGATGTGGGGAGCTCCTCCCTCCACCAAAGCAGGGCAGCCCCTTCCCCATGACTGAGAACCCTGAGTTTGTCTCTCTCACAGTCACGTAGCCTGGAGTGTCAGAGACAGGTTTCAAAGTGCTGCCTCCCTGGATTCAGAGGCCAGCCCTCAGTCACCCCTGGGGCAGTTCCTCTCCTGCTGGGGGCTGCACCTGGAAATAGATTTCCTCCTCAGTCTTTGGAATTACATTATGGGAGATGAAGGTCAGGCCTCCCATTCTGACCATTATGTGCCGAATAGGCTCCAAAGATGAGGCTTGAGCCCAGTTAAGAAACATCTTCCTGTTTAGCCTGCCCCCCCCCAGCCCCTGTCACTGAGGTTGTTACACAGGCCACACACAATAAACAGAATCTCCAATTGGCCAGGACCTCAGAGACTACGATGTCCCTTAAGCCCCTGCTGAGCAGCAATGGCTACACAACACAACACATCTCTCCACTGGCACCCTCTGCTCCAAGCTCTTTAGGGAGGGGGCCACTGACCTCCCTAATCCAACACTCTTGGGTTGCTCCAACAATAAGAAACCATTGGAATGTTTTTTTCTTACCCCAAGGATAGAGGTGAGGTCCAGCGTTCCTTTAAAAAGAAACACACCCATCAATACTAGCAAAAATAAAACCACACACACACACACACACTTGCTTTTGCAAAGGCTGATGCTGCCCAGTGAAATTTCATGTAGACAGGGATTGACTGGCCTCTCCCCGAAATGTTAACCTGACCAGACATTTCTAGGGATTTGCTGCTTTGACGGTCCTGACTATGCCGTTGTCAGGAAAGACCAAATGACAGGAGACAAGGAGCAGATGCAGCCTACAGGCCTGGTGATCCAGAAAGCCCCAGAGAGCCCACGGGACATCGACTTTTCTGATGAAAGAAGATGAGGCTGACAGCGCCGCTTGCTCAGTTTTTCTGGAGGCTCTGCCATCCTCTGCTGGACAGGAGAAGCCCTCATTCATTTGTCCAATAAGCATTTATTAAGCACTGAACGTGTTCCAGGCATTGTGCTGGGGCTAGGGATACAAAAAAGAAAGCATTTCTGCCCTCAGGGAGCTTGGAGTCTATTGGGGGACAACAACATATACCAAGAAATTCCAAGATGCTGCAGACCTATGCTAGCATCTAGGCCCCTTCTGGTTCTTGACTCAGTATGACCCTGAGTCTCCCACTCGAAGTGCATGGTTCTTTATCCCATGATGCCTCACTGAGATCCAGGCATGGCTTATTGTCATATGGTTAGGACTGTGAGGATGTCTCAGGATGAAGCATGCCTCCCCCACAACATGCTCATGATCTGTGGTCTGCCCCACTAGTCTGGAAGGCAGGTGTCTGTGCATGCAGCCCTCCCCTTCCAGAGTCCTAAAGCCATTTCCCTCATGGAGTCATTAAGGGCAAATAAGAAAGGAAGCAACTCATGGAATAGGGAACTGCTCTGCCTCAAACTTTTCCCCAGCTTTTAATGAGGCTTCCCTGGGAAATGACTGTTCCAGGGTGAAGCCAGCCTGAGCCTCCAGCCCCAGGACAGGAGGACCCATAGGCTAGACAGCTCTGATTAGAAGCCTGGGACTTTCAGGTGGGCAGAGCAGAGTGGATCCTGTGGCTTGAGAAAAATGCTTTCACGCTTGAAGGCAGCAGAGTCTTAGTCTGGGGGCCAGGCACTGATTTCTTCATATGTATTTTGATAAACAGTTCACAATAATTTGTTTTCTTTGTAATCCCATGGATTTTATTTTATGCATTTAAAAGTGTTATTCCCGTGAAGGGGTCCATGGGCTTTACCAGACTGTCCAAGGAGTCCATGGTGTAGAAAACATTAAGAATCCCTCTTAATGTCTTTAAAAATTTTATACATAGAGTGTTTATGTTGTAGGGATAAAATGAATAGACATTTCAGTTGTGACTTTCCTCAAAGGACTTGTTCCCAACCCACCCCACCCCCAGCCACTTCTCTTGCTTGTCTGTATCTTAAATCTGAGATATACATATGCACAGCTCCTGCATATGTAAACACATATGCCTGTATGCACACGGACAGGTGCATATATACCTACATGTGTGCATGCCTTTATTCTGTGCCTGGCATGCTCTCAGTCTTCCCCTCCAAGTCTTGGGTTCCATGACTTCCTTCTAGGCTCAGCTCAAGCCTGACTTTGGCAGGAGGCCTTTCTGGCACCCTCAGCTGTACAAGCACCTGCCCTCTGCCTTGTATGTGATGTGTACATATCGACATGTGTGCATGTCATTGTTCCCAACAGAATGTAAGTTCTTTGAGGGCAAAAGCTGTTGCTTATTTGCCTCTGTATTCCCAGTGCCTGCAACAAGCGGGTGATTGATAGATGCTTGTTGGCTGATCGATAAACATACACACATGGGGATTATATGCATTTATGTGTGCATATACATAGATACGCCTGATCTGTATGTGCATGTATGAAGAGGCAGCATGGTCTAATCACTAGAGAGCCAGCGGGGGAGTAACCAAGACCTGTGTTCCAGGCCCATCTCTGACACGTGCTGGAGCATGGCAAAGACACTTAACCTCTCATTGCCTCAAGCACTAATCTTCTTTGTGACCATATCCTGCAGCCGCTGCCTTTTGTGTCTGGTGAGGCAGTTTGAAAGTTTCTTACAACATTGAGACTCTAAGTCTATTGTATACATATACTACAACCACATTTTCATGTGTTATATACATATGAAATGGGTATGTATGCACATATGCATGCATTTATATACCCTTATAGACATATGCAACCATCTGTACATATGCCTGTAAACAAAACACCTATGTGCATACACATGGATATATATAGTAATGTAGATACACATGTAAGGCATGTATACATTCACATATGAGCACTTATGGATATACACACATATATGTGTGGACAGGGAATCAACATTTCTGCGGCACGTACTATATGCCATGCACTGCGCTAAGTGTTTTGGATAGATGGTTTCTTTTTCTCACTCACACATGTATACAAATATGCAACCCTTTCACCTTGCTCAGTTTCACTTTATTTGCTTGCTTTTAATTTTTTTTTTTCTGAGAAGAAACTTATCCAGCAGACAATATTCAGTCTATCTTTGGGCTCTTCTGGGTAGAGGTAAAATGACTTAGGAATTCTGTTCTGGAAATTAAGTCACAGAAAGGATAAAAGGATTTCTCAGGCAGTTGCTGGGGATAGGCCATGAATTCTCAGACTGTGATCTCTGAAGCATATGTTTTTTCTAAAAGTTCCTAGAACTTAGAACACAACTCTGGAGATCATTTAGTCTAGACTTTTTATCTTACTGATGAGGAAGTTGAGATCCAGGAAAGCTGAGTGACTTCCCCAGGGTCCTCAACAAGAAATAGTAGTGTCAGAATTTGTGCTCAGGTCCTCCTCTGATTTGAGCCTCAGCACTTACCCCACTATTCCACTACTCTCTAAGACTCCTCCGCCCCTTACAGCATTTCCTCATGAAGGGGTCAGATGTCTATAAGCAAGGGGGTGGGGGTGGAGTTCCAAAGGAAATGCAAGGCACCAGCAGCAGGGGCCTGAAGCTGGCCCCAGCACCTTTTCCAGAAATTTGATGGGTTTCAATTCTTGAGAAGCTGTTAATTTGGCATTAGCTGGAGGCAATGCTTCCTTCTCCAAGCCAGAAAAAGTCGCTGAGCATTTGATAATGCTAGTAACCAAGAACTGGTACCTCTGTGTCTGCATTTGTTCCATGCTGATGGTGCTTTTCTATCCATTCCCAGAATTCTCTTCAGGTGAAAGATCTTTCGAGGGTGGGACTTCAGGAAAGGTTTGAGAGTCTTTAGGAGGTAATTCCAGACTCCACCTTAGTCCATAAGAATGAGATGCACCCTCTACCTCTGACATAGCAACCCTGATGACCCTGGGCTCTGGCAGTGGGAGGGCTTGGGGGGAGTGACCATTTATTTGCCTTATCTCCCCAAGATCTCAGTCTCACCATACTGCTTTTGTAGGCAGCTAGGTTAAACAGTAGTTGGAACTCTGGACTTAAGAATCAGGAAAATCTGAGTTTAAATTCTGCCTCAGATAATTACTAGTTTTGTGACCTTAGGCAAGTCACCTAACCTCTGCCTCAGTTTCCTTATCTGTAAAATGGGGATAAGAAAGTAATAGCACCTCCTTTCCAAAGCTGTTTTAAGGAGAAGATGAGGTAATATTTGTAAAGCCCTTTGTAAACCTTTAAGTGTTCTGGTGATATTAGGAACTGCTGCCCAAGTTCTCCCCCCTCTCTTTCCACCTCTTGCTCTGAACAGAGTAACCACAAATGAACATTGCCATTCCCAGAAAGGACACCTGGTGTACCTGTGAAGAGCTGCTTAGGGCTAATTTCCTCTTGCTCTGGACATGGAGTTTTGGAGGACAAAGGGCAGAACTTTCTTGCTATCTTGTCTTGCTCAGCTTGTCTATCCTCCTTTCACAGCCAAGCCCCCTTTCAGTCTCAATCATTTGTGCCCTTAGTCTTCATCCTGGGGATCTATCTTCTCTTCGGTTTTCACTTTCCCTCCTCCTGCCTCACCCTTTCTTTTGTTCCTAGAATACAGCTGTCAGAAGCCAGACTACACAAAATCGAAATAACTTGTCACGTGTATGTTCAATAATGAACAAACAGCATCCAGAGATATTCCCTGAGCCAGTTTTATTTTTGTGTGGGACTCAGGAATGTGGGCCCACTCCTCCTGTAAATGACACGATAGAAATATTCTGACCCTGAGACATCTAGCTCTAAACCCCTAAAGAAAATTCCACTTAGCAGGTAGAAGGCACTAAGATTGGAGGAAGAAGTGGATTGGACAGCGTAAAATAATGGCAGCTGTGAACATGGGCATCCAATCGATGTGAGGGCTTCATTTTTTTGATGTTTAAGAACCGTTAAAGGGGGATAACAGAGGTTATTTGAGTTCAGATGGCATCTGTCTTTGCCTAAAGGCTTCATAAGTGTCACAAGATTAGAGATGCGCAGAATTTCAGAATTGCAAAGAATTTCACCTAACCCAACAATTATGCAAACAAGAATCCCTGTGGCAATTTTCTCCAACCAGTGGTCACCCAGCCTTTGGGTGAAGACTGCTGATGGGGGGAACTTATTTTCCTTTTGGAGCAGCTCTCATCATGGAAAGTTCTTCCTTACCCAGTGCCTAAATGTGCCTCTCTGCCACTTCTCCCCCCAGCCCCATTCCTCCACATTCTGTCCTCTGGGGTTATGCAGAAAGGTCTCATCTTTCTTTCCCTTGGCAGCCCTTCAAGTGACATGTGATCATTTCCTCTCTGTCTTTTTTTTCCTCCCGATGAATCTTCCCTAATTCCTTCAATTAATTGGTTCTCCTAGGACAAGATCTATGCTCCCCTCACCCTCCTGGCCATCTGCTTATGCAACTGCTTGAGTTTGTTAGTATCCTTCCTAAAATGAGGGGCCCAGAACTGATTCCATTATACAATAGCTGGTCTGACCACGGCATGATTGGCACCGATAAAAATATTAAGCAGCACAGGCCCAAACATCCCCTGGAATGTTCTACTGGAGACTTCCTGCCATATTTACATTGAACTATTAACAGCTACTTTCAAAGAGTAGTCTAGTCATCCAGTCGGTTGTGGATCCATCTAACTGAATTATCCTATCTCTTTATCTTTTCATCATCCTCACAAAATTAATACAAAATAATTTATTGAAAATTGTGTTAAAATCTGGGTAAACTACACCTATAGTATGTCATTTGCTAGTTTAGTAATATTGTCCAAGAAAAGAAGTGAGGTTGGTCTGGCATGGCCTGCTCTGGAAGCCATCGTGCTGTCTCTTGGGAATAATTGCTGTGCTTTCTAGATGTTCATCAACTATTTCTTTAATGAGCGTTTCTAGAGTTTTTCATAGAGGCACAGTCAAACTCAGTGGACTGTAGTTTGCAAACACTGTTCTCTATTGTTGTTATTATTATTATTATTATTATTATTATTTTGGCAATCAGGGCATTTGTCATTTTCCAATCTTTGTAATACATCTCTCATTTTCTGTGATCCCTCTTTCATATGTCACTGACAGTGGTTTCAGTAATCTCATCTGCAAAGAGGGGAGTAATATAAGATAAATCTGGAAAGGTAGGTTGGACGTCTTTGAACACTAGGCTGAGGCATATATTTTATTTGAGATGTGATAGGGAGCCACTGAAGATTTCTGAATAGGGAAATAAATTATTCAGATGTATGTGGTCAGATCCCTAAGCCTGACCCTCATCATTTCATTTCTGCATTATTTATTTCATTAGCTTTCTAATTTATCTCTCTGCCAGATTTCCTTTTCCATGACCTCCCAACAAATCCTACATACTATTTCCAGGGTAATTTTCTTTCATTTGTTCATCTATCTATTTATCTATCTATCTATCTATCTATCTATCTATCTATCTATCTATCTATCTATCTATCTATCAATCTATCTATCTATGGTATCACATTCCTGTTCAGAAACTTACAATGATGACCTATTGAATCAAGTCTGAATCTTTAACTCTGGCAACTAAAACCCAGCATCATTTGGCTCTATCAACAAACCCAAACTTAACTCCCACTTTTCCAAAACTCTAACCCTCTATTTTATCAGGCTAGTTCCTTCCCTTCCTCCCAAAACCACCATCCATAGGTGGGACTCACATCTTTGCTTTCATTCTTCTAGTTCCAATGCCCTGCTCAACTCTCCACCCTTCTTCGTCAATCCAATCCATCTTCCCTAATGCCAAAGTGAAGTTTCTTGAGCACATAGCTAGCGTATCACTCCTTTATTCAGAAAGCTCCGAGAGCTCTCCATTGCTTCTAAGACTTTTAGAGACCTTCACAACCTGCCCCCACCCTGTCCTGTCAGCCTCATTATATATGACTCCCCTTGTCACCCAACGTTCTTTTTATACAAACTGTCTTTCTGCTCCTCACACATACACTCCATCTCCTGTCTTTCTGTCTTTGAACTGACCATCCACAAAGGATGGAATAAACTCCCTCTTCATCATCTAACTTTCTTGTTCAAGAATCCACCCGGGTAGAAGATATTGTACTCTGCTCAGAGTTGGGTGGGGTATACATTCTTTGAATAGATAACCCAGAGCTATGGGTGGTCTGGTATAGAGAAAATTTCTCTCTCCCAGGGTGACAAGAGGTCACTCTCAGCCCTTCATTTTAAGGGCTCACCTTCCATTGTGTTATCCAATCGGAGTGAATTGCTACTCCTTTAAGAACACCTACTCTTTGAAGAGTATATGAACTGTGAGGCTGTCCATCATGACTGTCTTTAGTCTAAGACAGGTGGCCAAATGACCATCCTTTTATTAATAACCTGCTGACCTTATTAATAAAATGATTAAATTACCCAGAAACTATGTCTCTCAAACCTTTTTAATCATCACACTCCATGGTTTAGCACACTACCTGCTCCTAACCTACCCATTTCTGTGATTTCCTTAACTGGACTGGAGACTAATCATTACTCAATGACTGACCACACACACACACACACACACACACACACTCAACACTTATATGTGCACCTGTTGTTTTTCTCAATAGAATACAAATTCCCTTGGTAGCAAGGACTGTGGAATCCTTACAATGTGAAAAGATGTAGAAAAAGATCTTTTCCCTCCATGTGCTGGCCTTGCTGATCTGTGAGACCACCTCAAGGAGCTGTCTGGGATGGGCAGGCATCCCACACAGCTGAAAGAGGAAGTACCTGGACGGTTGTGATCATAGCCCAGTGAAGTGTAATCCTCAATCTCATCTCTGAGATGGGTCAGCTTTGGTAGTCACAGCTCATCTACACGCCCAGCCTCTCTTACTCTGATTGGAGGGAGGAATGAACAGCTCCTCCTGGCCCCTCCAGTTAAAGAGGGCTCAGCAGCTGCATTGCTGGGACTCAACTCCACCATTATCTCTCCAGGGCAGGGACTGCCTTTCTTTTTCTTATGCATATCTCCAGAGCTTAGCACAGTGCCTGGCATATAGTGGGTGCTTAATAAATGTTTACTGACTAAGCCTCATTTTAGAGCTGAGAAAAGCAAGGCCCAGAGGATCATAGAGTTAGTCTATGAGGCCTCCTCTTCCAACTTCCTTGCTTTGCTGGTAAGGAAACTGAGGCACAAGGAAATGGTTGGACTTGCTTAAGGTCACACGTAATAAGTATCAGAGGTAGAATTTGAATCCAGGTTCTCTAAATCAATGTATAGGTTTTCTGCTCCTATAGTATGCTGTTGGAATGGCATTCTAATATCATGGGGATGAGGTAGGAAGGGGGAAAACTTTGGAAAATTGGGATGGGGCTGAATGAACAAAGCTCCCCAAGATGTCAGACCAGTGCTAGTTGGAGGAGGAAGTCCTTGGGTGCAAGAAGGAGTCCCATTCCATGGCTAGAGGCTCACTCTGCTCTCTCACTCCCCTCCCCCTCTCCCTTTGCTTGTAAGATAAATGGGGCCATTTCTCTGTAAGGATAAACTGAAGAACAGCCTAATGACTCCCAGATTTATTATTCATATGCTTTTCTGGGTATCTTATGTTGTAATGAAAGAGACTTGCTGCTCTATTTTGTGATAAATTTTATATCAAATACTGAAAGCACGATACAGCTTTAGACCAGGAAATTTTGTGTTTTAATGTATGGCTTAGGATAACGGCAGCGGCAGGGGTTTTAATGGCTCTGGATTTAAATTGCAAACACCTTTCCATTGAGCAGGAATGTCAAGAATTATTTAACCATCTGAATGTGAAGTATGTAATTACCTGGAGCTAAGATCTAGCAACTAACTCACTATTTTGTGGGAATTGATATCAGCTCTGTGGCAGCCTTTAGTGGGGAATGAATCTCGGTTTAGCTCCCTTGGATTTTGTAAAGGTTTCTACAATATTCAGTCTTTCTATGTTAATTGTCTAAAATGTTTAACATTTAATAGTGGCAGTCACAGAGAAAAACAGGATTCCTTTGGCCTAATTCATTTTATCTGTTTGGTGTGATTAGTGTGGAATTGAATATAAAGTATGAGACAATGCCAGCTGTCTCACAATGATTGCTTTCAATACACTGCCACCTCACCTTTGGAAGTTATAAGCACAGGGGGACATTTCAGCTCCCAAGCAGATGATGCATCATTTAAGATACTTTGCTTGCACTTTTCGTCTCCAAGCTCATCTTCAAAGTTTAATTGGATGCTTAATGCTCTCCAATGAGTAGACATTTGGCAAATCTTAAAGACCCCACACATTTTGGTGCAGTCCTAGAATTATTGATTTGGAAGAGAATTCCACTTCTAGAGTAACCAGGACTGTAGATCATAAGAGAGGTATATTGGCAAACCTTCATGGAGAAAAATGAGAGTATCATAGAATGTTGGAGGCTCAAAGGGGCCATTAAGATGGCCTATGCCAAAGTCCTGTTGAGATATACATATAGAAACTCGGGCTCAGAAGTGAAATGACTGCGAGGTGGTGACAGGGCCTGGGCTACAAGCTATTCGATGTAACAGACACACATTAAGCCACTACTATGTGCAAGGCAGTGATTTAGATGCTGGAGATACAGAGGCAAAACCCCAATAATCCCTTCCCTTTTGGAGCCACAGAACTCCTTTGGCCTGAAGCACATTCAAGTGTAAGTGGGAAATAGTTAACAAAATAAATAAAAACACTATAGGACATGGGCAATGCTAATATGTGGTTTTCTAAGTCAGTATATGGCCTGCTTCAGTGGCCTCTTTTGACTTTGACACCACTGATGTACTAATACCAAGCAGCCCAGGTTCTGGGCTTCCTCTCCCAACTCACACTGATGGGGCTGGGTCCCTGGAGCTTGTCTATAGCTCATCCCTTCACAATCCTAAGAGTAGTCTTGGGGGATTGGGAACCAGTATTTCTAGAGCTTCATCTCCCAAGTGCCCACTGGTGTGGTTCCAGCCATGATTATTGGTTGATATCAGTCAGTGACCTAGGCAATTTGATTTTGGAAAGGAGCATTTACTGTGAGAGTATAGTACCTCACCACAGCCCAGCAGTACAAATGGAGTCGCAGGGCAACATGGGCTTGAGTTTAGAGAACTTCAGAAGGCCCTTTTCCTAGAGACTTCAAAGTGTTTCCCTTTAGGTTTGGTGGCTTCTTTCTTACAGATGCCTTGTCTCTTTTAGGCTCCTGATTCAGATACTGCAACAGTTATTGCTCTTCTGAGGACACTGATGAGGCAATTCACCTCTCCTCTACCTCAGAAGGTCAGAGGTCGTCCTTCAGCCAAGAAAGGGGTGAGGGACCTGAGGAAGAGACCAGGGCTCTTCTCCTCCAGAAGATTCCCTCTCCAGGACTGGGCTAAAAGGCTTCTACCCTAAGCTGCTAGTTGCTAGAAACCCTGGGTTCTGAACTGGTTTGCTATTTTAAACAAGACCCACCAGGTTATGGCCAAGTCTATTAGCCAGAGGAGGGGAACCTGCAGCCTCCTCTAGGTCCTCAAGTGCAGCCCTTTGACTAAATCCAAACTTCACAGAACAAGTCCCCTTCAAGGTTGCAGGTTCCTTACTCCTGCCTTAGCCAATCCAAACTGACTTCCTGTTACACCAAGCTGAAATGCCTTTTGATGAATTGGGGTTGATACTCAGGTGATATTCACATCTGGTCAGTTGATTCAATCATCCTTTTAAGGTTGATGAGGAAGTAACATTTTCACTTATTTTAAGCAATGGACCACCTCAAAGACCTCCATCCTTACACAGGTCTATATATATTAATTTCAAAAGGGGCAGAGCATTTAAGAGGTCAAGAAGAAATTGGGTCAGGAACTGTTTCACGAAATGGATATTACCTGAGCTGAGCCTTGAATAAGTCAGGAGCCTCTGTGGTGTGATTGCCTTCCAGACGGGAAGGGACCATTTATGTAATGATCCAGAGGTGGAAAATCAATATGGAACATGAGGACCAGCTAGGAAGTAAACCTGTTCTTCTGACTCTAGGAGTTGGAAAGACCATGAACAAATGTCTCTGCCCAAATATTTTGAGTTTTTTCCCTTGGCTGAAGAGTGCCTTTATTTTAAACGTGTAAAGACAGAGGGAAGCAGCATTTTCACGTTCTCAGAAAACCATCTTGAACTCATTTATGTCAAAGGGATGATTTTCAAAGAGCAAGGTGCAGGATGTCTCTCCTTCTCATTGCGTTGGTTTACAAATCTCCCAGTTCTCTTCCCAAATCTAGTGGAATCCCCTCACCTGCCCATCAAGTTTAATGGCAGAGAAAGAGTATGCATCTGGTGCAGTAGAAGGGAGGTAGAACTTGTTGCTGGTAATGATTTGATCTGAAATGTTTTTGGAAATGATGGGAACGGAAAGAAATGCCAGCTGAGCTGAGTGTGTTTGGTAGGGGTTAGACTCTCCACTTGTAGCAGCGTACCTTTATTCATGACCAGTCTCCTGATTGCCACTAGGAGCAAAGGATCTAGTGTGGACTAGGGGCTGATTGAAAGGTTTATGTCTTTGTAATCCCAGTACTTATGGCTGGCACACAGTAAGAGCTTCATGAACAATTCTTGATTCCTATTTTTTCTTCTTACTGTTTTAATTTCAAAACCCAGATTACTCTAAGTTTCTTTTTCACAGAATGATGTGAATGAATTAAGACCACAGTGATTTTCTTTGGGGGCTACTGTCAAGCATGGGATTTTCATGAGAGAGGGAAATGAGAGAATTTATTAGGCACACATATTAAGCATGGCACTAAGCACTGGGGATACAAATAAAAACAATTGAGACAATCCCTGCCCTCAAGGAGCTTACTTTCTGATGGGGCAGGTAGCACATAAAAGGAATGGGAAGGTAGCCTCCTAGGGGCATAGCCAGGAAACTACAGAAAGTGTCAGTGACTTGGAGGCCCATTTCCAGGCAAGAAAAGGCAAGAGTCTCACCTATCTGAGCATGGGGAACACAGGACCCGAGTCCTAATTTCTGCTGATTTGGAGATGGTTGGAAAGGGGGGCAGAGATGAGCTTTATATCGTTGGATTATCCTGGTCCACAGTCAGTGTCTAGGGACCAGCGGTCAGTTTGAGAAGAACTGAAGCCCAACATTTCCCATTGAGCACATAGTATCATCCTTAAGAGAAGGGCAGGGATTTCCTTATTGGTAGGTAGGGACATGAGAGGAAATGGCCTCTAGTAAAAAGAAGTCACAAATTCCCGATAGCGTAAATCGTTGATTAGTGAAGGCTTAACAGGCAAGTGCCTCATGATATCATGCAGTTCTTCAAGGAGAAATCCCACATCTTTACCTTGCAAACAATCATCGCTGCAGAGGACAGTTCCATAGAGAGCTAAGGCACGCTAAGAACCTTGCCCCACTGATCTCATTTCAGGATGTGCTGGGGCCAGCTTTTACTGGCTTGTTAAACCTTCTGTGTGAGCATTTACATCCTCAGCCATCAGCAGCCATGACAAGTCAGGGCTGGAGTTCTTGTTTGGTTGATTTTCTAGACCTTAGAGAGTGTAATAACATAGATTAAACTTAAAAGTACCTTTTCCCTATAGCCCAGTTGCTAAACATTTATCAAGGCTTGCTTTGTTGCTCTAGAAACTCTTCTCAGCTCCCGAGGAGTGCAGTAGGAGGCTTGGAGATTGGAGTTCTCAGCAAGCTGGAGGGAGGACTGGTCACTCTGGCATAATGATAACAATAATTAATAATAATAATAACTGGCATATGTGTGTATAACACTGTAAGGTTTGCAAAGCACTTTTACCACCTGCTGTCTGGGAGGCAAGTCCTTTCTGTCATCTGCATTGTGCAGGTCTTGGTGCCCTGGCTAGTGAGCAGCAGAGGCACCACTGGGGCCTGGCTTTTCTTGACTCCCTGGCCTGATACTCAGTTAAACCAGGCAGACTCCCTCAAAGTCAGAGCTGGGAGCTGCATGGTAAGTAGGGAAGAGCCTTTTTAAAAGCCCACTGTCAGCCACCTCCTCCTCCACCCCCACCTCCAGCTCTCACTCTCAAAATGTAAAAACATATATATAAAATTTTATTGGCCTTTTGAGCTTACAACACTAATATTTTCTGCTGTATCTCTCCCTGTCCCCTACCAGAAAGTCATCCCTTATAATAAATAATTTAACAAAAGAGGAAAAAGGAATAATAGGTCTACCAAATTAACCTCCATAAATTTTAAAAAGTCTGACATAAGCCATTTTCCACATTTAGTGTCCTTCCTCCACTTCTGCAAAGCAGTGGGCAGAGACGGCTTGGGGGCAGTCTTCTGTCTCTTCTTGGGGACTAAGCTTGGTTGTTACAATTTCATGTTATTCAAAAGTTTCAATTGTCTTCCTCTTTTTATCTTCTACCTTTATATTGTTGCAGTCATAGTATATACCGTATTTAGGTTCTGCTTACTTCTCATGCTTCTCCGATTCATAATTTCTCACAGCAAATAATATCCTCCAACATTCCTTTACCACAACTCCAGCCATTCTCTTATTGATGGGCATGTACTTTCTTTCTGATTCTTTGGGATCACAAAAAGGGCTGCTATAATTGTTTTGGTGGGTGTGGGGCCCTTCTTTTTGTCGTTGACCTCTTTGGGGCATATGCCTGGTGGTGGAATCTCTGAGTCAAAGGTATGGATGTTTTTATTGATTCTTTGCATATTTCCAAATTGCTCTCCAGAATGATTGTATCAGTTCACAACTCCACCAACAATGCATTGGTGTGCCCTCTTTTCACAAACCCTCCAACATTAATGATTCCCATCTTTTATCCCCTTGCTTATAAAGTTTCTAAACAGAAAGAACAATAGACCAGGCCACATTTTCCCTATGACATTTATCTGTTTATAAGGTGTTAGTTGTATTTTTTTCAACTGAAGATAGTCAAACAAGAATGCTATCAAAGATGCTTAATTATTCCTTCCTGTGGTACATGCTTAATAGCATGGCATCTAATTTTAAACATTTTTCAAATTTAATGGCATGAAGGGAAAGCCAAATGTATCATATATTGCTTTAATTTATAGTTACAATGTCCTTACTGGGTCCTTAGATTTTAAAAGTTGTATTTCCAGGGCTCAGGAATGGGAGAGAGGTAGTTTCATTTCATTCATTCACACCATTAACTGTTTATTAATCTCCTACCATATGAATGCATTATGCTGAGTGATAGAGAAATATAAGGATAATTGAGGTATTGTTCCAGCCTGGATGGAGATTATGATGATCTAACAATAGTTAACCTTATACTAGGCTATAATAGCTATATAATAATATATAATTATATAACTATTATATATATATATACACATACACACACATATATATATACATACATATATACATGCATACATACATATATGTATGTATGTATGTATGCATGTATGTATGCATGTATATATGTGAGCTAGGTCCTGTGGCATCTGATCAGTAGTTTCTTCCACCTCTGAGCAGCCATGCATGCCAAGAGGACAGAGGAGCACTCAGAAGGTATTTCCAGGGTCAAGCTCTTGCTAACCTGATGACACACACGCCCTCACCTTTCAAACCTTTTCAGGTGTTGTCTATGCCTATGACCTCAGGCAGTCTGCAGCACAGTCTGGCATACTAGACTTCCCCAGGAACACAAAGGGAACACAACCCCAGAAAAAAAAAAAAAGCTGGGGACCCTACCTGGGAAGAACAGACATAAGGCAAAGATGCCTGCTCCTTGGAAGGAAAGCTATGGCAAACCTGGACAGCAAACTAAAAATCAGAGAGGTCACCTTGCCAACACAGGTCTGTAGTCAAAGCTATGGTTTTTCTAGTAGCAATTTATGGCTGTGAGAGTCGGATTGTAAGGAAAGCTGAGAGCTGGAGAATTGACACTATCGAACCGTATTGCTGGAGAAGACTTTTAAGAATACCTCGAACAGTAAAGAAATCAAATCAGTCAATGCTTAAAGAAATTAATTCAGACTCTTCAATGGAAAGTCAAATACTGAAGCTGAAGCTTAAATACTTTGGCCACATAATGAGAAGACAGGAGTCATTGGAAAAGACCCTGATGTTGGGAAGGATTGAAGGCAAAAGGAAAAGGGGACAGCAGAGGATGAGATGGAGAGATTGCATTAGGGAAGCAAAGAAACTGAGCTTGGAGAGACTTGGTGAGACAGTGGAGGACAGAAGGGTCTGGTGGGGTCCACAGGGTCATGAAGAGTCAGACGCAACTGGACAACCAAACAACTAAACAATTCTCTGCTCCAAAGAAGCCTTGCATGGTGCATAATCTCTCCCTCCTCCCAAAGGAACAGTTCAACAACAGAACGATCTGGCCAAGCAAACCCAAGCCCCACAGGTTTTCTAAATCTCCCTACTTAGCTCTCCTGCCTGAAGGGAGTCTCAAAATAGCTTAATGCAGGGCAGCTGGTAGGGGCTACCGCCGGCCAGCTCTTTTGGCTTTTTCAGTCAGTCAGACAAGGAAGGAAGGCACATTTCTAACCAGGGACAGTCCAGAAGGCTTAAAGGAGGAGGCTATGTTTGAATTGGTGCATGAGGGCTGGGTAAATGTGAGTGGGTGAGATACAGAAAAAGGGCATCCAAAGGACGGGCAACCAAAATCATGGCGGCCTCCAAGGAATTTGTTGGTCTTACAGGGAGAGGAGGGCTCTTGGGGCATTGCCTGGATGAGCCACTGTTGTGGGCCTGAAGTCAGAAAGACTTGGGCTCAAATTCTGCCTCAGATTTGGCTTTGTGACTTTGGATAAGTAATTCAAACCCCCTGGGCCCCAATTTTATCACCTTAAGTGAAGGAGCCAGACTGGATAACCTGGAAGGCCTGTTATAGCTGTAAGTCTATGCCTCTATGATCTAGGATTCTCTGATGCTATGAAATCCAAATATAATCGGGAGAGAAAGCACAAAACACCAGAGAGTGGAGGGAGGAGGCTCTTTGAGACTCAGTTTCCTTATCTGTAAAATGGGGATAATAATGGCATCTACCTCCCATAGTAGTTATGAGGATCAAATAACATGTAAAGCACTCTGCAAACCTTAAATTGTCATGTAAATGTAAATGGATTTTTGTCTTGTTCTCATCTTTTATATTTTATGTTCTGGGGACTGTTACCTAGAGATGCTGCTAGGTGGTCTAGTGGATAGGGTGCCAGACTTACAGCCAGGAAGATCTGAGTTCAAATCTAGCCTCAGATGTTTACTGGCTCTGACCCTGGGCAAGTCACTTAGACGCTTTGTGCTTCAGTTTCCTCACCTGTAAAATATGGGTAATATGGAACCTACTTCCAGGATTACTGTGAATCTCAAATGAGATAATCTATGTTGAATGAAGAGCTCTATCAAGGCAGCTATCATTACCTAAGTAGATAAATAGTGCATATTCTGTAAGTGTCACTGAAAGCATCCTTAGGACAATGCTGGTCACGGACGGAGCAACACCCACTCATATAATTCTGCTTTCTTTTTCTAAATCTCCATATTTTGAAAGCTTTCCACTCTGCATAGCTTAGAGATCAGAAGGGGTTGGTAGGGTGAGCTCTATTAAAATGTTCTTAAATTTTCATCAGCCAGCGTTTTGTCCAGTTAATTGTGGACAACACTTTTTACCGTGTGACAATAGCTGATGTCCCATACAATTTTATATTGAATTCTCAAGGGTATTTCAAGGCTGTCGGTGTGGTAGGTGTGATTAATTTATGAGATACAGGCAGTTTCTGATGTATATTTCTGGCTACGAGGCCATGTTTTCCTCGGCATTCTGTAGGTACTAAATTATTGCAGATAGCTGTGATTTCCGTCATTCCCTTACCTCATTAAATGTACCTCATCCAGGTGCCTTCCCTTCCTTTCTCTCTGTGGATCTGGGTGCCCAGTTACTGCCTGTCGGGCATTTCTTTATTATATATATATATATGTGTGTGTGTATATATATATATATATATATATATATATTATATATATATATATATATAGAGAGAGAGAGAGAGAGAGAGAGAGAGAGAGAGAGAGAGAGTGAGGGCTCAGTTCATGTGGACGTTGACCTAAAACACCAGTCAAAAACATGGGCTCCATCTGGAGGTAAACATATTCTGTCACATTACATTTGACAAGTTCAGTGACAGGTACCTGCTTGTCAGTTTTTACTGTGGTTTGCATTTCTCCAAGTTTAAACCTGTTTATTGTTTTTTTTAAATTTATTAAACCTGTTCATTATTTATTAAGCTGTCCAGAGACAGTCTTCTTTCTCAGTTTTGATAAGAAGTATTAATCTTCTATAGGAGGCAGCTAGTGGGCACCATAGTGCACAGAGGACTGGGCTTGGAGTCAGGAAGACCTGAGTTCAAATCTAACATCAAGACATGTATTAGCTGTGTGATCCTTGGCAAGTCACTTAACCCTGTTTGCCTCAGTTTCCTCACCTGTAAATTGAGTTGGAGAAGAAAATGACAAAACTTTCTAGCATAATTTGCCAAGAAGATCCCATGGACAGTATGGTCGATGGGGTCACAGAGAGTCAGACATAACTGAACAACAGATCAATTTTTTCATAGCTCCATTAGGGTGATAAGCCCTTTGTTCCATTAAGATAATACAGGGTTTTTTGTGTTTTGGAGGGTTTTTTTTGGTAAGAATGCATTCCAAATGAGTTCCAGACCATTTCCCAGTTCTTGAAGTATATGTTGAGACTGGTAGTGTGTAGATGGTAATCACATGTGTTACTTCATGTGTTACATGTGTTCTTCCCATTGAGCTTTGCTTCCAGGATGCCTGGAAGCCCTTTAACTTCCTACCTTTCCCCTGGAAGCTTTAGCCTGCTTATGGGTGGCTGGGAAGAAAGAAGGGCATTTGCAAGTGTAGACCTTAATTCTGGGTTTCATGATGGGAAGCCTGGTTCCTGAGGAGCCCACTTTGGGGTGGCTGTAATCTGGAGGAAGATTGTCCTGACTTTGCCTAAACTGGTCACTTCATAGCCTCTGTCCACTGTTCCTGGCTCTGCCCTTCGAGGCCCAACAGACCAATTGGATCCATATTCCCCAGGAGAGGCTGTCAGCAGTTCCCGGTGCCCCTGAGCCTTCTCTTTTCTGGCCAAGTGGCCTCAGTGACTTTGGCTGACCTTTAGATCCCATGATCTCAGGTCTCTTTAATCATCCCACTCACCCTTTTTGGGAGCTTCTACAGTTTACATACCGTGATGTCAAGAAATGAATATAATACCAAAGAGTAGTCTGGCCAGGGAGGACGGGAGGAGTTTCATCTTCTTATTCCTGGAAATTTGCTTCTCATGAAGCAGCTGAAGATTACATTAGATTGTTTTGGCTGATATTTCAAAGTATCTTAAAAGAACTTTACCTCAATCAACCAGTCATCATCTTTTAAACACCTATTATGTGCCAGGGACTGTGCTGAATGCTGTCCTTCAGGAGTTTACATTCTAATCTCACCCCACCAGCTGACAGAAAAGGTGTAAGCCAGATAGCTGATGAAAACCAGCCAAAGTTACTTACCCGTTCAAACCAAATATTTCACAATGTGTCTTTACAGATTCCTGAAAAGAATCATTAGCATCTGATAAATCAACTAAGGAATGAAGCATCCATTTTCCCACGAACAGATTTTGGTGGTGAGAATTCTAGAAATAATGGGTGACTTTGTGACTTCCCGCAGCTGCCCATGAAATCACAGAGCAGTGATGTTTCAGGAGTCCAGGCTGTAAACGCTGCTGCCAGATGGATCTGGCTGAGAACTCTGCCATGGCAGCTGAGCAGTCAGGTGGAATCATTGGCAACGGATGGTCCCTAAACAGGCTCATTAGGTGCAAACTGATGTTCTGTAAGAGCAGAGGCATTGGAGGCTTCCGTTCTGGCCCTAATCATCAAGATGAAGAATCTCAAAGGGGAGCGGTGGATCTTCACCGTCATGAAGAAAGGAATTGGGGCATTTGTCCACGGCTGAATGAGGCTGGAAAGCTGCTGCCTGAGAAGGCCTCAGAAGCATAGCCATGGTCGCAGCCCCCAGCCCGGCAGCCTGGATGCCCAGGAGTGGGCTCGGAGCAAAGGAAGCTCCCTTGTTGCTTCAGAGCATAAGTTTGTGGTTTTATTGGTGATTTATTTTGATGGGAACTGCAGCTTTTCAAGGAAAATGGTCATCCTGATGATGACTTGTGTCTCTGGGAAATTCATTTGCTGGATTAGAAAAAATGAGAAAGATGGGAAAATTTAAATATGCCCCTTTAGATTTTCACCCACGTCTGTCTGTGATGCCTTCAAAGTAGACTGACAGACCCAGAAGAGACTTGGAGATTACCCAATGCAACACTCCTGTTTAACGGATGGGGAGCCCGAGGCCCAGCAAATGAAGTGACTCACCTAAGAGCACCACTCTGCTGAGAAGCAGAGACAGGTTATGGGCTCATGGGAGGAGAGGCTGAGACCTGGGAGGAATCGGAAGGCTGTCCAACCCAGGGTCCTGCTCTGCAGATGAGGAGGAAAAGCCAGTCATCACAGAACTCCCAACAGGACTGGGGATTCAGTCACATCCTTTCCTTTTAAGTTCAGTTCTCTTCCCACTGCATCCTGGACCCCAGGCCCCCAGATGCGCACTGCACTATTCTTATTATCTTAGGCTTCCAATACATCAATTTAGCATTCCACTTATCCTTCCTTCCTTCCTTCCTTCCTTCCTTCCTTCCTTCCTTCCTTCCTTCCTTCCTTCCTTCCTTCCTTCCTTCCTTCCTCCCTCCCTCCCTCCCTCCCTCCCTCCCTCCCTCCCTCCCTCCCTCCTTCCTTCCTTCCTTCCTTCCTTCCTTCCTTCCTTCCTTCCTTCCTTCCTTCCTTCCTTCCTTCCTCTCTCCCTCCCTCCCTCTCTCCCTCCTTCCCTCCCTTCCTTCTTCTTTTCCCATCTTGCCATGTATTACCTAGGTAAGGTGCTTAGCCTCTTTTGGCAATCTATTTCCTCAGCCATGATATAAAGGGATTGGATTCGATGATCCCTCTTTGTTCTAACAGCTTTGTATCTGAGATCCAATCAATGCCTAGATAGTTTCTGTGGCCCAGCCTCTAACTTGACCATTTCATGGTGTACTGAATCCCTGTCCCTCTGCCCAGTAGGCACAAAGCTCACCACAAGTCAACACCAAACCAAGCCTAGTCAGAACAAAGGTTGTGTGATTGGCTCTCCAATAGATGACTAACACCCTCTCAGGACAAATGCATGTCATGAAATTCTCAAAGAAATAGAAACATCCACATTCAAATTTACTTCGTTCTAAAAATCCCCACATCCACTCAAAGTTCATTGCTCTTCTGGGAGTAAGGGAGGATGCCAGGAAGCAGAAGAAATACTGACCAGGCCTGACACTGTCCTGGCACTAATGCACCTTCCCCTCTCGATGCTTGACTGAGCTGAAAGCCTTACACTTACCTTAGCCTCGCACTGACTTTCTAACTTAGATTTCTCAACTTTTTTCTTTGCCTTTTTATTTTTAATCTGTGCGAGGGAGGGAAAATCAGCAGATTTTTAGGAGAAAGAGAAAGGAACTACCTGGCAAATAGAAGGCCTTAAAGTGGTTGTTTCTTGGCACATACCACAAGGATGGAATAGAAAGGTGGCGAGGGATGGCAGAAATCACACTGACTCAGGGGAGGAAGGATCTGTATTCCAATCTTGCCTCTGACACTACTAGTGTAGCTTTGCACTAGTCACTCGATTTCTCTGAGTCTCAGTTTCCTCATCTATAAAGTGAGGAGAGGGGATTGGCCCCTTCTGGGAGAGGGGTCATGGCAGGGGGAGAGGTAGATGACCGCTTCTGGTTCTAGTCAATCAACAAATGTTTTTAAGTGCCTACTATGTGCCAGGCACTGTGCTAAATACGTTCTAGATCTGTAATCCTTCCTAAGCCAGCAAAGCAAAGCAAAATTCCCACAAGGATAAATTGAGAAATGCTCATCTTTCCTTGAGGAAATTCATCCAACTATCTGAGACTCTTCATTCCTCTAGTCACCTTTTCATGGTGTTCATCACTACTCTTTTGCTATTGAAAAATAGCTCATGTTACCGTAGGATGTGGTCTACTCTTTCATCCAAAGCTTTGTGTCTGAACAGTAAAAGACTTGAAAACATTCCCGCCCGGCACCATAATTCACCCCCTGACCACAACCACCCAGGAATAAAAAGGGCGAACTACACAGAGAGGGCAGCTTGTAGCCTGAAAACAGGGACAATGTGGTCTAATGGTTATCCCCTGTGGTTCAGAATTTGTCTTGCACAGAGAGGAGTAGAAATTCCAGGGCAGACACCTCGAGTTTTTGGTAATTGAACTGGGGCCTTGTCATCAGCTGCAGGACAGAAGAGGGATTTAATTTTGCCACCTCTCACCTCTCCAGTGGATGCATCCTTTGAAAGCAGGCGAGTGCCTCTGGCACTCTCCCCAGCTTCCTCGTTGATCCTGCTGCACACAATCTGATGTTAGAAATATCTGATGGGAGGGGTTGGCAGGATGGCATTGCACCTCAGATCGCCTCCCTTTCTTTGTCTTCCTGGTCACTCTGATTATATGTAGGGGTTTGATGACTTAGCAATGTGTAATTAAAGGACTGCACTTTTCTCTGGCTAAGTCTCTTTACTGGAAGGTATTTCATTTCTTATTAGATGCTACACCTCTATAACAACTTCACTGGCAGGATGAGAACCTTATTCTGAATAAGGGGTGTGTATGTGTGTGTGTGTGTGTGTGTGTGTGTGTGTGTGACTGTGAAACAGCTACTATTCTCCCTACACCCAAGCCAGCTTGGCCTCTTGGTGTGTGCTGAGCCAAGATGACAAGGAGAAATTATTTCCTATTATTTTTCATATTTTTTATCTTTATGTTCAATATAATTATTCAGACAGAAGCAGTGCTCGTGGCTTTCCTACTAGTCACTACCCCACTATTGTTTTTTTATGCTTGATGTTAGACTAATTATTGCATACTAATTGATTTTTGTAATGGAGGAAGGAAAAGGAAGAAAGGAGAAAGCAGAAAGAGAAGAGAGAGAGAAAGGAGGGACGGATGGAGGTAGAGAGAGGAGGGATACAGGGAGGGAAGGAGAGAGAGAGAGGGAGAAAGATAGGCATGGAAGAGGGATGGAGAGAGACAGAGACAGGGGTGGGGGTGGGAAGGGAGGGAGAGACAGAAATTTAAGTGCTTACTGTGCACCAGCCATTGCACTCAGTGCCGGGGATATATCTTTGATTCTTCTCTGGGCTCTTCTCCTGACTCTCTGCGCTTCTTGATTCACTGGGACCGGGCAGCCTTTTCACCCCTGAAGATCCCTTCACCTGAGCGACCCTTCCTGTCTCGTCAGCCTTCTCACACCTCACTCCCTTCCACATATTCTCTGATCCAGCAACGCTGCTCCTCAGATCGGGCTGGTGGGCTGGCTGGTAGCTTGGCTGTTGTCCTTGTTCTGGAAGAGGACCGGCATGACGTCCCTGTGTTGGAGTTAAGGCAGAGGGTGTCCGACTGGCTGATCAGGCCAATCTGAGCTCAGAAGGCTCCATCACAGGCTGGGCACAGACAGTCCGTGTGAACATTTGGAGTGGAGTTGTCTCTAAATTTGTGCAGCTCGTGTTTCTTTTGAGCTACTGTACTTCTGCTCTGCTCATAGAGCACAGCTCCTTCTTTGCTATGGGCACTCCAGGCCTGGTGGTCCCATGCTGGTATCTCCTATGTTACACAGTCATACGTAGTCTGAGCTGAGTCTCTGTGGTTTGGGGCACAGCCCTCAGCCCTTCTCTGAAACTCTAGGAGCCTTGATTTCCCACCGATCCTGCTCTGCAGGGCACAAAAACAATGAGCTTCTGTTTTCAAGGTGCGATCATCTGGGCCCTCATGTCTGATCTCCTGAGGGGTTATGGTTGAGAATTGGGTTTTGTTTTCAGACGATTTCAATGGTGTTTTCAGAAGAACTTATTACATCTTTTCACTTAGTAGGACTGTCACAGCTGTAAGTAGCCATTTTGGCACCTAGTGTGGTATGAGGGGCTTGGAGGAGGGCAAGGAGAGCTAAAGAAATATTTGCACAGGACGTAACCAGAAGAGGGAAGGAGCACACTATCGCCAATAGTACCATCACGATCATGATGATGATTATCGTCATAGCTCCTTTCATATAAAGCTTTCAGGTTGGCAAGTACTTTACATGTGTTGTTTCATTTTATCCTTATATTAACTCTGGGAGGTAGGTGCTTTTTTTATCCCCATTTTACAGATGAGGAAATTGAGGTAAAGAGTACATAAGTGACTTTCCCAGAGTCATACAGCTTGAGCATGTCTGAGGCAGGATTCAAACACAGGTCTTACTAGCTCCAAGTCTGCCCAATGTGCCACCTTTCTGCCCATCAACTGCCTCCCATACTTGGATTTTCAATTTTTAGTTTTTATTAATATCTTTTTTTCCATCATTTTCATTTTCAAATATATCCCCCCTCCCTTTTCAACATGGAGAGCCATGCCTTATACAATGTTTTGAAAAGGAAGGGGAAAAAAAATAGTTGAATAGAATTTGCCAATGCTTCGATCAAGTAACCAGTATAAGTGTACTGTGTCCCAGCTTCCTATTTTAATTCATTATTCTTGCTACCTTGATGACAAGCTCGTTTCTTTGTATTGTAAGAGGAAAATCACCTTAATGTTCCCTCCTTGTTGTGCTTCTGAGCACCAGAAAGAAAAAGTTATTAGAGGGAACTAAGGGAAGAAAAGTACTTCACAGCACAACTTCCAATAGGTCTGCAGTTACTTTATGAGATCCTAGATGTGGCTTTTAAAAGGAGCTCAACATCTATTTCATCCAACCCCCCTCATTCCCTAGCTATGGAGACTGGTGCCCGAGAAGGTTGACTGACTTTCCCTAGGTCACCCAGGAAGTAAGCATCATAGGGAATTTTCACCCAGGTTCTCTTCTTCCAGAGTTGGCACACTTTCCACAGTATGGCCATGTTTTCCTGGTTTTACTCTATTTTAATTCACTATTCATTTATTACACAAACATATATTAAGCACTTACTGTATACAAAGAGTACTGTAACAGGAAATGAAAATGATTGGAAGAAAAGGCGAAAGTTATACCTGTTCTCAAGGAACTGAGAGTCTGGGAAGGGACAATGTTTGGAATAAACAGAGAGAATGCCTCTTGCAAGGGAAAGAGCCATGCCCTTGGAAGTAGAAAGACCAAAGTTTGAGTCTGGGCCTCCAATTATGACCTACATGACTTTGGGTAAACTCCTTTACCTTTTTTGAGCCTCAATTTTATTGTCTATAAAATGGAACTTATAATACATATTCTTCCTACCCCTCAGGGTGGCTGTGAAGAAAATGCTTTGTCAAATATCTTTCTTCCCCTGCAGGTACTCGGTAAATATGATATTTTATCATAAATAGCCACGAATGACAATATAAACTGGGACTCCAGGGAAGTTCCTCTGAGCATGCATGATACCGCTGACCATTTTATGACCTTGGGCAACTCAGTTCACTTATCTAGGCCTCAGTTTCCTCATCTATAAAATGAGATGATCCAACTAGAAGCCCTCTCAGGTCACCAGGAGCTCTAAATCTCAGCTCCTATGAGCCCATGAATGCATGTTGATTTGCTGCAATTCATTAGAATTATGATAGGCAGTGTGATGTAGTGGGTAGGGTTCTGATTGGAATCAGAGAGATCCTGCCTCTCATATTTGCTAGCTGTCTGACCCTGGGCAAATCATTTAGTTATGCTCTCTGAACCTCGATTTACTCATCTGTAAAACGGGGACAATCATAGCACCTACTTCATAAGATGATTGTGGGCATCAGATGAAATAAATAAGCAACCTTGAAAACATCATGCAAATGTGAGGGGACAAATACAGGGTGTCCAAAATCATAGCTTAAGACTGCACCAAGATTTTTGGGACACTTTGTGTATGTATATAAATTACTCAACTGAAATTTTCCATTGTGAGTTCAACTCAAAATTCAACAAGCATTTGTGATTAAGCACCTACTATGAGCCAGACACTGGAAATTATTAGTGTCTGAGCCTTTCACTACATTGGCACAGGGAACTGTCCAGCAGGATTCCTCCTACCAGTGCAGGTCTATATCTTCTCTGCAATTTATAGCCTTAGAGGCTTGCAGAGCACCAAGATGTTTGGTAACCGGCCCAAGGTCGTGTGGACATTATGGATGTCAGATCTAGAACTCAAACCTAGGTCTGACTCTAAAAGCTAGCCCTCTATTCACTTCATCACATAACAGCAGAGATACAAACACAAAGACCGAATATTCACTGTCCTCATAGAACTTATGTCCTATGAGTTGTATGGAACAATTGTCCATGTCCCATTAATGTAGGAATATACATTCACGGTATTATTTTATCAAAGCAATGTGGTGCATGGTGGATGGGTCACTGGTCCTGGAGTTGAGAAGACCTGAGTTCAAATTCAGATTCAGATGCTTAGAAGTTTTGTGACCTTGTACCTCGGTTTCCTAATCCATATAATAAAGATTATAATAGTATCCACTTCATAGGGTTGTTGGAGGCTTAAACAAGATAATATGTGTGAAGAGCTATTTAAATGTTAGCTCATACAAAGTGTCCCAAAAGTCTTGGTGCGGTTTTCATCCATTAAAGCTTAGACCCACACTAAGACTTTGGGGATTCCCCGTGTTATTATCAGTTCTTACTATGTTTCAGGCGCTGTCCTATAGGGCCTGGGTTCTGTCTAGGGATGTTCTGCCCTTCTTTTTACTGCCCCATAGAACCCTGAGCCTCACTCAGTCACTCAACAAACATTTGTTGAGTGCCTACTTTGTGCCAGGCATTGTGCTAAGTGGTAGACATACAAAAAAAGAGGCAAAAGGCAGTGCCTGCCCTCTGGGAGCTTATGCTCAAACGGACTCAGGCTACAATAAGACACCCCTACTGAAGGGGCTGTCTGAGCAGAGTCTGGAAGGGAGCCAGGGACTGCGGGAGGTGGAAGTGAGGGGGCAGAGCATCCCAGGCCAAAGGCTTTGAGGTGGGAGATGTCAGTGAGCCTTCTGCTGTTTCATGGGCCTTCCTTCTTCACCCTCTTCCCTCTGTTTGTTCCTAGGAGCTGTACAGATGTCCTGTGTGGTTTCATTTTCATCATGACCATCTTTTGCTACATCATTTTAGGACTTGTGGGTAAGTTAAGACAGGCGGGAAGGAACAATGTCTGGATGGAAACGGGAATTTCATGACATGCCTTCCCTCTGAGTGCCTCCTAATGGTGACCGTTGTCCTTCCCAGAGGAGGTGGGCATCATCTATGCACACTGGCTGGCGGCCATCATGAGCAAGAGACACCCAACAGCCTCGTCAATAGCAGACCCAGATCCACAGAAATTGTGAATAGGAAGGGAACTCATTGGTGCTGCCAGGGCCGTTGTGGTCCTCAGTCACGGTCAGATCCATCCCGTGGATACAAAATGAACAAAACCCAGCAGGTTTGGCCGCTTGGGGTAAGGCAGCTAAAGTGGAAGCTCCCCCCTTTAAAAACAAAGTATTCACAGAAGCATGCCGAATACACTAGTTCTCAGAGCTGGGATGGCACGGCTGGTTGGGAGGATGCCTCCCTGGCTCCTGGCAGGCGGTTCCTCACTTCACTGCTCGCTTTGGGGCCCAAGATTGCCTGGGGACGCAGCCAGAGCTCAGGGCGCGGGGAGAAGGGGCCCTTCTGCTCTCACTGGGTAGAGCCTGGCCACCCTTTCTGAACAGCCGGCCCAATCACAGCATGGCATGTCTGTTCCTGAGTCCATCAGAGATCTTTGAAGAGTGCTGTGATTTGCTATCATTTTCTCTCCATTGAAAATATGGTAATGGCTTATCATGCTCACAGTCAATTTTACAAAGTCAATAGGGATAAAAAGGGATAGCAGACAATCTATCCTCAACTCACTGGGACATGATAGGAGAGAATTTTGTCCTGGAAACCATAGCTTAGGCTTCAAGGTCTACAGCACCTAGTGCTGCCTGGCTGACGTCTGCACTAACCTGCTTGTGACCTTGCACAATTTGACATTAGAGGTATCCAAGGACTCTTTTCACGAAACACTCCATCTCATGACCAACCTTTTTGTTGGCTTTCCCAAAGGCCTGGACCAGCCTCTGTCCTCCCCTCTGCCTCCTAGCCACCCTGGGTTCCATCAAGACTCTGCTGAAATCCCACTTTCTACAAGAGGTCTTTCCTGGTCCCCTCAATGAGAGTGACTTCCTTCTGATTTACCATATAGATAGATATAGATGAATCTATATGAATCAATATCTGTGCATATCCATCCATACATATATATGTACACACATATATGTTATGTATCTATATGGATATATGTACATATCTATATATGTATATATACACATGTGTGTGTATAGATATGTATGTAGAGATCTATCTGGGACAGCTAGGTGGAACAGTGGATAAAATGCTGGGCCTGGAGTCAGAAAGACCTGAATTCAGATCTGGCCTCTAACACTTAGTAGCCATGTGACCTTAGGCAAGTCACTTGACCCAGTTTGCCTCAGTTTCCTCATCAGTAAAATGAGCTGGAAAAGGAAATGTCAAACCCCGCTAGGATCTTGGCCAAGAAAAGCCCAAATGTGGTCATGAAGAGTTAGACATGACTGAACATCACCTTTTCCTCACCCACCTTCTACCAATGTAGGTGTACACCTTCTTTGTAATTTGTAACCCTAGAGACTTGCTGAGAGCACTGTCAAGTTCAGGAATTGATCCAGGGTCATGTGGACAATATGCATGTGAGATACAGAACTCAAACTTGGGTCTTTCTGACTCTAAAAGCCAGCTCTCAGATACAAACACAAAGACTGAATATTCATTGCCCTCATGGACTTTACGTCCTATGAGTTGTTGGGAACCCTCCCAAGCAAAGGGCTTTACATATATTATCTCATTCGATTCTCACAGCAACCCTGGGAAGTAGATGAAGAAACAGGCTGGGAGAGGTAGTTAAGTGACTCACCCAAGGTCACACAGCAGTAAGGTTCTGGTGCCGGATTTGAACCCTGGTCTTCCTGTCACTAAGTCCTACCCTCCACCGTGGCACCACCTGCTGTCCCATAGGGCTAGTCATTCTATTCTGTTGACCCTTCTTCTCAGGCCTGCCCTCCTCTCCTTGCTTCTCCCTTTCTGAGCCTCCTCCCTCTCTTCCTTCTCCTCTACTCCCCATCCCCTGTGAGATAGCTCCTACAGGGACAGTCCCCATTCTGCCTATGAGGAAATTAGCCTGAGAGAGGTTCAATGCCTCACCTTGGTTGCTCAGTTATCAGAAGTTCCAGATGAGATTCAAGTCCAGGGCTCTCCCAAGTCCAGTGCCATCCCTCTTTCCAGCAGTGACTGCAGAACATTGACTTTTCAATGACATTGTGAAAGGGAATGGGGAGGACAAGAGCAGACTGGATTGTTCTGTTTCTGCACATGTCGGCATTCTTTGAACGGCCCCAGGTTTCTCCCTGAGACAAAGCTCCTTCTGTAATGCTCACATTCTTCCAGTGAGTCACCGAGGTTAACAGTTTCTAATAAAGACAGAATGTCAGCCAAAGCATTAGGGGCCAAGGACACAGTAGGAGCCAGCAGGATGTGACACGTTCCATACATGGAATCACAAATGACAAGGAGCCTATGGAAAATCATCTAAGAGATGTATAAGCCAAGAGGACACAGGATCAGTGATACAGTGAATGGGGGAGATGGAGGCAAACAGCTTTGTCCATGGAAGCTATAGATAGGATAAAATGGGTAAAACCAGTAGAGAGAAAGCAGAAGGCCTCCCACATCACGGGGGACTGGTGAAGCCCCCCTTAGAAGGGTTTTGAAGGAAGCCGGAGAAGAAGGAGGGGGAAGAAGAGGGAGAGCAAGTGTTCCAGGCTTGGGGACATTGGGGGAGGGGGACAATGCCAGAGCTGAGGAGGCATGGCCAAAGTGGCTGGGGTCACTGGATCAAGGAGTGCACGAGGCTCCCCACCAGGGATGGGATGAGTCTCCCCTATTGCCATGACTGCTCAATGGCCATGAGTATCCCTAACTCACTTTCATGGGCAAGGAGCAGCCTGGAGGCTGCAGAGAACTAGTCAGTGTCTTATCATCTGGATAAATGAAAATGGACCATAGCCTTGCCACTGACCTGCCCCTGGCAAGCTGGGCTGTGTTTGTGCCCCAAGTAGTGGTGAGTGTTCTACAAGAGCTCCTGATGTTCTGCCTTTGGACCAACGGTCAGGGCTGATGGGACCACCTAGGCCCAGGACATGCAGGTTTCTTCCCATAATGCTGAAGATCCTGCAGTTTGGGTCAGTGTCAATGCCCTGACCAATGGACTTGCCCAACTCTGATGGGAAATACTTGTTTCCCATGCCTCCTACTGCAGGGGAAAGAATGCGATGTACAACATTGCATCAAGGTTTGCTTTCTAGTCCTGGCATGCGATCATCCGTGACCTGGATCTCAGTTTCCTTATCTGTCAAATGAAAGGGTTGGAATAGATGACCTTCAGGGCCTCTTCAAATTCCAGCTAAACTGCCATGAAGACCCTTCATGCCAATGAAGACCTTTCCCACTTCCAAGGGGGCCCACTCTCCTGCCCAGGTTGAGACAGAAGGAAAACAGATCTCAGATCATCCACTGCTAGTTATCACCCTTCTAGTGAGGCCATTCTACTGGACCAGAACTAACCTAATCATCCCTTTTCTCCTGCTTATGACCTGGAGAAAGGTGGCAAGGGCACCTAGCAGGAAAGTGAGCTCCTCTCTTGGCACCTGGTGCCACTCTTGCCTTGTGCTTGGGCCAGTAGAAAGCCCTGGACTGATGGCAACCAGGTGGAGGGAGGGAGGGAAGGAGAGGGGCAAGAGAGGGACCTCCCAGGATCACTTTCATGGCCCCAGCACAGTCAGGTGCCCAAGGAGAGTCCAAAGGCAGAGGGAAACCTCACTGGGTCAAGAAAGCAGCCCTCAAATGAACAATGGAACCTTCTTTCACTGTGGCCTGGATGAGACCCAATAAGCATTTAATGAGTACCTACTGTGTGCCAGGTGCCCTGGTGGGCACCAGGCACACTTAGACAAATTGGTCCCTTTTAGGAACTTACATTCCTCTAGGAAACAGCACATACACAGATGAATAAACAGAATATATAGAAAGTCACTTGGAATAGGAATGGAGACTGCCTCACAATGGGATGAATTGGGCCTAGGTCTTCTGGGGATTTACTAACTTTGCCAAAATTTTCCTAAAATCAGTTTCTAAGTGAATGTTAATAGATGCCTGAAAGACAATGTGATTGTCAGCCATCCCAGCAGGGGCTGGGTGGCCCAAATGGTGGCCATCTCCCAAGAACGGAAAGTCCTCTGTCTGCACTCACTCACAGTGCAACAACTTCCTTTCCTTACAGTGAGTGACCCCTAGCCCTAAGCCTACGTGGGTCTCCAAAGCCAACAAAAGGATGGTTATCGTTTACATGCCACTTGGTCCTAATGAAGTCACTGACTCCTGGTCAGCACCAGGACTTCCACCAGTGCATCTTGCTTATTTCTCTAGCACAGAGGTTCCCAAAGTGATTCCTCTCAGGAGACCATTTTGCATCTCCTTCTTTAGTTTTACAATTATGGGGTGTTCAAGAAGGGCTAGCACCTCTGGTGTGAGGGGTTGGGGAGCTCTTTCAGAGCTGCTCATCACTTTTGGTATCCACCCAGAACTTGGCTCTCACCCGTGGCTCCAAGAAGCTGGAGTATGTGCAGTGGCCACACCCCAATAACTGGCTTGGCAGACAGCTAAGCCAGGTGAAAGTAACCGACAGCCTCAAACCTCTCAGTGAGTTAGGGGCTCTACCCCAAGCGGGTGAAGACTCCCCCACCCTACCCCCCCTTTCCACTGTGGAATGGGCAGATGAGAGCAATTTGTTCCAATGGCCACGAAGGTGGCTGAAGCAGACGCTGTGGAGTGCTTAGAGCTCAGCCAGGTGTTGAAGACACCAAAGTTATCCACTGCATCCTGACCATCACCAGTCATCCTGACTTTTGTCTGGCCACTGGACTTTGATGACTATGGAAGAGAGAGAATCAAGCTGCCGACTTTGTACAGCTCTACCTCACTTACACCCAATTCACGGACAAGTCAAGACATCACCTTGTGATGTCATTGGTCCCCTTTGAAAATGAAGGACAAACAAGTGGTGAGGTGGGGACTCAAGCTCACATCCTGTGACTCCAGATTCAGCATTCTGTCCACAGCAATCTTGGCCCACAACACACCCACCAAGGAAGGAAAGAGTGAAAAATCATTTACTAAGTGCTTCCTATGTGCCAAGTTCGGTGCCAGTGGTAGGAATGCAAAAGCAAAGATAGCCCTTGCCTTCCAGTGGGGGAAACCAAGCTCAGGAGGCACAGTGGCTAGGGAGGGGCAGAAAGTCCAGGAGGACTCAGTTACCAAGGAGGAGATGCTGGTGCATGATGTGATTCAGACAAAGGCATTGGGGAATGCTGTGAGCCGACTGGACCATTTTCTGGTGCCAAGGACTGAGCCTGGTCCCTGAATCGGTGGAGGAGGCCTCCTGTGAGGCAGGAAACTGGAGGTGGGGCTGCTTCCCAGCGGAGTCATCCATGTGGACTTCCAAATTCAGCATCATGTGTCCTATTATCTGCTTCACTGCATTTGTAAATTGCTTGTGTTAAAAAGCCATAAGCACAATTTGGCAGGCCTGTTTCACACATATTAAAACTGTTAAAACATACCTTTAAGGGATGGAAGATGGCTATCCCAAAGCCAGCGTATCCCACCAGCATGTGTTTGGGGAATGCCTTCCATGGCCCAGACAGATTCGCCGTTCATTTTAAGTGGTGGTGCAGTCAGTGTGTCTGATCCCATCTTCTCCTCAACAGAGGGCTTTCTGAATATTTGTTACTAATCGACTCGACCCTGGAAGAGCAGGAGAACAGATGTGGCAAAGATTTGAAAATGGGAGGAGAGAGGGCTGACTGCTGGTCCCTCCATCATGAGGTGCTTGGCATCAGCGGAATGAAGGTTCCCCACAATGTGACTCCTCTGGATCACTGTGAGGACAGAGCCTTGTAACTTCTAAAGGCTCCTCTGACATATGGTTCTCCTTCACCCTGATCATTGTTATGATGGTGAGGGATCTGCCTGAGTAGAGATGGCTTCCAGTATCCTGTGAAGTGATGCTTCCCCAGAATGCCAGACCTGGGCACTGTCTCTCATGCCTGTTGTCTTCAGTCTGAAGATCCAGCCAAGCTGTGGGATGGTTACACAAGCCTGGAGGGGTCAACCATGCCAAAGCCTACATCAACTGATGTCCAGTAGTTTCAGCCATTTCTGACTCTTCATGACCCCATTTGGGATTTTCTTGGCAGACACACTGTGTAGGTTTGCCATTTTCTTCTCCAGCTCATTTTACACAGGAGAAGCTGAGGCACATGGGATGGAGTGATTTGCCCAGGTCACACAGCTAGTGTCTGAGGCTGGATTTGAACTTAGGTCTTCCTGACTCCAGGCCTGGCACTCTGCACTGTGGTCCCACTTAGAGCTCAAAGGTTGCATCGCTCCCTCTCGAGTATAGTTCAAACCCTAAAACAGATTAAAGTCTAATTGGGAAATTATTAACAAAATACAATAACACATAGATAATGTCAATGTGTGGTTTTCTAAGTCAGTCTCTGAGGCAGGAATCCTTATGTATAGTTTAGTGGCCCACTTGTATCTGAGTATGGACCCCCCCCCCAAGTCTGCAGGAACTAAAGCCGTCACCATCTGCATTATCTGGTTACGAGTCTAGGGTTGGGCTGTGTGTGGTCTGAGGGACAGACTGGCCCTCAAATCCACAGAGGGTCATCACCAGATTGGCCCCAGGTCTATGGACTGGGGGCCATGGTATGTCTCAGATGGCATCGACTCAGTTCCAGAGGGGTCATAAGTGATGGGATCACCAGTCCTTGAAATACTGGAGCCTTCTGACTTTGGAGTCAGAAAATTGGCATTTGAATCCTCACTGAACTACCCTGTGACCCTCGGGGATAAACTCCCTGGAACCCCTTCCATGATGTTTCCTTCCTGTGATGCTCGTAAATGTCCATGTGTCATCGATCCCCATCATGGGAGCTCCTGGAGAGCAGGGCTTGACTTTCTTATTTGTATTCCCTGGCCATGATGCTTTGCACACAGCAAGCACTTATTCCATGCTTTTTTACTCATTCATGCAGTCACTTACTCACTCACTCATTCATTCACTCTATAAAACAAGGGGGCTAGACAAAATCTCTGAGAGCCCCAGATCTAAATCTACGATTCCACTCTCTTGTCTTGAAGTAATTTTATCACATGCCACCCAAGAAGTAATCGCTCAGAAATCATTTCTCTGCCCACTTTCTCTCCAGACATACATACAGTCTCGCTTAAAGAATTAGGAAAGCTAGTGGCGTGGATGCTGTCAATAAATCAACAATTATTTATTGGAACACCTGCTATGTGCCAGGCACTGTGCTAGGCATGGGAGATTCAAGTACAAAACAACCCCTACTTGCAGTAAACCAATATTCCAATGGGAAAGACAAGGTGATTTAAAATATATATCTTATAAATAGGAATTGAAAGGATACAAGTACATGCAAAGTAGTTAAATATAAGTAGTAGTTTGGGAGGAGGGTTGCTAGCAGTTGAGGGACAGAAGGGGGTGTCTGAGCTGCATCTGAAGTCATCAGCACGCATTTATTAAGCACCTCCCATGTTGCATGCCCTGTGCTAAGCCCTGGGGATATAAAGAGAGGCTAAAATAAAATAAAATAGCCTCTGATCTCAAGGAGCTCAGAATCTAATGGGGGAGGGGACAACATGTGGATAGGTATGTAAGCACAAGGTATGTACCTGATAAATTGGGGTGGTCTCAGAGGAAGGTGCCAAGATTCAGAAGGATGGGGAAAGGCTCCTTGAAGA
Organism: Phascolarctos cinereus; assembly: GCF_003287225.1. Classification (NCBI taxonomy): domain Eukaryota; kingdom Metazoa; phylum Chordata; class Mammalia; order Diprotodontia; family Phascolarctidae; genus Phascolarctos; species Phascolarctos cinereus. The sequence continues at coordinate 477,290,066 of NW_027555958.1, read as the reverse complement.
AAGGGAGATATTATTGAGACTGGAAGGGAGGCCCCTGAGAGGAAGCTCTGGTTAGCCTCTTTGGACCGGCCCCAGGCCCTCCCTGGTTTTAGGCCAAAAGATCGCCGTGTCTTTTCCAATGGGGAGCTGATGGTTTGATGGTTGATTTCAGGGAAAAGCTCTGGAAAGGTCCAGGGTCATGGGAGGGCTCATGGTGGTGCATGACATGACGACCAGACAACAGCTCAGGATGCTCACCAATAAGAGGCTAGGGCCAAGGGATGGGACCTCGTCTTTTTAAGTGGCTGCTCTGTGCCCAGCACTGTGCTAGGTGAAGGGACAGAAGTGGCCATTTCTTTGTCCATTTAACTTTTCATACTTTGTATTAACTTCGTATTCAGATAACTAAATGCATGTTTGTTCTCCACTCATACTGTGCAAGTAAAACATGAGGTCCTTAAGAGTGGAGACCATTGTTCTACGCCTGCCACACAGTGGGCAATTCATTAACGCTCACGAAACAGTGAATGGAATTGGTCTCACAGATCTCAAAAGTCAGCCACAGAAAGTGGTGACCCAGGGAGACCCAGCTGTCCCACAATACCTCTTTCCCCAACGGAGGCTGTCTTTGAGTAAAGCTGTCTGGGGAAGGGCAGTCTAGGCATGGCCAGGGACTGGATTCTTTGGCGGGCAGGATGCCCGGGAGTCCGAGGCGGGCACGTCCTCTCCTTTGAAGTGCTTCTGCTCACTGCTGCCATTCTTTTCCTTCCAGGGACCACTTGTAGAATGAGCGTCTATTCTGTGCAGACTGAGAGGGGAGTGGTGGGAGCTGGAAGCCAGCCTCATTTAGGAGACGCTTCGTGGGAAGTGCACCAAGCATGGTTTATCCTACTGTTGTGGAAAGCACTATAGAAGGGAGTTGGCTCTTCAGTCCCAGAAGAGAAGTGAAATCTTCCTTAGTTCTATCAGGAAAGATTTGTCTTTTGGAGAATAAGAAGATTCAGTAGGATAGAGAATAGTTCATTTGAGGATTTCATAAGATTGAGAACTGGAAAGAGACCTTTGAGGTCATCCAATCTGATCTCCTCATTTCACAGATGGGGAAACTGAGACCCAGAGAGGAGAAGGAGCGTATGCAGGGACCAAGGAGTAGCGGTGGGCTTGACGCCTGGTCCTCCGACTGTGAAGTCCAGTGCTCCTTCCATTGCATCACTCGGCCTCTTGTTTGAAAGGTGCAGGGAGGTTAGTTACTGCCCAAGGTCACACAGGTAGCAAATGACAAAAGACGGATTTGAATCCAGCTCCTCTGCCCCCAGAGTGTCTGCTCTGCATCTGCCAAACTGGAGAACAAATCATAAAACAAATAAAGAGTTCGTGGGAGAAGCAGTATGCAGCATGTCGTGGTGAATGGAATGTCCATCATGGAACCCAGAGTACTGGCGTCCAATCCTCTTCTGAAAGTTACTAGGCTTGGGACTGGGGAGAGTCACAACCTCTCTGGGTCTCATTTTCTACGTCTCTAAAATGGGAATGATAATACCTGTAGTACCTATCACACAGTTGTGAAGATCAAACGAGGTGATGTATGTAAAACATGAAAATGTCATCTCTCTCTCGAAGACAGACAGAATTTATTAAGTGCTCACTGTACTAAGCAGCTGGGGAGACTGCTTAATAAACACAGGCAAGACATTCAGCGCCTCCCCTCAGGAGCTTACATTCTAATGGGGAAGAAAACAAATAAAGGAAAGCTGGAAAGAGAGGGAAGGCAAGTATGTAGATGGCCAAGAGATAGTAGGGAGGTCTGGTTCTGGGCAGGATGAGCCAAGAGCTCGACTCTCAGATCGTGATGTACAGTCCAAAGTGCCAGAACTGGGGGAGATGGCAGTTATGGTCTGAGCGCAGGCAATATGGTGGGTAGATGGCCTAGAAGTGGGCATGGATTAGGCCTGTGAATCAGAGAGGAGGCAGGGAGGGAATTTGAAACTCAAGAATTATAAAAAAATCAATGACAAGATTGTTTTTACATATTGTATAGATTCTTAAAAGATGTTACAAGGCTTAATAATAAGATTTTGATACTTTCAAGGATCTGGGATCTCACTGATGGGGGCACACCCTCTAAGGGTGCAGATTGCAACCTAGATACACCTTCTTGTCCTGAATAGTTCATTCTTGTCATTCTTTCTTCAAATTCTCCTGCAAAGGATCCACCCAACATGCTGGGATTTCATCTAGATCCCTTGAGAGTGGTGAGACAGCTGACCTAAGTCCTTTCCCAGTCACAGTCATGCATTTCTTTCCTGATATCCATGACAATGCTTCTCTTTCCATTTTCCACATCCGAGCATTAGACCTGCTAACACCGTTTTCCTGTTACTTTGCTACTCTTTTTATGGGATGCTTTTGCTAGGGGCTTTCTGCTTAGGCTTTTGCATCGTGGCTTTCCCATCTTTCAGAGGGCTATCCTTACCTTTTCTCTGCTTGCTGACCTGCTGACCTATGGACAGATTTCGGCTAAAGCACCAGTATATCCAGCCGTCAACATTAGCTGTTGTCCTGCCTCCACCTCAAGCTTCTAGCTACTTCTTCACTCTTCCTTTCTGTTGCCTCCTTTGTTCTCAATCCTGATCTCACGACAGAGCCTAGCTACCTGGGTTTGCCTCACGCTGGGCCTTGCAAGATCAGAAAGAAACAAAAGACATGTTTATTTATGCATGATAGCAAGATGCTAACTCATCTGCAGATTCTAAAGCTTTGAGATAAGGATTCAGATAAGTTCACTGTGGAGTGCAGCCTGCAAGGAGAGGCATCAGGGTTTTGTTAATTCATCATGCAGTGAGCTGAGAGAAATAAACTCTTAATAACCATGCTCAGATCATCAGATATTTCTTTTTATTAAAGAATTATATGGCATTTCAGCAGTTACTTACAAACATGAACTGCTCTGATCAATGGATATCAAATAAATGAGTTTTTTTGTAAACTAAAATTGAGGGTAAACCAAAGTGCTCAGCACGCCCACCTTCAGTAAACTCTCCAGCCAGGCTTCTTCAGCCTTCACTTTGGGGGGATGGTGAAGCCCGTTTCCCTTCTCAGAGCTGCTCGGTTGACTGCTTGGGGGCAGAGGGCGTGGCTGGACCTGATTCTGGCTCTGCCACATGCTGCCTGCATCCCTTTCTCTCTCTGGGCATTCGGCTCAATCTATAAAATGAGGAGTTCCTTCTTAAGGTTCCTTCCGGGTCTGCATCTATGTTCTATCACTGAACAACGTTCTATCATTCTGAACATTGAAAATAATTTGAATGTGACAAATATAGTCCTAAGGAGCAGAGACAAGAGGAATCTAACAAGTCAAAGGGAAAGAAATTGGAAATGGGATAAGTCAGTGGGACTCTGTGTTGGACGTTTTTTGAGAACCATGGTGGTGAGTGATAAGGTATTGGGTCTAGTTTGGAACTCCACATAGGAAGATGGATGGGTAGAAATTGGAGAGAGTCCAATGAAGAGGAATAATGTTTTTTAAAGGCCTGGAAAATTGCAGTCAGGAGTTTCAAACAAAGAAAAATGATGAGGTAATATGATTTTGAGAAAAGAGAGATTACCTAAATGGTGCCTTCACAAGTGAAGAAGGGCAAATAGAGCAGACTGCTAATCTGCTGAGCTTAAATAAGAAGAAATGGGTTTCTACAGCAGGAAGAGAGATTTTCATTTTGATAAGAGAAAGTGATCTTTGGGTTTAGACTTTGTTTAGAAGAAGTTCACAAAGGAGGTCTTGGGTCCTTGTTTCAGGGGAACTTCAGAATTCATCTGGACAACCATCTGAACTAGATGTTTGGGTCAAGGATATTTAGAGTCTGTAGATTTGAGTTCGAGACTTACCTGTATGATCTTAAGTCATGTGATCTCTCTGTGGCTTCCAATCTGTGAAGAAAAAGCTGGATGCAATGACCTGTCAAGTCCTTTCCAACTCTTGTCCCTCATATCTCTTGTAGGGATCTTGTCTCCTCACCTCCGTGAGAATTATTTTTTTGAATTTAAGATTCTTGAGGGCAGAGACTTTTTCATTTTATCTTTGTATTCTTCACAACCCAGCCCATCCTGAAAAGAACAAGACCTGGCACACAGGAGGCACTCAATAAATGCTTGTTGGATTGAATTTTATAAAGACACCTTTGGGTACTTGTTGGGAATGGGTTCTCATGGTGCTGGTGAGTAGGGAAAGCAATGAGAACCTATATGAAGAAATGACCTTTATTTACGGGGGGAGAAAATTGGTCTGGTCAGGACTGCATGCTCAGTGGACATGCGTTCCTTCTATTGGACATGTTACATTTCTTTGGAACTGGGAAGGACTCTATTACTCCAAAATCACTGTGAGAAAGTAGGTGGAGCCATGTTATTGTGAATGACCCATGGAATTGATGTGTCTGAATCATGACCTTGAAAGCACAGTACCCGGAATGTCGGAGGTGCCTAATAAATGTTTATTGACTTGACTAGAAAAGTTGGCAGAAGGACCCAGGGTGAAACAAAACTTCACAAGAAGAACACAGAGTGGGAGTTCTGACCAAACTAAGTAGTCCCAGATTGGGTTTGTTTTCAAGGCAAGATAACAGGTAGCCAAACTTCTGAGTGAAATCAAGATGCTTTCTTCACCAATAAAATGATCATAGTAATACTCATACCTCCTGCCTTATAAAGGATTTTTCTTTTTATCAAGGAAGTCAAGGTCACGGAAAGTAGTTATAGTCATGGAATGCTATAAAAATGTAAATAAGCTGTTCTATTTTCAAACTGTTACTTCATCAGTGGCAGGTGACTGGCTTCCCACTCCCCACACCAATTCTCTAGGCAGGGAGAGTGAAACAGTTGAGACAATGTTGGGTCCAGAGTCAGAAGACCTGGCTTGGAAACCTGGCTCTTCTGTTTGACCTTGGGCCAGTCATTCACTCTTTGGACCTCAATTTCCTCACTTACAAAATCAAGGGGTTGAATTGGATGCCACTTAAGTCCCTGGTAGCCTCATGCCTATGATCTTCTAGTCTTCTTTCCTCAAGTAGCCGAGAGTCAGGGAGTACATGAGAAAACACTAGGCTGGAAGAGAGAAGGTGGTCTGGCTTGGGTGACTAGACTAAACACAGTGGGTAAGGTTTACAGTAGATAGCAGCAAAGAGAATTAGATTGTGAAACAGGGAAATGATGTTTAAATACTGGCTTTAATGCTCACTACCCATGTGACTTTGAGCATACCACTTCTCGATCTGGGCCTCAATATCCTCATCTGTCCAATAGGGATCTGTCAGTTCATTGCATCTAATACATTAGTCCAGGTGTGTGCTGGAGCCAGCTCTTACTGCCCCTCAAAATAATTGTAAGATTGTCAGCATGAGCATTCCCACCTCTGAAGTCAGCAGACAGGAAATCAAGGCTTTATTTGTTGTTCTGTTGATTGTATAGACTTAGAAAAGCGATGGAGAAAATGCTAACTAGGCACATTCAGCTTAAAAGGACACCCTGCGTAGGTTTTTCAGAAAGATGGTTGTTAAACATCAGAATTAGCCCTCCCATCTTGGTTTTCCCCAAAAGGCCATTCTTCTACTGAACTTCCCAGCATCCTCCAATCATCTAAGTTCTCAGCCTCTGGATCCTCCTGGATCCCTCACTGTCACCCCCTCCCATAGACAATTATTTGGTCATTTCTACCTCCATGACATCTCTCCCATAGCCTCCTCCCCCACTCCTTTCTCTCCATTCCCGCAGCCACCCCCATTACTCAGGCCTTCATGAACTCTCGCCTGGACTATTATAATAGCCTCCTAATTGGGTTCATCTCTACTTTCTACTTCATCTCTACTCCCTCCAATTCCTCCTTCCTATCATCTGCCAAAGGGAGTTTCCTAAGACTCAGATCTAACCATGTTACTCCTCTATTCAATAAACTACAATGGCTCCCTATTATCTCTAGGGAGAAAAAGTCCAAACTCCTCTGTTGGCCATTTGAAGGCCTTTCAAGTGGTTCCAGTCTACTCTTACAGTCCTGTTTCCCATCATGCCTTTGGCTTTCTACTGCACAGCCAAACTCTCCCATTGCTCCTCATCAACAGCCCTCCTTGTTCCATCTTTGTGCCTTTGCCCTGACTGTCTCCCATGCTTGGAAAGCTCTGCCTCCACACCTTCATCTCGTAGAAGCCCAAGTGCCTTCAAGGGTCAACCCAAGTCATGTAAATGCTATCAGTGCTACACATTTCAGTTTCCTCATCTGTAAAATGGAGATGGCTACTTCCCAAGGTTATTGTGAGGATTAAACGAGATAATATTTGACAAACACCTTACAAAATTTAAAGCATAACACAAATACTATTTATGATGATGATGATAATAACAGTCACAATTATTATAATAATATTATTCCTGCTAGGTTTTAGCATCCATACAAATCCACAAATGCAGAGTGCTTCAACAGCACTCTTCAGCCTTGGCACATCCTCCCACTTTTTTGTACTTTGTTTGCTAGCCCAGCCGGGTTATTATTCATCATTGCATGAACACCACTTACACTTGTCTGTCTCCATAACTTTGCTTGTGTCTTTCCTTCTGATTCCTTCTCCTATTTAATTATCAAAATCTGACCCATTGTCTAAAGTCCAACCCAAATGCCACCTCCTCTGGTGAGTGTGCCCTTCCTCCCTCAGATGGAAGTGATTAATGCGTCCTCCCTCAGAACTCCTAAAGTGTTTTGTTGACTAGCTCTCTTATCATCATCATCATTATTATTATTTTGTTGTTGTTGACTCATTTTCAGTTGTGTCTGACTCTTTGTGACCTCATGGTGCTTTCTTGGCAAAGATACTGCAGTGGTTTACCATTTCCTTCTTCAGCTCATTTTACATGTGAGGAAACTCAGACAAATAGAGTGAAATGACTTACCCAGGGTCATACAGCTAGTAAGTGTCTGAAGCTGGATTTGAACTCAGGTCTTCCTGACTCCAGGTCCTGTGCTCTATCCACTGTACCACCTAACTGCCACAGGGTTTTGAAGAGGCAGAGATCAAGAGATTAAGAGAGATAGAAAGTGTGTGTGTGTGTGTGTGTGTGTGTGTGTACATATGAGGAAGGGGAGGAGCCTGTGCACAGACAGGGAGATAGAAGAGGGTAGATCTAATATAGGAAACAGTTAGTAATCTGGTTTGGCTGGAATAAATAGAATGTGTGAAAGGTGGCGGGTAACGTAAAATGATCTGAAAGGTAGTTGGGAACCAGGTTTTGGAGGGCTTTGAGTGTCAGGCTCTGAGAAGTTTGTATTTTACCTTCAAGTCACTACAGAGAGTGAGATGGTTGGACCTGACTGTATTGATGAATGTGAATTTGGTGGGTAGAAGGTGGGCTGGAGAGGAGGAGCAGCCGTTTTACAAATGAGGAAACTGATGATCCAAAAGTGTGTGTGTTTGTGTGTGCATATGTGTATGTGTGTATGTGTGTGTAAAATCTCTCTAGCTCTCGATTTGTGGGTCTCGTCACATTCTTCTGGGAGACCTATGGTGCTTAGGCTGACTCTGCCCATCCTGTCTCCGACATCAGCAGGCTTTGCTTGCACAGTGAGCGCAGTTTCTTTGAATGGTCTTGCTTTTTGCGCCTCTTTCTCCAGACTGCCTTCCCTTCTGCGTATTTGCATTCCAAGTTAGTATTTCTCTTTTGCTTCTCTGGGGGATTGGCATCGTGGGTTCCCGTTTTTCTATCCTGCCCGGTACTTTTACTGCACCGCACTTCAATTCTGCCCTCATAATGCTCACTGCTCTTTTAAATTACTCCACGTTCCCCCAAACTCCACGGGGTCCTCTGTCTTGCTGAGTGTTGGATTGTTTTCCTTTGTTTTAATGCGCTTATTCACAGATGCCTGAACTTCACCTGGGGCCACCTTTCCTCCTGCTCTTAATGGTTTCCCATTGATTTATCTCCTGGTCTTTTCTTCTTTGGGAGGTCTTTGGCTTATCTTCCTTCCTGTTATTACCCCTTATTGCTCACTTTCTGACCCAGTTATTGGGGTCTAGATCTCAAAGCACCCCAGCCTCTTCCCATGCTGGGACTTTCACAGTTCACTACTGTAGGTCTCTACCTAAGTGACTTTTGGGGGAACAGAAGTGACCCCAGCTTCCCTCCCTCCCCTCCCTTTCTCTTCTCTCTCACTCCTCTCCTTTCCCCTCCCCACCACTGTTCTCGCGGTGGGGGAGGAGAATAAAGAAATTGTTTCTTTCTTTCTTTTTTTTTTTAATAGTATGCTTCCACCTGCCTTTGGCCCCCAACAGGTCTTTCTCTGGAGGTGCCATCGTCTGTACCCACAGGCTTGGCGCAGTACCCTACAGTCCCTGCTCCTGCCGCATTCCTTCCATTCCTTATTTCTCTGGTCCAGCAGTTTTGAGCAGTCCCTCTGATGCCCCCACAGATGGGGATGAGCTTTGCTGTTTGAAGCTTGGATCTCTGAGGTTTTGTAAGAAATGGATTGAGTTGGGGTAGGGATTAGGTCTATTTCAAGCCCAGACTTGTGTCCTGCCCTGGTTCCTCTGTTCTGAAGAAATCCTTTTCAGCCTAGAATACTACCATGGCTTTGGAGAGATGGAGGAGGCGATGGAGCGTCTATAGGGTTGAGTCTTGTTGGAAGCCCAAAGGTTGGGTCCTTTGGGTCAGTGAGCGCAGACTCACTACCAGTGCTGCAGTGGGGGGTGGGGAGGCTTCCTGTGTGAGCGTCAGGCCCTGACTGATTTTTTTGAGGGTTCTTTGGATATTTGTCCGAGACCATGGAGACAGCTGAAGTTGCCTTATTTTGGAGATATAATTTGTGTTTTGGAGAGATGTGAGAGGTTGTGAGGATCAGAGAAAATGTCTCACCTATAATATAATAATATATGTGATAAGCATTTATCTCGTTCCAGTGAAACCCTTTACATGCGTTACCTGTCTTGAGCCTCGTGAGAACCCTGTGAAGTAGTAGTTACCATCACCTCCATTTTACAGATGAAGAAACTGAGGTTGACAGAGTTTAAGGGATTTGCTCAGGGTCACAGAGCTAGGCAGGATTCAAACTCAGGTCTTCCTAACTTCAAGTCCAATCTTCCCACTGTTCCATCTAACTAACTGCCTTTATAGTTCCCAGTAAATGCAACCTTGGGCAACATGTAGAAAATGGGTTGAAATAGTTAACAAGAAAACATGAACTTTTCTTTTAAAAAGTCCTTTTCTTAATCAGGCTCTCAGAGACTCATCAGTTAGAGATGTGTGCTGCTGGAGGTCAGGCCTGGCCAGGGTCTCTCTGCCTTTTGCTGCCTCTCAAAGCCTCCGTTGCCCCAAGCCAGGCTCTGCCGGAGTCCCATTTGGCCTTTCATTAAGCTAATTGCTATTTATTCTTGGATTGAGCTCTCTTCTTCAGTTGGGGGATGAGGCAGCAGCTTTCAGCAGCCTTTCTAAATGCTGAAAGGATGGTAAGAGAGGGAAGCCCTCTGCTTCCTCCTTCCTCCTTGCTCATCCTGGGGGATGAGGGAAGAAATAGGGAGGGAGGCGTAGCCTCGAAGAAACGCCATTCCCTGGACTAGCACGTCCAGCCGGGAAAGCATCGAAGTGAGTGTTGGCCGTGAGATGATGGTGGAGTCTGGTAGGCGTTGTATTGGAGCCTGGCTGGGGATGGGCTCTATTGTAGAAGCATCCATGACAAATGAAGCAGTCAGTCTGAAAGCCTGCATGAAAAGGGAGCATATCAAAGATTCAGTCAAGGCCCAATTGGTAGGACCAAGGAAGTCTCCTGCATCATTTGAATTCACCGCACGTTTCTAGGGATCTGGAGCCAATCACCACGTTTTACCCAATGATTACTTTCCAGTACATGAGACGACTTCAGGGGATTCGCGGGCGGAGCTATACTTCACGATGAAGTGTGGGGGTGGGGTTAGACCCCTGGAAGGAGGGGAGGCCTTGGAGACGTCTTCCTAAGGGAATGTAGGCAATGCAGAGTGGTCCAAATGGGAGAGGAGATCCTTACAGAGGGTGAGGTCTTGTGGGTGTTTCCGTTTGGAGATGACAGTATGCTGGTTTCAGAGAAATTGCCATAACAACAATGACAATAATAATAATAACTCACATTTCTCTTGTGCTTTAAGGTTTATAAAGCGCTTTATGTAGATTATCTCATTCAGAGGTAGAGGCTATTGTTGTTCCACATTTACAGAGGAGGAAACTGAGGCAAACAGAGATAAGTGCCTTGCTCAGGGTCACATGGCTAGTAAGAGTCTGAGCCACATTTTATACTCGGGCCTTCCTGCGTCTAGGCCCAGAACTCTATTCTCGGAGCAAAGCAAACAAACGCAGAAATAACAGCCAGCATTTATATAATTATTAAAGTTTGCAAAGTCCTTCATAAGTACTATCTCATTTTGTCCTTACAACAACTTGGGGAGATAGGTGCCATTGTTATGTCCATTGTACAGATGGGGAAATTAAGGCATATAAAAGTTAAGTGACTTACCTTGGGTCATGGTTTAGTAAACAAGCATATATTTGAAGGTCAAATCGGAACTCAGGTCTTTCGGATCCCACGTTTCGGCTTTATCCACAGAGATGCTGAATGATGTATCTTGTCCCTCAAAAGGCTCTGGTCTGTCTCTTCACACAAAGCACGAAGACCTTCCACTGTCTAGACTAAAGCATTTCAGCTGGAAGGATAGCCTGTAGATGTGACCCTTCAGTAGATGTATCTGGGAGAACAAAGGGGCCATTGCTATCAGGCAACATCTCATGTTTCTAATCCTCTGTGGGCACTGGTAGAGGACGGCCTCCACTATTCTGGGGGGTCCCTCTGGGGAGGTCTTAGGGGAGTCCAAATGCCCTGGGAAAGACAGCTTCTTGTCTTTCTCTCCATGATCCAAAATGGGTTGGAGAGTTCTGAATGCAGAGAGCTGGGTGCCATGCCAGCAGATGGCGGGATGCAAGGTGACTGCTTTTATTCCTTTTGAGTTCCTATGGGTCATTTGGCCCCTTGGCTTCCTAGCGCTATGTGCTGTATGGATCCTAGGTTGGGATTTTGCCAGAGTAATTTTGCAAGGATGGGAAGGTGCCCTCATTCTTTGCTGACTGGTGCTCAGCATAGCATCTTTTCTGGACTTGGATGGGAGGCCAGCAAAGCTGAGTACTGACCAAGTGACTCCTTTTTCAGTAACCTGCTAGGGACTCCACCCTGGAATGGGAGCAAACCCTGTGCTCAACATATCTGCTTCAGGTGCATATACAAATTTAGTGAGCCAGCTCCATCCTGGGATTGTTATTTAGAAAGACTTGGCTTTGATCTTCAAACAAATGCACTAAAACAACCTGACCAGAAATGTGCCGTGCTCCTTATGGCCTGAAGGACCCCAATTTACACCATCATATACTCATTCTCTACCGTGAAAGCAGGATCTGGGGCAGGTGGGTAGGGGAGTACTGGGATGCTTTCTTCCCCAAGTTAGGAGGCCCTAATCTACACAGCAGGGACTTCTTGGTAAATCACTGCATTTGCCTTCTCGGGAGTAGAATTTTTCTTGGAAAGCTTAATGTTTTTGTTTCTAAGGCACATAAGCTCAAGAAGGGCTTTGTGTTGGGAGGAGCTGGAGTTTGACCTGAGCATTCAGGGTGTCCCAAAAGTCTAGCTCAGTTTTAAACTGAGACTTGAGGATTCCTTATACACCATGTACAAAGAGATGACTTGGCTGACCAGTTCAGTTAGGCTGGAGAAAACTCAGAAAACTGAGAAAGAGGGCTGCGTCTGTGGTCAGAGCACCCAGGCTAAAATCCTGGCCCTGGCCTGGCCACCTCAATCATCTTGGGCAGGTCACTAGCTCTGGGCCTGTTTCCTCATCTGTAGATGTATAGATGCTGTAAAGCCTCTGGCATTGGGACATTCATTTACAGTGACTTCGCAGAGCCTCAGTTGGGCCATCTGTAAAATGGGGACAATCCTACTTGTACGCCCGTTTCATGGGCCTATTGTGAGCATGGTATTTTACCATCTCCTTGGCTTTGGAGAAGCCATTTCCATCTCTGTGCCTTAGTTTCTCATCTACAAAATGGCCCCCTTTTGACTCTAAAATCTCTCTGGACACGGACTTGATGCTCTTAAAAGCATGAGCCATTTTATTTGTTCATTTTATCTATACTGTGGCCTCAGCTCTAGAGGCCAGGAGCAGCATGTTGTTTGGGGATGGAGAGCGGCCTGTCCGGAAGGGTCTTGGGTATGGGGTGAGCCGGTGAGTGATGAAAGGGATCGAGAGGGTGAGGAGTCAGGTCCGGCCTCTGCGGCCCCAGAGAAAGCGTTGGACAGGGGAGGCTGGATCCTTGAAGGAAAAAATGGAACTGAATGGAAGCTGGGAGAAGAATGCTTTTCAGTGTCAGAATTCTCAGCTAAATTTGGGGAGAATTGATTTTTTTTTTTTGCCAAAGTGAGATGTAAGAAAGTGGCCATAAAGAGGAGTGAATTATGCAGTAAACTCGAATCCAGTCGCTGTTGGAGAAGAGGAAACTTACATCCATAAAGAACAGAAACCAGGGCCTGTCTCAGGCTGGGGGTGGGGTGTCATCAGTGCTTCAGCGAGAGGTGCTGGGGTGTGACGACAGCTTGAGGGCTTGGGTTCAAGCCTTGGCTCTGAAATGCCTGCCCCTGGCAAGTCCCTTACCTCATCAGTGCCCCAGTGGCTAAGTCACAGAGAAGGTGCTGACCTGTGCCGGAGGAATGAGGTTTCATTCTGGGAGTTCACTACACTGATGAAACCACCCCACCTTACCTCCCTCAGCCCCACAATGTTTCAGTGCATTTCTTTCCTAGAAGTCAGGACTAACTGAGGAAGTTCAAATGTTGAACTACAACATGTGAAGTTTATTTCAATTCACTCACTCACTAGTCCTGCCCCCAAGGCCAGTGGATCATTTCATTGTCTGTACTACCACATCTGAGTACTGGCACCCTGGCTCCAAGTCCCCTGGTGGACTGATTCCAAGGTCAGTGGCCAATGAGTAGCTTCATCTCTGTGGGGTGATAGATTAGCAAACAATGTTTGTGGCGTGTTTTGGGATCACCCAATGATGCAATGAACCTGAACTCCTGGGTCATCAATTCTAGAAGGGACCTTAGAGGCCATCTCTCTATTTCCCAGAAAAGCAAACTGAGGCTCAAAGCACAGAAATGACTTTCTCAAGCTCTTTCAGCCACCTAGTAAGTGTCCGAGGCAGATTTGAACTTCAGCCTTCTTGCTCCTACCTGTCACTGCAAGCTCCTCCTAATGCCTGACTTACTTTCCGGCTCTGGTGCTTGTCAGCCGTATTTGGGCTCACACTCTCAGTTTCCATGTGGGAATGACATTAATATTAAAAAAGGAATAATGATGCCTCCACCAAAATAACTATTTTACCTTTCCAGAAAAAAAAAATGAAATAGAATCCTGGGGAGTTAACGCTGAAGGGCACCTTTTAGAAACGATTTATCCCAGCAGCTTCATTTTAAAGACCATGCTAGTTATCCTTAGAGGCACCATGACATCATGGACTGAGAACATCCCCAAGCTGACTGCGGGGCATAGGGGTGAGTTTGGGGACCCAGCCTCTCACAGAGACTGTCCAATGAAGGGTGGAAGGGCCACCACCTACATCCATGGAGGGAGCGCCCACGCTGGTGACATCCCAGAACCCAGAGCGTCAGCTCCTGCCTCGGTCCCTGACAGCCTGGGTGACCTTGGGTGAGTCACCCGGGCTTCAGGCTCATCCTCCACGGGTCTCATTCACCAAGGAGGCTGGCGGTCCCTCCTCCCTCTAGAGCTGACCTCGCCTATGGGGGTAGCCCCCTCAGCGCCGGCCGCAGGGTGTCTCTTCCAGATGAGCCTGGCAGGTGGGAGCGTCACCCCTATTCCTAACAGTGACTCGAGGCAGGACCACAGACAGTTACGTCATACTATTCACTGCGCATCTGTCAGCTCTGTGGTGAAGTCATTTGGTCGCGAGCCATCGGCCGTGGCTGTCAGCCAGGGAAGCTCTCGTCCCGTCCTCTCCTTCTCATTTCCATAAATGTCATCTCCTAAGTGCATTGCCTCATGTTCTGGCCCCAGCCCAGCTGAGTCTGGGGGGATGGAGGGAGCGTCTTTCCTGATGGATTTGGCTGTGTTTCATCATGTTTTTCATTAAGAAATGACCACGTACGGGAAATCAATAACCTCGGCTCCCTGGGGCAGGGGGTTCATCACGGGGAACATTTGAAGTGCCTCGGGTCGCCAGTCACTGATGTCATTCTCCTCTTTGCTTCTGCAGCCTGGGCCCACGGGGACGCCAAGAAATTGGCCTACCCCACAGACAGCAACGGGGATTTTTGTGGCCAGAAGAACACCCCCAATGAGTGAGTATGGTCCACGTGTATGCCTCGTGCCGGCAGCACCCAGCCCCGCTCACAGGGCCCTGTGTCTGAAGCTGGACCAGACCCCAGGTCCAAGGCCTACCCCTCCATTTTACAGAGGGGAAACTGAGGCCCAGAGACCCAAAGGCCACTACCCCAGCACGGAGGGTCAGAGGTGGGAGGGGAACTCCACTGTGCTGTCTGCCTCCCTTTCTCTCTTCTTCCATCCCGTCTCTTCCCTGCTCCCCCCGTTCCCTATGCCACCTTCTTGCCAGTCACGAGGTTTTGCATGACATGAATTAAAGCCTCAGCGTGATAGGAACATAGACCAGAGTTGGAAAGGATGTCAGATGCCATCTGGTCTAATACCCATTTTACAGAGGAGGAAACTGAGGCCCGTGGAGGTTAAGTGATGCCAAAGTTTATACTGATAATGTAAGAGGTAGGATTTGAACCCAGTTCCTGTGACTCCTTAACATACTCTGGACAGCTTTCCATGAGGTTGTCATTTTCCCACAGCCTTTTTTTGGATGCTATAAAGACAAAGCTTCATAAAAATGAACTTATAAATGCTAGGTTGTCGCAACCATTGCATCAGAATTCAAATTTAAAATAGAAATGAGAGGGCCTGGCCCCTCTGTAGTGCAGCATTATGGATCGAGAGCTGGAATTAGCCTGTAAGACCTGGGTTCAAGTAACATGCTGGGATCCAGACTGACTATGACCCTGGTAAGTTCTTAATCTCTCAGGACCCCAGGCAACTCTCTCTGACTCTAGGTTACAAAGAAAGTGCCAACCTTCCTGGGGAGAGCAAGTCTCCTCCCTCATGACAGCTTGGTTCCTAAACCAGGTTAATCACAAGGACAATCCCTACTCCTGGATATCTTTCATAGGACAGGAAAAACCTGGAGACATCACCGTGTGTGGTGGCCTTGGAGCTCACCAGTCAACTTTGCTGTTTCTGCCAAAGCCTTGAATAACTGCAATGACAAAAATGAAAACAAAACTTTAAGATGATTCTCCCACAATTCCTTCTCTCTGCTTAAGGATAACTGCAATTTCAGCTATTGAAAACAGATTTATCTTTTCCTTTCCTTTAGCTTAAAAATAGAAGGGAAGCAAACCACCATTGTGCAAAGTGCCTGCCCACTCCCCATTGGGCAACTCTTCCTTCCCCTGTGTGTCTGCGACTGGCGCGTGCATCTCTGGAGCCCTCATTCTCCTTCTGTGGAAATTAGTACTAAGTGATGGGGGGGCTTCAAAGCACTCACTTTTAAAAGAAAAAAGGAACTCCTTTTATTAACAGAATTCTCTACCTCCAGAGGGAGTACTGGTTAAAATATAAATAAGTTCAAGGAAGGTTTAGATACATTCCTGGACTCTGTTCTTAATGGATCACCCAGGGGAGCCCAGGATTCTTTGGAGGCACATTCCTACCCACTGGAGCTGGAGGTCATGGAGGACAGCCATGCTACTGTAGAAGGCCCCTGGGAGTGATATTCAGAAATTCAATAGTGGCCTGCGTTTTGACCCCATACAGCAATCCTTAGCTCTTAACCTCAGTGACTCAGGAAGGTGCAGGCCTGGCTAAAAGACAACGCTTGCTGGTGGACAGGACAAAGAAAGCTCTACGTGCTACAAAATTTCTTTGTTCATGTCCCTGGTTCCTCAAAGTTATTTTAAAATAATTTTTAAAGGTTTCATTGAAAAATAAAATCTCTATGGCAAAAAGGGCTCCAACCCCAGCCGGTGACCCACTTCTTTCCAACAAACTTAGATACAACAGATTGTACCATAGCAAAGAACTGGGACAGTCCCATGATGCATCTGTAGCTTATTATAACGTGTATGCCTTTGTGTGCTGGAAAGTCCACTCCTCGAGGGCAGGTATGCACTTTGGTGTACCAGAACCAAAATAGTTAATGGAATTCAGTTCACTGAAGAAGATAGATTCCGTCTGAATTGAGTTCCGTGCTGCATTCGCCTGCACTATTGGGTCCCACATGAATTGGGTTAAGAATACATTTGGGTGAGCCCAGATCTTGCCTTCTTTGGGATGGTCTGAGATGATCAGAGCTCAGCATCGTGAGGCATGCAGCGTGCACTTGAAAAGTCACGCTGAGTTAGAAGTAAAACCACTTTGGAGTTCCGTGTCTGTGTGATCGTGCTCTGGAGTCCCTGAACAGCAACAGTAGTACAGAATAATGACTGACGTTTCTGCAAGTGCTTAGTCGTCTATAAATCGTGCTCATAACACTCTGGATGGTGAGTGCTCTGATTGCCAAGATTCCAGATATGCAAAGTGGTTTACTGCCTTAAATGGAGTTGGGGCAGGATCTGAACCCAGACCCTCCTAGCGCCCATGTCTGGTACTTTGTCTGCCATGCTGCCATCTTTGGCCTCATTCAAAAGGGGGTAGTATCCAAAAAAGGGGAAGCTGGATATTCCATCATGTCGATTCAATCAATTGATTATTTACTGAGCATCCACCGTGTGCTGGGCACCAGGTTCGGTTCTGGGAATACAAGTACAACCTGGCAAGGAGTTTACATCTGAATATGGAGGGAGGCAGCAAGAGTGTGTATGTGTGTTTTATGTGGTTATGTGTGTATATGTTCTGCACAAATATATGTAAACATATGTATGTATGTGTGTGTGTGCGTGTGTATATATATATATATATATATATATATATATATATATATATATATATATATATATATATATATATATATATATATATATATATATATATATCTGTAAAACTGTAGGATAGAGAAATACCAAGAGGATAAATGCAAAAGATGATCATGTGTTTATGTACAATTTGAGAGGGAAAAAACTAGAAAAGGGAGGGATCAGGAGAGGTCTCTTGTAGAGGGTGGTGTTGGAGCTGTGTCTTTAAGACAGAGGTAAGGAAGGGAGTATGTTCAAGGTATGGGGGATGGCCAGTGCACAGGTGTGGAGGTGGGAGATAGAGTACAGGGTGTGAGGAAAAGAGAGAAGACCAGAGTATATGAGGCAAGAAATATATAATGAGGCTAGAAGGAGAGATTGCAGAGAGAGGGAGAGAGGAGGGGAAAGGGCCTCCTTGGGGTGGCTGGAGGTAGGTAGGGGAGGTATTGGGGTGTTCCCCCAGTCCTGGCCTTTGGGGCCAGGCCTACCATTTCAGCTGCTTCTCCTGAGGGTGATAAGCATGGGTCCCCATCCTGCCCCATCCCTTGGTGAGTGAAGGCCGGATCCATGCAATGTGCTGGCCAGGTAACACTTGGAATAGTGTTTGAGGTCCTGGGGGTGACATTTATAGGTGTGTGTCCAGGAGAATGACCACGATAATGAGGCAATCAGATACACTGCCATGTGGATAACTGGTTGAAGGAACTGGAGACATTTTGCTTGGAATTCTTGTGCTCGGCCCCAGTGAGTAGAATAAGGAATAATGAGCAAAGGTTTCTGGAGGCTTGATTTTGACTCCACGTGAGACAGTACACTTCCTACAACTTAGGTGCTTCCGAAGTGGAGTGAGCCTGCTCGGGCTTTAGCGGGCTCTTCCTTCCCTGGTAGTCTTCAGGTGAGGGCCAGATGGCTGCTTCCTGCCAGGAGGATCGCTGTTCAGTGGCTGTTAGATCAGATAGTCTCCACCAGTCTGTGATTTGGGTATGGGGCTGGAGCAGATCTTGGAAACTGAGGATTGTTTTCAGTTTCCCAAGCAATGGAAAGATGCATGGCGAGTGTTAACAGGCTGTAGAATGTTACCAGGGATCATTCATGCGCAGGAAGTGATGGCAAAGAGATGTGAGAAGCTAATGGGAAAGATGGTCCGGTCTTGGAAGATGGTGCTGGGGCAGCTGGAGGGTTGTTCTGGCATGGCAGAGGTGTTCAAAGTACCAGGGTATGAGCCATGGGCCTCTGGGGGGTCCTTATTTATGGAGACAGCATGGGTAAGAATGATGCAAGCTGATAAGGTGCAGAAGGTTGGTGATCTTTATCTGGGGACAGAGGGAATTCCACACCCAGGAAATCCGTAAGTGAACAAGCATTTCTTAAGCCCTTACCATGTGCTAAGAGCACAGAATACTGAAGAGGATGGGAGCAGAGCACTGGATGTGTGATGCCAATGGGGCGGAAACCATAAGCCATAAGTCACATCCACTCTTTACAATGTGGGCTGCCTGGTGGCAGCTCTCTAGCGAAGGTATTGAGGGCTGCCTAGAGCCGGAGAGATGAAGTGATGTACCAGAGTCTCACAGCCAGAATGTGGCAAACACGTCCTTTAGCTGTGGGTCTCCTGGGTTGGAGACTGGCTCTCTATCCACTGTGCCAGGAAGAAATAAAAACTGTCCCTGCCCTCAAGGAGCTGATAGTCAAATGGGGGAGATGACGTGATAAGAACCAGGGCTGGACACAACTTGCAGAGGAGATGGGAAGACCCTGAGATCAACCAGTGGTGTGTCCATGGGAGCCATCCAACAATCTCTAAGGGGTTTAGTCAATTTTTCCGTTTCAGAGTTTTGTAGTTTTACAAACATCGGATCCTCTTGGGACTCATTTGCCTTTTTCACCTCCCTTTGGGTCAAACGGAATGAAATGTTTAAAGGAGCCTTCCTTCGGGGGGGTTTGTCTTTCTTGGGTTGAGCAGCTAAGTTAGGGAGCGTGAAGCTGGAGAAAGGCCCTGCCTGGGAGGCACAGTGAGGTGGGGGGCCCTGGCTTGGGCGTCGGACCCCATCTCAGCTCTGTGCGCTGCTCACTGTTGTGACCTCAGGGACGTCAAGGAAAGCCTGGCTTCCCATCCTGCCACGGTCCTGCGAGGGCACGGCCAGGCTCACTTTGGTGCCCGTGTCCCCTGCTCCTTAGCTGCAGCCTGGCCTGGTGGGGGAGAGAGCCGGCTGCAGAGCTGGTGTGCACTCTGAACCGTGTGGGCAGCATGCCCAAGACAAGTCACTTCCAACCTCCCCAACCTCCAAGATGAAGCTGCAGAGCAGGGCTTGTGTGCTGAGCTCAGGGGTCTAACTCTAACTGGGAGCTCCTATGGCAGAGAGCCCGGAGGTCTGGTCCAGAAAAGAATGCCAGGCTCCGTGCCAAGCTCCGTGCCAGGCAATGGGGAGAAGGCACCAAGCAGACAAAAGAAGGGCCTGAGGTGTGGGGGGTGGGGGTCCTGCCTCCCTGGGGAGCTGGGAGAGGGCCCCTGAGCTTCCTGAGGGCCGGCTGGGCACAGCAACGGATGCCCCCACCACCGCCCCTGGCAGAGCCCGCTCCTGGAATGACTTGACTCCTAATGGTGTCCGGGTTCTCAGCCAGCAAGCACTTGATTGATATCAGCGCCACCTTGTGGCCACCACAAGAACCTCGGCTCCTAAAGGCTGTACTCGAGAACTTTGGTCAGGGTGCTTTGTTCTGCGTCCTTAGTGGTCGTGGGCACAGAGGAAATATCCTATCTGTCCAAGGCGTTGGGCATGGGGAGAGGAGGAAGCTCACACACTCACATCCTCGTACACTCTCACATATACTCACTCACATTCACACATACTGGTGCACGCACAGTCACACACACATATACTGGTGCACGCACAGGCGCACACACACATACTAGTGCACACACAGGCACACACACACATCTTTGTACATACTCACATACTGGTGCACACACAAGCACATACACACACTCACACACACTCATATACATACAATGGTGCATACACAGGCACACATAAACACACAGTCACACACACGTATACTGGTGCACACACAGGCACACACACTCACATCTTGGTGCACACACAGTCACACACACAGTCACACTCACACATACTGGTGCAAACACAGTCACACACACACACACACATCTTGGTGTACGCACAGGTACACACACTTTTTCATTTGCTTGTTGGATGCAGTTGGGAGTATTGGTGGCATCTTTACCATAAACGAAGCCGTTCCCTCTCCAGCATACTGGAGATGACTCAACAGGATGATGTCCTTCTCACATGTCACTTTTTTTTTTAAAGTGGGGCAGTGGGGGTTAAGTGACTTGCC